>NC_048552.1:1489854-2210688 GCF_902806685.2 Maniola hyperantus | reverse complement strand
TGGAACGTACTATTATGTACTAGCTGATGCCCGCGACTTCGTCTGCGTGGAATTAGGTTTTTAAAATCCCGTGGGAACTCTTTGATTTTCTGGGATGAAAAGTAGCCTATGTCACTCTCCAAGTCTTTATCTATACTTATGCAAAAAATCACATCAATCCGTTGCATCGTTGCGACGTGATTGAAGGACAGACCATCAAACCAACAAACCAACAAACAAACACACTTTCACATTTATAATAAGGGTACTGATCCCACTTCTGATTATTATTAGACATGGAACGTACTATTGTGTATTCTGAGACGGAACTGTTAAATTGGTGGCGATCACAATGAATCGGAGACGGTTGAAGTGATACAGGGAATCCAAGGACCTGCACAGCCCCAAAGATGAAAGAAGAAGAACCTATACAGATGGGATTATGAATTTCGGCCGTAAACATTTTCCCGTTCCAGGTTATACCGCTACTAGACTGCATCCTTAACTTTCTGGTAAGCTAGCAGTCAAAGCTTGCTATGAAATAAAAAAATATGTTTTTCACTTTTCACTCATATAAAATAACACTAGAGGTACATTACCTAGTACACCACAAAACAAAACACATAATATCCTTTTAAGCCACATCCTTGAAACTTGTTGCACTTTTTGTAAAGTATTGAACTTTACGAAAACATTATAAATAGCCCGGAATATTTTTATGTTCTAGTGAGACTTGTTGAAAACCATGTCAGGGATCTGAGGCGCTGTGAGAGACTAATGACAATTTCGCAAACCACTGATTTTTGTTTGGTAAAACTGATCCACATTGAGCTTTTTTTTAAACGCATCTGCAAGTTTTTGTAGATAGGAATTATGTTATTATTTACTTATTAGCTTTTATTCACTAGTTCCTCACAGAGTTTGAAGACAAAAGATCTGGATGTTTAACCGCGACCAACTTAAAAGTACACCACCCTCCGATATGACTTACAATTATGTAAGTAGTAAGGCAAAATCATACCAGATGTAGAGTTCCAGTGCGATGCCACGTAGTAACTTTTCAAAGTATGGATTTAAAGAAATCTGGCATCTAGAAGGTGTGCACTTAATACACATCTGCCAGATTAGCACCTTTCTTTATTAAACTGCATCATCACTTACCACCAAGTGAGATCGCAGTCAAGTGCTAATAATATCATTTGAATTTCAAAAAATGTTAAAAATAGGTCAATTGGACTTATCCGGTTCGAAGGACCATGTTGAATATCTTAACAATTTATTAAATTTTAAGTATATCTAGCAGGAGGTGACCACGATAATAAGTGTCTGGTAATCCATGACGCAAGGGCGGATCCAAGGGGGGGTCACGGGGGTCATGACCCCCCCCTGGGCTGCGTCCAGGACCTAGGTGGACCACTAATTAAAATTGTTAAACATAATGATTTTTTATTTTTATATACCTAGATTTTATGTAAGTTCCTTCAATACTTAATCAATTTAATATAATATTTTGTATGATGGCAAAAACATTATGTTCTTGCGAACAAACGCATCCAAAATTTGAATTTTACCGCGCCACCGCTACCTTTCATCGAGATGTCACATTTCGTGTGTCGTTCTTCAATGATTGAAGAACATCACACGGCACTTGCCCTGGGCCCACGATCGATTGGGGCCCAGTAGTCCCTGCCAGATCACCAAACTATAACAGACCAACCGATATTTTAATACCCAAAAACATATTTATTTCGATAAAATCAAAGGTCAAAAAAGCCATCTCAAACAAAGGACCGTAGAGATTGTTAAATGGTCTTATATCCGATCTTTATTGCCTTTACGCAAATGATAGAATATTTCATTCTTTTTCACACTTTTTAAAAAATTCCTGACAGTAAAAACCTCTAAAAGTAAAAAATAATATGTATTATATACCTATAATGTATTGGTCGGATTGGTCCTTTACGTTTATTTTTTATAGTAAAGTTTTTATTATCCAAGCGCTCGTTGCATCTGGGGACCCCTAAAGATAATAGAACTATTCTTTGTACAACAGATGACTTTATAGTTTTTAGTACAAAATTTTTGGCATTTATCTATATCGTAATACAATATTTCTGACATTTATCTTTTCTTTTTTGTAAATAATGTCATAAATTTTGCGCTCGCTTCGCTCGCACGTACGGTTCACTACGATTAAAAATCCCTTCCGAGATGCAAGCTATCACTGAGTAGTACCTACCTACCTACATTTGGCCGTGAAAAAGTACCTAACAAGATGATAGACAGACAGAAAATTTCGCGCTCGCTTCGCTCGCGCTTTTGCTCTGTATTAGTTGTTGCCCGCCCGCAACCTTGTCCGCATTGATTTAGGTTTTCAAAAAACCGTAGGAACTCTTTGATTGTCCGCATAAAAAGTGTATGCAGGTTTCCGGGACGAAAGCTTTTTTTGTGTAGTACCTGGTCAAAAAGATAGACCGTCAAATGGTAACAGATAAGTAGATAGACACGCTTTCTCATTTATAATATTAGTAGCTACCTTATGATTTTTTCGTAAATATATGAGAAATTTCGCGCTCGCTTCGCTCGCGCTTTTACTTTATATTGGTTAATGCCCGCAACTTCGTCCACATAGATTTAGTTTTTTAAAATTTCCGTGAGAACCCTTTGATGTTCCGGGATAAAAAGCCGTTTCCGAGTGTAAACTATCTCTGAATAGTACCAAATTTTGATTTAGAATATGGACTTTGAAAAGGTAACAGATAGATAGAAACATTCGCATTTATAATACGTCTTGAACGTGACTTTGCTTTCTTTGGCTATTCCAAGAAAATAGTACCTACTCTGTCAAGATCATAGGGGCCCCGTTATTCTAATGTGCCCAGGGCCTCCAATAGGTTAAAGACGGCCCTGCGTGCGGGTGTGCGGGGCGTCGCCTCCCAACCCCCGCTCGTCATACCCCGATTACCAACTCGACCTGTCGCAAGAGGTCGAGATGTTGTGACTTGACCACGACTATGTGACCCCCCCCTGGCACCAAAGCTGGATCCGCCCTTGCCATGACGTGATTTCTAATACTGTTCCGACAAAACATAAAAAATATTCTTTATACAAAAGTATAGAGATTTTATACGTCTTCGTTACCTGTTATCTGCCAAAGCCACCATGATCCAAACTTTATATACCTACGCTGTTCGTTCCTCCCTGTGTTGAAGACAATACGCAGAGAAACTTTCAGCTTTTATAAAATAACAAAGGTCTGGCGCTCACAGGCTCTTTCTCTATAGGTGTTACTATATAACCACACTAAAAGTCGCGTTGCTCGTGAGACGAGCGGTGTAAACGCGCGTCAAAACGCTCCGTCTGTTACAGGCGTATAAGAAAACCAGTTCCGCATACATTGAGTGACGTGTGATGAACCTTGCCTTGAGGTGGGAACTCCCGACATAGAAAATTACCGCGCCTGAGCGATCATGATCAACCTGTCAATAATTCATTATTTATTTATGCAAATGACATCAGTACCCTTATTATAAATGCGAAAGTGTATTTGTTTGTTGGTTTGTTGATTTGCCTTTCAAACACGTCGCAACGGTGCAATGGATTGACGTGATTTTTTGCCAGAGTATAGAATAAATAAAGACCTGGCGAGTGACATAGGCTACTTTTTATCCCAGAAAATCAAAAAGGTCCCACGGGATTTTTAAAAAACCTTATTCCACGCGGGCATCAACTAGTAAAATGCATAAAATGAATCACTATTAGACAATGATATCTTATATGTATAATAATATTAGTTAGCTATTAAAGTATAAATAACCTTGATATTTGACAATAAAATATATCATTAACTAGCTGATGCCCGCTTCTTCATCCGCATGGATTTAGGTTATTTGAAATCCCGTGGAAACTCTTTTATTTTTGGTAATCTCCATCTCTGAGACTTTTCAATAATGTTCTCGAAGGTGTGTGAAGTCTGCCAATCCACACTGAGCTAGCGCGGCAGACTATGGCCAAAACCTTTCTCATTCTCAGTGGAGACTGTTCAGTATTGGACCAGCAATGGGTTGATCATGATGATAATGATGATGAGGCAGTGATGGATCGGGCTGAAATTGGGCATACAGATAGCTATTATGACGTAATCCTTAAGAAAAGATTTTAAAAAATTCAACTTCTAAGGGGGTAAAATAGGAGTTTGAAACTTGTGTAGTCCACGCGGACGAAGTCGCGGGCATAAGCTAGTCCTTATCATAAAATAAGAAACAAACATATGACTATAAATTTATTCAACTAAGTATTCTTAACATTTTTTTTAAAAGAATATTATTAGCCATGTTAAATGACTAATATTCCCCTTTCCTCTCCAACTAAGCGTCAGGCTTGTGCTAGGAGTAGGTACGACAATAGTGCAACGGGCGGGGTTTGAACCGTCGACCTTTCGGTTTTCAATCCACTCCTTCACCGGTTGAGCTATTGAGGCTCTAAATTAGTTCTCAGGCCATACAATGCCCTCGATCCAGTCCACGAAGCTCGAGACCCTGGTGTAGACGCCCGGCAGGTTGGGGCGCGCGCATCCTATCCCGAACGACGTGACGCCGATCACGAAGTGCATGGACCCCTCGCCAGATTCGGGCAGGTTTATTTTCACTTGCAAGGGTCCTCCTGAATCTCCCTGCACAACACATAATTCTTATGTAATTACATATCATATTATGGTTATTTGAACTGTACCATAACTGAATCACACGTTTTAAAAAAATTGTCCGTCCGTCCGTCCGTCTATCTTTCTGTTTGTCTGTCTGTTTGAACGGGCTAATCTTTGTAACCACTGAACCTATTTTTAGGGGACTTTCACAAACCAGTAAAGATTAACCAAGGAGTAACATTACTTTTTACGGGTTACTACGGATACGCTACTTTTGGTTCTGGAAAATCAAAATTTCCCAAGGAATTTTTAACAACCATCGCGGCTTCGCCCACGTGGATTTACCACGTGGGCGAAGCCGCGAACATCATCAGGAAAGGCATTCCGAACCAGTGGTAGATGCATCCGACTATTCGTAAGCACTTGTAAAAGTTTATACGAATAAAAAAAGATTTTCATTTTCATTTTCATTTTCATTTTCATCTAGTTTATCATGTTATTAGACGATGCCAGCGGCTTCCTCCGCGTGGATTTTTTTTTTGAAATCCCGTGGAACTCTTTAATTTTCCATATCTGATGCTCTTGTATCCCGCACCACTGCCGGTTGCACGACTGCTTCAGCAAATTGTTGCATAGCTCTAACAAGCATCCACATTACCTGACAAGCATCCACACCTCCAGCCAACTTCCCAGCGCATATCTGATGTTCCTGTATCCCGCACCACTGCCGGTTGCACGACTGCTTCAGCAAATTGTTGCACAGCTCTGACAAGCATCCACATTACCTGACAAGCATCCACACCTCCAGCCAACTTCCCAGCGCATATCTGATGCTCATGTATCCCGCACCACTGCCGGTTGCACGACTGCTTCAGCAAATTGTTGCACAGCTCTGACAAGCATCCACATTACCTGACAAGCATCCACACCTCCAGCCAACTTCCCAGCGCATATCTGATGCTCCTGTATCCCGCACCACTGCCGGTTGCACGACTGCTTCAGCAAATTGTTGCACAGCTCTGACAAGCATCCACATTACCTGACAAGCATCCACACCTCCAGCCAACTTCCCAGGGCATATCTGATGCTCCTGTATCCCGCACCACTGCCGGTTGCACGACTGCTTCAGCAAATTGTTGCACAGCTCTGACAAGCATCCACATTACCTGACAAGCATCCACACCTCCAGCCAACTTCCCAGCGCATATCTGATGCTCCTGTATCCCGCACCACTGCCGGTTGCACGACTGCTTCAGCAAATTGTTGCACAGCTCTGACAAGCATCCACATTACCTGACAAGCATCCACACCTCCAGCCAACTTCCCAGCGCATATCTGATGCTCCTGTATCCCGCACCACTGCCGGTTGCACGACTGCTTCAGCAAATTGTTGCACAGCTCTGACAAGCATCCACATTACCTGACAAGCATCCACACCTCCAGCCAACTTCCCAGCGCATATCTGATGCTCCTGTATCCCGCACCACTGCCGGTTGCACGACTGCTTCAGCAAATTGTTGCATAGCTCTGAGTCGATGATGTCTACCACCGCCGCTTGCAGTGTTGGGGATGTTAGTCTTCTTGCTGTTTAACAGACCAAAAAGTAATTATCATCATCATCAACCCATCACCGCAAAGTGACAAGGCCCGAAATAACAAAATTAATTATATTATATGGTTAATAAAGCGTGATTATGATTAGGAGTTTAGGGTTATATAAAACGCACGACATGTCTATGCAATTTCCGAGCAATTAGGAGAAAGAATTTATTTACCAGTCTCGATAACGCCCCATCCTGTCAAAGTAGCAGTAGTTCCAAGTTTACTGGTATCAAACTCACTCCACAGGCAAGCAGGCTGCACGTTGCTTGTAAAAAACCTTTCTTCCTCTAGTTCTATTATCGCTATATCGAAGTATTTCTTGGGCGCTTTGTATTTCGGGTGAACGGTGATTTTCAGAATCTTTGCGTCTATCGGATTAAGACCATTGGACCACTGCAAATAGAATTTTCTTTAAAAACTGACGGATAAAATCTGAATGATTAATACTCTAAATGCTAAGGTGTGTCTGTCTGTATCTCTGTCACCTTTTCACAACCTTAACTTATTAACTGATTTTTCCAGATACACAGACAGCTTATCGTGGATGCTACTTTTAAACCAACTGCGGCGAGGCCCAAAGAAGGGGTTATTATTCTGTAAAATCAAAGAGCACACGTGACAGCAGCTTCTAGATTTGCAATAAGTAAGTATACAGGCATTGTATAGAGCATATCACATTAACAAGTGCGGCTACTTTTTCTTGGAGCTTTTTCGCGGGCTTTTCTTTCAAAAAAGCCCCAAAAGAGACGACGTTACAATGTTTGTGCTCGGGCTGATGTCTTTACACGTCTTAACCTGCGAGTTGTATGTGACCGGTGCGGTGGTTAAAAAACATACCGTATCTATAATATTTTTGTCCCCAAGTCTAACGATTTCTGGATCGAGGCTAACGATGTTGGTGTCCAGCGGAGTGGACTTGGAGCAGTGCGCCGCAGTCAGCACGAACTTGGAACTGATCAGGCTGGCTCCACACTTGAACACCCACGTGCCTGCTACCGCTTTCCAACCAAGAGCACCCTAAATAAACAAATAAAAAACTGCATTCAAATCGGTCCAGCCAGAAGCGAGAAAATCACCAACGTAGATGTTAGATACAATCCATACTAATTCCATACTAATATTATAAATGCGAAAGTGTGTCTGTCTGTCTGCTAGCTTTTCACGGCTTAACTGTTCAACCGATTTTGACAAAATTTGGTACAGAGGTAGCTAGCAGCCCGGGGAAGGACATAGGCTACTTTTTATCCCGGAAAATTTAAGAGTTCCCACAGGATTTTTAAAAACCTAAATCCACGCGTACGAATTCGCGGGCATCAGCTAGTTATTAATAAAGGTCGAATTAATTACGTCCTTTTTTGAAGCCAATTAAAAATCTCACGACTGCAGGCCCATTGTACCTATTTAACTGGGCATGTACTTACTTACTTATCAAGACACGTCAGTGTATCGAAGCCAAGTTGTAATAAGAAATATTTGCTAATAAGATGTAGATATTTAACTACGCAATTTCCAACTGGTAGGTACGACTTTGCAAGCCAGAATTGTGAGTACAGCCGAGACAGATATTATTTATAATTTGTAAGAACATCGAAAAACAATAAAATTGTTTTGAAATAAATCGTTTTTTTTTTTTCAATATTACCGATTTATGTTTTGTTCATGTTACCGTTTCAGGCTCTGGCTATAAAATGTGCTAGTAAACGCAAACCTTGTACAGTACGCGGCACAAAGTAATGTACATCGACCTTTAGAAGGAGATAGCAGATTTGTAGAGCATTGTCTCTGTCGTTGAGACCGACAAAACGTCATATAGGTATGAGTGACAGAGATAACGCTCTACAAAGCAAAAATGGCATTCTAAAATCTAAAATCGATGTACATTAATTTCTGCCGCGTACCTACTCGACAACCTCGTATAAAACTACAGAACTGAAAAACTTTATAAAATATGATCAACCTACTTTCCGATGGATGGATGGATGGGTCCGGACCTTATAACTAGCAGCTTTTTTATTAGATTTTATAAATATTTACCATATGAGGGAATTCTCCTGGCAGAGCGTTCCTTCCACCTATGGTAAACTGAACTTTATGAAATCCTCGATTTCTCAGGTATTCCACGCCTGGAAAAGACATCTTGTGTCAAATTAACTGCGTTTAAACTGTAAAATTGCAGTTGATGCACTTAATAATGTCAACAGTAAGGAAATGAAAGCCAAATTAGCTAAAATGCACATTACAAAAACAGCCAAAATCAAGAACAGCATTAATCGCAATATTATCCTTATCACACTTTGATTTTACATAAATTACTTGATTAAACAAAGCGGTGATGAAGGAGTAAGAGAGGGGTTTGAAATTTGTGTAGTCCACGTGGTTGAAGTCGAAGACATAAGCTAGTTTTTTCAAATAAATGGTATAGTAATCCATGGTAAGTATATCCTAATATGCACTTACATTCTTCGCTCCTGTCCCTTTGATCGTCTCTACTTTTTCTCTCCCAGATGTATTCTAAACATTCTGGAAAATATAATAGCGTACAGGTGCCAGGCCGGAACTATGGAGGAGCAGCAGCGGCGATCTCAGCTGTGCTAGTGATGTCTAGCCCCCAAGGGGGGAGAGCATAAGGGACAAGGAGGAGACATAAAAAATTTGTAGGGAGCCACGAAAGCGCCCCGGGAAAATGCCAAGAACAAGTACCAAATAGGCGCCCTACCGCGATGCGACCCATATAACCGAGAGGTTGGTGGGGCCATGGGAGGTGGAGGGTTGTCCCAGGTTCACAAGATGCAGCGCGCTGACAGACAGACGGACGGACAGCGGAGGCTTAGTAATAAAATAAGGTCCCGTTGCCATCCTTCGTATACGGAACCCTACAAAGAGACGGCAAGAAACTGAGCAGTTGATCTTATTAAAAACAAAATTATGTAAATAAGCAATGTAGCTATAATACGTGGATTTAGGTTTTTAAAAATCCTGTGGAAACTCTTTGATTTTCCGGGATAAAAAGTAGCCTATGTCCTTCTCCGGGACGTAAGCTAACTCTGTACCAAATTTCATCAAAATCGGTTAAACTGCTGGGCCGTGAAAAGCTAGCAGACAGACAGACAGACAGACAGACAGACCGACACACTTTCGCATTTATAATATTAGTATGGATTAGGTGAATAGGATACTAACTTGTTTCGCTTATCCTGCGGCCTGGAGCCCTAAAATCTGGCTTCGGCGGGGTATAGGGGTCGCACGGATTGTGTCTGATCTTAGTAGTAGGACTCATTGTCGTGTGCCCAGACCCAAGGCCGTTATTCTGTGAAATAAGAGTGGTTCATGAGACGACCCGCAAATTGAACAAGAGACTCTAAGTACTATTTCTCCGGCGGGCTTCTATGCTGCTGAAGTCATTCGTATTTTTAACCGACTTCCAAAAAGGAGGTTGTTCTCAATTCAGCCCGTTTTTTTTTAATACTGTAAAATGCGCTTCTCACATTTTTTATAACAAAGAAAGAAATAATTTCACTAAAAGATAGAACAAAACCAATATAACTTAGAGAAAGTAGTAGGTAATTACATACAAGTACATATAATACCTATTACTTACAGTACGCGGCAGAAAGTAATGTGCATCGGCCTTTAGAATGACATTTCGGCTTTGTAGAGCGTTGTCTCTGTCACTCATACCTACGAGTATATGTCGTTTTGTCGGTCTCAACAGCAGGGACAACGCTCTACAAATCTGCTATCTCCTGCTAAAGGTCGATGTACATTACTTTCGGTCGCGTACTGTAATTATTTATTTATTATTTTGAATGTGTATAGTAGTAATATAAGCGGTGATAGCGATGTCCGCCTTCATTTCGGGAGGTCAGGAGTTCGATCCCGGGCATGCACCTCTAACTTTTCGGAGTTGTGTGCGTTTTTAAAACAATTAAATATCTCTTGCACTAACGGTGAAGGAAAACATCATCAGGAAACCTGCACGCTTGCAGAGTTCTTCATGTTCTCAAAGGTCTGCCAATCCGCATTGGGCCAGCGTGGCAGACTATCTCACTCTGAGAGGAAACCCGTGTTCAGTAGTGGGCGGGTAATGGGTTGATCATGATGATGATGATAGTAGAGAATACCTTTAGGCACTTACTTTAGGTTTTACTTCCCCCCAAATCCATGGTTTTTCTTGCTGAAAAAATTACAATATTGTTCATTAAATTACTATCCACTGGATGATGCTTGCAACTTCATCCGCATGGGATCACACATGGGATATTCATATATAAGGCCGCCATTACAACACACAAACAGCTAACATGATTAACTTACGACAAATTTACTAATGTAAACACTCACTCATATAATTGCGTAAGCTGCTTACATGACTAAAGATTACAGGTGTAATCGGGGCATTATAATTAAAAGTAGCACTTCAGATAGTATCTACAGTTCTAAAATTAAATTTGCAGGCGCGCCACAATTTAATTGTAAACACTTTGCTCATTGAACATCACGTCATCGTCCCCACCGTCGTTGTGAGAATATAAAATCGGACACGCCGTTTTGGGACCGGTATGGGGATGGAGGAGCCGGTGTAGGTAGGGACCTAGGTAGTGTTAGTTAGTGTTGTAGACAACATACTATACTCATAGTAGTTGTAGTATAGATACTCATAGTAGACGTTGGTGTCATGACTGATAGTTAGTGAGGGTTGCTATAGTTATCGTCGAGGGTAGTTTGTGTTGTCTCTCGTAGTGTGCGTGAATATTGTCAGTGCGCCCACGAAGGCTCGGTTAATCTAAAGGTTATAATCCTGACGTATCCGGTTAACCATTACCTAAGGTTACTTTTAGCAGTTTAGTCTTCAATCGCAATCATAATAACATACTTCTGGTGGTGACGAGCCTGCAAATTAATAGTTGATTACATACCCGTTTTATTCGCGACGATATATTTAGCTGTGAGTGTGGTTCTGTTTGTACGAGTATGTTTGATACTGCAAATAAAAATATTTATTCAAGAATGAAATGGCGATCAGAAGGGGGACTCTTAAAAGTAAGCATCCCACTTCTGATCTAAGAAGCCCGTTGACTATCAGGAAGTGCTTTATTCCTTATGTTGCCTGAGTAGCAAGAAGTTCTAGATATATACCTAGGTATATGCCTATCTTGTTTACAAATGGTTGCAGATATAATATTGTTGTTTTATTGTTATTTCTATTAATATCCGTTTGCTACATTATGTACAAATATAGTTTCTTCCTACAATCTTATGTCTACTCGTACGCATGTGGGCATAATAATTATTATTTAACGTTAATAAAATACTATTTCTAAATGTTGTATCGACACTTTTTCTAAAGACTATCAAGGGCTAATAGTCGTCAATTAAAAACAATATTCTTTTCATCCATACTAATATTATAAATGCGAAAGTGTGTCGGTCTGTCTGTCTGCTAGCCTTTCACGGCCCAACCGTTTCAGCGATTTTGACGAAATTTGGTACAGAGATAGCTTGCATCCCGGGGAAGGACATAGGCTACTTTTTATCCCGGAAAATCAAAGAGTTCCCATGAGATTTTTAAAAACCTAAATCCACGCAGACGAAGTCGCGGGTATCATCTAGTCACTCATATAAAATAACACTACATTACCTATAAAGATAAATAAAAAAACACATAATATCCTTTTAAACCACATCCTGCGAACTTTGAACTTGTGTAAACTTCAATACAAAAACATCATAATTAGACCGGAATATTTTTGCGAAAGCCGGTTCTAGTGACACTTGTTGAAAACCATATCAGGGATCTGAGGAGCTGTAACAGACTAATAACAATTTAGTATACACTGACTGGTTTTTGTTTGTCAAGACTGATCCACATTAAGCGTTTTTAAACGCATGTGCAAGTTTTATGTCTATTATGTTATGAGCTCTTCTTCGCTAACGGTAGCCGCGGGTCGTTTGAAGACAATAGAAGATTGATCTGGAAGTTTACCGCGATCAACTTAAAAGTAAGAGCCCAAAAGGGAGTCGTGTGTTCGACCTGTATGTGTGTAAGTATGTATGTCCGTTGCTATGTCTGCTCGTAACTACTCAACGGCTCAACCGATTTTGAGAGATAATATATGATTAGATATAGGTATATTGATTGATGACGCGAGAGCTACTGGGTATATGAAATTCTTCAAAAAATGTAATTGTGGATTTTATGCTTTATATATATCAGCTAGTTTATAACAAAATGGGTAGTGATTATTATCTTTTTCGTACGAGCGGTGTACACGCGCATCGAAACGCTCCGTCTGTTACAAGCGTACAAGACAACCAGTCCGCAAATTGCAATAATATATGACTTATGATAAACTGTTCACCTTTCCTTGAGATGGTAACTCCCGTCGCAGAAAATTACCGCGCTTGGACGATCATGATCATGATCAACCAATCAATAACTACCCATATTATAAATGCGTGCTTGTTTGTTGGTTTATTGGTTTGCGCTGCAATCACGTTGCAACTTGCAACAGTACAACGGATCGATATCATTTTTTTCACGGGTATAGTTAAAGACCTGGAGAGTGACATAGGCCACTTTTTATCCCGGAAAATCAAAGAGTTCCCACGGGAATATTAAAACCCCAAATTGACGCGGACGAAGTTACGGACATCAGCTAGTAAGTCATATAATATATTTTATTTATGCAAAAGATATAAAATGAACCGCTATTATATTATTTAAATTAGCTAACTAAATAACCTTGATGTTTAATTTTAAAAATTTAAAGCTTAATTCTGTTTACTAGCAGAGTTTTTATGTTTACTGTTTTAAGTCCCGCGAATTGCTATTGCGCTGCAACCATGTCTCATTAACATCGAAATGACGTCATTCGACGTATATATTTAAGTAAAAATATACCATCAGTTCGAAACTTCAGTCTAGTGCTAGCGTCACTAAAATGGCGGCCACGCGTATTAGCAATTTGCGGGACTTATACTGTTTATCGTTTACTAGCGTTTACTAGTTTCCCGCAACTTCGTCGACTTTGAGCAAAACAAGATCAATAAAGAAGAAGAATGGTTTTCCTTTGTAATTGCTATAACTGAGTGCGTCTCAGAATAAGAGGATCAGGCGGGCTCAAGAGCGAGTAAACTGTACCTCTACTGGACAAATCGCTCTCTCAAACGGGAGATTACTGCAAAGCTGGCCACGTATTACATGGCGCTGGAACGCGCGGCGAAAGAGAAACACTTGAAATAGGATTTTGAAAAAATCTTAACCGACTTCAGTTTGCGTTTACTGAGTTCTCCTGAAGGAAATTCGGCCACGGGGGTATAGCAAATCACTAAAAGATAAATAAAGTGCATAAAAGTCTCTGATCGTTCCTCCCTGTGTTGGGGACATAGATAGATAAAGGAAGTACCTAGTTAACTATGGTTGGGGACAACGCGCATAGAAACTTTCAGCTTTAACGAAGGTCTATAGCCCTCATAGCACATGCATGAGTAATAGGTTCTTTTTTTTTTTTATTTAGATACAAGTTAGCCCTTGACTGCAATCTCACCTGGTGGTAAGTGATGAAGCAGTCTAAGATGATAGCGGGCTAACCTGGAAGGGGTATGGCAGTTTTTATTAAACCCATACCCCTTTGGTTTCTACACGGCATCGTACCGGAACGCTAAATCGCTTGGCGGCACGGCTTTGCCGGTAGGGTGGTAACTAGCCACGGCCGAAGCCTCCCACCAGACCAGACCAGAAATTTAGAAATTATAAAATTCCAAACCCCTGCCAGGAATCGAACCCGGGACCTCCCACTATTAAGACCACAGCGCTCACCACTGCGCCAGGGAGGTCGTCTTTCTCTACGAGTGACACTGCCTATAGCTTTTTTTAAATAAAATCAACATGGTGGCTGTATAGCGCCATTTTCAAATGTGATATTTTTTTTTAGTTCGTTCTTTATCAATATAGTCGTGTTTTTAATTTTTTAATTATGACTTGTTTTGATTTTTTGATTCTAGTGTAGCTGATGCACTTCGTTCGAGCGTATTTAATTTTTTTTTAATCCTGTGGGAACTCTTTCATTTTCCGGAATAAAAAGTAGACTATGTCACTCATTAGGTACTCATCTATAACCTTGCAAAAAATTATGCTAATCTATTGCCCCGTTGTTGTGAAGAAATTAAACTTTTTAAAGAATAAACCAACAAATCAATAATAATATAATTACTCACTTTCGCATTTTATAATAATATGGTAGGTACCTACTGAACGTTATTTATCATGTCGTTACGTAATCATAATGTAACGTTACGTTATCCCAAGACCGTATGCGGATTGAATACAGAAAGTCTATGTAACGATCCCCTAGTTGCCACCGAATAACTCAAGAGTTAACTAGATAATACGGCGTAGACGTAAAGCCTCCAGTTCCTGTTGGTGCAATATATTCGGCGAGTATCCGCCATTGTGTTGGCGCATATCCACATTGACCCAATCCTTTTGGCGAATGTCTGCTTTGTAGAAGCTGCTTGCCACTCGGGCCATGATCTTTAGACTAGCCTAAAGATCTTGGCAAGCAGCTTCTTCTTCGGGGTAATGCGTAAGAAGGTCCATACCGACCCACTATGCGGATCTCTGAGACGTCATAACATAGTTTTACAGTGACGCAAAATATTTCATACGAAACACGCGCCGCCTGAAACCCGTTCAATATCTGCCTTAAATTGAACACTCGTTTTAGAGCACTACAGTGACTGCAGATTCTACATGACCTATATTACTATGAAACTAGCCTTGGTTTTTGTGTGAAATTCCACAAAAATTGACAAGGTGACCAGCGCTGGCCATTCACCACTAATATGTAATTGGTCGTTTACTGTAAGATACGTTCGCCCAGTGTATTGACCGAGTGCGATCGGCTAATGTGTATAAGGCCTTTAACGCTGTTTGATGTACGTGTATGAAATCCGATCAAGTCGGACACCGTAGGCTGTACATGTTCGCCGCGTAAATTCGCCAAGCGCGTCAGGTCATCCTACATAAGAGGCATAAGACATAGGAGCACGTACAGAACCTTTTTCCATTTCGGCGGCAAATTGCAACGCTACGTGACCCACAGCGATCGTGACGTCACGGCGGGAGTCGCCATCTTTATTGTTAGGATATTGTTTTAACCTTTTTCGGAAAACATGTCTTCCTCGTTCTAGATAAGAAGCTCAGTTTATATTATTCTCCCGTTTATATTATGACTAGCTTATGCTCGCGTCTTCGTCCGCGTGGACTACACAAATTTCAAACCCCTATATCAGCCCCTTAAAGATTGAATTTTCAAAAATCTTTTTTTAGCGGATGCCTACGTCATAATAGCTCGTATTAGGGTTTGGAAGGTAAATACGTAAAAGAAGTATAAAGTTTCATATACCTATCTACAATCTACATGCAGTATATAGGTCATCATCATCAATCATCATCAACCGATATCCACTGCTGGACATAGGTCTCCACTCTCCCCGAACAAGCCGTAGGGCGATTGTCTGAAACCTGCATTAATCATTTTTACAATCTCAATTGTCCTGATTGGCTGAATTTATGCGATTCTTGTTGCAACAATGCATTGTGGCCAATAGTGAGCGAGCATTAACCAATCAGAGATGATTGCGATCGTGACATTGTAGCTGTCAAACAACCGCGGTAGGGCCCCCGGATTCCGAAAAGGCTTCAGTACCATAGATCACATCCACACGCTGCGGCAGGTTATACAGAAGACTGAAGAGTATATTCGGCCACTTTGCTTGGCGTTTGTGGATTATGAGAAAGCCTTCGATTCGGTGGATACTTGGGCTGTGTTGAGGTCTTTATGCTATATTCGAGATGCCGGATCGACTACCGGTATATCCAAGCGCTGAAATGGTTATACGAAACGCCACCATGTCAGTCCGTATACAGGACCAGACTACGAGACCAATCCAATTGCAACGGGGAGTTCGACAGGGAGACGTAATCTCCCCGAAGCTCTTTACCGCTGCTTTGGAGGACATCTTTAAGCTTCTGGATTTGAACGGACTTGGCATTAACATCAACGGCCAGTAGGTAGGTACTTGAAAGTAATAGCAACACGCATGTTTGTAAAAGGAAAAAGAATACTTACTTATTTAAATAATATCCTTTGAAAAGATTTGCATTTTTTCTTGGGAGCGCATTTAGATAACCAGATTTTCATATTTAATTTACATTTCGCGGAGGCCTAATAAGAATTTTTTAGGGAATTTAAATTCAAATGCGGCCAGGAAAGCAAAATTATGTTAGGAATCCGTAACCTTTTTAGGGTTTACGAGATGATTTTTCCCAACATAAAAAACCGGCCAAGTGCGAGTCAGACTCGCGCACAGAGGCAAGTGAGAACTCTTTTTGTACGCATCATACCTATAGTTCCCGACAGGTTGAGGTGGCAATCGGTGTATGAGGCGGAGGACGCCCTGCGCACCCATACGTCACCCGCGCTCGCCCGCACCGGGTTAGCGCGGGGGCTGTGCGAGTGTATTGAGCGTCCGATTGCCATCTCGGCCTGTCGCGTATTATTTCGTCTACACTTAAAACAAAAATTTCACATCGCAGCAAAATAAAACACTTGATGACTATTCAAGCTATTCAAATATTTTTGTCGTATTTAGATGTCAAATTTCTTGCAGTCTTTGATGTTTACCCGTTCATACGAAATATATTTACAACTAGCTGACACGCCCGGCTTCGCTCGGGTGGAGTTTAGAAAATTGAGGGGAGGTTGAATTAATTTTTTCTCTCTGTGAGAACCAGCCTCGTACTTCAAGGAATATTATAAAAAAAGAATTAGCGAAATCGGTTCAGCGGTTCTCGAGATTTGCGATGAGCAACACATTTAGTGATTCATTTTTATATCATAGAGTCTTCTCTACACAATGTGACGGTACTTACTACGGCCTACAAAAATATAATCACGGCCCTTCCGGCATCCGTGTTTCCTGCCACATAATTTACAACTTGAGTATCTTCAAGGCAAGAGTATGTCCTAGACATCTCTTAAGCAAGCTGGTTCCAACTAGGGATGTTACGGATATGCGCACCCGCATCCGCAAATGCGCAACATTTGCATTGAAAATCAGACATCTGCATCCGCATCCGCATCAATTAACGCGGAGCTTTTGCGGATGCGGATTTATATTTGCAACAAGTAACGACCTGCAAAGAAAGTGGGCTGGGGCAGAGTGGCGCGTGCCTCGCGCGTGACCAACTGACCAATCAAAAACTGTACTACAATGGTACCCACAGGGGTGTTACGGATACGGGATATTCGAATTTGCATCCGCAACATTCGTATCAATTTAGACATCCGCATCCGCATCCGCATCCGCGGATGACAAAATATTGGCACGCGCAACAACCCTGGTTCCTAGTTCCTACCAACAACAACCTAGACCTGATTATTGATTTTCATTATGCATTATTGTCGCGCAAGCCTAAGTATCTTGTTAGGCCGTGTAGGCAATAAAAATATCATAAACATGATTCTTAAAGTAAAGCAAAGAAATGTTTATCTGGTGAAATATGGTACGGTATGGTAAGGTAATATTAACTAAATATCATTAGATTAAAATCACAAGATTTTTTATCGTAACCGTCTTCAAATATTAATTTAAGAATTATAGAACTCTTTTACCGAAAGAAAACAATGGCATTATAATGTAGATATTTACTAATGGCATTTTTTTAAATGTGAAATTGTGAATTAAAGCACTTAGCTTTAATTAAAAATTGTTTGATGACCCCCCTGGCGCAGTGGTGAGAGTAACCTCAGGAGATATAGACCTTACAAAACCTGTGGATGCTCCGGTGTCGGGGCGAAACGTGTGTTTTGAGATCCGTGTGTTGCTGCGTAGTGGTGGTGCGTATTGCTTGCTCGGTGGCTGGTTTTTCCTGCATGTTTAGCAGTGGGAGCGGGCGGATTTGATCTGTTTTGTTTCAGCGGATTATTAAGCTTTTGGTTTATTGTATATCATGGTTTTCCGCAACGTAACGCCGGCTTCTATACAATATACAAGCAAACTACCTACAGAAGTGTTTTTCGGGAAACAGAAGCGGGTTACCTCACATAAACGGCTGACAAAGGAAGCGATGATTGCTCTCTGCTACGATGTCTAACCGCTTCGATTCGATTTCCACCTGTCCCGTACAGTGTGCACTGTGCATAGCTGAACTCTATATCTTATGCCTCTATATGATATGAGAATCTAGGCCGAAGCACAGAATATATTATAATAGTACTAACGCCCTGTTAAAACAACACATTAAAATAATAATAACAACAAGATGGCGCCACGTGAATGAGCGTAGATGTATTGGTATACTACTTACCTGATGCGACTTTCGTCCGCGTGGTTTTAGCTTTTTTAAATACCGTGGGAACTCTTTGATTTTCTGGAATGGAAAGTAGCCTTTGTCACTCTCCAGGTATCACCTAGGTATATCCAATATCCATGCAAAAAATCACGTCGATCCGCGCGTTGCTCTGTTGCGGCGTGATTGAAGGACAAACCAACAAAAAAATACACTTTCGCATGGATCGGTCGCATGGGTCTTTAAAAGCCCTAGAAAATCTGCTATATTAATATTATAAATGCGAAAGTGTGTCTGTCTGTCTGTCTCTGTCTGTCTGTTTGCTAGCACGGCCTAACATTTTAACCGATTTTGAGTGATTTTGGTGAAATTTAGTACAGAGTTAGCTTACATACCAGGGAAGGACATAGGCCACTTTATATTCCAGAAAAAATAATTCCCACGGGATTTTAAAATAAACCACGTGGATGAAGTCGCGGGCATCATCTAGTCTGCTATATTTCTTTTCATAGATTACTTACAAATCTGTTTCACAAAGTAGCTTCCTGAAACATATTTAACTACTAAACAGCGCACGCCTACGTCAGTAACTTGCCAAGAATCTATCACACGTTCGGAAAGCTACACATTGGATATACAACTACTTAGTGGAATGTACCGACCTAAATTGCGAATTTGATAGTAGTCTGTCTAATGGGGCTGAGTAAACTGAAACTACTGTCAAAGTGTAGCGCGCGATAACTCCCTAACTATTAAGTCGGAGAAAATGTGCGCCTCTTGATACCGAGCCTACGAAACCGTGTGCAGAAATAGATACGGCACTTGTGACAGAGTGAACTAGTGAGGAAACAGGGGACGATAATGTGTCAAATATTAGGCTATGGTGACGTGAAATCATCGAAAAATAGGGCTACGTTTTTTTTTTAACGCTGGGAAATGCGTTTACGCACGCACCCCCCCCCCTCCCCTCCCCTCCCCCTCCTGAAAGCCAGCCAGCTCACCAGCCAGCCAACCAACTGGAGGCTGGAGGGAAGGTATGTGGGACTCGCCGGCTGAGAGGCGACCGGAATACCCACTAAAACCCAGCGGCGCTCCTGCGCGTCGCCTGGCGACTGGGTCACGGGAACACCGAAGCAAACCACCGCGACCCAGGCAGCGACATCCGCCGGGTTTTCTCTTTTCTACCTACCATGTTTGTCAATTTTAGTTTTAGCGTTTAAACTACCGTGAGTGATTTCCATTATAAATACTATCTGTCCCGGCTTACTCACGTGTGTAGTCGACGTTAGCCCGACTAGTTTCGAACCCATCCGGGGTCCAGCCACCCTCACAACGGGCTCTACGGGCAGCGGCACGTGCGTCTCGCAGTCAAAACCGCGGCGTGTGCGCGGACGGACTCCCTTGAAAAAGGACCCCGGATGGGTTCGAAACTAGTCGGGCTAACGTCGACTACACACGTGAGTAAGCCGGGACAGATAGTATTTATAATTTTATTTTTATCCTATTTTTTTATACAAGTTAGCCCTTGACGTTAGTTTGTTGTGGGCTCTTCGCAGACCTGGGCGCGTTTGGAACCCTCGTAGCTTTAGTTTTAAGTTTGCGTTATAACTATCACCACTATATCTTACAAATCTAACACTATACCAGACAATCAATACGAGTAATTTATTACGTATTTTGAATAAATCATTTGACTTTGACTTTGACTTGACTGCAATCTCACTTGGTTGGTACGTGACCTATGCCATTTATTGTACTTAATACATATAGGTACCTTTCGATAAGAATAATAGTAAAAATTATGCTAGATACAAACGAATCAAATGCGATATCCAATTGGGGAAGCTACCTACCTCCACGGTCGCTTGTTGGAACATAGGATATTATAATGATGAAATACTTGGCTCGATTATGAATTTGAAGTATTATAGCTCTCAGCGGTAAGCGCCTAATATATTATTACCTATCGGTTTAGTTTAAAACATTAAATTACTAGCACTGGGACCACGGATTTGCCTGTTTTCTTAAATAATATCTAAATGCTATGCTATTTTGCTGCATTGCTCGATTGGCATGTCAGATATCAACGACAAAATGTGTTAGTCTTAAACCAAATTAAATTATAAATATCCAAACCAGCTGAGGAACGAACCCGGGACCTAAAACCACCACACCAGACCCCGCCAACAGGCGAAAGCGCCGTCACGCCTCAGTTTATGGGACTATAACTTTCGTTGAACTCTACCGTCCGTCAGATATTTTATTTGCAATACATTGCAATCTTTAAAAAAAAAACTGGTTAAAAAAATCACGTCTTTTTAAGATATCTTACCAGTACTTAATAAATAAGTACTATCACCTGTCTCCGTGTCTTCTGTTCTAATTACACCCTGTATAGTCCCATAGTCAAACATACCTACAAACCACGGGGCACTCTAACTTAAGCTTGGGACAACTCATCAATCTTGGCCACTCATTCGCTGCTAGTTACTCTAATGTGCGTAAACTTGGCGAATTAACAACTTAAGGGTGTTGTTTCCGACCAGAAACTGTGGACGAACGAACCCTCAGGGGACCTCTTAATTGATTTTGACCCTTCTATTATGTTGTTTGGATCTAATAATGTTTTTAGCTTGAAATAGTCGCTAGGTAGGTAGGTAGGTTACGCATAATTTGGACTGCGCGTGAAGGCAGCATTACACATTCTACTAATACTAATATAATAATTATTACTTGCTTGTTGGGTTTTTTAAATAATAAGTAGACAACATTGCCGGTATCGACCAGGTGGGAATGTGTTCGCAATGGATGACATGAAAAATGATCACATCATTATTTGAAAATCTGATTGGTCTGAGCAGTAACCACATCTCCTCTTCAATCTATACTTCCATTCTAATATTAATATAAATGCAAAAGTGTGTCTGTCTGTCTGTCTGCTAGCCTTTCACGGCCCATCCGTTCAACCGATTTTGACGAAATTTGGTACAGAGATAGACATAAACTACTTTTTATCCCGGAAAATTAGAGTTCCCACGGGATTTTTAAAAACCTAAATCCACGCGGATGAAGTCGCGGGCCTCATCAGCTAGTCTACTAAGTACAAATTGTTTGTTATTTCCTTTATATAGGTACCTACCTAGGTATTTACTAAAATTACCCAGAATGTAAGTATTTTCACGTAAGAACTAAATCTCGGAGTGCGGAATGCGGACACGCGTCGCCGCCATGACAGTTTAGTAATTAGGCGTTCAAAATGGCGCGGGCGGCGAGAAGTTCCCGCGACAATGATTTAGCCCGGTGACTTGCTTTAAAGTTTAGGATGTCGGATCGGTGCGCAGATACCAAAGAACTCATTTAAACTCCACAAAAACACTTTAGTTGTTTGCCGGAGGGTCGCACAAAAACCTAAACACTATCTACGTAGGTACCTATTTATTTGTGTGAACTAGCTTATGCTCGCGAATTCACCCCCTTAGGAGTTGAATTTTCAAAAATCCTTTCTTAGCGGATGCAGATAGCTATTATGCCTACGTCATAATAGCTATCTGCATGCCAAATTTCAGCCCGATCCGTCCAGTAGTTTGAGCTGTGCATTGATAGATCAGTCAGTCAGTCAGTCATTCAGTCAGTCAGTCAGTCAGTCAGTCACCTTTTCCTTTTATATATATAGATATGGGAAGACAAGGTGTTTACAATAGAGAGTTGCCAACATATCCAGTTAGGAAACCCTGACGTACAAATGTTTTGACAAAGTATCTAAGTATAATGATTAATGCGTAAAAAATGACTTTTCACGCGCCATTGTAACTTTATGTGTCAAATTTCATGTCAAAACTACGATTCTAGTCGTTATTAAAGGTGAACGAAAGGTACAAAGATAGCTTGTATCCTAGGGATAGACACTATAGACATAGACTTTGTCCCGGAAAATCAAAGAGCTCCCATGTCATTCTTAAAAAAATCTAAATCCACGTGGGTAAAGTCGCGAGCATCATCTAGTAATACCTACCTACTAATTACAAACAAAGGAATTCCGAACCAGTGGTAGATGCATCTGACGATTCAAAAATACTTGTTAAAGTTTAATTGAATAAAAATATTTTTATTTATTTATTTAAAAACATGAAAGTTTGGATGTTTGTTACTCAATCACGCTACAATGACTGAACCGATTTGACTGAAAAGAATGGAAATAGCATATGTAGGTATAGTACGCGACAACCCTGGTATGTATAAATACGTACTTATTTATTCCAGTGTAGTATTATGTTAATCAAATAAACACTCCGAATACTAAATATGTAGTTTGCTAACAAAAAATTGAATAATATTTTATTCGAATAAACACTCTGAATATTAAATTCTAGATTCTAGATAGTTTGCTAACAAAAAAATTAGTATTAAAATACTTATTCCAATTGCTAGAAAACTCTTCAACTATTCTTAATCCAATTTAGTTAAAGCAACCTTTTAAGGAGATCGCACACTGCCGCAAGAGGCATCCAGGTCTGCAAGAGCCGCAAGTCAGTAGTATCGGTCCTACTCTGTGGTATCGGAGTGCCGCTACAATACAATATGACCAGAGCGACCTGTGCTGACCTTTATCAGCTTTTTTTGATGTCTTTTGCTTTGTTTTCATGCAGTTGAATCTTGCTGGTAGTGTCATACAGATTTTTGTAAAGTGAAACTTCTTTAGACAGGATTTGATAATAATAGGCTACTTGACAATTTTTTTAAGTTGGTCTTAAATGGTTAATATTTGTCCTATTATATCAAAAAAATTAACACTATATTTTTTTGCGCCCTAAAAACCGTAAAACTTTAATTTAAAAAAATATTTTTCTTAGACAGGTGAAAACACTGTCGGCCATGTTTGGAAAACACTGTCGGCCATGTTTGGCCGATAGATTATCTGTGCTCTGACGTCATGCATTTGTAAACAACAGTATAACCCTGTGGTTATACTGTTGTTTACAAATGCATGACGTCAGAGCACAGATAATCTATCGGCCAAACATGGCCGACAGTGTTTTCACCTGTCTAAGAAAAATATTTTTTTAAATTAAAGTTTTACGGTTTTTAGGGCGCAAAAAAATATAGTGTTAATTTTTTTGATATAATAGGACAAATATTAACCATTTAAGACCAACTTAAAAAAATTGTCAAGTAGCCTATTATAGCTCAAATCTGTTTTCGGATGGAAATAACGTGCACGTATTTAAACCGCCATGCAGAACAGCCGTTTTCAGGCATCCATCTTTTATCTGAGTGTATTAAAGTACCTTAGAGTGTTTAGTGCCTTAGATTGAGGTTCTACATTAATTTACTAGATGATAACATTATGATAAAAACCTGTTGCTAACTCATTTTCAAGAATGGAATCCCGTACGCATTCAGTTTTACTTTAACCGTGCCAGGTTCACGCAATTATCTGTTTTAGATTCTTAGGGTTCCGTACCCGAAGGGTGTTTATACTAAACCTACGCTGACCGTCAGTCTGCCCGTCCGTCTGTCTGTCAGCGAGTTGTCTCACATGAACCGTAATAGGAAGAAGAAATGAAATTATCACAGAATGTG
Source organism: Maniola hyperantus (assembly GCF_902806685.2). Classification (NCBI taxonomy): domain Eukaryota; kingdom Metazoa; phylum Arthropoda; class Insecta; order Lepidoptera; family Nymphalidae; genus Maniola; species Maniola hyperantus. Next base: position 2,186,527 of record NC_048552.1, on the reverse strand, counting down.
TATTTCCATGGGCGCTATAACAACCAATAGGTAAGAAAAAACCAGATGTCGTATTTTAGAATGACTGCCATGCAAATTAAAAAAATGTAAAGTACATCCATACTGTTGTACATCTTGTACGTTGGTGTACGAGTGCGACTCGCACTTGACAAGTTTTAAAATATTATTTGGGTGCCCACTATCTAAATGATGCTCGCGATGCATTTATCTTTGTGTGACTACATCTTTATAATAAATCTCTTGAGTTTGATTTTGCGCCTCTTACGGTTTTACGCCTGTGGTAGACCGTGTTATGCGATCACCATAAAGCATACCTTTTAAAGTTTCAGCTCTTCGCAATATCCAATAGCATGCAAATGAAATGCATTACCGATATTGGAATTAAATCGGTCCAATTCATATGCAGTACCTATGGACGAAATAATTTGTCCTTTTGTGCTTTTAAGGGATTACTTACTTACAATCTGAAACAATGAACAGCTTTTTCATTATCAGTATTTCGTGAATAAATAAAAAACACTTTTAGTTTATATCTACCAGTACGCGACAGGTCGAGATGGCAACCCCCGCACTAACCCCGTGTGGGTGTGTGGCGGTGCGGGGCGTCCCTCCGCCTCATACCCCGATCTCGACCTGCCGCGTACTATACCTACCTACTTAGCGCTTTCATTTTTTTTTTCATGTACCGAAATTTTAGTTACATAGTACCTAGTAATAAATTAAGTTACATTGGAAATGCTTATCTCTAAACAGAGATTTATACTCGTATCATTCTGAAGAAAATGAATTCTTTCTTGGCAGAGGTAAGGCAGTTTTATTAAACCCTCCCCCTTATCGTTTGCTACGCTGCATCGTACCGGAACGCTAAACCGCTTGGCGGCACGGCTTAGCCGGTAAGGTGGTACTAACTAACCACGTCTGTAGCTTCCCAAATGCCACTAGACCAGACCAGTGACAATTTTAGAAATTTTAACGTTTGAATTCTATTAAAATAATAGTTTTCATCATCATCAACCGATAGACGTCCACTGCTGGACATAGGTATCTTGTAGGGACTTCCATACGCGGTCTTGCGCCGCTAAAATAATAGTTGTAGAAATCATAAATTCTGAAACTGTCCTTGCCGGGAATTGTACCCGGGACCTCTCGCTTACCAGAGCGCTCACCACTGCGCAAGGGAGGTCGTGATAAAAGATTTTAAGATCTACAGACTTCAATTTGACATTGCGTTGTAACCTTTCGTAAACATCGATATAAATGACAAGATATGGTCAAGCGAACAAAATTTTTCACGGTTTTGGAACCATATAACTCAGCGCCACCTCTTAGATACTAATGAACGGCCCGTTTGAAATCCAGACGTCACTGACGTTGTATTGGTGCTAAAGGACCACTAAGTCGGTGTCATTATGTTTGTTCAATAGCCCTGTCCATACGAAGTAATATATAAGTCAATGTTCGTAAATAAAGACATTTTTGAGGCAAGAGAGTTGCGGATTACGCACTCGTCTCGAGGGAGGTTAGAAAGAAAATATAATTTCATCAGTGTGAACACGACACATTGATAATAATCTTCTCATAAGACCTCCATCAGAACGTAAGCTATATGCTATATGCTATACGCGTACACTGCGGTGCGCTGCGGTACGGTGCGGTGTGATGCGTTGGTTACCTCGCCTTTGTTATTTTCTCAAAGCAACTTATATCTAAATATACAAAAGGAAAAGGTGACTGACTGACTGACTGGCTGACTGATCTATCCACGCACAGCTCAAACTATTGGACGGATCGGGCTGAAATTCGGCTAAGAAAGGGTTTTTGAAATTTAAATCCTTAGGGATTTAAATGGATCCTTAGGGGGTTAAATAGGAGTTTGAAATTTGTGTAGTCGTCATAGCTCTATTATTTTATATCTTCGCTTGTCGACGTACCATGGCCTGCTCACTTATCGCTGGTGCGTGATACGAAGCGTATCATCCGGAACAACGCCCTGTGAACTTTGTACCGAAATATCGGATCCACATTCGTTACCTCGCCTTTTGTTACCTACTTTCTCAAAGAAAAAATTTCTTTATTTTCAATTTCTTACCTTCATAGCTTTATTGTTTTATGTCTTCGCTTGTCGTCGTCCCATGGCCTGCTCACTCATCGCTGGTGCGTACAGTGCGTGATCAGAAACGTTACGAAGCGTATCATCCGCAGAGCGCCCATCCCCGTCTACCACTTTGTACTTTGTACCTAAATATCGGATTCACATTTGTTACCTCGCCTTTTGTTATTTTCTCGAAGAAAACAAAAATCTTTATTTTCAATTTCTTACCTTCATAGCTTTATTGTTTTATGTCTTCGCTTGTCGTCGTCCCATGGCCTGCTCACTCATCGCTGGTGCGTAAGTACAGTGCGTGATCAGAAACGTTACGAAGCGTATCATCCGCTAGAGCGCCCATCCCCGTCTACCACTTTGTACTTTGTACCTAAATATCGGATTCACATTTGTTACCTCGCCTTTTGTTATTTTCTCGAAGAAAACAAAAATCTTTATTTTCAATTTTCTTACTTTCATAGCTTTATTGTTTTATATCTTCGCTTGTCGTCGTCTCATGGCCTGCTCACTCATCGCTGGTGCGTACAGTGCGTGATCAGAAACGTTACGAAGCGTATCATCCGCTAGAGCGCCAATCCCCGTCTACCACTTTGAGCTTTGTACCGAAATATTGGATCCACATTCGTTACCTCGCCTTTGTTATTTTCTCAAAGCAAATTGTATATCTTTATTGGGACACTTGATATACGAGTACAATTTTATTAGTGTAACACTGAATATCAGCATTTTTTTACTTAGAAACTTAATATTATGGTTTTTTTCCTTGCAATATAGGTATTTTTATATTTGAACTATAAAGGTAAAGGTGGTCCATCTGATATTGGCTAGTGCCGCCCATGAACATTTTCAGCATCAGAGGAACCGCCTATGCGTTACTGGCTTTTCAGGATTTTGTTGATCCGCCCCTTAGACACGTCATTTTGAAATCTAGTGGGAACACCATCGAAAGGAAGTTGCATGATTTATTGTTACAGTTGTTCTATTTCACGAAGACCGTTTGGCTATGTTAGTGTGACACCTACACATTGTTATAGTGTGCTGTGTGCGTGGCACGCGAACGCGACGCTCACAAATGCGATTATTATCGGTACACTCACTACTACAACCAAGGCTGACTCGGTCTTCGTAAAATAGAACAACTATAGAATAATGTGAAGTTTAACCAATTCTCGCCACGATCTTACGATTTAAGTACCTAGATTAAACGTTACGGAACTTGCAAAGTTGTATTAAAAGCTGTTGTACATACAAACAAACAAGCAAAACTATGTTTTACGGTGTAGGTAGACCGTTCCATAATCGGTAGCACCCTCCAAGGTCTTATGAGAGACTTAAGCCTAATATAATGAATGTAGTGATTCCACAAGTTAGATCGTTAGGGCGACCCTGTTCTGCGTCAGCAATTCAACTTACTAGTTGATGAATTTTAACTTATAGGTATCTGCCTATAAAATATATAAGTCCCGCAAATTGCTATTACGCTGGAACCATGTCTCATTAACATCGAAATGACGTCATTTTGTCGTCAGCCGTAATAAAAATATGCCATCAGCTCGAAACTTTAGTGTAGTGCTGACGTTACTAAAATGGCGACCACGCGCATTAGCAATTTCCGGGACTTATACCAACAAATTTAGAACTAGCTGATGGCACGCGCTTCGTCCGCTTGGATTTAGGTTTTTGAAAATCCGTTGGAAACTCTTCAACTTTTCGGAATAAAACGAAGACTATGTCACTCTCAAGGTCCTAAGTCCATGCAAGAAACCACGTCGATCGTCCGTTGCGGCGTGATTGAAGGACAAACAATTTCACACTTCGCATTTTTATAATTAGTAGGTACCTATAGATTTACTACTATTTCCTTTGGACTTATGAAACAATTCTGATTATTGGGTTTCTTTGTCTATTGAAATTATTTGTAGAACATTATGCTTGACTAATACCTACGTCTCTGGAACGGTAACAGAATTCCGGTCGCTTCTACAATTCCCAGTTGGCGGTCGTGATAACATTCCGATCGTTCGTGTCCCACTAGAATGGAAATACTTTATCCATTTTATTGTTCCCCTTAGACTTAGAGGGAAACGCGTTTTCTCTGCTCCTGCGGCATCCTGCGGTCTTGGTAGCAAACAGCTATTGTACCTATAGGTACCTATTTCTTAATTCGTATGTAGGTTTTTCGACCTGGATCTATGAAACGCCAGTCTTGTATCACTTGACAAAGGTATTTGAACAAATTGCGCTTACTCGGAAGTGAGAACACCAAGGACCCACTGATAAGACCAGCATTCAAGCCAGGGAGGTCGTCAAATTATTGGAAAATCAACATCGGAAAGATGTACCTACCTAAGGGCAAAGTTCTATTTTTGCATCAAATTGACAAATAGCACCAGTACCCCAGTATACAAGTTTAGTTTACATAAAACCTTACATTCGAGAGCCTGTATTTACGTTCCCCTAACTCGGGAAGTTGAGAGTTTGAGCGAAATGAGCGAACCTCAAAGCTGCAGTGAGCTAGTTTGGCTAAGTTGGGTAATTGACACACGCGATTGACTTGGCTGTTTGTTCAGATTAATTGCTTATGTATGAGTAATTGCATGTTGAATGTTGCAGCAATATATGCATCAAGTCAATTCGGTGAACTGCTTCTAATTAGGGTACTAGGGATAGATATTATGTCTATGTTTTTACTTGTTAGGTCTACGAATATCCAATAGAAAGTTAGTTTTTAATTGAAGCATTCGCCCTGCATGTTACAACATAGGTAACTCATAATGAACCTATCGCTCGCTCACTACTGAACACGTGTCTCCTCTCAGAATAAAAAGGGTTTTGGCCACAGCCCATAGTCCTACACGCTGGCCAAGTGCGGATTGGCAGATTTCACACATACTTATATGAAAATATTATGAAGAACTCAGCAATGCAGATTTCCTCGCGATGTTTTCCTTCACCGTAAAAGCAAGTGAGCAAGCTAAGCGGAGACGAGATGACGTACAGTCGACCAATCAGATTCTTAATAGATGACGTAAAAAAAATATCACGTCATCTTTTAAAAATCTGATTGGTCCACTGAACACATCACCTCTCCACTCTCCTTAGGTGGAAACCGAGCCTATCACTGCTTTCCAGTTAGGTAGTTTACATTTCTAGTTGGTCAAGGCGCTGTGGTTGGCTAAGTTTTCTTCTCTTCTTCTCTCTCGTACATTCTAACACGTGGCTCAGCTAAGTCCTAAACAATAATATTGCGTCCATTTTAGACATAATATTTTTATCGTACTTATTCCATACAGAAAAGTGGAGAAAACATTCAGTATTTTTCATCCCCATTTTTCTCTATCAAAACAGCTAGGTATATTATTTTAAAAATATGTTTAAAACTAACTTATGCCCGCGACATTGTCCGCGTGGACTACACAAATTTCAACCCCTATTTTATCCTTTTAGGGGTTGCACTTTCAAAAAAAAATTCTTAGCGGATCATCATCATCATCATGAGCAACCCATCAAGGCTCACTAAAGAGCACGGGTCTCCTCTCATAGTGAGAAGGGTTTTGGCCGTAGTCTACCACGCTGGACATGTGCGGATTGGTAGACTTCACACACCTTTGAGAACATTATGGAGAACTCTCAGGCATGCAGGTTTCCTCACGATGTTTTCCTTTAGCGTTAAAGCAAGTGATATTTAATTATTAAAAACGCACATAACTCCGAAAGGTAAGAGGTGCGTGCCCAGGATCGAACCCTGACCTCCGATTAGAAGGCGGACGTCCTAACCACTAGGCTATCACAGCTTTTTCTTAGCGGATGCCTACATCATAATAGCTATCTAAATACCAAACTTCAGTCCGATCCGTCCAGTAGTTTAAGCTGTGCGTTGATATAATATATCAATCAATCAGTCAGTCAGTCAGTCAGTCACCTTTTGCTTTTATAGTTATTTATTTAGATGAACGTTATTTCATTGTTTAAGACTTGATTGAGCCACATTTGCATACTGATTTTTCACAATCATTGAAAAAGTTGAAGAAGAATGAGAAGGAAACTTAACTAACCACAGAGCCTTAAGTACCTAATAATATTATGCATACGATTTATTATCACGTTGTTGCAAGCGCGGCGCGCGGGTAGGATCGGGTAGGGTAGCTTACGTTCATTAACTAATTCTTGAGACACCCAGTTAACCGGAGTTGGCTACAAGAAACAAAACTAATGGCGTCGGCAACCCGAGAACTTAAGGGATTATGGGACATCTCATGAGCGAAAGCGGCTTATTAGGGTAGTACACAAAGGCACAGAATATTATGTAAGTACCTATAATACTACTAACGGTAACGTACCAAAGGGTAAAAACAGAGCCCTACTAATGTCACTCTGCTGTCTCTAAGTCCGCGTGTCACGTGTATTTAGCTCGAAGACGAAATGAGTTACAAACCTGAAATTTTGGTACTTGCTGTAGAACGTTGACCTAAAACCGAATCAATCAATCAGCCTGTTTGTGTCCACTGCTGGACATAGACCTTCCCAAGAGCGCGCCACCACACACGATCCTCCGCCTTCCTCTTCCACCCACTACCTTTTAAGGACGTCAGTCAAGTGGTAAAACAGAATATTGAATTAGAAATTCAATTAAATTATTTTTCAGGGGGGTTACCATACATGAAAAAGAGCCGGAAAAAATTACATTTAGCTGATTTAGTATGATATAAATAATATAAAAATAAAGATTTTAATGTCCATCAGCTTATAACTCGTGCCACAATATAATTTATGGTCGGAAGCTAGGACGGAGACGGCGCAATTAGCCGCGTTAACGAACGCCTTAAATAAATATCATTTTGTGATTAATATCGGCCACTGATTAATATGACGTAATTATTTATTTAAATTTTAAAGTGGACATAATATTTCGTGGTCACCAGACTAAGTAGGTTATTAGATAGAACGACGGCAAATTATATATTAGGGCGCGATTCATATCTACAGAATTGTGACGACACGATTAAATGGTCCTACCTACTTTATATTATAACACTAACTGATGCCCGTGACAAATTTAGATAAAGAAAGAAGTTAAGAGACAGTGGGCTTTAATAGTGATGATAAATTAAATCCAATGATTACTAATGAAAGTTATCATCTATCAATTATTTGTCAGGTAAGGCCAAATACTAAGTAATTGAAAATCAAGCAAAGCATCTGCTGTATTATTTCAAAGTAAGAATCCTAATCATCTAAACAGGCTTCTATAATAATTAGAAGCTAACAACCTAGTGTTTACTTTTATCTCAATGTATAAAATAAATAGCACAAGAGGGTAGGTGATAAATACAGAAGTAAAACCAACCAAGTCGAATAATAACTGAATTGTATTTGTTCAGCATTGATCTATTTATATTAAAATGAATCTACCACCCATTTCGCTAAGGTGTTTAGTCATGGAGAAGAAAGGGCAAAGAAACTCCATAACACACATCTTTTAAAACAACTAGAACGTTGAGTAAAGTAGTAGGTACATATTTGGTACACAGTTACAACAGGTAACCTATAAAAGGCAAATGATTACATTACATTATAATACAATATAAGAATACTTAACTTCAGTAAGGTCCGCTGTGTTTGCTCTGGGCTGTCGATACAAGACTGTCCCCTCTCTGTCGAGGTAGGGTACTTTTATAACACTGCCATCGCAAACAGGGCGGATGTCGACTATCACATGATCTTAATATTAATCATTATTTATTTTAGGTTTGTTGACAAAAGGTATGTCGACACACCCGATTTACAATAATAAAATCAGTAACATTGATGGTCTACGTATTAATAATTTACAATAATAATAAGCAACTTAAATGGACAGTTTACACAACATTATTATTTCACATATTAGCTATTGCCAACTGTATGTTGACAATAGCTTAGTATAATGTCACTCTTAGTACATTGACAGTATTTAATTTACGATGAATAATTAGTTATCAGTATTGACAATTCACATAATATTATTTATCGTATTGTCACATTCCTAAATATTAAATTAAACAACATACAAGAAAGATACTATTTAAATCATACCCTTTCCGTACATTGACATTGAATCCGGAAACGGAATAACGATTTTGTTTTAAATATCACAACAAATATTTATTTCGGACTCCCAAGTTTATGATTAGATGAATTTTAGCATAATAATTATGTATCCAATTTTATCGTAATATAACTCGGCCATACTGACAAGTACTTCGTTCCCGAAGTACATAGGGAAATTAGAAAGAAAAGAAAAAAAAAAATCTAGCTAAGAGCTAAATAAAAAAAAATAACTGTAAGCTAAAAAGATCTATAAGCTAAGGAAGATCTATAAGCTAAAAAGATCTATAAGCTACAGCTACCTAGTTTAACTGTCCCTAACTGGCTGCGCCCCATAATTTAATTTTTTTTTTTGTATAATATATATAGTTTTTTTTTTAATTATTATTAGTTTTATAAAGCAAGGGGTCTTGTACTAGACTCTTGCCCAGTAGAGGTCATTACTAGACCTCGCTACTTACTGGCACCGTCCGAACAAGCCGTCTAACATTACCAACCAATATTTTTTTACTTTTTTTTTTTTTTTTTATTGGTACTAGTAATGATTAGTGCCAGCAGCCCTAACTAACTGGCCTAACCGCTACCAGGACATTACTGGAGTAGCACCAATAAGATGTATCACACCAATGGTGTAATACCAGCACTGTCAAGTCAAGCCATTTAACATTACTAAACACTCTTTTTTTTTTTTTTTTTGCAGTGGGTCTAGTAATGATAAGCGCCAGGCAGCCTAACTAACTGTCCTAACTGCTACCAGGACATTACTGGATTAGCACCAATAAGATGTATCACACCAATGGTGTAATACCAGCATTGTCAAGTCAAGCCATTTAACATTACTAACCACTCTTTTTTTTTTTTTTTTTTGCAGTGGGTCTAGTAATGATAAGCGCCAGGCAGCCTAACTAACTGTCCTAACTGCTACCAGGACATTACTGGATGTATCACACCAGTGGTGTAATCAAGTCGAGCCATCTAACATTACTAGACCAACAAAATGATTACTTAGTACTAGCAATGATTAGCACCAGGCAGACCTCACTAACTTTGTCCCATTGGGAGTCTTAACATTTTGTCATATTGCGAGTCTTAACATTTTGTCCCATTGGGAGTCTTAACATTTTGTCACATAGTGAGTCTTAACATTTTGTCCCATTGGGAGTCTTAACATTTTGTCCCATTGGGAGTCTTAACATTTGTCACATAGCGAGTCTTAACATTTTGTCCCATTGGGAGTCTTAACATTTGTCACATAGTGAGTCTTAACATTTTGTCCCATTGGGAGTCTTAACATTTTGTATCATATGCCAAAAAAAATTTTTTTTTTTTCTTTTTTTTTTTTCTTTTTTTTTTGTCTGTTCTGCTTCTGTCATTTAGCATAAATTATTAGAATGTTTTATTACAATTCGGCCATCTTGATAAGTACTTCGTTCCCGAAGTACATAGGAAAATAGAAAAATGCAGCCAGTGAACTTAAATGAACAGCGGCAACAAAAGTACCGACATAAAAAAATATAAGATTGCTTCATTCACAAAACGATATTCAATGATTCAATGTCAATGTTACTGTCATAAAAACTAGAATAGCTAGACGTCAGACCAAAATTAGAGTAGAAGAGAATATGTTTTCTTTGTTGATTATGTCTTATAAACAAGTGTACTGTATGTACATCAAACCAACTCAAAACAAGAATAAATTAATAACACGTTGTAACGTAGTTATTTATAAAATTAAATGTTCTGATAGCATCACTAAACAGAAAAAAAAGTACTTGAGTAGGCACTCTGCTTTACGTTGTTTTAAGAAAAAGAAAATAATTGAATTATTTAAAAAAAAGAAAATTAACAAATATAGTTTATGTTTAAGTTACATAAATCAGAATAAAGTAATTTCTTCAAGTTTCGAGCTGTAAGTACGATGCAATTTTTCAAAAGCAAACTTACTGATATGTTTGTTATTCCTTGTACATCATTATTTCTAAATGATTTAACATTATTTATATACTTTATCAAAAACCGCTCGGCCAATCTGACCCTAACTAGACTTATTCTTATCCAAATAAATTATACCACAACACGTGGTTTATCTAACTAATTAAAAATCTTCTCTGATTCACCTCACAGAAACTTTTTTCATATAAACTATACCACAAAATCGTGGTTTTAAATTTACACTTTTCTTCACACACAACGCACAAAATTGTACTTAGCTTGCTCAACGACGCGACGTTTTCAACCGGCGATGCCACACCAGCACCAAGTGCCACTGACAACAGAGTTGCCCCTCGCTTTGGGATCATCGGGCACCAACATCAAGTGCCACCGACGACAGGCGGTAGCCTGTCGCTTCGAGGAGAAGCCGTATCCACGATTGCTGAAAGCATTTGAAAAGTATTAGTATTTCGACAAGAAAAGAATTATCGTATCCCACTTCTGATGACAAATTTAGATAAAGAAAGAAGTTAAGAGACAGTGGGCTTTAATAGTGATGATAAATTAAATCCAATGATTACTAATGAAAGTTATCATCTATCAATTATTTGTCAGGTAAGGCCAAATACTAAGTAATTGAAAATCAAGCAAAGCATCTGCTGTATTATTTCAAAGTAAGAATCCTAATCATCTAAACAGGCTTCTATAATAATTAGAAGCTAACAACCTAGTGTTTACTTTTATCTCAATGTATAAAATAAATAGCACAAGAGGGTAGGTGATAAATACAGAAGTAAAACCAACCAAGTCGAATAATAACTGAATTGTATTTGTTCAGCATTGATCTATTTATATTAAAATGAATCTACCACCCATTTCGCTAAGGTGTTTAGTCATGGAGAAGAAAGGGCAAAGAAACTCCATAACACACATCTTTTAAAACAACTAGAACGTTGAGTAAAGTAGTAGGTACATATTTGGTACACAGTTACAACAGGTAACCTATAAAAGGCAAATGATTACATTACATTATAATACAATATAAGAATACTTAACTTCAGTAAGGTCCGCTGTGTTTGCTCTGGGCTGTCGATACAAGACTGTCCCCTCTCTGTCGAGGTAGGGTACTTTTATAACACTGCCATCGCAAACAGGGCGGATGTCGACTATCACATGATCTTAATATTAATCATTATTTATTTTAGGTTTGTTGACAAAAGGTATGTCGACACACCCGATTTACAATAATAAAATCAGTAACATTGATGGTCTACGTATTAATAATTTACAATAATAATAAGCAACTTAAATGGACAGTTTACACAACATTATTATTTCACATATTAGCTATTGCCAACTGTATGTTGACAATAGCTTAGTATAATGTCACTCTTAGTACATTGACAGTATTTAATTTACGATGAATAATTAGTTATCAGTATTGACAATTCACATAATATTATTTATCGTATTGTCACATTCCTAAATATTAAATTAAACAACATACAAGAAAGATACTATTTAAATCATACCCTTTCCGTACATTGACATTGAATCCGGAAACGGAATAACGATTTTGTTTTAAATATCACAACAAATATTTATTTCGGACTCCCAAGTTTATGATTAGATGAATTTTAGCATAATAATTATGTATCCAATTTTATCGTAATATAACACCCGCGACTTCGTCATTTTTAAAAATCCCGTGGGAACTCTTTGATTTTTCGGCATAAAAAGTAGCCTTTGTTGTTGCAACGCGAAGACGGACCAACCAATAAACTAACAAACGAACATCCTACTTTCGCATTTATAATATGGCTAGTGATATAAAAGCTTTCGACCTTTTGCATGGTGATGTCCCGCGAGTACCTAGCTGTATCTATGGCATTACTTATGTTGGTGCTACGGATAATGTAATAAAAGAACGGATAAACGTAGGTTATCCCGGGTTTACTTAGTAATTAGTATCACCAAAGTATTGCTCTTTGGGTAAAGTCCGAATACTTAATTGACGCTGTTATTGTGCCTAAATTATGCGAAAGTATCGTTTTAAAAAGCCCGGGGAATAATAATATAATAGGCCACTCTTTGTCCCGAAAAATCAAAGAGTTCCCGAGGGATTTTTAAAAACATTAGTTAACACCGACTAAGTCGCGGGCATCATCAATTTGGTACAGACAAAATTAGTATCCTGAGACGAATTGGTAGGTATTGTATAGCTTACTTTTAACCTGGAAAATCAAAGTCGGGTATGTACCTAAGTAGTAGCTATCTATTACCTACGAAAAAGGTAATTCTTCTATCCTTTCACTGCCAGAATTTTGTATAAAATAAAGCACCTAGCCATCTTGAGTAGGTAGTACGTCAAAGAGATTATCTAGGTACTTGATTTTTGTTGCAGCCTGGCATTTTTCCAGCAAAACCGTGTAGGTATGCGGACTTTAAAATGCAGACCCATTAGGCTCTCGGCCTCTCAAGTCTCAAGACATCTTTGGACGGAGCCAAAATTTACCGTACGTCAACCACCGTTACCTTGGTACCTACATACCAACCTACTTGATGCTATCGTGCCTAATCTATCTACTACCTACTTACATATTATGCAGTCAACCTTGTTGGTCTAGTGGGTATACCCTATCCGCGGAAAGAAATTAATATAGGGCTCTCTGTTCGTCATCACATACAAATGATAGAGGCAAAAATCTCAGTGGGCGCTAAGCATTTTGTGCCACCAACCAATCACAAGCAGAACTTCTATGTTTTCCAATTGAATTTCGAATGTTTTTTGATAACATGTTTGTGATTGGTTGGTGTCTCAAAATGCTCACTGAGATTTTTGCCTCTATCATTTGTATGGGATTAAGTAACAGAGAGATAGTGCTTCTTTTAACTTGCTAACTTATTTCTGCGGATAGAGTATAGCTTAAGTATACCTATAGCTGCGGAAAGGTCCCGAGTCGGGACAATAAAGTTATTGGGTTTTTCTTGTAAGAAATTCTCAATAACCTCCAAGAGTTTAGAAATTATAGGAATATAATATCTGTCCACGGCTTTACTCACGTATTTAGTCGACGTTATATATAATGGAAATCACTCACGATAGTTTAGAAGTTGGCGGTATTATACGCGCTAAGCTGATTCATAGCTCCAATGGTATTTATTATGCCTTGTATTATACCCCGTGAGCCGTGCGGCGTGCCTTAGAAAGCTTGCAAAGCCGTTAGTCGTTATGGAACTCCTCAACAACGGGTAACCGCAAATCAATCGCAATAAATGTGATAGCTTAGTTAAGTGAAGACTCTTAACCATATGTAATGCATAACATTATTTGTCGTGCATTTTGGTTTCTTCCTTATTATTAACGGATTAGATCTCGGTTAAAAAAATCACGTAAAAGTAAATCCACACGAAGTCGCGGGTATCATCCAGTATATACCTAACTTGACTATGGAATTGGTTTCGGTGCGTAGCCGAAGCAGGTGAACTATATATACACCGCAACAGGTTTAAATTGGAGATATTGAAAAATAAATTGAGTTACACGAGACCTATAGAACTCAAAAATGTAGTAATTTAAGTGTAATTCTGTGGGCGGTTCTGTGACAAAATAAAATGGCAATCGGGGTTTGAGGCGAGGGAACGCCCCGCTCACCCGCACGTCACCCGCGTTCGCTTGCACCGGGTTAGCGTAGGGGCTGTCCCCACGAGTTGCGAGAGACGCTCGTGGCGGCAGTGGGGCAAGACCTCTCCCTGTCAGCCGTGGGTGGTCCAAGCCATGGCGGGCAGCGATGGGTCTTGGAAAGCAGTAGAGTTCTTCTGCGAGGAGGTAATGTCGCAGAAGGAGTTGGCGAGAGTTCAAATCATCTTCTCTCATGCCATCCGTCGTAGGAGGGTCGGGCGTAGGCGAGTCGCCCACAATCGCCGCCTACCCCCTTGACATCGATTAATATGTATACCTGAAAGAAGGACTTTTGGGCAATAGACACGGGGAGTCTATCGTCCGTAAAGAAGCCAGTCCTCGAGTTGGAAGGCGCACCTTTGTGTTCCTGGTGCGCCTCAGACGGTGTGTAGGGACTTCATTGGTCCACTGAGGTGGGTCTTCAGCAGGCGCCGCCGGCTGGGTTGCGCGAACGTGTTTGGCCCCGTAGCCCAGCCACCAGGCGATGCGTGGAAGATCGTGGGGTTTTAGTCGGTAAGAGTCCGACATAACCTCCGTACCTCCCCGAGTGCGGTGGTATCCATGAGGATTTCCCCACGGAAAAAAAAGGGGCTGTCCCCACCCCGGTTGTCATCTCAACCTGATGCGTACTATGGTTATTAAATAAAACAATACATCATTGTAAAACTGTTTAATTTAGTTTCTATATAATATTTTCATAGGACTTAACAGAATCGTGTTTATTTAGTAATGGTAACCTAGACCATCTAGTTTTTCTTTATTTTAATGTGGTGTTCCACCGGCAGCGCGAAGAGATGCAAAGCGATATATTATCGCGATTTGCATTTATTATTACCTTAAGATTTAATATCTTATAGATGATTAATTTTACACTCATAATAATAGTACTTATTCATTTGTAGATCATATTGCTGTACCTATATAAATACCTACATTAACAGGTCTAAAAGTAGGCAGTTATCTTTTATAGCACTATAATATGACCTAAGCCCGCACTTAAGTAGCGCTTAACACTTAATTCCGTCACTTAAGTAGTCTAATGTTGGATAGAAGCAGGCGTTACTTTGCGAAATTCCATGATATACAAGGCACTACAAGCTTAATTTGCTATAATCCGCCAAAACGGGCAAATCTGTGTGGTACAAAGTGCAGCATGCGATATGTATCACCCGCTCTCCTACTACTAAAGAAGCAGAAAAGTAAGCAATACACACCACCAACACACACAAATTTTCTAGAAAACGTTATTTGTTTTGGCGGATTATAATAAAATTAAGCTTGTAGTTCCTTGTACCTATATTAAGTAGTCTAGTCAAAATCGAGCAAGGTGTCTTGGACTATCGACTGAAAATCGACTACTAAGTGTCACGGATAACCATTATGCGAGTCTAAGGGTGAGATCTATAGAGCGCACTCTGACTTTGCTTAGACTTAAGACAGAGTTAAAACGCGACAGAGCTATATGTCTCAACATAAATCTGTCTCGTTTTGTCTGTCTTAAGTCTGAGCAAAGTCAAAGTGCGCTCTACAGATCTCAGCCTAAGCCACACGAGCTATAATATTATGATACTTGTGTGTGTGCAAGTTCAAGTTTATTATTGCACGGATAGAACTCACGCTATGCATGGAATTCTTAAGTCACACTACTACACAATGTACTATTTCACAATAGGGATAGCACTACTTTTAGACTTATCAATTTAGAAATGTGTACAACCGAATAGGCACCAATATATTCTTCGCTTCGTATCGAATTACGTTCACGATGAAACTCCACAATTTATTAATAAAACTATCATAGAATACAAGCTTTATTACCAAATATATTTAAAACACAATTATAACAATATAGTCGTCTGATTTTTTTCTGCTTTTTTAGGCCCTATCACACCGCCCTTTAGCTCTAATGGTTTGTAATGTAATGATTTTAGGCTGATTTTGTGGTTTAACAACATAATATTATAATGTAAATAACGAGTACGTACCCGTTGTATGCAGACATTCCTTCATTCATAAATTCATAAACCTAAATAAAATAACATTTTGTATTAGGTACCTACGAGCTTCAATTACTATTTAGTATCGCTAGCTATACTCCATTCGCGGACATCCTATGCAAATGATAGAGGAAAAAATCTCAGTGGGTGTCAAGTTGTTAACCAATTTGAGCCAGCAATTGAAAAAACAAAAACAAAAAATTGAAATTCAATTCAAAAATGTTTTCAAAAAAACATTCGTAATTCAATTAGAAAACATAGTTGTGTTTGTGATTAGTTGATGACTCAAAATGGTTAGTGCCCACTGGGATTTTTGTCTCTATCATTTGTGTAGGATCACGTAACAGAGAGAGTACTATACTAACTTCTTTACGCGGATAGAATATAGCTGCGGAAAGCTGGCACTACGTCTATAGTCCATTTTAAGTAGGTATCAGAATGAAAGCATGAAAATACTAAATAGTTTATTTCATTCAATAATTTCATACATTTGTGGTTTTGATCAATATTAACCGTAGGCATATTATGCTATTTTTTTGCGGCGGGGTATAGTTTGGTTAAAAAAGGTAAAGAAAATAAATAATCCACTAAGAAATCATTATCGGAAATCATCTCGACCAATCGCCGGCCCTTTACTAAGAACGGGTCTCCTCTCAAAATGAGAAGGATTTAGGCCAATTTTAAATCTAGTATCTAATATCTTAGCGTACTGCTAATAAAAACTTTACTTTTCAATGTGGATATTGGCCTATAACAGTAAAAAATATTTTAAGCGATAAAAATATAATTGAGTATATAAATACATTTTTTTTTTATTAAAAAAGAATATAAACCATGTTAAATGACTGATGTTCCCCATTCCTCTCCAACTAAGCGTTAAGCTTGTGCTAGGAGTAGGTACGACAATAGTGCAACGGGCGGGGTTTGAACCGTCAACCTTTCGGTCTTCAGTCCACTCCTTTACCCGTTGAGCTATTGAGGCTCTAAGCTAATAATATTATGCATAAGTAAAATATTCATACAGTACTAATACGTATCGTACAATTTTATTTTTTTACATTTGCAAAAGTAAGTTTCAACAAGTTTTTAATAATTGTATCTTAGGTTTACTCGTATATTTGTTCAAATATATAACTCATATTTGAATAACGATAATAATTTACATACAAATTTTAGGTATAGCGCATAACTGAGTAGGCTCCTGCGGTAGTGGAGCGGTGCGGGAGGGTGACAGTTGTCGCAAAGTTGACGATAGCTCACGCATCACATCATCACACCCCTCCCGCAGCGCTCAAATACCGCAGGAGCCTACTCAGTTATGCGTTTTGCCTGTACCTACCTGAATAATTTATAAAATGACCTTCCAGCTAATCGAAGTTATCGTTAAAGAATTCATGAACATAAACAAATCGTATTTCATTTAAATATTTTAAAACAAAAAATATTTGTTATTTCTTTGAATTATGCAATATATATCTAAAATTGCCTTAATAATTATGAAACTATTGTAAGATTACTTTACAGTTTATTATTGAAATATAAATCTATACATGGTGTGCATTTTATTCTTTAAATACAGTTATGCTGTAGATGTCATTATTAAAATCAATAAACAGTTATTTCTGAACAGTATTATAACCCCTATTATAAATGCGAAAGTGTTGGTTTATTGGTTTGCTGATTTGTCCCTCAATCACGTCATACAGGAGCAACGAATCGACGTGATTTTTCTGCATGGGTCCTGGGTCGTGGGTTACAGACCTGCAGTGAAATAGGCTACTTTTTTCCCGGAAAATCAAAAAGATCCCACGGGATTTTTTAAAAACCTAAATCTACACGTAATTTCATATAAATGACAAAGATAAAAAACTTAGTGGGCGGTAACCATTTTTAGTAGCCAACCAATCACATGCCCTTGGAGTAGATTAATAGATAATGACATTTTCAGAATAAAAGTAACCTTAGAATTAAAGCTATATTATAGGAAATAGCAAGTTCATCACATATTTTAATTTTGTTAACTATTATCTGATATTGAGTGGAGTCATTATATAATTTTATAAACTGATACTTATAAACATTTTTCGACTGCTTATTTATTGCTAATACTATCTTGTTTAGGCATTTTAGATTTCTTATTGCTTGGTGTAAAATATCGTATTTTTGATAGTAACTCAATACTTGTTTTTATTGTATATTTCAGATATAATTACTTTTTTGTATATTTCACATAAAATTGATTTTACGGTTAATAATTTAACAGCTATAGTTTTCAAAAACCTAATCCGAAATACGTATTTAATTAATTTTTTTAATTTTTGAAAACGCTACTACGTATATTATATTATAGTGGTAGTTATTCAAAGTGGTATATATTCTTTTATCTGTTGTAAGGTGTCCTTGTCCGTAGATTGCAGTAATCGCTCGAATGTTTCGGGCCCCACTTGACCCTTCAGTGTTTCTAGCTGTAAAAGAAAGGAAGTTAATAAACACCAATATTATGCAAAAATGCCGTTAATAAATGAACGAGACAGTTCAAAAACCAAAACCGTAATATACTCTTAAAAATACCACCAAGGTTAGAAAGAATAAGAAGAAGCCCAACCGAGTCGCATCCCCCAACGACCCTCTTACATTAAAGAGGATGCAGAGCTAGTTGTGATACTAGGGCATTATAACTATACGCTATCCGCGGAATGAAGTTAGTATAGCGCTCTCTCTGTTACGTTATCACATACAAATGATAGAGGCAAAAATCTCAGTGAGCGTAAACCATTGAGACACCAACCAATCACATTCGAAATTCAATTAGAAAATATGGTTTCGTCTGTGATTTTGGTTCCTCAAAATGGTTAGAGCCCATCGAGATTTTTGCCTCTATCATTTGTATGAGATTACATAACCGAGAGCGCTATACTAACTTCTTTCCGCGGATAGAGTACTCAACCCACCCAGTAAAAAAAAAAAAAAAAAGCTAGTGCAATTTTCACGTAACTTGCTGTGATAAAAGCTGGTGGTGTTACTAGGGTACCATAGCTAGAAGAATAATCTAACTTACCTGATGGTGTGTCACAGCTCGCAGATCAAGAGTTCTGGCAAGCTGAGCGGCAGCGAACTGTCTCCGGCGTAGCTCGTGTGCGGTTACCGCCCCCTCCTCCCCCGCACCACCTTCATTCCCGCCACCCCAGCGCGCCGCTGGCCCGCGACCCTCTAATGGAGAAGCAGGCCGAGACCCCGGCGGAGACACTAGGGCACTAAGAGCAGAACAAAAGAATTCATATCAATCATCATCATCATCAACCAATAGACGTCCACTGCTGGACATAGGTCTCTTGTAGGGACTTCCACACGCCACGGTCTTGCGCCGCCTGAATCCAGCGGCTCCCTGCGACTCGTCTGATGTCGTCCGTCCACCTGGTGGGGGGTCTTCCAACGCTGCGTCTTCCGGAGCGAGGTCGCCATTCCAGCACTTTGGGACCATATCAATAAAGAACAAGATAATCACACTAATAAAAGTTGTAACTACTTAAAATTAAAGTGACGTAATAGCTACATGACGAAACACCAAAAATGCGACACTTACTGAGTAATTCACACAAGTAAAGCGACTTGAGAGTAACCTAGATGTTTTGGACGCCAAAAAGAACAGCTATTTAAAGGACACCTTTTTTTATTGAGATGGTACCTAGTAATCCCATAGATTTCTAATCTAAGCCATTCCTTGTGCACACTCATTTTAAAAAATTAAATCATCATGTAAAAATATACAAAGATTATGAGTACATAAACTTACTCAACATAATTGCCTGCGTTATTTTCATCCATTTTCATAAGATCGTTGAGGACTTCCGTTAAATTAAGCAATATTGCAGGAAATCGCTCCAGTACTGTCGCATTCTGTGTTGTCAACAACGCTGCTAGGCCCAAACCTGAAACAAAATACCAAGCCCTCTTAGCACGAAACTGTGATTATCACATTGCTAAAATCGCAAATAATTGTAGTGGTCGATTGAATTTATGGCATTTTTGCTGCAATAGTTTACTCCAAAACGTGTCTGCTCCATATAATGTGTCTACTCCAAAACGCGTCTGTCACCCATACTGTGTCTACTCCAAAACTCGTCTGTCCCCCATACTGTCTACTCCAAAACATACCTGCCCCACATACTGTCTCTAATCCAAAACGCATCTGCTGCGTCTGCCCCACATACTATCTCCACTCCAAAACGCGTCTTTCCCCCATACTGTCTCTACTCCAAAACATATCTGCCCCACATACTGTCTCTAGTCCAAAACGCGTCTGCTGCGTCTGCCCCACATACTGTCTCTACGCTAAAACGCGTCTGCCTCACATACTGTCTACTCCAAAGTACGCCACCCTACATACTGTCTCTACTCTAAAACGTGCTCTACTCCGAAACATATCTGCCCCACACTGTCTCTACTCCAAAACATATCTGCATCACAAACAAACGTGTAGCCAAATGAAACTGTTCAAAACCCGCCTCAAAAATCAACTTACCAATAACTTTCCACCTCTCCACCTGCGTAACTAGATTCATTTTCTCGGTCCACACGTGTAAAAGCCTGTTCAGCACTTTAGCGGGATCCGAGTCGTATTCCGCGAGGCCTACTGACGCCTCCTGTACAGCTTTGTAGAAGAGATCAGACGATAGAAGAATTACCCGGGATAATAGGCATAGTTGAACTGATAGGACCATCGGTAGATCGTCACCTTTTAGAAGACAGCTGTAAACAAATTAAAGTAATAAAAAACTATGAAAACAAACTTTTATGACAGCTGTAAATAAACTGCCCCCCAATTGTGTAAGAAAAACGTATTCAGCGTTATCGTGATCGTCAACAAATTGATTGGCTGTGAAAAAATTTACAATTAGTTATTAAACTTTACAATTAATGGTGTCTCAAAATGGTTAGCGTCCACTGGGATTTTTGCCTCTATCATTTGTATGGGATTACGCAACAAAGAGAGCGCTATACTAACTTCTTTCTGCGGATAGAGTATAGTCGTCGCCACCATGGCTCCAGTAAGGGGCAGTACTAACAGTCGTAAACTTCCGTGCAAATAAGTTAGTAATCAAAAATAATCAAAATATATAAAAGACAGATTGACTGACTGTCTATCAACGCATAGCTGAAACTACTGGACCGATCGGGCTTAATTAAATTTGGCATGCAGATAGTTATTATGACGTAGACATCTGCTGAGAAAGGATTTTTGAAAATTTTACCTAAAAGGGTAACACAGGGGTATGAAATTTGTGAAATCCACGAGGACGAAGTAGCGGCCATAAGCTATTTACATTATAAAATTAAAATTGAAGCACTTACTGTATTACCCTAATCAGTGTTGGCCAAATGACCTTGACTCCCAAAAACGTGTTCCGTTCAGGGTAGCTCACGCTTATGCATATTTCGGCCATCTTTAGGACAGTTATCACTGCCTCAGTTCGTAAGTCACTGAGCATATCGTCCAAAACTGTCATACATTTGGCGCCCGCTCCACTGAAGAATTCCTCAGGACACAGGAGTGCGTATGCTTGCATTATGTATACTACTACTCGGAGGTGTTCGGTTGATGGTTCTGTGAAACAAAGTTTATATCCATATCCATACTAATATTATAAATGCGAAAGTGTGACTGTCTGTCTGTCTGCTAGCTTCTCACGGCCCAACAGATTAACCGATTTTGATGAAATTTAACAGAGTTAGCTTACAGCCCGGGGAAGGACATAGGCTACTTTTTTATCCATGAAAATCAAAAAGTTCCCACGGGATTTTTAAAAAAACTAAATCCACGCGGACGAAGTCGCGGACATCATCTAGTGAGACAGTATTAATTTGATCACTAAGTACGCAACTATACTCTATGCGTGGAAAGGAGTTAGTATAGCGCTCTCTCGTTACGTAATCTCATACAAATGATAGAAACAAAAATCTGAGTGGGCGTTAACCATTTTAATTCACCAACCAATCACAAACGAAATTATGTTTTTTAATTGAATTTCGAATTTTTTTTTGAAAACATTTTCGAATTGAAATTCGATTGGTTAGACTCAAAATTATTAACGCCCACTGAGATTTTTGCCTCTATCATTTGTATGGGATTACGTAACAGAGAGAGCGTGATACTAACTTTTTCCGCGGGTAGGGTATAGTGCGACTATTAATAATTATTTATTACTAGCTGCCCCGGCGAACTTCGTACCGCCTAACAGCCGATTCAATTTTTTTAAATTTTACTCTCCGTAAGAACCATCCTCGTACTTATTAATTTAAAACAACTTTGTTGTTAATTAATAGATTTACAGAGAGTACTTCAAGGAATATTATAAAAAAAGAATTAGCGAAATCGGTTCAGCTGTTCTCGAGATTTGCGATCAGCAACACATTTAGCGATTCGTTTTTATATATAGATTATTATTATTATTAAGCCTTTATTGCTGATAGTTTTTTTTTATAACATTTATCTAGATTTTCATTTAATAAATATTTATTAATGACATTTAAATACACAAGGTACCATAAGCTTCACTAGCTATAATCCGCTGAAACAGACAAATCTGTATGGTGCAAGATGCGGCTTGCAATATGCACCGCCCGCCTCTCTGCAGGAAAAGCAAGGCAAGCACGCCATAACTTTTCGAAGTTATGTGCGTTTTAAGCAATTAAGTATCACTAAGTTTAACGGTAAAGGAAAAAATTGTGAGGAAACATGCATGTCAGAGTTCTCCATAATGTTCTCAAAGGTGAGTGAAGTCTACAATCTGCACTTGGGCAGCGTAGTAATCTATGGTCAAACCGTTCTCATTTTGAGAGGAGACGGGTCTCCTGTCAAAATGAAAAGGGTTTTTGTTGGTCTCAGTAATGCACCGGCGTTGGGGTGTTATGATGATAATGATGATGATGACTCACCAAGTATAGGATAGAGGTTGTGAGCGAGTTGAAGCAAGGCGGGATCGGCGGTAGGTGACGTCTCGATGATAGCGAGCCACAGCTCTAGCGCGTCTTCTAGTAGATACACGTGAGCTGGCTCGCTGAGCTTTGTCGACTCATTTATAACGTTGAGGACCCACGGTCGGACATTTGGTGAGCATTCGCCGAGAGCCTGTTTAGCATTTAAATAAATCTTGAGCGATGACAATGAATATACTCTATCCGCGTAAAGAAGTTAGGTTACGTAATCCCATACAAATGATAGAGACAAAAATCTCAGTGGGCGTTAACCATTTTGATACACCAACAAACGAACAAAACGTTTTGGAATTGAATTTCGAATGTTTTTGAAAACGTTCGTTTGTTCGATTGGTCAATCACTCAAAATGTCACTAAAAATGGTTAAGCCCATTGACTTTTTGTCTTTGTCATTTGTTAGGGATTACGTAACAGAGCCCTATATTAACTTCTCTCCATGGATAGAGTACAGTCAGTGTATTATCTAGTCTAGTTACATTGGTGCTGCAAATGTTCATGGGCGGCAGTAATCAACATCAGGTGACCCACCCGCTCGTTTGCTCGCAATTTTTTTTAAAGTTATTGTGATATTGAAAAAAAAATGAAAAAATATTTATTTAACAAAACAGTTTTGACAAGTTTAAACATTTTCTAATGGTATCCACAATAGGTACTCCTGTGTCGTGGGATAACAATAAACAATAAACAATGTAACTGGAAATTGACGCTCTGTTAGACTAAGTTCACTATACTAAGGTATTTAAAATATGTTTAGGTACAAATTACTTTGGTGTTTCGTTGTGTTGCATGTATCTCTACATAGTATTAAATAAAGTCGCTTCCCGAGTCTGTATGTATGTATGAACGCGTAGATCTTTCAAACTACGCAACGGATTTTAATGCGGTTTTCACCACTAGATAGAGTGATTCAAGAGGAAGGTTTATAGCTTTAGTTTAATTCTCAAACAATAAGAGATCCCTAGAGAAATTGAAGTAATGTGAATTAGGTCGGAAAAAAATCCTCTCATTTGAGAGTTTCCGAGGCAAATACACCTCAATGACACCACATTAGTATCTACATTGCACCCATGCGAAGCCGGGGCGGGTCGCTAGTTATTAATATTAGAAGTATAGCAATAACTGAGTGCATTTACATTAGATGCAGAAAAAAATCCGTTGCGTCATAACGTAAGTCATAACTTAATTTATTGTTTGTCTTTCGTGTCTTCGCCCCACTATTACCCCCTTACCATTTACGATTATTGAACTACCAGGAGCTCATACATAAGGATAACATTATTATTATTATTATTATTTATTTATTATTTAATTAGAACGGCCATAAAGCCAATTACACTAATTAAACTACGAGTACAAACTAACATAAACATACATACAAAAATTGTTAAAAATTAAACTATTATTTATTTATTATTTAATTAGAACGGCCATAAAGCCAATTACACTAATTAAACTACGAGTACAAACTAACATAAACATACATACAAAAATTGTTAAAAATTAAACTATTATTTATTTATTATTTAATTAGAACGGCCATAAAGCCAATTACACTAATTAAACTACGAGTACAAACTAACATAAACATACATACAAAAATTGTTAAAAATTAAACATTGTTCATTAAACATACCTTAACGAGATGCACAAATTAAACTATTATTTATTTATTATTTAATTAGAACGGCCATAAAGCCAATTACACTAATTAAACTACGAGTACAAACTAACATAAACATACATACAAAAATTGTTAAAAATTAAACTATTATTTATTTATTATTTAATTAGAACGGCCATAAAGCCAATTACACTAATTAAACTACGAGTACAAACTAACATAAACATACATACAAAAATTGTTAAAAATTAAACATTGTTCATTAAACATACCGTACTCGTAGCTTTAGTTTTAAGTTTGCGTTATAATTATCACCACTATATTATCTTACAAATCTAACACTATACCAGACAATCAATAAGAGTAATTTATTACCTATTTTGAATAAATCATTTGACTTTACCTTAACGAGATGCACAAGTGCAGCAAGCGCAGCCGCCCGCAGCATGTGATGGTGTCCAGCGTGCAACGCGAGGGCGGGAAGCGCAGCGAACAGCGCGCTCGCCCCTTCGCCCCCGCCCCGCGCTACCACCCACTTGCAGCGATCCGTCACGTATGATACCACGTGTAATACGTGCATCTTTGTCTCGCATTCCGAACATTCCACCTGTAGAAGTAACACTAAAATCTCAAAAAAAAACCGGCCAAGTGCGAGTCAGGCTCGCGCAATGAGGGTTCCGTACTACAGTCGTACTTTTTCGACATTTTGCAGGATAAACTCAAAAACTATGATACATAAAAATAAATAAAAATCTGTTTTAGAATGCACCTTTCATATGATATCCCACTTGATACAGTTAACTTACTTAGAAAATTGAAAATACTAATTATTAGTTCATGACCACAATTTAATTTTTTTTGTGTGATGTAACCACAAATTCACGGTTTTCAGATTTTTCCCCAAATGTCAGCTATAAGATCTACCTACCTGCCAAATTTCATGATTCTAGGTCAACGGAAAGTACCTACCCTGTAGGTTTCTTGACAGACAGACAGACAGACAACAAAGTGATCCTATAAGGGTTCCGTTTTTCCTATTGAGGTACGGAACCCTAAAAACATAAAATGAGTGGAAAGCGGATCTTACTGATACAAACAAGCAATCTTAATGCAATGTTTGGGGATGGCAAATATATTGTTAGACAATAGGATATACTAATAGAAAAGATTAGCTCATGCCCGCGACTTCGTCAGTGTGGACTTTCAAAAATCATTTCTCGAGCTGTGCGTTGATAGATCAGTCAGTCAGTCAGTCACTTCTTCATCCATACTAATATTATAAATGCGAAAGTGTGTCTGTTTGTCTGTCTGTCTGCTAGCTTTTCACAGCCCAACAGTTTAACCGATTTTGATAAAATTTGGTACAGAGTTAGCTTACATCCCGGGGAAAGACATAGGCTACTTTTTATTCCGGAAAATCAAAGAGTTCCCGCGGGATTTTGAAAAATGTAAATCCACGCGGACGAAGTCGCGGGCATCCTCTAGTTTTATATACATTAGCGGATATAAGATAAGGTAAAATCAGACCTGCGCCAAATTTTTTACATTCCAAAATTGCCCTAACCGGGAATAAAACTCCGGATTTAACATGGCCAGTTCATACCACTGCGTCAAAGAGGTTGTCAATATGAGGTCATTAAAGAGGTATAAAATTCTAACCTACCAGGAGGTCATACAACGCAGAGAGCGCATGCGGCACGAACGGCTCGAACTGTTCCACGTCGAAGCTGAAATCATCCATTGTGCTTCGGAGCGCTTCTGCCGCGGCCAACTTCACTGCGGGATCTTCGCCCGACCGCGTGAGAGGTTCCAATAGACACGTGTACATTGCCGGTCGGATAGCCTGAGATGCTCTTACGCAACTCCACTGGCCTGTAATATATGGCACACATTTGAAAAGCATGCCATAGCGGTGCGAGAGTCGCGTTACACCATAAGATGTCGGTACTTACCAATAAGTTGACAAACTCTTCTTCTAATAATTCTGTAGTTATTATCCGTAACCTTGATCTCCTGGCTTAGGACTTTCGTAAACCACTCGTCAAAGTCAACCTGTAAAAATAATAACATCTAAATCTCTATCCCTCTAACAAATAAACCTGGAATAGCGGTGGAATCGTTATACTCTGTTTTGTCTTTCTCTGTCATCAGTAATTTGACATTTAAAGGAAAAAGACAAAACAGAGTATAACTATTCCACCGCTATTCCAGGTTTATTTGTTAGAGGGTATAAATATAAAACTGAGCCACTGTGATTGAGACATTTTTTAACAGGCCCTTTACTGAGGTCTCTTTTTTTTAATAGAGATAGCGAGCAAACACAAGAAGAAGACATGTTGTGCCGACCCCACGTAGCGTGGGATAAGGTGAGGAAGAAGAAAAAGATAGCGAGCAAACGAGCAGGCGGGTCACCTGATGTTAAGTGATTACTGCCGCCCATGAACATTTGCAGCACCAGAGGAACCGCCGATGCGTTGCCGGCCTTTTAGGAATTTGTTAGTCCGCCCCTTGAATAACCCCATGTTGTAATCTAAAGGGAACACCGCCGAAGGGAGTTGATTCCACAGTTTGCATGTGCGTGGAAAAAAGGATCTGGCACAACGGGTGGTTGATGTCTCATTAGAGGCACGGAGATACCGCAGCTTATCCGCAGATAGCGTAAGCTAATTGAAAAATCCTATTGCAATGTAAAGGATTATTTAAATGATAAGCAAGCTTGGGAATGAGTTGCTTAACGGCTTGTGATAGTTCTAATAAGTTTCAATAATTTTGTAAAGTGGTGATAATATAAAGAATACCCGGCTGAGTTTGTTGTGGGCTCTTCACCCTCGTAGCTTTAGTTTTAAGTTTGCGTAATAATTATCACCACTATATCTTAGAAATCCAACATCTGACCATAAAAAAGAGTTATTTATTACCTATTTTGAATAAATCATTTGACTTTGACTTCTCAAATACTTACGTCATCATACAAGTCAAAGGCGGCAAGTCCTACAGCGTTATAAATGGCATCCTTCTTCAAAATGGCGGGCAAGTCGTCCGGCGACACTTGGCTCTCTTGTAAAGAAGCCAATAAGCGAACTAGCTCAGGCGCCAGAACCGCGCGGAACTCGTGGAAGAGTTCCATGAACACTGCCTCTGTACACGGCTGTGGGCAAAACATGTATGTTCAAAATGGCGGGCAAGTCGTCCGGCGACACTTGGCTCTCTTGTAAAGAAGCCAATAAGCGAACCAGCTCAGGCGCCAGAACCGCGCGGAACTCGTGGAAGAGTTCCATGAACACTGCCTCTGTACACGGCTGCGGGCGAAACATGTATGTTCAAAAAAACCCGACAAGTACGAGTCGGACGAGCACACGAAGGGTTCCGTACCACGTCAGAAATAACACTTTTTAAATTTTTTCTTAATTTTCATGGCTGTTTATTTGATAATAATTGTTGTTATAGCGACAAAAGAAATACACATTCTGTGAAATTTCACTTCTGCCTATTACGGTTTACGAGATACACCCCGCAGATAAACAGACAGACGGACGGATGGACAAACGGACAGCGGAAGCTTAGTAATAGGGTCCCGTTGGCACCCTTCGGGTACAGAACCCTACAAAAAAGGGTCTCAACAGACAGACAACGAAATGGTCCCATAAGAGTTCCTTTTTTCCTTTCGAGGTAATAAGGAACTCTAAAAATGAAAATAAAAAATCAAAAGGTTGGTTGAGATTTTTTGAATTGGTACTCGTCTTACCGCCGTACTCAGAGTCGCTAATCGTTACTTAAGATTGAGTTAAAACGAGACAGATTATGTGAGAGATATAGCTCTGTCTCGTTTTAACTTAACTTAGGGTACTAAAAATGAAAATAAAAAATCAAAAGGTTGGTTGAGATTTTTTTGAATTGGTACTCGAACGATTGCTCGTCTTAGGATACCTCCTAAGCGCTTCTTCGTCTTCCAAGCGTGACGGTAGGAACATAGGATCACCACTATGGTAGGCGGAGCGTCCCAAGACCATCCCATCTCGCCCCGTGGCAGAATATACCACCCTGGACACGAGCCTTCGTTGGTCGCACTTTAAACCCCCGCTTTTTTTGGCGGTCTGAGTGATGTTTCAAATCTTTCACAAGAGCCTTTGAGGATGCTGTAGGTATCATTAGGATATGGTATGTAGGGGGGATGGGGTAGACGAAATGAATGCTAAGCAGATTGAAACCCACTAGACCATCCGTAAGAGGGGTGGCGACCGACGAGTCGGTTAATGAAGAAGCCCCTTAAGAGGACCGAGAGTATTACACGCCAGTTCGTATATATAGCACAATTTGTTAAAAACACTCATAGCGAGATTCAGGCTACGTTCGTTGATTGGTTGAAAAGCATGACGTTTTGTTTCAACGATTATGTTGGTCACGTCACGGGGAAATCCCGGGAAGTTGTATTCAAGTCTATAGTCTCAGAGACGACGGTAAGATTTTATTTCAAAATTGATTGCATTTACATGCAACCAATAATTGTAATAATCGAAGAACTAGCTTTTGCCCGTGACTTCGGGAACAGTGTAGCTATTTATTTAACAGTAAAAGAGTTTTATTTAAGCTTCTGAACAACGGCGTTGACTCACCATATCTGCTATCAAAAATATCTTTAAGATGCCCACGGGTTAACTCCCGGCATCGGAAACTGTTTCATATTGCACCAAGTAAGACTAAACACGCTGATAACACATTCATACGACAAAGTTGCAACCAAGCTAATCATCTATTCGCGAAAAGTGATATTTTTCATCTCTCTCTCCATAGGTATAAATTAGCAATTAAGGATGTTATATCGAATTCTGCCTAGTTATAGTTTATATTTTGCTGAGTTTTCAGAATCGGATCATTAGTTCCGAAGATGATCCCTACTATAACCTCAAAACTAACAAATTTTATAACTCTTCTTTATAATATGACTAGCTGACCCGCTCTGGCTTCACTCGAGTGGAATTTTAAAGGTCAGTTAAAGGACGGCAATGGAATTCCAAAAAATCTAATTTTTATCTAATTCCTAAAGATCTAAATATAACTTGAGAAATGACGGACTTTCATACAAATTTTCAATCCCTATTCCGAAATATATCCGAAAATTCTGTCAGAATTTCAAAGTTTAGGCTGTGCATGTGCGTTGATAGATCAGTCAGTCAGTTAGTCAGTCGAGACAAGTCTTTTTATTTATGTATAAATATTGTGACCTAAATACTGAAATATGATGTATTTGCTGGATAAAAGTTAAATCCATTATCTCTTACACTACCGTCCCAGACTCATTATTCATCGAACTATAACTTGTAAAGCCGCATACTAAAAGTCTGATTTTCCTTGAACACACACAACACATTTACGTCGTATTATTTATCAGTTACATGAATACCGGAAGGGAAGCTGATAGTAAGGACTTAGGCTTCGTTTACGGAGACGCGGGGCGCCGCGCGTTGCGATAGGCGGCGCGGTCCGCACTGAATTTAAACATATGGCGTTGTATGAGTGCGTTTACGGAGAAGCAATTTTAAACGCGTTTGTTTGAGATGGAGCGTTTTTTGCGGCCGAGCCCGCGGATGGCATCGACGCGTCCCACGCGGCGTTCATCGTGGCGGCGCACGCGGCGGCAATTCTCGATGAAGCGATGCCCGCAGCGGACCCTTCTGCCAGTCTTTATTTGGAAATCGCATAACGCAGACGCGCCCGCCGCGTGCAACGCCGCGAGCACAGCGGCGGGCACCGCCACTCTTCCCGCTTCGCATCTGTACGAACAACATCGTATTTTGCCATATGTTTGTGATTACGCGCGCGATGCTAAGTGCCGTTTCACGCGCCGCCTCACCGTTAACAAAAAAAAACGTACGACGCGCCGCGAGACGCCACGCCACACGTGACGTGCGTCGCCCCGCATCTCCGTTAACGAGGCCTAAGGACAATGATCTATAAATGTGTAGTGACCGAATCTGCCTGTTCTTTAATATAGCAAAGTGTCCTGACGTGATGTTCACTCGTTCACATAAATAGTATAATCCCGACTACCAGCTATGCAATGAGACGATTCCTCGTTCTTTTGAAATTAGTTACTAAAAATTTTAATATGGCTGTTAGAGGGGCGCCTATGAGGTGCTTGCCTAGGGTGCTCTCGACATTTAATCCCCCGCTGAATGTGTGGCACAATTTAAGAAATAAACGTTCTCTTTTTTCCGAGCAACCGCCGAGTTTCTTGCTGGTTCTTCTCGGTAGGAAAGGCATTCCGAAATAGTGGTAGATGCATCCGACGATATAACCATCTTACATCAAAACATAGCGTCAATTTTAACAAAAATTGATACACTAGAAATTGCGGTGCATGAACTACAAAATAAAAATATAAATATTGACGTTATATGTCTGAGCGAAACTTTTTTAAAACGAGGAACTGAGCATAATATTAAAATGAAAAATTTCACTGTAGCATCGTCATACTCAAGAGTTAAAGAAAAGAGAGGGGGAACATGTATCTTAATAAACAAATCGTTAAACTTAGATTTCAGAACACTTACCTCTATCAGTAAATTAGCAAAGAAGTATGAATGTGAATGCTGTGCGGTTGAGATTCCTAAATGTAATCTTGTTATTTGTTGTATATACAGAGTCCCGAAGGATCAAAACATTCAGAACTTCTTTATTAAACTAAATTCAATACTAGACATCTTAACACGCAAAACTAAATGTAAAGTAGTAATCTGTGGAGACTGGAATATAAATGTATTGTTAAAAGATAATAAATTTACCCATGAGCTTAAAGGCGTACTTAGCAATCATAATATGAATATTCACATAAATGTCCCTACTAGGCGCAATGCATGCTTAGATTTATTTGCCAGTAATATTAAGTCAGTCGATAGTGGAGTTCATCTTCTTGGACTGTCTGACCACGAAACAGCACAGACATTGTCTTTTGACATACATACACAAAAGACCTTTACATATTGGTACGACTATAAAAGAGATTATAGCAAAGAAAATACACGTAAATTTAGAGAATGCATAACAGCGCTATCTTTTGTTGAAGTATATGAAATATTAGATATAAACGAAGCATTTGACTATTTTTTGGAAGAAGTTAAATTATTTTACAATCTTTGTTTTCCGCTTGTAAAAATCAGATCAGAATTTAAAAACAATACCGTAAAGTGGCTATCGAAGGGTATAAAAAAATCAAGTATAGTGAAGAGAAGACTTTATTTAAATTATATCAAATCAGCATGCAATAAAAACATAAATAAATATAAATATAAAAGCTATAATAAGTTATTGAGAAAATGTATAAATACGTCTCATAAAATCCAAAACACTGCATATATCGCTAACCACAACAACAAATGTAAGGCAACATGGTCAATTATCCAGGATACAGTCGGAAATTTGCCTCCCAAAATTAATATAGACATCATAAAAAACGATAACACTGTCATTACGAAACCTGAAAAAATTGCGGAATCTTTTAATAACTACTTTATACAATTAACCAATAAACCTAAGATGAAAGTTCGTCATACCATAAAAGAGAAAATAGAATTTAACAGTAATAGTTTATTTCTTACACCTACCGATTCAAATGAAGTTGTAAAAATCATAAAATCTCTACGGCAAAGTTACGCCGTAGGAACTGATGGCATCAGAACAGATATCGTTAAAGAAGTTGTTAAAAAAATTAGTGTCCCCTTAAGTTATCTAATTAATAAGTCATTTGAACTAGGAAGTTTTCCAAATAAGTTAAAAGAAACTGTAGTTAATCCAATATTTAAAAAGGGGGAAAAGTCTGAAATGAATAATTATAGACCAATAGCTCTAATTACTATATTTTCAAAAGTTTTCGAAAAAGCTATGTATTCAAGATTAATTAACTTCATTGTAAATTCAAAAGTTCTAAAAAAAGAGCAATTTGGATTTCAAAAAAATAGCTCCACAACTAAGGCATGTTTCAATCTAACCAAATTAATCACTGAAAGTATAAATGATAAAATACCAATAGTTACTATATTTCTAGACATGAGTAAGGCATTCGATTTTGTTAATCACGACATACTGCTTTCTAAATTAGATAAGTATGGAATACGAGGAATCGCCAATGCTTGGTTTCAAAGCTATCTTAGGAACCGAATGCAGTGTACAAAAATTACTAAAATAATAAACGGCGAAAAGTTAATCGCTCAATCTTCTTTTATTGCCAACTGTTCTGGAGTTCCACAAGGAAGTATCTTAGGACCTATTTTATTTTTACTTTACATAAATGACCTGCCAAACGTTACCCAGCATCATTGTTTATTATTTGCCGATGACACTACCTTAATTATTAAATGCAAAGATGAAAAATTGTTTGAATCAGATATAAATCAGACGTTTACCGAAGTAGTTCACTGGCTCGAAAATAATAATCTACAGATTAATATTGAAAAAACTAAATTTGTTGCGTTCATAACTACAAAAGCTAGGGAAATACCTATAACGATTCAATATAATAATTCAATCATTGAAGAAGTCAACACAATTAAATTCTTAGGCATTACATTAGACCGTCACTGCACCTGGAAACAACACATTAATGACCTATGCAATAGAGTAGAAAAGTTTGTGTATGCACTAAAAAGACTTAGGCAAGTGTCAAGTAAAGAAGCGGTGCTATGCGCGTATTATGGATATGTGTCGTCTGTACTCAGTTACGGAATTGTTGTCTGGGGAAACTCAGTAGATGCAGATAGAATTTTTAAAGTCCAAAAAAAATGCATTCGTGCTATATGTAACGCTCACTTTCTGGATAGCTGTAAGCCCATGTTCAAAGAACTTAAGATATTACCCCTACCTTGTATCTACATTAAGGAAGTCTGTATCTTCGTCAAAAAGAATCCCGAATACTTTAAAACTCATGGCCAGGTTCTACAAAGAGTAACAAGGCATAAAGATAGACTGCTTGTACCCAGAATCAAACTAACTTTATATAGACAAAATGCATTTTGTATGGCGATTCAAATATTCAATAATCTACCAACGGCCATGAAAGAAATGACACTTCCTAAATTTAAACGGAAGCTACACGAGTGGTTATTATTTCATTGTTTTTACTCGGTTAATGACTTCTTAAACTTCAAAGAACGATAATTTGGCGGATAAAGTGTTTGTTGTTAACAATTACTAATCTAAGTACTATAACTAATAATAATTTTAATGACAGCATGTTGACATACTTTTCTCCACTTTTGATGTCTGTTTAAATAATATTTTATTAATTTTAATAATTGACATTTTGTAATCGCAATATTTTATTTTGTTTCGTACTCAATATTCTCCTTTAAATACTAATTATTGATGACTTATTTAAATTAGGTATATATTATTGACATTATTGTACTTAATAACATTGCACGCCATACTTGGTAATACACTGTTTCCAAAAAAATATTGTAACACCACTTCACGTGTATTTTTTGCAATAAAAAATTATGAATTATGAATTATGAATTATGACGATTCAAAAGTACTTGTGAAAGTTTAGTTGAACAAAAAGTCTTTTCTTTTTTTTCTTTTTTTTAAACTTACCCTCAAGCTGTATTTCCACGATTCCCCAGCCTCATCTGTCGCGAAACTCTCAGGCTCGGCGTCCCATAGTGCCAAGTCGTCAGAACTCAGTAGGAAGTAATGCGTCACTAGATGTCTGCACATGTGGCATACCGTGTCCTGAACCAGTACTTCGGACTTCATTTGGTGCGCATGGAGCGTCACTGTTGAACAACGCATTTTGATCACTTTTCACGTAATTAAATCGCCACGTAATTAAGTCGTCGTGTAATTAAATTACGTCATCATTCCTCATAGGCTAAGGTTTGGAATACTCTTCCACGATATGTGTTTCCTACCAATTACAACCCGGGTATCTTTAAAACAAGAGTGAATAGGCATCTTCTAGGTAAACGCGTCCCATCTTAGGCCGCATCATCACTTTCCATCAGGTGTGATTGTGGTCAAGCGTTTGCCTATAATGAATAAATGAATAAAAATGTTTATGATTTTTTATGAAAATCAGTACCCATATACCCATTTATAAATGCGGAAGAGTGTTTGTTTGTTGGTTTGTCCTTCAATCACGTCGCAACGAAGCAACCGATTGCGATTGACGTGATTTTTTGCATGGGTATAGTTAAACATCTGGAGAGTGACATAGGCTACTTTTTATCCCGGAAAATCAAAAAGTTACAATATATTCGGTAATAAATTAAATTATTTTTCAATTTTTTGTGTTTGTGTAACGAAGTCGGTTTTTATTTTTTTTGTAAAAAAATTTTATTTCACAATTTTTAGTGGCCCCATGGAATTATGCTATGACTGGTTAAAAGTCTACTGTTTACTAAGCTATTACACTGATCGCGAGCAATTTACTCTTATCCGTTGAGGAGTTCCAGTATCTATCTTCGAAGATGTTCATCAGATCTTCACCAAATTGAAATGGGACCAACTTTGAAGTATACCCTTTCAAACAAAAAAATAATTTTCAAAATCGGTCTAGGCTTTTTCGAGTTATCGGGGAACAGACATAAAAAATAAAAAAAAAATAAAAAAAAAAAGATTCCGACGAATTGAGAACCTCCTCCTTTTATTGAAGTCGGTTAAAAATCAAAAAGTTCCCACGGTACTTTTAAAAACATAAATCCACGCGTACGAAGTCGCGGCCATCAGCTAGTATTAAAATAAAACTTAAAGCTAGCCTTATCTAATTACTATACAAATCATGCCCACGTGGAATGGTGCCAAGAATACTGGCTGCATTTCCGCGCTGATTATGATAATATTTTAAAAAAATAGGATGATAAGGATCACAAACACTAGCGAGTGATATTAAACTTCTTAAAAACGCACATTACTCCGAAAAAAAACCGGCCAAGTGCGAGTCAGGCTCGCATAACGAGGGTTCCGTACTCCAGTCGTATTTTTTCGACATTTTGCAGTATAAATCAAAAACTATGATGAATAAAAATAAATAAAAATCCTTACTTCGAAAATTAAAAGTACTAATTATTAGTTTATGACCACAATTTAATTTTTTTTGTGTGATGTAACCACAAATTCACGGTTTTCAGATTTCTCCTCTCTAATACCACCCACCTGCCTGCCCCATCTACCTGCCAAATTTCATGATTCTAGGTCAACGGGAAGTACCCTCTAGGTTTCTTGGCAGATAGATTGGACAAACAGACAGACAGACAGACAACAAAGTGATCCTATAAGGGTTCCATTTTTCCTTTTGAGGTACGGAACCCTAAAAATTGTCCGGTATCGAACCCCTGACCTCCCGAATAGAAGACGAACATCCTAACCACTAGGCTATCACGGCTCTAAGGAAAAAAATGCTTGATATTAATTCTAATAAAATAACTAACACAATAACACGTAAGTACTTTATTTGGTGTTCGATTTTTAACAAATTTTTAGTTCTATGTTCTTTTATTATAGTATAGGTATTGTTTAATAGTGTGTCCGTTACTAACTTCGTACACGTCCATTACTAATAACTGCATTTGTACACACTTTTTTTGGAGAGTGACTAGTTTTATTCATGGCTTGTATTACTTTATCAATTATTGTCATAATCTGTTTTGTGTGTCCAATAAATAAAAATAAAATAAAAATAAAAACAAATTCAATAAAACTTACAAGGTTCCTTAACCTGTTCCGTTCCCTTGGGCAGCTTATATTCAGCGCACTGCAGTATCCCCTTCACAATATTAAGGCACTGTATCGTGAACCGCTCATACGTGAGCAGCATGCCCTGCTCCGTGAAACAGTAGTACAGCGTGAACTCCAGAGACGGCCGGATGAGAGGCGCGTACGAGAGCGGGTGGAAACTCAGCACGCCTAGCGCCACTTTTGTGAGGTGGATTATGAACTTCTCGCAGAGCTCCAGCGGGTAGATGCCGCGCCCTTTGAGAAGCTTCCCTGTAAAATGTGTACACTTTAGTGACGTCATTCAGAGAATGCAATTGAGAATGACGTCATAAAATACGCAACGCCCATACAGCTGAGGTGAGCTGCATTTTACAAATTTCTCTTTACGCGTCTGATGAAATCTACCCTGTCATACAATTTTTCTGTAAGTACAAATCCCGACCATAATGAACTCATGGAGGGGTGGCAACTGGCAACCCTCAACAGTGAGGCTCACGTCGCAGAAAGAGAGGAAACAAGTATAAACACACACTCGTTTGGTATGAAATGGTATACTCAAGTACTAGGTTTATTATTAAGTTAATATTAACATGCACTTAAATAAGACTATTTTAGGTTTTCTCTGACATCATATTTTAAATTTATTTTTTATTTTTAGTACCTATATTAATAGTAACTAAATGTGTAACTGACACTATTGTAAAATTGCGCGCCATTGATGGCAGATTGTAATTGGACTTTTATATTTTTAAGACCCTATGTACATACAATTTTGCAATTAATAAACTTATCTTATCTTATCTTATCTAGGGTAGCATAGATATAAAGGTGACAGGGTTTATAAGAATAAAACTATACCCTTGAGAATACAAAGAAACTAGCTTAATCCTTAAATTTTGTCCCTTGGAAAACGGATATTTTAAATAAATAAATAAAAATATTTTTTATTAAATTAAACTTTTACAAGTATGTATGCATTTTCGAATCGTCAACATCTACCACTGGTTCGGAATGCCTTTCCGAGAAGAACCAGCAAGAAACTAGACGGTTGCTCTTTTCAAAGATTTGATATACAATATTATGCCATGTATAAGAAAAGTATTTGCAGTCCTGCACGTTGCTGGAACGAGCTGCAGGTCTAATCCATATATTAGTACAGATACTTACTGCACTCCAAACTGGTCTTGGCTCTATCGAATACCACATTCAGAAAAGCGACCGCATCTTGACACTCGTAAGGTTTCTTAAACCCAAATACGGTTAACTTCCTCAGTATACGTAGACACAGCAATGCCTTCTCCAAATGCTCAGTGATCATCTCCGTGGCGGCCCCCTCTTGTATGTGCCGCAGGAAGAGTTCCGTGTTCTCATGCCAGAGGTTCAGCACAAATCCGTATATCGAATTGGTTAATTCCTGCAACAATACAAATGATTTATCTATTAACTAGCTGATGCCCGCGACTTCATCAGCGTGGATTTAGGTTTTAAAATCTTGTGGGAAATCTTTGATTGTCCGGGATAAAAAGTAGCCCAGGTCTTTTACTATACCCATGTAAAAAATCACGTCAATCCTTTGCTCCGTTGTCCGTAGACTATCACTGCTTCTATCAAATTACAATCAAATCGTATTATACACCCATCAAAACTGTTTCTAGTACGCGGCAGAAAGTAATGTAGGTACATCAGCCTTTATAATGACATTTCTACTTTGTAGAGCGTTGTCTCTGTCACTCATACCTTGACGTATGACGTTTTGTCAGTCTCAATGACAGGGACTACGCTCTACAAATCTGCTATCTCCTTCTATGTGTAAAGTATTATTTGCTCTATGGGTAAAATTAAAGATAAAAATAATATTTTAATGTTAACAGTATTATTAAACATTTTTCTGTAACAAACGTCAGTTAGTTATCATGATATACGAATGTAACCATATTTGTCACCTCTAATTTGCACGATATTGAGAATCCTAGTGGAAATCACTAATCTGTTACAATAATACAAAGACATCTTACTTGGAATGTTCGTCGGTCAGCAAGCAGCCGTTTGGAGGCCAGTGCCTTCACGACATGGTGGAATATCAGCAAGGATCTGTGCTGCATCAGAGGCTGCGGCGCTTTCATCGCGCCAATCAGATCTGGGAGCAAACTGGGCCAATTTGTCGGGCAGTCAAACCTGTGGATGAATAAGCATTTTCATTTTTAGGTTTCATTGTCAAAACTGGGGGTGGTATAGATCTGTAGGTCGATTTCGTAAAACCTGCATCAATCATCACTACAATCTAAATTGTTCTGATTGGCTAAATTTGTGCGATTCTTGTTGCAACAATGCATTGTAGTCAATAGTGAGCGAGCGCCAACCAATCAGAGGTGATTGCGATCGTGACATTGTAGCTGTCATTCTACCGCAATCGAGACGCAGCTGCACCGCACAGAATTACCAATATGGTATTTGCCTATGTCAAAAATAAATTATTTCTCAGTGCTTATTAAATAGAGGGTCTTCCAAAATACGTAAAATCTACGTCCTTTGTTAGTTTTAAGTGTAATAACCATTTTAAATTAATTGTCGATTAAAAACGCACGTCAAATCATTGTGACGTCACGTGCCAGTATTTCATAGAAGGTCGCATACTAAGCGCGTGTTTTGACGTTTGATAAAAAGATACTGATTTGACTAGTTGCCAAACACCAGATTGTGTGGTAGGTCGATTTCGTAAAACCTGCATCAAACATTATTACAATCTCAATTGTTGTGATTGGCTGAATTTGTGCGATACATGTTGCAACAATGCATTGTAATAATTGTAATAGTGAGCGAGCGTCAACCAATCAGAGGTGATTGCGATCGTTACATTGTAGCTACCGCAATCGAGCAGCTGGTTAAGTTGGGACCATGAACTTCAATATATGTAGTTTATATGAGTTTGTATAGAGCAAAGGGCACTTGAGCGACGCTGCGCGGCGGATATAGTTTATATGAGTTTGTCGCGTCGCGTGTTTGGACCATTAGTAATAGCAATACAACGCGAAGATTACAAAGGAAGTTACCTTGCAATCTTAGCAATCAGCACAGCCTGCTGAGTCGCAATCTGCGACACAGGCTCGCTCAGCACCGGCGTAGTCAACACCCCCTGCCGGAGCTTCTGTTTCTCTTCCTCTGTGATGGCATTAGGCGCATTCCTGCGCCAGTAGCGGTCCACGCCGTTCTTAAAGCACATCACGGCCAGCCATCGTACGTTCACGTCGATCGAATGGTTTGAGAGAACATTCTAGAAAGACATTGTAACATATTAAATTTTGCCTTACCTGCCTTTTTTACCAAGAAAAACCAGTGAGAAAGAAATCAGAAAATTCAGTCAAT
Organism: Maniola hyperantus; assembly: GCF_902806685.2. Lineage (NCBI taxonomy): Eukaryota > Metazoa > Arthropoda > Insecta > Lepidoptera > Nymphalidae > Maniola > Maniola hyperantus. The sequence continues at coordinate 2,147,036 of NC_048552.1, read as the reverse complement.
ATCAACAATTACAATTTAACCAGAAATTTGGAAATTACAAAATTCCAAACCTGTGCCAGGAATCGAACCCGGGACCTTCCATTATTATATCCCAACTAGGTTATGCGCGCGACTTCGTCAGCGTGGACTACACAAATTTCCAACCTCTCTTTCACCCCCTTAGGTTGAATTTTCAAAAATCCTTTCTTAAACTACCTATGTCATAATAGCTATCTGCATGCCAAAATTCAGCCTGATCCATCCAGTAGTTTGAGCTGTGCGTTGATAGATCAGTCAGTCAGTCAGTTACCTTTTCCTTTTATATGTTTAAGATTAGCCACATAGCAAACTGTGTTACCAGTAAAACTGAATAGAAGCCAGGCTCAATCTCCCATTCTTGAAGCTTCTTCTCAGCTGGCTTCAGCACCTCAGTATCTTGACTAGTAGCTCTGTTTAGTGTGTCTAGCACTAAGGCATAGATGTTGGGATCCATTTTGTCTTACCTTATATTGAACAAAATTTCAATTAAGTAGATAATTCAATTACATATTTTTTGAACTGTTTCATCATCATCATCGACTGTATCAACTTATCACCACCAAACATGAGTCTCCCCTCAGACAGAGAAAGGGTTTAAGCCATAGTCCATCATGATGGCCAAGTGTGGATTGGCAGACTTCAGACACTTTCAAGAACATTATGGAGAACTCTGCCGCATGCGCGTTTCCTCACTATGTTTCCTTTCGTAGGTATATTTAATTTTGTTTGGCAACAGGTACCAAAAGTAGTAGCCAAATAAGTACAGTACATGGCAGAAAATAATGTACATCAACCTTCACATAAGTGACAGAGACAACACTTTACAAAGCCGAAATCTCATTCTAAAGGTTGATGTACATTATTTTCTGCCGCATACTATATTGAAAATCCATAATGGGTTTAACCTGAGTAGCTAATAATTTAATACTACCAGTAAAATGTCTTTAACAAAATCTTAAAGCCAATATAAATACTGCAATACCATAAACAGAGTCAGAATTGTTAAATACCTAAGTAATTATCATTATCAGCTGATGATAAATTATAACAGATAATCACCTTGTTGTGTAAAAATTACACTAAGCACGATTCATGTGTAAATTGATAAGCTTTAGTGTCAGGCAACTTTTAGAAAAATTAAAATGATAAAATACATCAAGTCTTTACTGCTACGAAGAAACCGGTAGACACCGGAACGTACGTAATATACTAATATTGCTTTTTATTGTATTTTTACCGGCTTTTCAAGTTCAGCAGTAGTGTTTTACATAAAAGGAAGAAAAGCCTACACAAAATTTGAAAATCTTGCTAGTTACATCACAAATGAAGTGAACTGAGAAGGACTATAAAAATTGCTTACTCTTGACGGCCAAAGGATAGAGGATTCAGCATAACCTAATATTTACAAATATAATCCACAGTGCATTTTAAAAGTTCATGAATGCGCAAGAATGGTGCAACAAACTTTATATAGACCCTTTTGGCGATAAATATTAATAAAAACAGCCATAGAAAAACATTCAATAAAAATCAACGAAGTCAAGAGAATAATCACAACTTTTTAGGAATTTTTATTCAATTTTTGACAGAAGAGTGAAGACCACAGAGTACTTTTAACATATGGAACATATGGATTCTCTTCGACAGCTCGACAGTGACATTTGTGATTTGCTGTCACCGTGCTGTCACTTTGCTGCATTTGCTGTCATTATCAAAAAGTCATATACTAGACCACAGATAAAATTAAATTATACTTTAGCATATAGTTGATACGGGTAACATTGATTTAATAGCAGCGGTTTTTATAATGGCATAATATATTTTTGGATATAGTAGATAATCTATGGGCCAAACCCTTCTCACTCTGAGAGGAGACCCGTGCTCTGCGGTATACATATTAATCTATGCTCTGCAGTGAGCCGGCGATGGGTTGATCATGATGATATTTTTATCACACAATTTGAGGTTTTGAGAAATAGTTACCTACTGACTTTTGATTTCTTTTGTAGAATGCAATAACGATCCTATTCTAAATTGATTTTGTGATTTTTGAGTGTGATTAATTGTACTTTATCATTTAACCATAACATTTTAACTTAACAGCATATTTTTTTGGAGCGATTCATTTTTGTCCTAGATACCAAGCTTTTTAGAATTTGAAAGTGTTGCCTTGTATTAAATTTTTCCATCATAGGGAAATATCCGACAGAATATAAACTCTATTATATTATTTTCAATAGGTTTATTCCGATGTTTAAAGTAATATGAAATTATTATTATTTTAAATTATTGACTGAAAAGTAATTGAAAAGTTCACTTTATTTATAAAATATACCATGGGTAACTGGAGTCGAGGCAATCGTCACTGGTATATCGGAGTAAAGAGGCAGATGAAACTGAAAGCTTACTTTTACCTGAAAAATAAACAATAAAATCTATTGATTTTTTTTTCACGGTGAAACCGAGATGGCAATCGATGTATGAGGCGAGAGTAAATTTACTCCCCGCACGTACCCAAACATCACCCGCGCTATCCCATATCGTGTAAGCGTGGAAGCTTTGCGGGTGTGCGGGGCGTCCCCACCCCGATTGCCATGTCGACCTGTCGCGTTCAATACAGTTAGGTACATACTTGCAATGAATACGAAATATCAACCATAGGCTCAGTCTGATTGATCGTTGAAGGTATAACGTCTTGTGGAATTTCCATACTAAACATGCAAGTTTGTTTCGCAAGGTTCTTTATTTCGTTGTATTCGGTCTTACAAATAACATTTTCATTATTATAATATCCAGAATTTACGTTGTATTCAATTTTCTGTGGAATTTAAATAATCTTGTACAAATTTAAATAGAATGTACCTACCTAGTAGATAAAGTATCAATGACACAGAGGTAAATAAAATTTTAAAAGAGAAATCTTATGTTATTGAGATAATATTATTAGGTACCTATAAGTATAAAGTATTTATATTTCTTTTTCGTCTTTTTATTCAATCAGCTGCCGTTGGTATGTAAACAGTTATGATATTATAAAATATCTACTAGATGACGCCCGCGAACGTGTCTGCGTGGTTTTAGGCAATTGGTAGGTTTTAAAACGTAGTGATTATATTCTCTTTGGTTTTAGGTTTTCATAAATTCTGCGGGGACTCTATGATTTTCGTCTTTCACAAGCTATCTGCGATCTATCTATTTCATCAAAATCAAAGAGGCTTAGAGGATGGACCGTAAAAACGTAGCAAACAGACAGATAGATAGTTATTACCTCCGCCTTTATAATATTACCTAGTAGGTAACTATATGGATTTAGGATTGAAATCTAATTATTTTTATTTACAGACTTATACAATTTCGATTAACTTACTTGAATTAAAGCTACGCAAATTTTTCTTACTTTTACCCTCTTTTCATTTGTTATTGTAGCTTCGAATGGTATTTGTTGTGTAGAGGCAAACCCTCTGTATGTTTTAAAGGTCACTGAAAAGTCTGAAGTATTTCCAAACGCTTTTTCCAACACATATACCATCGGTATCTAAAATCCAGAATATCATTTATTAAATAGTGGTACTAAAAATACTCTCCGTATAAAAGCCTTGAAAAATAGCATTTTTCAAAGTTATTTGTACTTAATTAACGATAAAAGATTTTAGATAGGTACATTTACCGTTTCTGATAAAATTATCGTACCGTAGCCGGCAAGAAATAATGTAGGTACGTAAAGTCAGCAACAAAGCTAAGTATACACCTGTCGCTTGTACTGGCGGGTGCACACATAGCTTTGTTGTTGACCCTACATCAATCTTTAGAATGAGATTTCGGCTTTTTAAAGCGTTGTCACTGTCACTCATACCTATGTGACGTTTTGTTGGTCTCAACGACAGAGACAACGCTCTACAAAACTGCTATCTCTTTCTCAAAGTCGATGTTCAATATTTTCTGCAGCGTACTATATTATTTATTTAGCTTAAGGATCTGCTTTAGCTAAAAGGTTTTAGTTTAGCTAAAAGATTAATAGCGCCATCTACCTAGATTCTAATTATTTTGTTTTTGAGATATTTATAACCCTCGACTCTGACTCGCACTAAGGACTCACACGTTGCCAGTTTTTTCATATCGAGAATCTAGATCCTTAATAATTATAAAATAAAATATTGCCTTACCATATACTCGCTGATATGATTTATATTGACATAATTCATAACAGTAAAGGGAAAATAATGTTTTCTCTTAATTTTACAGGCGTTTTTACTCTGGATAGCAATTCGATAATATATTTTTGCAATCGAATCTTTGAAAGTGGGTGGTAAATCAGCTTGTAACATAAAATGAAACTGATAACTTCTTATACCAGGTTTTATAGTTTTACCTAAAATAAATCAGCGCTTTACTTCACAAAATAAATTTCAAATTTTCCAGAAGAATAATATTAACTAACTACTTACCTTGCAATTCTTTAAACACATCAATGGAAATATCAAGAACTCTTTTTGTTTGTGAATATATTTTTATATATGGCAATGTAGGTGAGGATCTTGACCACGTCGCTTTACTTATTCCAATAACTTTAAAATCAATTTCTGAAAATAATATTAATTTTATTTATTATTTAGGTATCATAATAATATAGTAATAACTAGAAAGAACAGACTATCCCGATTTTAAGACTTACGTTCTACTTTAAGCTCTTGTTTGAACTCTAAAACCACTGATCCAGTGATTATATTATTTGTAAGATAGACACCGTTGGAACCACCGTGCAAATCAATACTACACGTATCCCATACCATTCTTGCTCAAATAAATACAAAGATTGTACAGGAATAGAATCGTATTTTATATCGTCCTGTTTACGTATGGAATTTTCATTGCTATCTTGATTAAGTATAGCAAAGTTATTATCATAAAATTAGATAAGATAAAAATATTATAATATTATGAATATGTTTTTAAAATTACAGCCAGATTAACATTAAAACTGCAAATTCTTATTTAAATAGTGATAAAATTCCAAATGAAGACGGCTTTGTGTTTTACTAATCTGCTTTATAACATGCTAGGTTGTTTGTTTGTTTTTCAATGGCATCAAAAACCTGTGCCAATATACCAATGTTACCCATTTCCACTGTAACGAGGATTCTAGCTTTTTGAATCTATATTTTATGAAGTCAGAACACGATCAGAACCTACCTACCTATGGAACTTACGATCAGAATAGAATAAAAAATGGCAATATTATAAATAAGTTGCCATCGTGTGAAAATAAATATAAACTGTAACCGTTTAGGTTCTTGTTTTTCAAAATAATGAGTATAGTTTTGAATTTAATTAATATTTAGTAATAAATATTTAGTTTGAAAAATATATTATTATAGACTTTATAAAAAATGGCACATTTGTGTGATTTAGATAAATTTAGATTGTGGTTTGACTACTTCCTTCTTCCATGACTTTTTTGAGAAAGCGGATGTGGTTGGTCCGCCATAATCATTCGTGTGGGTCTGTGCTTGTGTGGTTTAGGTGTCTTTACCGGTGCCAACCATTATTTTTAATTAGTAATAAGTTATGCGTATGAATCCAGACATGGACGATGACGAGAAGGGGTAAGCGCTTTTTAAAGTAATATAAGTAAACATCAGGGCCGCCTCGAGCGTGCCAACTATAATAGGTCAAACTGCATGTTCGCTTGGTGTGTCGCGTTTCACGATTAGCCAGCAAGGCTTTCGAGGCAGCTTAGCGTCTTTCCACAATCCGTGTGTATTGTGTTATGCGATGTTTGGATGGTCACCTGTTAATTTTCAATGATCGATATGGTAACAGTTCACGTACGCTTAATTAGCCTTATACCGGCGAGCGGCCACCGACCCCAAGCCTTGCCGTGCAACTTGCGTGTACCGATCATGGCAGCTTCACTTTCCCATTGTACCGAATGCCATATTTCAACGATTCATAGTGAAAATCCGCGTATATTTCCATACAGTTGTTTATATAATCGGTCCTAAGACTCGAGTTTGCAGAAACGTCGCAATTGGTAAATTAACCTTTTTGTGTGACTAATGTGGCTTTCTTATCAGCATTTTGTATGAAGGTACTCGTGGTGACATAGTCCAAATTCGTGTCACTTGGGACACTTGGAGTTATTAAGTTTTTTTGAATCTGTTAATGAGGTTAATGGAACGGCGTTGGAATTGCCGCGTAGATCAATCTCGTTAGCGAATGTCTGTTAAACATGCTGATTCATTTGCATACTGTTACTTTTGCCGATGGTCGTGCCGCATTTCTCTAAATTCGCTGTCAACATGTTGTTTTCATGTTTACTACAAGGTGCTGGTCTTTTTTCGTAACACGCATTATTGGTGACGCGTCGACCCCTTATTATATTTTGTAAAGTTATTTGACAATCGTGATAACATTATCAACTAGAATAACTCGATGCCCGCGATTTCGTCCGCGTGGATATACTTAGGTTTATAAAACGCGAAAACTTGAGCTTTCCGGGATAAGAGTAGCCTATTTGTTAATTCAGGGAATAAGCTATCTTTGTTCCAAATTTCAGCCAAATCGGTTCAGTCATTGTGGAGTGAAGGAGTAATACACATCTAAACTTTCACTATATTTTATAAGTAAGATCAGTCTTAGCTACTAAAAATAAATTAAGTCAGAAAAAAAATCCTATGAAACTGTTACTATCAAAGGATTAAAAAGTATCACTTTTTCAAGCAAGCAATAAGATAGGTACCACCAATCATATTTTTTCAACAAAGTGAATGTCACTTTCACTATTGCAAGTTCTAGGTCTTAAAAAATTATTAAGTGTAGCTTTTAGCTTAAATAGGATTGTAAAGCAGAGCATAATATTTTAATGCAAAGTGCATTAATCTTATTTTGTACATCATTTTATTTATCAACACATTCCTAATTGCTTCAACAGGTGTTTGTGGTTGTTCTTCATAGATATAAGGTTATAAAACTATATTTGTAATCCTAATGCACTGCCCATAAAAATAATTTCTTCTTACAAAAATAAGCTTGGAAAAATAGCTTGTTCTAGACTACAGCTGCATTTATACTAAAACTATGAAAAAGAAAGATTTGTTTGTGATTGATAAACTCTGAAAATATTGAACAAATTTTTATAATTCACTATTACTTTACCCAGAAGTAACATATTATATATGTTATGGATATAGTATGTACATGTATCCCACCCAAGCGTAGCCAGGTAGATCAGCTAGTGCCAAATATTTTCTCAAGAGCATACCAATAGATTAGATGCAGGTAGGTTTGCATGCAGGTTATACCTAATACTGTAAATGACAAAGTTTGTTGCAAACCAAAATGTACAAAGCAAGCCTAACATCCTCAAGTATCTTCTATAATATAAAAATGAATCACTAAATGTGTTGCTCATCGCAAATCTCGAGAACAGCTGAACTGATTCCGCTAATTCTTTTTTATAATATTCCTTGAAATACGATGATGGTTCTTACGGAGAGAAAAATTTGAATCGACTGTTAGGCGGAACGAAGTTCGCCAGGGCAGCTAGTAGGTTAATAAAATCTCTAAATTAATGTTGTTATCATAAATGAATGTATATCAAAACATCCTAGGCATATTCATTAACCTGACACAAAATTTGGTTTTTTTTATCACCTTAACTCTCACTGATGTTGAAGCATCAATTTACATAACTGTCTAGAAAAGGAAGGTTTCCTTATTTTAATGTGTATTTTTGTCAATTTCCTCTCATTTGGAAGTATAGTAGGTGAGATTATATAGCATTTAATGCTATATTAATTTGCTAAATAAAATGTTTCAGGAGCCATATAAGTTACAACATATATTTTTATTTGAATTTTTTTAAATTTCAATTATAATATTGTGTTCAAGATAATAATTAAATTGAATTAACTAAATACATTAATTTTCTTGTACTAAGCAACTTAAGACCCTTCTTATCTTGGCCCCTACATACCTAACTGTTGGACATTATTATATTCTAGTGATAATGTCCACTAAGTAGGTATGTAGGTCACTTCAATAAAAATTGCTAACCATTTTATGTATCATTTTGTCTTGAAGTATTTTACTACCTATTTGTTGTAATAAATTCAATTGTGCACATTTAGTACTGAGAATTTTACAATGTTTTGTGCTGACCTTATTGAAATGGATTTATTGGAAATCACAACATACGATATAAACTGGCTAAAGTCAAAATTGGGATATTATGAACAATTGATTACCAGCTGGGTGATAATGGTGAAATGACATGAATGCATACTGGTATAGTGATATACTGAATCCTGATATACTGAAGCTCTGATAGCCTAGTGGTTAGGACGTCCACCTCCTAATTGGAGGTTGGGGTTTGGATCCCAGTCACGCACCTCTAACTTTTCAGAGTTATGTGCGTTTTAAGTAATGAAATATCACTTGCTTTAACGGTGAAGGAAAAAACATCATGAGGGAACCTGCATACCTGAAAGTAACGATCCACACTTGGCCAGTGTGGTAGACTATGGCCAAAACCCTGCTTCCTCTGAGAGGAGATCTGTGCTCTGTAGTGAGCCAGCGATGGGTTGATGATGATGATACTCATAATAATATGTGGGATTCCCGATATTTCTTTTGCAATGTGACATGTCATTGTACCATAATCACCCAGTTGGTAATTCTAATCAGTTTGTTCATAATATCTCAATTTTAACTTGATTGCGGGTTGAAATATTTTTCAGAAAATTTATTCAAATGCAATTCAAATTATTATTAGTTTTTTCTTCAGATTCAACATTACAAGCTAGCTTATTCAGTTGTCAGTACCCTTATTATAAATGCAAAAGTGTGTTTGTTTGTTTGTTTATTGGTCTGTCCTTCAATCACGTCGCAACGGTGCAACAGATTGACGTAATTTTTGGATGGGCATAGATAAAGACCTGGAGAGTAACATAGGCTACTTTTTATCCCGGAAAATCAAAGAGTTCCCACGGGATTTTTAAAAACCTAATTCCACGCGGACGAAGTCGCGGGCATCAGCTAGTATTATATAAATATATAATACTTGCACTGTTTATAAAAATCATCTCAATGCCTCCAACAATGTTTTCAGTGGCTCCAGTTATTGAATTATTGACCAATTAATATTGCTAATTAATTGGTACTAATAAAACACCCATTAAGTAAATAACCGGTACAATTAATCTCAGAGTTGTTATAAAATATCAATTACAAAATCGCTTATATCACTACAATCTGATTGATAAATCTACAAAACAACATCTAAAATATTGTATTAATTATGTATTTTGTTTTGATAAAACAAAAAAATTAAGACTTGATGTTGGAAAAAAATCTGAAATCTCAGGTACTATAAATCCTATAAAACTTGAGGCAGTTAGGTTCTTGTAATATATAGTAGGTATAAAACCATTGAGGAACCAAAACCTACCGCCATGAGGGTGAAATGGGGATGGATGGTTCTGTGAAAGTTACATGTATGTACCGCGCGAAAATATCTTAAGTGCAACATGCACCTGTTAAGGGAGTGGAGCCGGTGGCAGGCCACTATGCCAAAGTAAATAAAGCTGAGTTTGTCTTGTTGTCAAAACAGATGCTGCACTGAGGCTACACCCGATATGTATGTATGAGTTGGACTTATGTCTTAGGGACTTGATATACCAAGCGCCCCGGGCGCGTAGACGGAATGCTGTGAAGAAAAAATGTATGACGCTCTATGGACCGAAAAAGACGCACGGCGGGCGCTTGTTATATTTCGTTCCATAGAGCTCCATACATATTGTCATTACAGCGTCCCGTCTGTGCGTCCGGGGCGCTTGCTATATCAAGTCCCTAATAGGGAATCAGAATCTTAACGTGGCAAAAATCGCCAGCAACCGCTAGTTCTTTATCTAGATTTATCAATGTTGCACTATTTTTTTTCACTTTGTTGTACAAGCAATGAGTCATACTATTTGTTGGTATGTCAGTACGGATGAACTAAGAAACGAATGGTTTTACAGAAAACTGTTTGTTGGTGGTTTATCATGGGAGACGTCGCAAGAGAACTTGCAGCGCTACTTTTCTCGCTACGGCGACGTGATCGACTGCGTCGTGATGAAGAACAGCGAGTCGGGGCGCTCGCGGGGCTTCGGCTTCGTCACCTTTGCGGAGCCCTCGCTGGTCAACGTCGTGCTGCAGAACGGCCCGCATCAGCTTGATGGCAGGTATGTCACAATGTCACACTTGTTATGTTCTTGTCATATACTTGTTACACTGAAGGCGAAGTGATTAATTCTTGTCTATGAGATCTGTTACTCTATAGGCACTTATCTCGATGGTTGTCGCTCCAACAATCGTAATAAAATCTGCCACGCGGCGCTGCGTAAAATGTGACCCGATTAATGCGCGTACAACAAAAATGCATGTGTGCAAACTGCAAATAATATCTTTACACACATCAATTAATACAATAGTTTGATTATTAATTATACCCATTTTTTTATTTTTTTTACATTAAATTAATTTGTAAATACTAAATAGACACCATGATAAATGTGGCAATTTAGCACAGAGCATTAGGCGATACGATAGAGTTAGCAATATTGACCGACGTTTGAATTCAGCCTTTTCGTTTCATCGGTGCTTAAAAAATTGTAAGAGTTAAAAAGATGTACGCCTATCCCATCGTTCATGTTTATAATCAGCTATTTCTATGCAGCTGCTGTTAACGTAGGCCTCTTTCACACCAACCTTTTTAGTTAATTAATTAATTTAATTACGCTAAATGGAATATTTTACTTTTTTTTTCAAACATAAAAGAACTCTATAATGTGGTAGGTAAGTCTGTGTTAGGTTTAAACAGCCTAATTTTTTTTTAGGGTTCTGTACCTCAAAATGAAAAACGGAAGGAACCCTTATAAGATCACTTCGTTGTCTGTCTGTCAAGAAACCTATAGGGTACTTCTCCTGTTGACATAGAATCATGAGATTTGGTAGGTAGGTAGGTCTTATAGCAACAAAAATCCGAAAACCGTGAATTTCTGGTTACATCACAAAAATAAATTAAAATATGTTCACAAACAAATAATTAGTATTTTCAACTTTCAAAGTAAGATAACTACAAATGACCTGTACATTCATAAACAGATTTTTATTTATTTTTATGCATAATAATTTTTGATTTATCGTGCAAAATGTCGAAAAAACACACTGTAATATGAAATCCTCGGTTTGGCCGATTTTTTTAAATAATATTAAATTTAAAACATGTATCTAACCACATCCAGGCAGTGCTTTTAGCGATATTGTTAAAGGTGCGTTCAGATGTTTGTGGTATATTATTCGCAAACTGCATATACTAGTTGCTGCAATAAGCAAAATAGTCTACAAAGTTTGCTACAAATCTTTAAGTATGCCATTAAAATTTATTTATTTATGTTTCTGTATTTTCTTATAGGAACGAAAAATAAAAAAAATTATGTTGCGGGGCATCCCTCTGAATGACACCCTTAAACTTTTAAACTTTAAAAGTGTCTGTCAGGGAGTTGCCATGATACTAAGTGTCTGGCAATGCAAGACAATGTCTAATACTATTTCGAAGAAAAAAAAAAAAATTAGACTTAATACTTTGACATAAGATTTTTTACACCTTTATTACCTGTTATCTCCCAAAGCTACCAAGATCCAAACAAACATGCAAACAAACGTTCCTCCCATTGTTGGGGACAATACGCAGATAAATTTTCAGCTTTTATAAAATAACGAAGGTCTGGCACGCGCACGCTCTTAGTCCACAGTATGATATTGCAATAAAGTACACTATAATATATAAATTCCGAACAAAATTTCGCATATTATATGTGTGGGACGGACGTTATTTATGTGAGGCTGGGTCTACATTTGTATCGTAGTTCGTATTATTTTTTCGCTGTGTGAAAGTCCAGTGTGAAAGGGTCATGGAAGCATGCAAGCGTATCATATTTTTGCGTTCTAACAACTGATCATATATCATGTGTGAAGTGATACACGTAGGAATTAGGATCTTCGTGACAGAGCGGAAAGACGATACGAATGTGGACCAAGCCTACGAGTAGTAGAGTAATACAGAGTGCTATTTTTGGAGCCAGTGATGCGAAAATTTAACTATACATAGTGGAATTTTGTCATGCCGACGAATTCAAAGAAAATGAAAACTATAATCAAAGGTTTTTCAAAAAATTCGTTAAATATATACTATATGATATGTGGTATACCATATACAGTAGGTCGATTTCGTAAAACCTGCATAAATCATTATTACAATCTCAATTGTTCTGATTGGCTGAATTTGTGCGATTCTTGTTGCAACAATGCATTGTAGTGAGCGAGCGTTAACCAATCAGAGATGATTGCGATCGTGACATTGTAACTGTCATTCTCCCGCAATCGCGCAGCTGACTGTGGTGTCACTGCAACCATGTAGTGGCCACCTGTTTGCACCTTATTACCAGTATATTATGTTAAGAGTGTTTATACAAAGAGATATTAATTACTAGTGAAAGATTAGATCAGTGAAAGTTTTATCTGAATGGGAAAGTTGTTTTGCGCTGCGGACCTAGCGATTGTCCGTGTCGTATTACATACACTTGAAATTGAACATGATAACGATAAGTTTTTATATATTATAGCTCGAATAGAATAGAAATATTTTTATTCAAATACACTTTTACATGTATTTTTGAATCGTAAATGCATCTCACACTGGTTCGGAATGCCTTTCCTACCGAGAAGAACCAGCAAGAAACTGACTCTTGAGGTCAACTATTCCACTGCTGGATGATGCCCGCGACTTCGTCCGTTTGGATTTTTAGATTTACCACAGAATTTTCGTCGGGATTAGCGTCGAAAGATCGTTTTTAATATAATTCCAATTTCAAGGTTATGTTGTCGGCCATTTTGTCGATGCGTTATTTTGCGCTTTTCCTTAAAACATTTTTCACTATTTCAATTATGAATAATGCGCTAACTTCCGTGCTTTTAATATTATCACTGATTCTTTTAAAATCAAAAATTGACGCTTTAAAAATTTTCAAAAATACTTTTTGTTCTGTAATAATATATTGAGGGAGGCGACAGTTAGTTTATAGTAGACTAGCTCATGCTCACGACTTCATCCGCGTGGGCTACACAAATTTCAAACCCCTATTTCACCCCCTTAGGGGTTGAATTTTCAAAAATCCTTTCTTAGCGGATGCGTACGTCATAATAGCTATCTGCATGCCAAATTTCAGCCCAATCCGTCCAGTAGTTTGAGCTGTGCGTTGATAGATCAGTCAGTCAGTCACCTTTCCCTTTTATAATATATTTAAGATCTTGGTTTTTTAAAAATCTCTAGGCAGCCGTTTACTACATGGTGTATTTATAATTTGATTTAAATATGATTATATTTAAGTTTTTCTTCAGATTCTAAGAATTTCCTTTTATTGTCGTAGAACAATCGATCCTAAGCCATGCAACCCGCGGACGCTGCAGAAGCCTAAGCGTGGCGGAGGTTACCCCAAGGTGTTCCTCGGCGGGCTGCCCTCCAACATCACGGAGACCGACCTGCGCGTGTTCTTCGGCCGCTACGGCAAGGTCATGGAGGTCGTCATCATGTACGACCAGGAGAAGAAGAAGTCTAGAGGTATGCGGAGTCTTTATTTTTCATTCGGATTAGGTCAGAGTTCTAACGTAAATCTTAGGTCGAAAGTCATAATGCACATGTACCAGGAGAACAGGTGTTTGAGGACTAGTTACAAGTTTTCCATTGTACATACGCTGCACATTCAGCCATGTCCCAGTTCCACGTTGTAGCTTAGCTTAGCCCAAGCCAGCTGGATATATGAAGGTGTTACCCGGCGGGTTTACTTCTAACATCTAATGTAAATGAGTGAACACTTAATAGGCATATGTACAAACTAGAAATAAGTAGCTAAGTAAAAATGTAAAAGCTGTTTGTGTTCCATAATAAATAAATAAATAAATAAAAAAACATCACGGGGACCGACCTGCGCGTGTTCTTCGGCCGCTACGGCAAGGTCATGGAAGTCGTCATCATGTACGACCAGGAGAAGACCTCCAGTGGTGATTGACCTTTATTTTCATTCACGAGGTCAGAGTTAACATCATAGTATTGGCGCGGTCCATGAGTAGTCAGGTCGACGCTTATAGTGTTTAAACTAATAGAGAGAAAATACCTACGGTTTTACCGTGTATTTTTTGGCACAGAAAATGGCGGCGCTTGTTCATAGTATCAGCTAATCAGCTGTCAGAGCAAAAGATTAGGTTATTTATTTACAAGAAAAACAAGTACTTGCGCTGGCACAGCAAATGGCGGATTGTGCCGAAACCCTGTTTTTATAGTTATGTTGAACTGTAGTGTTGTCTCTTACACACTTAATAAAATTTCGATAAGCTTGAGCTAGTTTCCATTCCGCTAGGACATTAGGGCAACTCTTTATATCTCTATGGGTCGTCGACATGTACCAGTAGAAGAGGGGTTTGAAGAGATGATTCATCAGTTGCACATAGTCAATAATAAATTGATCTTGAGCCATCTTCATTCAGTCACGTCCAGTTTCACGTACTAGTTAAGTTTTAGTCACGTTTTAGTACTCGAAGCTACAAGTTGCGAGATTCATGAGTTGTCAGATTGAATCATAATGGTTGTCATCATTCATCGTAATATACCAGCACCTCGATTGCGGGAAACCTGCATCAATCATTATTACAATCTCAATTGTTGTGATTGGCTGAATTTGTGCGATTCTTGTTGCAACAATGCATTGTAGCCAATAGTGAGCTAGCGTCAACCAATCAGAGGTGATTGCGATCGTGACATTGTAGCTGTCATTCTCCCGCAATCGCGCAGCAGCAGGGCGATTGTCTAAAACCTGCATCAATCATTATTACAATCTCAATTGTTCTGATTGGCTGAATTTGTGCGATTCTTGTTGCAACAATGCATTGTAGCCAATAGTGAGCGAGCATTAACCAATCAGAGATGATTGCGATCGTGACATTGTAGCTGTCAAACAACCGCGGTAGGGCCACAGGAGAATAGAGATTGGTGGAGTTTGAAGTTTGGTAACAATGTCACAGTGGAGCAACGTGTGTACAGAGCAGTGGCAGCTTTACCACACACATCCCCAGTTTCAATCCAATCTTTTCATTTGTCGTTACTCACGATAAACTTGATTAGTGTGAACTTAATAAAGACTAGCTTATGCTTGCGACTTCGTCCTCCTGGACTACACAAATTTCAAACCCCTATTTCACTCCCTTAGTGGTTGAATTTTCAAAACCCCTTTCTTAGCGGATGCCTACGTCATAATAGCTATCTGCATGCCAAATTTCAGCCCGACCCGTTCAGTAGTTTGAGCTGTGCGTTGATAGATCAGTCAGTCAATCAGTCACCTTTTCCTTTTACAGTAGAAACTCGATTATCCGGCCCTCGGTTATACGGATTCGCGATTATCCGGACTACCAACCGAAAATTGTTCGGCCAAGTGCGAGTCAGACTCGCAACCCGAGGGTTCCATACTCGGGGTTTTATTCCGCCATTTTTGTACGATAAATCAAAAACTATTATGCATAAAAATAAATAAAAATCTGTTTTAGAATGTACAGGCAAAGCCCTTTCATATTATGATATCCCACTTGGTATAGTTATCTTAATTTAAAAAATTGAAAATACTATTATAGTGAACTACATATGCACAAAACTCGCTTTTCTTCATACATTCGATTATTCGGATTTTCGATTATCCGAATCCCTAACGACAACAATTAGTCCGGTTAATCGAGTTTCCACTGTATATATATTTAGATTTTAAAAACTTTGTTATTAGTATGAAGTTAGGAGCTAAAACGCAAGATCACAACCACTTTCTATTGACCTACGTAAGTGTCCACATCCAGGCAGTGCCTTCAACTCAACCTGTTGTTGGTACGTTCAGATGTTTGTGGGATATCAAAAGCAAACCAGCATATACTTACTGCTCCTGTGAGCACACTGGTCTACAGAGTTTGCGATACTTATACATTTTACATATCACAAAAGACAACCACGATTAATTTGATGATTTCTAGGGTTCCGTACCTAAAGGATGCCATCAGGACCCTATTACTAAAACTCTGCTGTCCGTCCGTCCATCCGTCTGTCTGTCTGTCTGTCTGTCTGTCTGTCTGTCTACGAGATACAGTCAGCTACTACTACTACCACCATAATAGGTAGAGACCGGAAATTTTGACAAATAACCCTTCACTCGACAATCACTTGACAAAAAATGTTATTTCTTGTACGGAACCCTTCGTGTGCGAGTCCGACTCGCACTTGACCGTTTTTCAATTGCCGATATTTCGACTCAGTAGGATGAGTCGTGGATGATAATTTTTGGCAAAATTGTGTATGTACTATGTATTGATTAATATAACCAAAATGTGGTTAGTAATATCACCTTTTACTGTTGAACTATTCAGAATATTGAACATTGGCACCGATTCCGTTGCCTTTCTCTTAACTAAATTTAGAGTATTTGCATCCTTTTCTTTTTAACAATGCTACAAACGGACAGAACATGAACTTTTAGACTCTTAGATAGTCTAGAACTTTAGTGCACGCTACAAATTTAAACAGTAGGCTCGCGACTGTGCGCTTAAATCACGGGCTTTTACCATCTAAAAATTAAATTTAAAACTGTCAAACTGCGTCTGTCCTTTTCATATTACATTAGTAAGAAGGGGATGCGAATACTCTAAAATTAGGTTTTGCTCAGAATATTGAACACTAACTATAAAACGTTTGTTACCTGTAAGCTCTTTTTGCAGGCTTTGGATTCCTGTCGTTTGAGGACGAGCTTTCCGTTGAGAGGGTGACCCAGGAGCATTTCATTAACCTAAATGGCAAACAGGTAATTTTATTTACTTTCCATTAACTATTGACTTGATAAGAAATGTGTTAATTTTATTTACTCTCCTAAAAAATAAAATTTTATTATCTAATCTGTTGGAATTAGGTTATTTAGTTCTTAAGCTAATTCATCGTCATCATCATCAACCGATAGACGTCCACTGCTGGACATAGGTCTCTTGTAGGGACTTCTACTCGCCACGGTCTTGCGCCGCCTGAATCCAGCGGCTCCCTGCGACTGAGACAATCGCCCTACTGGATCAAACCGAGAGTTCCCTCACCCTAGTTCACTCTGGTACAGGTTTCTATGTAAGTCCACATCCAGGCAGTGCCTTCAACTCAACCTGTTGTTGGTACGTTCAGATGTTTGTGGGATATCAAAAGCAAACCAGCATATACTTACTGCTCCTGTGAGCACACTGGTCTACAGAGTTTGCGACATATTTCATACTAGACTAGATGATGTCCGCGACTTCGTCTTAGAGGATTTAGGTTTTTAAAAATCCCGTAGGAACTCTTGTTTTCTGGAATAAAAAGTGTCATATGTCCATCACCCCGAGATGCAAGCTATCCCTGTACCAAATTTTTGTCAAAATTGGTTAAACTTCCCGATTGACGCTCTTCCTGTATTGATTTAAAACAGTTTAAGCAAGAATAACTCTCCCTCTCTCATACCCTGCATCATATTCATGAAAATGTAGTAGTTTTTTTGTCATGTTAATGCGTTGGATCCCCAGATTCTTATGCATATGACTGCTAAGAGAACGAGATATAATCACCATCAGATAAAGATATTATATTAGTGAAAGTAACCTGTACCGACGACGACTTAACATGTTCTCGTAAAGGCCAAATTCGAACACCCCAAAGGATTACATTAACATCCAATAAACTACAACATCAAACATGCCAAGACGAAGAAGATAACATAACGTGATATTGGCACCGATTCCGTTGTCTTTCTCTAAACTAAATTTAGAGTATCTGCATCCTTTTCTTTTTAACAATGCTAAAAAGGGACAGAACATGAACTTTACATTTAAAGACTCTAAATTTTAGTGCACGCTACAAATTTAAACAGTAGGCTCGCTAAAATCACGGGTTTTACCATCTAAAAATTTAATTTAAAACCGTCAAACTGTGTCTGTCCTTTTCATATTACATTAGTAAGAAGAGGATGCGAATACTCTAAAATTTGGCTGTGCTCAGAATCGGTACCATTGTATGTACAGGTGGAGATCAAGCGCGCCGAGCCGCGCGACGGGTCAGGCAAGCTGGGGTCGGGTGGCGGTGGGATGGGCGGCGGCATGGGCGGCGCGCCCGGCGACGCGCCCGCGGCCGGCCAGTGGGGGCCGCCGCAGGCCGCGCCCATGAACATCATCCAGGGCCACAACGGCCAGATGGGCGGCCCGCCCATCAACATGCCCATGGCGGGACCCAACATCATGCAGGGGTGAGTCGATGTTTTCATGTTATATAAAACTAGCTGATGCCAGCGACTTCGTCCGTGTGGACGGTTGGTTTTAATGGAATGAAAGCAGCTTATGTCACTCTCCAGATCTTTAGCTGTACCCATGCATTGAAGGACAAACCAACTAACAAATACTTTTGCATTTATAATATGGATAATGATTATTTTCGACATAAACTTTTCAGTTTCAAATTTTTCTTTGTTTCTGATTCACACCACTAAAAATTAAAACAGCTGTAAATCAGAAAGAAGTATTTTTTTAATATAAGCTAGAGTTCACCCACTTTGAATTTGACATAATATTTTGGAACAAAAACTTTGGAAACAACACCCATTGTTATTGATTTTTGAAAAATACATGAGGTATTGTAGGACATTTGACAAAAACCAAGTGGTACTCTATCTCGCTCACTCATTAAGGCAAATATGAGAGAGAAAATATACTTTACTTCACACATAGAATGACTCAAAGTATAAAAGAAAGAAAAACGTTTGTTTCTTAAATTGTGCCACATATCACATGTTAGCTAAGGGTTGGTTGGTTAATAGATGGTTTGAATGTATATGATGTTGCTGGCAGATACCAAGGCTGGGGCACGTCGGCCGGGCAGACGTCGTACGCGGGGTACGGCGCGGCGGGTGGTGCGGGCGGGCCCGGCAACTACCAGGGCTGGGGCGCGCCGCCCGCCCCGCAGGCGCCGCCGCACGCGCCCGCCTGGCCCGCCACCAACAACTACACGCAGCACGCCCAGCCGCCCGCGCAGGGCTACGGCAGCTACGGTACGTGACCAGTATAGTACTAGGATAACAGGTTCGACGGAGCCGTCTAGACAGCGGTAAGTGCGGGACAGAGCGACCCGAACTGACCTAGGTTCACTACCTAGGTCCTTTATTGACGGGTCGTCATTTACCACGAGATCAAAGGCGGATTGACACAAGTGTGCGCATTATGCGGCCAGTGGCCATCATATGAAACTAGCCGTGCGCCTGGCCAGTGGCCACCTATCGCACAACAGGTCTGAAGCATGGCGTCCAAACCCTCTTTTGCGCCTCTCGCTGTACGATCTGCAGAACGCGCTTCAATCAAGCTGGCCCTCGGACCTCGCCGTCGCACGAGCCCATGAGCGAATGCGCCTCTTAGAACACGCTTAAGTTAGCGGACTCTATTTATGGCCACCGTGCCCAGTGCACACAGTTCATTCAGCCAATCACACCATGAAGCAGAACTACAGCAGCTACGGTACGTGACACTCGCTATCATACACCGTGACGACGAGATCAGCCTGTCTCACCTGGCATTTGGTCGACCAGCTGGCCTCGACGTCATCGGATGCGTGCGCCTGGTATAGATATTCTATTTCACGAAGTCCGCTTGGCAAAATTTTTATGAGTACACGTTTTTGTGCGCGTGATGTGTTTCTTGAACACGACGCGGCTTACGATACGCACAAATACTCACTACTACAACAAGGCTTCAGGAAATAGAACAACTTAGCGCATTGCATTGAGCGGACCTCTAATTTGTGGTCATGTACCCAGTGCACACCTCAAGCTGATCGTATCTATCAAGCTTGACGCTTAGTTGGAGATAAAAGGGGAATATTAGTCCCGTGGCTAATATTCTTAAACAATGCGCCCCTTCGGATTGTATTTTTATTTCTCAGTTTAGCACTCCATGATAGACAAACGATCAGCTAAAGGGGTCATTTACGATATAATGACATTTACACTAGAGGGAGGAGGGGGTGGTTCCCCATTTCGATCAGGGTATGTCCAAAAAGAACACGCGCAGAAATACGGGAAACACCACGTGTCTCCGCCTATGCCGATATAACTGTAGAATAGAATAGAACATATTTTTATTCAAGTAAACTTTTACAAGTGCTTTTGAATCGTCAATTTACCACTATAGCGCTCGTACCGCTCGCGTGAAACTGACATTTTGTTGAGAGATTTGTCGATTGAGATGTATAAGCAGTACATATAAATATCGCGCTTGCTTCGCTCGCACTTGTTAATGCTACGTGACTAAAAAACTAGCGTAGTCCGAACTAGCCTTAACAGTAGTTCACAAAGCTGTAGAGCGACGGGTAGTGCTACATACTATAGTCCGAACTAGCCTTAACAGTAGTTCACAAAGCTGTAGAGCGACGGGTAGTGGTACATACTATAGTCCGAACTAGCCTTAACAGTAGTTCACAAAGCTGTAGAGCGACGGGTAGTGCTACATACTATTATCCGACCTAGCCTGAACAGTAGTTCACAAAGCTGTAGAGCGGCGGGTAGTGGTACATCTATAGTACGAACTAACCTTAACAGTAGTTCACAAAGCTGTAGAGCGGCGGGTAGTGGTACATCTATAGTACGAACTAACCTTAACAGTAGTTCACAAAGCTGTAGACCGGCGGGTAGTGGTACATCTATAGTACGAACTAGCCTTAACAGTAGTTCACAAAGCTGTAGAGGAGTGGGTAGTGGTATAATATTACATACTATAGTCCGAAACCCAGCCCTAACAGTAGTTCATAGATCAGTACAGTCAGTGTAATCAATATAATTACAGTACTGCAGAGGGGCGGGTAGTGGTACTTACATACGAAGTCAGAACTCACCTTAACAGTAGTTCACAAAGCTGTAGCGGGGCGGGTAGTGGTACATACTAACGGTATGTATTGTTGGTCTGCAGCGAACTACAGCTCGGCGCCGGCGGGCGCGTCGGCGGGCGGCAGCTGGACCAACTGGAGCATGCCGCAGAACTCCAACTCCACTGGCTCCGGTGAGTGCCGGCCGCGGACCCCCCCCTCCCTCCCTAGCGTGTATCTAGATAGGCGTTATTGCTACTTTTAAATGTTTTTCATTTAATGACATTGTTTTTTCACAGGTGATTTTTCACGGAAAATGATTTTTCAATTTTCGCACTTACAATCGTTTTTGCTACATTAATTTTACTAGTTTTTCTCTTTCTAACACGCAGCGATGCTAGTTTTCTCGCTCGCACACTCTTTAGCGTCTTAGCTCTCTAGATTTCACTGCGATTTTTCACAGAAAGTAAGTTTTCAATTTTCGCACTTATGATTGTATTGTGCGAAAATTCGCTTACCGTCAGAAGTAGCAAGCGACTGTTTGCTACATTAATTTAGTTAGATCATTTTGCCTTTGCGATGCGACTGTTCTCGCTCGCGCGCTTTTTGTCTTAGCTCAAGTCGACGACCGTGCGGGATTAAATGTAATAATTTTCAACTTTGTGAGATTTAGCTTATTTAAATAAGGTGGCTAGTGTTATATGAAAAGACATTTCACGTGATTTTTCACATGTTACGTGTAAAATGGTATATGGTCCGCCTAGTACTAACAGTAACCTGTTGGCCAGCAGGGTCGTACGTGCCGCTGTCGGAGGGCGGCGAGATGTACGGGCGCGGCGGCGGCGGTGCGGGGGGCGGCGCGCAGCCCGCCCTGGCCGGGGCGCTGTCCTCCGCCGCGCTGTCCAAGAGCTCGTCCGCCGACTACTCCACCTACCAGCAGTACCCGCCCGCCTATCAGCAGGACCAGGTACCCCACACACCTACACCACACACACACACACACACGAGCGGATAGTGACGTAACTAGACTAAGAACGCTTTGTGGAAAACCACAAAAAAAGGTTACCTATTTTATGAATTATATTTTAAGGTTCCTTAACTGGCGGCGAATTATGACTATAGGATAAGTTTTTTTAGTTTTATAATATTCTAGCTGCCCTGGTGAACTTCGTTCCGCCTAACAGTCGATTCAAATTTTTTTAATTTTTCTCTCCGTAAGAACCATCCTACGAGGATCCTTCCATCCTTCAAGGAATATTATAAAAAAAGAATTTGGGAATCGGTTCAGCTGTTCTCGAGATTTGCGACCAACACATTTAGTGCTTTATTTTTATATTATAGATTTCGTATTCAGAGTACGATAAAAACCATTCTTACTCATTTGATATGCTGTATAATGGTCAAAATAAGTGTAAATCCAACAAATGAATGAAAGCTTGTACATTCTCTGCACTAAATTAAATTAATTAATTGAAAAAATTAAATTAATCAGGTTGTTGCCTTTTAGTCTCTCAGATTCTATTATTCAATTTTTTTAAATTCATTATAGGCAAACGCTTGACCACAATCACACCTGATGGAAATTGATGATGTGGCTTAAGATGGGACGCGTTTACCTAACCTACAAGATGCCTATTCACTCTTGTTTTAAAGATAGCCGGGTTGTAATTGGTAGGAATTCTAGTTACGTCACTACCCATACCAATTACTCAGATAACAACATTTTTTTCGAAGTATGTGGTATTGGATACAATTTGTAAGGATACATACCTCCTACCTAAGTATCCTCTACCACGCACGTTTTAATTTTACCAATTTTTAATCCTTATTAATTTTGTTTTGTTTTTTAAAACAGTAATGCCTTATTATTTAAATGTATTGTAGATGCCAATCAAAACTGTTTCAGGTTGAAACTTAAGGGCTAGTTCATGTATTAGTTAAACTTTTTTTTGCAAAAATGATCTATTTCTCAGATCAGATGAACCTGCCCTTAACAATAAATATTTATCCTCCACGATGACTCGATATTGTTTGTAACATTATTTTGTTATACTATGTATGCTTAGGTATATAGTTTTTAACAAAATGATTTTATAAACATTGTAAAAACAGTGCTTTATTATGCCCGGTTCCTTTAACATTAATCAATTAATCTTTTCATTTTCATTTCAGAATGCTTTTGGTACATTTTTATTGGTTTTTATACATCTGTAAAAATGTAAAAACCAAAAACATCTTTATTATTCATCTAGATATTTTAGATCATGAGCAGGAATATCCAGGAACTGGGTATAAATTTATAGGTTTTGCCTGGCATGAACCATTATGATATAATACCCTCTTTAGAACATTATGTGTATTTAAACCCTGTAATGGTTTTTGCTAGGTTTTTGAGTCGCTGCATTACCTTGGGTATGGTGTTGTTTTAATTAATAAATACATTTTGTATTAAAATATCGGTAAAATTATGTATAATAGAGATAAAGCACAATCGCCTTTATTTATTTATTCAAACATCTTTATTGTTAAGTATTTACAAAAAGAATAAAAAATACAGGATATGTACAATTAAAACACAAAGGGCGACCTTATCAAAAGTCAAAAGTCAAATAACTTATTTAAAATACGTAGTAAATTACACTTTTTGATGGTCGGTTAAAGTATCACTAAAGCCTTTATAGGTTCAATACACACCTGCAGCGGAGTGGAGTCGAGGCGCGGCATTTTTTTTTTACAACAACTCATACTAACCTTTATTACTTTCACATAGAAGGCGTGCCCTAGTCTCATCCGTGTTTTGTCATTATAACGACTTATACCGTAGCGTCACTCGGAAAAGTAGGTATTATTGAAATATTTTTAACGAGTAGTTAGAATGTACTCCCAAAACATGCTCAATGAACACAGGTTACAACGCTTAAAGGTTTTCGAGAGTTAAAATCTTTAAAAAAAACTAATGATAAAACAAACTATTTGTTAGAGTGCGATTGCTATCGCAACGTCTAATTGCACAGCCCATTACGATCCAAACACCGAAGATATTCTGAAATCTGAGTCTCGAGTGAAATAAAAACCGGTAAACACCCATATTTATACAAATTCTTTTAAGATGGTGGAAGTATGACATCAAATGAGTTTACATCGATTTTAATTAACTACGTTCAATAAACCTTATTCTAACTATTCAAATCAATAAGTAGTTATCAAAGGACACGCTACGCCTCCGCTTCACACCGTAGGTATGCGTCGTACCTTAGACGATTGTGGTGATAGTGCTCGATTATATTGAGGTCTAGTAATTTTTACAAGGACTAAAAATAAAATAAGTTCCATAAAATCAGTGAACGCAGGCCATTTAACCGGGTGAGCGTTTTGACCCTAAAGGTATGATTCCGAACCACGCTGCACGCAGCAGCGTTGCCGCAACAGCGCTGTCACCAGCTGTCACAGTCCTGTCGCGGCACTACTGGTCCCCATACAATCTCTATAAGCTAACATTACATTCCGAGCTAGGCAACAATGTCGCGGCAGCAATGTAGCGGAACATTGCTGCCTAGCTCGGAATGTAATCTATATATATAAAAGGAAAAGGTGACTGACTGACTGACTGACTGAATGACTGACTGACTGACTGACTGATCTATCAACGCACAGCTCAAACTACTGGACGGATCGGGCTGAAATTTGGCATGCAGATAGCTATTATGACGTAGGCATCCGCTAAGAAAGGATTTTTGAAAATTCAACTCCTAAGGGGGTGAAATAGGGTTTTGAAATTTTGTAGTCCACGCGGACGAAGTCGCGAGCATAAGCTAGTGTTATATAAGCTTATAGAGATTGTATGGGGACCAGCTGTAGTGCCGCGACAGGACTGTGACAGCTGGTGACAGCGCTGCTGCGTGCAGCGTGGTTCGGAATCATACTTTAATGAATTTAGTGGCGCGTCAAAAAAATATCGGAAGAGTCTAGCTCGTGAATATAATTCCTTATCTTAGACTGAGATCTATAGAGCGTACTATGACTTTACTCAGCCTTGGCTTAGAGTTAAAACGAGACAGATTTGTGTCTCACATAAACCTGTCTCGTTTTAAATCTTAAGTAGTGTGAGACAAGTCAAAGTACGCTCTGTATATCTCAATTCTCAGATTTAATGCCTAAAGAAAATTTCTATTTCAGAATTTGTGACCATTCACCATATTTATATGAGAATGCAACACGAATCTGGCTTGAAAAATAAATTTAACGATGACTAAAGTGAAATATAACGTATTCATAAAATTATACTCAAATTACAAAATGTATTTATTGATAATGTATAATGCTTTGCACACCATCATGCTTTTTTATTGAATCTGGTGAAATTTCAACTGTACAAATATTAGGTGTCATTTAAAAAAAATCTTGAACCACTACCAACATATTATAAAAGTAAATGTTGACCATTATAAATACTATCTGTCCCGGCTTACTCACGTGTCTACGTGAAACTAGTCGGGCTAACGTCGACTACACACGTGAGTAAGCCGGGACAGATAGTATTTATAATGGAAATCACTCACGGTAGTTTAAACGCTAAAATAAATGTTGACCCTTTATTTTTGTGCAGTTGGAAATTATATCATTAAAAAAAGACTTATCATGCTTGAGATTAAAAATATAGCTTTACACATTTGAGTTGGGTCGAGGTGATCTATGCTACTTGCGGTGGAAACCGATATATTATGCTTTCATAAGTTTTTCCCCTAAATATATCCACTTTTCTCACTATGTGATCTTTAAAAACTGATTGACGCAAAGTGAACAATCACAGTTGCTGCATCATACAAAATCATTTAGGCATTAGCAATGTTCCAATTAAAATTTAAAAAAAAACAATATTCAAGAAAATTAAGACCGAAGGCTTTTTGTCTGCCAAGGAAAAGATTCCTCATACTGTTATGATAAAAAAAAATTATTAGCCAAAGTTCAAAATTTTGATTAAACCTCAAAGAACGTCATTTAACGTTGTGTTAATGATGTTTCTAATTTAACATTTTTTTAATAATTCAATATCAGGTTAGCCCTTGAATTCTAAGGCTCTATCTATAGTGTATTTTGACTTTGCTCAGACCAGCTGCAAATACCACAGAATATACTCTGAACATATTTTGTAGTTTGTATTGTATCAATGACTTAAATATTTAATTAGTTTCGATCACAATTTGTATGAAGTCACTGTTATGGTTTACTTTTGAAATTATTATAGATTATTCAAATTAACTTTCATCATTAGTGCTCAACAAAAACAATTAAAATGGTGCTTAGAAATCGCAAACAATTCATTTTATTGCCTTACTTAACTAGGTGATAAAATTGTTACAATCAATGTTTATAGGACAACTTTGTAAATTTTTAATTTAATAATTTTGTCAATAAAGTACAGCCAAGTTGATGTATATATTTATTTAGTACGATATTATTTGCTAACCCTCGGGGCTTGCTCCTGCCACCGTCCCACCATATCCTGCTTTTTCTTGATTTTCTCCTGCATCCACCTCTCCATATTTGTTTGACATGGTTTTCGGTATGTACCGGTGAATGCATGACTGGGTTCCGCTCCTAAAGCTCCATCGACACATTCGCCCGAACGAACGAATGATTTGACGAATGAATGCCGCGCCGATCGTAGCAAAGTTCAATTTGGTTGTACTTGCCGCGAGTTTGTTTGCGATTCGTGAGTGAATGCGCGACCGAGACATGTCACTGCGGTGAACGAGCGAAATTCAGCGAAAACCTTGCCCGCACTTGAATGCAAACAAACATGAGACAGCTATGATGCAGCATGAATCTCTCTAGCCCGCCTTAGTTCGCCTCCCCGCATCCGTGTGCTGCGTTGCTTGCTCGCGAGCTGCCGCATCAGTGCATGCTCGGCGCGACGTGCGATGTCTTTTCGTCTCCGAGCGGCGGCCGACGTATCCATAGTGACAAATCGAGGAGTATCGTCGTACAGAAGTTTCGCTGAAGGTCTCTCATCACCCGCCCCGCCCCGTCCCTCCCTCCCTCATCGCCCTGGGGTTCACGCTTTGCCGGTCCATCTCACGCTCTGCGCTATAACATTGTGCTGCTCAGGGGAGCGTTGGCGAGTGGGACTGTATGTCTAATTCTTCTTTTCCAGTTGGTCGATCAGGGCCCTCCGGAGTGGCTCATCCAGAAAGACAATTAGAGCTAAGGGTGGGTTCGGATGAGGGTATGTCGCGAAACTGGGGATTTCTCACTATGGACGGTTCGGTCTTGCGACGATTGCGCGGGCTCACCTTAAAGGCATCGCACCGCACTAGATTTAAGCTTACCCTTAGTTCCATTCGATGTTCATATTGCATTTTTGTAGACGTGCGAGATGATTAAATATCGCTTTGTTTCATCTCAACACTTGTAAATTGGCATTTAAAGTACAAATTAGTAAAATTTGGATTTTCTCATATTGTTACAGGTTCATTAATAGATAATTTTAATGATAAAATAAGATTAAGAGCTGTACTTTAAGTGTTCAGAGATGAAATTCGAACTATTCTGTTTAATGTAACCAGAGAGGCATATACGCAAATCTGTGCCCCCCCAATGCCTCATGCGCGTCACTCAATGTGGTCTTTTCAACTATTTACACGCAGTCTTAATATTTAGATCACAAACGAATAAAGACAACCACATTAAGTGTCTCCATGAGACGCCGAGGGCGCGTCGTCGCCGAAGCCTCTAGCTTACTTTGGACAAATTTCTATTTTTATACTTATTCAATAATCGTAATCGGCGAGACCGAAACTAATTGGTGACGCGACAGTGCAGGCTTCCACGCGACGCGTCTGTCGCACCATCGCGACGACTTGTCGTTTGATCAACCGCATTGTCGAGACAGCCATTTGACAAGTAAAAAATCAGTTTTTATACAAATAAATTTAAATAATAGTACATTAGTTATGTTAAGAAGCGCAGTTGGTTAGACGATAACTCATGCAAACTTAGATTGTCAACGCAAGTGGCCTAATTCAACTCAGTGTAATCGACAGCTGGCATATTATTTTATTTTTAAAATTATCGTAATGTTTTATTTTGAAATTATCCGTAGTGACATCGCTTACTTATTCGAACATTTCATAACTTTGAGGCCACTTAGCGTTCTGGTAAACTTGAATAGGCCCCTCTGCGCTAACGGTCCCATAAGTATAATAATATCTAACGACCTCCAATCGGACGCTAAGTTCGACTGACCTATCTGCCTTGAATACTTCGTCTAGTATCTCGGCAGCGAACGTTACATTTCATTAAGTTACATTAAGTTATCTAAAAATTGGGGGTATTACTTTTAAGACAAAATAATCATTCGAGTGGGATGCTAACCGTTATTACTTAAAAATTAGTGATTAAATTTTGTATGAATCAATTGGCTTTTAAATTTTACGCGATATTCTTTTACCGATAAGTTTAACGTAGGTTTAGTGTAATTTGTCAAGTACGCAAACGTACCATTGGTACTTCATGTCATTTTATATGGACGACTAGATGTGGTCGATTTGATAACTCCATTCTTTGGCAGATTGAAGCTGACTGTAGATTACAGGACTGTCCCATAGACTCGTTCTGTAATGTGCGATTAGCGTACCACAACTACAATGCCACGTTTGTTGATTTGTATACTTACACGTAAGTCTCATCCGTGGTCGGAATTCGCTAGCTGTGCCCTTAGTGCGAGTTTTTATAGTTTTGAAAACGATATCTATTCTAGTTTCTTCATACATCTGCAGTCAGCACCCGTAGCAAAAAAATATTAATGAAATAATTAAAAATAAATTGTGTGTGTGACGACGTAAAACTAAACGCGTAATGTCATTTAATAAAAATGGTCGACAAAAGGTTATCATATCAGTAAGTAAAAATTAAGAGCTTAATCTATAACATAACTATTTGGTAAAAATAGAAACAGAAAGATGTTTTATTCAAATAAGCTTTTACAAGTCCTTTCGAGTCATCAAATAAATCTACACAACACCTCGGTAAAAGATGGCCGCCTCAACACAGCCATTCGGTATGGCCGCCAGCGAGAGACGTGTGAACGTTACTTCCGTCTAAAGTCGCGCTTTGAAATAAATACTCGAGAGTTTTCTGAATGAGCAAACTCGCAGTAGGGGTACTGTGATCGGTAGCGATGGCACGGGGGATACTAGACGGGGTACAGGGCAGCGCTGGTCCGGCGGGGACGGGCACGGGCTAACGAGCGGATGGCGTGTAGGGCTCGTCGTACGGCGGCGGCGGGTCGCGGTACGGCGCCGGCGGGGAGTACCACTCAGGAGCCGCGCAGCCTCCAGGTGTGCATCCGCACCCGCACCACCCGCCCAAACACTTCACCGCCAACGAGTTTAACAAGGAGTGGCCCGCCGCCTAGAGCGCGCTGCCACCGCCCACCGCCCACACCGCCCACAGCGCTCACACCGCCCACACAAGCGACGCGACACAGTGATAACTCTAACCCCCTCCCCCTCGAACTTATTATTTACTTCGTGTTTACACGCTTCACACAAGCTTATCGTGTGTGTAAAAAAGCCTGCGACTATCGCAACTTGGTTGCGTCTTGACGCGCCTAAGTTATCGTGTGCAAATACTCTAGAAACTAAAGTTTAACTTGAAATAGAACCAAATCAAGTTTATAAAGTTTTAACTGCGGTTACACATCGATCCAACATACCGACCCTGTATCTCGCTACGGACAGACTCGACCGATCGTAGGTATTAGATTTTATAATGACACGAGATATTCGTCTTTGGATATCTTCCATAATGACTGCTAGCACCTTTTGACATTATTATACTATACTAAAGTAGTTGGAATATCGTATTGCCTGTTAGTAACAAAGCTCGAATGAAAAATGAGTAGTTAAATTTTATAACAATGCAAATATATTGATATAAAAGTAACGATTTATTATTAACTTTAAGAAACGTGTAGAACGTATGCAACTTAAGACGTTATAGTTACTATAATATCGCCGACAACTACATTAACACAAACCCACACGCGTACGTTAATTTTAGTCGTAAACAAATTAATCGTAATTTATACATACATAAAGTAATCTTAGATAAATGGCAATGATGGTTCAGGATATACAAAGTGGAAGGCAACACAAGCCTGGGGCCGTGGTCCCCGGTTCGCGACACCGACTCCGAAGCATGCGGAGGTTTGCGTGTACGTCTCTGTACACAAAAGTATCTTTATCTTTTTATTCTTCTTATTTTGGATGTGGGCTCCTTTTAAAGGATTAATTAACTTCGTAATTTGATTGTGTCCGGTTATTTTTGTTTCGCGTTGATAAAATGATTTCTTTTAATGGCACCACGTAGTATATCGATGGGATCTCTCACTGTGTGGTGATGTTACGAAGTGTACGCGACTCGCCGCGTCCGTCGCGTCGCATTTGACAGACACATGTTAAACAAGGCCAATTTAGGGAAGTGACCTAAACAACATAACTTAAGCTAATGACTTGTATAAATATTTGGTATATATCGATATGTATGTTTAATATTAGAATTTTGGTTATTTACCATCCACTAGACTTAGGAAAAATGGTAGGGATGTAATGAAATAATTGTGTTAATATTTAACAAAACAAAGTATGACTGAACGTGAGTTTAATAATTTTAATTTCCCGTCGTTAAAAAAGGGGAGCAATTCTGTATAAATAATATTATTATTCGTAATTATAATTATTTTCTTATAATCGTTTTAGTTTTTTATCGCAATTTTAAGTTTATAATAATATGGAATTAATACTTTAATAATTTTACCTGCCAAATTGTTATAACGGAGCAAATAGAGTATTTGTTAAGTAATGAAGCTCAAGCATTTAGGATAATGAGCCCCGCACCCTTCGCGCGGACCCTTGTACATATATATACTTACTTGTGTGTAAAGCATAATTTTAACGATTCTCTCGTCACATAGTTTTAACGATTTTAATTTATGTGATCGCCAAATATTTTTAAAAGCTGTACAGAGGTAACGGCGGAGGAGCCCGCGCTCGCCCGCTCCCTCACAAAGTGAGTTATTATTTAAAGTAACAATTTTTAGATTAAATTTAATGTTAGTCCTTTACTGTACTATATCGCTCAATCATTTGACCGATCGACTGATTAAAATTTTAGTGATAAGCTAAGTAATGTAATCGCGGAGGTGGCGGCGCGCGGCCGTCTCGCGCCGCCGCGACCGTCGCGACATCCGGCGCCGCCGCGACGCGACGGTCGCACGCGAGACGCGACCGCGCCCGAGCGCACGCGTTTGTTATTAATGTTTTAATAGAGAAATTGTTGACGATTACATTGAATGCATAATTTGATCGTATAGTATAGGGTTATTTAAGATCGCACCGTAAGTAAAGTATAATTTATCTATGAGTAATGTGAGACGTAAGCGATTATAAGCGACGCGGTCCGGCGAAAGGTGCGGAGTACCAAATTTAATGCTAAAACATAGAGGAAAAAACGCCTTACATTGTGATGTTCATAGTTAACGCGCATATTGGTACATTTCTTATAGCTCTATAATTATTATTACACACGACTGAAACACATCATTATGTAGGAAGTTGAAACTCGTACCTTAAAACAATATATTATTAAAAATATTATTATAAATAATAATGACTAAATGACGTCGGTGCCTATACGCCCACTACTAGGTTACGTGTAGTTGTGCCCGTTTCTTACCGCTCCTTACTCTTAACCCAAACGTTCCTATGTAAGTTAGGTTTAATTTGTCTCGATTCATTCCTAAGTACTGTCGCTGTAAGTTCGGTGTGGCATTCGTCTCGTCATCACTAACCCCCGTCGTTTCCAAACTTCGGTTCACTTACACTCATTTCTTACCGTAGGTTAATGTGCAACCACCGATGAAGTGATTACGATGTTCACGTCAGTTAATATTAGGAAACGATGCCTTACAAAAGTTAAGTGAATATAGAGATGATTTATATTATGTTATTTTCAGTGATATTAAATTAGCACTAAGGTGTTTAGCGGGCCCGGGTCCCGAACTCAAACCTTCGGAACAATTTGTAAGAAGTTAGTTTGTAATTAACCATCGTGGCAATCTTCTAAGTAACATAAAGAGTATAATTTATTTAAATAAAGGTATAATATGTATTAGAAATTTTAGATTTACTCAACATTAAACTTAGTGCAAATTATTGTGAGAAATCAATTGAGACTATTTATATGGGTTTTTAATTATTATTATTATATAGGAGAAGCATAAAATATTGGATGAATTTATTAATTAAAAATAGTTAGCAAAATACAATACGGTAAGACTCGTTAGAGGCTCGTCTGTCAAATGCTCCACGCGCTCGGCGCGGCGACTCGTCGGCGCTCGCCCGGCGGCGCTCGGCTCGCGAACATCCGCGAGCCGCTCGTGCAACGTTGCATTTCTATATTACACTGAGTAATATCGACATAAGATATATATCTGTATCTTAATTATATTATAATGTTTATGGAATAATAATATTTTAATCATGGCTTAACTGTAGAACTGTTGTTAGTTAACCTTTCGACTCTTGTTTGTATTACTTTATAATAGTGTACGCGTTTTTATATGTGTATGTTTATTCAAGTAGTACCATGTTTGTGTAAAAGTGTATTTTGGTATAACATAATGGTATCGCGCGCGCGGTCTGTGTAATGCCACCGCGCTCGCTTAAATAAACTTATGATCGTAATTGACTAATTATATTATATGAGACCCCCTAGTGTTAACGTTAGATTAGCAGAAATCTTTTTAAGTTCATTTTCTACTCTTTTAAAATTGCATTTAGTCAAGGCATCGACGGCCAGCAGTCGATCTTTACTATAGTCGGTTCTAAAGTTAATTTAAAACAATGCAGGTATTATTAATATAAAAATCCTCGTATTTATACTAGATTATTATATAATATAAATGTAATTATTGAACACATTTTATCGTAAAATAAATTGCACGGGCTTTACAGTTAATTATAACATTAATTATTATAAAACTTAGGGCAAGTTGTTATTTATTTCTGTTTTAATTAAAAAAATTGATGTTGATTATTTTTTAACTATATTTTTTTCATTATAGTGGATAAAGTACATAATTATTGATCGATTAGATTACAAAAAAATATTAGGTGAACTTATCGACTGATGTACAATATTTAAAGTAATTAATTACTTACGGCAATATATAAGTTTTACTTTACGCGGCCCCCTGCGGGCGCTGTATTTATATACTGTATTAATTTCGTATAAAATGTAATTAATTGGAAGCGGCAACCGCGACCGAGCCACATAAGCATGTTACTGTAAGACTATTATCTAGATTTGTTGTAATATAAATGTTAGCCCTAAGCGGCGGCGGCCCGGGCGCGGCGCGTAACACCCGCGCGCGGCGCGTACCACCCGCGCGCCGCGCCGCGCTCGCGCTCGCTCGCCTGCAACTATTATATAAAAAGGAAAATTATGATAGACTTGCGTACACGTGCGTCCTTGTTGTTTCTTATTTTTTTTACGATTACCTAATGATAATTAGTTAATTACGGTTTTAATTAATAATTTTAACCGAAGCACTAAAATATTAAGACGAGAAGCTTGTATGCGGTAAAGTATTCGATGTTATTATTCGAAGTGCTATCACAGAAATAAAATAACACTTAAGGTTTTTCGAAGTAGAAATTATGCATTATTCATATTAGGTATTTTGGGTAAATATTAGAATTAGCTCTAACTGGTAATATAAGTATGTAGTTTGTAATGTAATGGAAAAATAAACAGTTTGTCGTAGTTTTACTATTATTAAGCTTCTTCTATCTTAATGGTTTAAGTAATACTACTGGTTGATTAATTAAAAAAATATTAATATTACCACTGCAAATATTTGAGATAATATCTTATGATGAAATATATATCTACTTTTAAGAACATTATAAAACGTAGATAATTAAAAGAAATCAAAAATTTCAAAATAAATCTGGCATTTTTAATGTTCGCCTTCCCTCCCCATAGAGTAGTGCCCCTTGAGTAGGAAACGTCATCATAATTTTTGTTTTTATATCGGTTTTAGCTGCGGGTCCCATAATAATAGTCTTACACTACTAATCCTGAGGTCATAAATGGAACGTTTCCATTAATTATATTGATTTACACTAATTCTATATTGGCGGTTCTAGAAAAATCCAATAAACTAAAGGTTTACATTTTTTATTTATTTCAATTATGTTCTTGATTATTCTAGAATTGACCAATTTACACAAGCTTTCCTCGTATAACGCATGCACTAACACAGTATAAAACGTGGTAAAGTATTATTATCAGTATATTTATATACTAATTTATTTTCTATATAGTA
The DNA here is from genome assembly GCF_902806685.2 of Maniola hyperantus. Lineage (NCBI taxonomy): Eukaryota > Metazoa > Arthropoda > Insecta > Lepidoptera > Nymphalidae > Maniola > Maniola hyperantus. Next base: position 2,112,645 of record NC_048552.1, on the reverse strand, counting down.
CTTCGTATTTTTCTCATGATTATTTTATATCGATATTAGAAAAAGCCATATTGATAAACGTCTATTGCAGTAAAGTAAATACCTACAATGAAAGAAATCGTTTTAAAACATCAAGATCGGTTTGCCTCGAATCACGATTTTATGAAAAAATATCTAGTACTTTGGTGTATTTCGTATTTGGCAATAAGAAAAGTATTCAATAGTTTAAATAAAAAAAGTTAAAAATCTGTAAAAATATATGCGGGACGTTGACTTGTTCAAGTATTTATAAAGTGAAAAAAAAACTGATGCCCTTTTTTAAAAAAAAAAACTGCTATCCAAATATTAGTTAATAAATTATTGCCAAAATATTTTCAAAAATTGATGTTTTTAAAGAATGTTAACGAGGGCCAAGGATTTTAGTCCTACGTAGATTTTTGTAAGAAACTTTCTTCTATGTAAATTCCAATGTTTTTGGGCGAGAACTCTTAAACTACTTTTTAGAAGGATGGCAGATTTATAATAGTACTAGCTGATGCCCGCGACTTCGTCCGCATGGATTTTAACCCGACCTGGTTAATCCACCCGTTAAAAATCCGATGGGAACTCTTTGATATTCCTCGATAAATGTCGCTAACTATCGCCATGCAAAAATCACGTCGATTCGTTGCTGCGTTGACCGAAGGAAAAAGAAACCCACTTTCGCATTTATAATATGGGTAGTGATGGCATAACAAGTCAACTACCCGCATGTCAATAAATCAAATAACCAGTATGGTAACCAACAGAGGCTGATGGTGTAGGCGGCGCGATGGGCAGCCCTAAGTTTGCGAGTATGCCCCACATGAACGAGGCTATCGGCGCTCCGCTACAGGTTCACAAATAAACTATTAGCCAATTAATACACTGGCAAGCAAAAAAGTTCGGCCACCAAAAAGCAAGCTTCGGTCACATTATGTATCCTTAGTCATTTGTTTTACATGGGAAAGTATGCCACTGGAAATCTATATGCGCATGTTTTTTATAATTTTTGAGTTCCGTACCCAAGGGCATCAATGGGACCCTATCAATAAGCCAGTCTTAGTGTCTGTCAGCAAGCTGCATCTCGTGAACCGTAATAGATAGAGAGTTGAATTTCTATTGCCGCTATAACAAATCAATACTTATAATATACTTAATAAAAATCTCAAGTGTCCGAACCTTATTGCTTGTTAGTGGTCCCGAAGTACCTACAATCGTGACAGGTTGACGGGGAGGGAACGCCTCGCGCTAACCCGGTGCGGGTGTGCGGGGCGTCATACCCCGATTGCCATCTCAACCTGCCGCGGACTTAGGTTGACGTTGACAGGTTCCCTAATTTCACTCTCAAATCAAAATAATCCTGCAGCTCGATTGCGGTAGAATGACCTACAATGTCACGATTGCAATAACCTCTGATTGGTTGACGCTCGCTCACAATTGACTACAATGCATTGTTTTATTAAGAATCCCATAAATTCAGCCAATTACAACAATTGCGATTGTAATAATGATTGATACCGGTTTTACGGAATCTACCTGCTGGTAATATTACCTACTAGGTGGTGAATGAAGTTTGGAGCAGCTGTCTCCTAAATGGCTATAGTAACTACAGTGTAGTTGATCCATATGACTCTGTACAGTGGAAGGGATCTTATAACTTTCGACTCTTATTTTTTACATTACGTGCACTACTTTAAGGATTTTAGCGTTTAAACTACCGTGAGTGATTTCCATTATAAATACTATCTGTCCCGGCTTACTCACGTGTGTAGTCGACGTTAGCCCGACTAGTTTCGAACCCATCCGGGGTCCTTTTTCAAGGGAGTCCGTCCGCGCACGCGCCGCGGTTTTGACTGCGGGACGCACGTGCCGCTGCCCGTAGAGCCCGTTGTGAGGGTCGCTGGGGTGGGGGGGGAGACAGCTGCGTGCGCGGACGGACTCCCTTGAAAAAGGACCCCGGATGGGTTCGAAACTAGTCGGGCTAACGTCGACTACACACGTGAGTAAGCCGGGACAGATAGTATTTATAATACTTTAAGGATTTATTTTTTTCCCCCATAGGTACCTACGGTCTACTAAAAATTGCGAAAAGCTTTTTCTAATTGGCTTAAAAATTAGTGACAACCTTTTTCTGCTGTTCGATATTTACTTTCTAGAAGTAGGTAGAATGAAAATTTAATTTTTCGGAATTTACTGATCCTTACAATGATGTGCCAGCCATAAGATTGGTGACAAAGTCTAAGGCTGAGATCTATATATACTTCGTACTATGACTTTGCTCAGACTTAAGCCACTTTTAAAAAGAGACATCGTTATATAGGCATCCTTCCAGGTTAGCCCGCTATCATCTTAGACTGCATCGTCACTTACCACCAGGTGAGATTGCAGTCAAGGGCTAACTTGTATCTGAATAAAATAAAAATAAAAATCTGTCTCGTTTTTGCTAAAACTTAAATCTGAGCAAAGTCAAGGTACGCTCTATAAATTTCAGCCTAATGAATATTAGCTGCTGAAATCTGTAGAGCGTACCTACTTTGATTGCTCAAACGCTACTTGGTTATAACAGAGGCAAATCTGTCTCGTTATCTCTTACAAGTTCAAGTAAATTTAAAGGACCTACGCTTTATAAGATCTCAGCGTTAGTTCCCAACTCAAACCAATCGTTTTTAATAAAAGATAAATCAGAAGCCCTAATCTACTAGCGTTCATACTTCATAGTAGTTACCTACCTATTAGCAAATAGGTACTAAAAATAATAATGTCTCAGGTTCCAATGATGTACTGCCCCGGCATGATGTCGCCACAGCCCTCCTTCTGTAACGTTTCTGACATATCCAACACGGCGTCAGGTTTAACAAATCCCTTTTATTATGTAAAAATCAATACTTTCAATCATTGCCAAATACAAGTAGTTAAAATCATCCATTAGTACCGTTAAATTAGGTACCATACTCATAGAAATATTAGCACAGCAATCAGAATACGTACCTAAGTGTAGAAGTGTTAAAGAAACGTAAGATAGTCCAGACCATCATCATTAGGTGCAGTAAAGTAAAAATTAGACTTAGTTTGCATTGCCTAGCACCCGTGTTCACAATTATTACTATGAGGTCCCTTAGGGCGCTCGAACGCATAGTGTGGAATCCACCAATCAGATTATAGAAAAATTGACGTGATACAGTAATTTGATTGGTGGATAGGACACTGCGTTCAAACGCACTGTGAGACCTCATAGTAGATATTGTAAATACGGGCGTAAAGCCTTACAGTTTCATTTAAGTAGGTACGTTACTTTAGTGTTAAAGATATGTTCTTTCGAATCATTTTTGTACGTTTTAGTTAGGACGAGTTGCTCAAAACTGGCGACACGCGGTCCCCGTATTCACTTGTCTTATTTATTTAGATCTGTGGACACTACCCTATTCAAGTGCTAACAGGTAGGTACGGCTTGACACTTCCCGTTAACTTCCCTCGCTTTGATGTAGGTAACTACGAAGTGAGAGAAGTTGGCAGGGGGCGCAAAACCGCGTATTCTGCTAAAATTTCAATAGGCTAGGTAACAGTTTACTTATAAAAATATAGATCATTAATAGCGTCATGGGTAGAGATGTGGGTAGGTACTTACACACCCTTATTTTGGCAAATTATACTTTGTAGGTAGGTAGGTAGGTACTCTAAAATTGGTAATTTAATTGGCAAATAATGGGGCAATATCGTTTCTTCTTGAATCTGCTTACTGTGAAATCTCTTGCAATTTTGTGTACAAGCTGCATTATTACTACCTCATAGATATAGATTCAGATCTTTGCATAGTACTCTGACCAAATACTTCTATACATAATGCAACAGAACTGCTAGCTTCTGCTCAATGTGGAAAATCACTAGTCAACTTGGTAAGTTTAGAGGCAGGTAGGTACCGACTAGGTAACAGCAGTTCTATAGGATATGTACCAGGTACCTACACTACTATTCTGCTTGTGTACCTATAAGTACCTACACAGAGTATAATTTGTCATAATAAGTTATAAAAGGTCGAGTTCACAGAGGGTACTTCGACTTAGCTCAGACTTAAACACAGTTAAAATAAGACAGAGTTATGTCTGATATATGACAAATCTGTCCATTTTAACTCTTTAGACTGAAATCTTTAAAGCGTACTTTGACTGCTCAGACTTAAAATGCGACAGATTTATGTCTCTATCATAAATCTGGCTCGTTTTACTTCTTAGATAAAGTCGTGAGTTTAGACAAAGTATGCTCAAGTCCTCTGAGGCTTAGATCTATAGAGTACACTTTGACTTTGCTCACATTTAAGATACAGCGAAAAGGAGACAGCGTTATATTATATCGCTGGCAATCTTGTTTTAACTGAAACATAAGTCCAAAGAAAGTCAAACTACCTACGCTCTATAGTTCTCAGTCTGAGCAAAGTCAAAGTATGCTTTCAGCTCAGCTCAGCCTTAAATCATAATACGTATATGGGTGAGTGGCGGAATGGTGCGTGGTGCGGTAAGTGTTTTATTTTATTTACCTAATCTGTAAATTATGTGTGTACCTATCTAAGTAGATAATGCTTTTTATGTAGGTATTGCTGTTGTTTATACTTCGTCCATTATACTGTTCGCTATTTGACAGATTGGTTTAGTGTCCCCCGAATTTTCGAACAAAAAGTAAAAAAAAGTTGCATTTGTAAGATGATGATAGGTATATACCTACCTAGTGGTGATAATTTTTACGCGAACTTAAAACTAAAGCTATGAAGGTTCCAAACGCGCCCAGGTCTGAGAAGAGCCCATCACAAACTCATCCGGGTATTCTTTTTATTATCACCACTTTACAAAATCACTTAAACTTATTAGAACTATCACAAAGCTCATTCCCAAGCTTTCTTATCATTTAAATAATCCTTTACATTGTAATAGGATTTTTAATAAGTTTACGTTTTATGAAAACTTTGAACTTGTTGTGAGACATCTCCAATATGTCTTCTGAAAGCTTATATAACAACGTACCTACCTATAGAATTTGTACCAACCAAATAAATTGCTAAGCGGTGGGAACTTATGGACAAACACTACGATTTGCAATATTACAAGACGTAGTAGATACGTCTACTGTACTTTATAGTAGGTACCTATAAAGTCTACGATAAATAGCGTGGGTATTTTTTGCACGCCAAATCCCAAGAAAAGTTTGTAATTTTGTATTTTTTTTGTTCCTGTTTTTTTTTTTTGCGAAAAATGTCACTAAATCTGGGCTGAAAATACACTTATGAGTTTTATACACTTACGTCAAATAGAAAACAGTATTATTGGACCCGGTATCTAAGCCCACTATAGTAAGTTTTGACTTGTTTCTGTATGTTTAGGTGACGATTATGAAAATACTGGAGGATCGGGAGATGGGTATCAGCGGTCATCCAAACGGAGTCATGGCTCCTCCAGCGGAAACGCCGCTGCTTCCTCTTACCATCCCTATCGACGTCAGTGAGTGAGTTAACCTCCTTGCTCTTTTACTGTCCTGGTACCTCGGACATCTTCAGCGGCAAATACCTTTGACCGTATCAACGTTAGCGAGTATTAACTTCCTCGCTGCTCATGCTATCTCGGTACCTCATTTATCTTTACACATCACTTTAGACATGCTCTTTAATCTAAACGCACCTCTACATCACGTGCGTACCGTTGATGACGTCATAATATGCATTTTGAAGAAATATACAGGGCGTACTGATAGATGTCGTTTAGCTCTAAACGACAATAAACAGACTTGTCCTATTCGAAACAAAAATAGATTCTAATATAAAATTAGTTATATTTACCGGATTTCCGACAGATTTATTGTTTAAGAAATACATAAATCATATACCTACCTAAGTACCTACCCATTTTTCCTAATCTCAAGTAGGTAAGTACAGAGTACCTATATAAGTAGGTACTAAGGTTAACAATTTTTTAAACAATGAATTTGTCCAAAACAGTTTCTGTGAAACAATATTTTTAGAATTTTTAACAGCATAGTTTTCGTCCAGCTATGATGTGACCAGCCGATATCTAAGCAGTACCTTGCTACTGTCAGTAGACCGTACCTAAGTTGACTTATGTAAGCCGAAAAAGGGATCATCGATGTTTGAATATACTTGTAAAATATTATCTTTTCTATGAACGCAATCATTGAGTTTGTAAATGATTTTCTTTTTGCGGACACCAGTCTATAAGAAACATTTTGAACAGAACCTAGTAATAAAATCATGGTAACTTAAAGTACAAGTAGAGCTATTTCCATCTAGCTTTTATATAAATCAGTGGTAAAAATAGTTTTAAATAATCTGCCTCGTTATAATTCGTAAATATAATTAGTATTTGTAGTTTTAAACTGTTTCTTATAAACTTTTTTCCGTATAATTAAGTTGGTAGACTAGTTTTTTGTTTTAGACTTATTTCTTTTCGACTATTGTTTCAATAGATTTGAAACGTTAAAATTTGTAGTTGTAACTAACTTTCAGTGTGGTATGCATGATGCAACGCAATACATCTAGCTACCTACTCGTATTAAGTTATCATATTATAAGTACCCTCTATCTATTTTGTAACTTCAGCATTTTGATTAATTATAGCGTAACTTTTGTAGAACGTAATGACGGATAAAGTTTTGAATATTTCTACAAGTACCTATACTATATTACCTACCAATTACCAAGTTAATTTAAATTGAAGAGTAATTTTCATAAGAAAATAGGTAGGTAACTATTTCTTCAAACCATTCCGATGGTTATAACTAGAATAGTAAGGTCGTTGTATTTTTAAAGTTTTTATACTTTGGCTAGCGCACAAGTCTGTAACGCAACACTAAGCAAAATTCGCATTATTGGATAGACGCGATTTTTATTTTTATAAAAATTAGAAATTCTTCATTATAAAATGTGTTGGAAAAACTGATTTCAAACTAACTTTTAATTTTTAGTTTTGCAAAAGTGTTGCGGTGCCCACAAGCTCTCCACTGTAAACTAAGCTGAACTAGTACTAAAATTATCGCAATGAGTTTTGTTTTTTTCACTACGATGCAGATGCTTTACAAAGCGTTGATAAGTTTGTAAGAACATGCGAGAAAAGTCAACCGAGTTAGCTTACTTTGTGGTGTATGCGCAAGAATGTGTGCTAGCTTAAATAACTAATAGTTAGTAAGATCGATCGCCTCAAAAATCATGTCCAAATCAGATTAATTTTAGTATCCAATCTACTTTACATTAACTAAATTATTTAAGGCACCTAACTATAATATTCGCTGAACAGATTTCCTATATTTAGACCTACCAATTAACTAAATGTTAGCTACATTAAATCTAGTAGATTAGAGAAATAGTCTTTGCTACTTGTAGGCAAACTATTACATATCACGAAATTTAAGCCTATCGCACATGTAATATTGATTATTACATTTTGGTCATCGTTTTGACTTTTACCATACCAATATGTGCCCACCTATAATGGTCATAGTTTTCCATTAGAGTCAAAAGTTTTGGAAAAACTTGTTATATTGATTTGCGAGAACTGTCTTCGGTGATTATAAATTATAATAATATTAAGAATGTGTAATTTTTTTGTATCTTTGTTGTAAGAGAGACTAAAACATGGTGACTTTTTAGGAGAGACTCAATGCGATCGCAATTTTTTTCTTAATTTTTGCGATTTAGTGTTGATACAATACCTACAACCAGTATGTACCAATGCCCCTCCCTCATAAGTCTGCAACACAGATGCCGAATTCTGGGCAACTCTTCATACACCTCTTTTTTGGAGTGAAACTTCTTGACCTTGGAATTACTTAATATTTTTCTGGAAATTTCCAAAATCAGCACTTAAGTTCAAGGCGTTTTCGAAAAAAACAGCAGACGACAGAGTTCTGATAAAAAAAAGAAAAATTGTAAGACTAATATTAAGATTTTCACTTCTTTAATCTTTAGAATTTTCACTTCTTTCGCGTGAAACTAACGCAATCATTTTCACGGGCGTATTCTTATGATACAATTAATTAATTATTATTATTGTTCTCAAACAGCAAAAAGTCACCATGTGTCCTACCCAATTGTTCTTTTCATTGTTTAGTTATTCGCATTCGTTCCATGCTGTCTGAGTATACCTCATTGCAACTACTCTGTCCACATTTGACATCTGTATTTTTGTTCAGTTTAAATAAAAATACCAATAACTTTAAGTTTTATTTAATTTTATATTCACGCAAAAGACTGGCTTTTTAGAAATACCCTCATCCGAGTGACCAAATTTTAGGAATAATTTCTAACTTATTTTTGCTATACTACTTAATTACTTAAATTTTATCATAGAGAACGCGATAGAGATGTTTTTATAAGATATTACTTATACCTTATTTAATTTTTGAAGCATTTTTAAAATATATAATACCTAATGTCGAAGTAGCCGTTGTTAATATTATGTTAAATAAAAATAATGTACTAAAATATTAAGAGGTCGGGTAAGTTCAAATAAAAAAATAGATCAAGACATAAATCAATGTATTAAATTATAATATAATTATTTGTAGCTCTAACAATAATTGTAATATAAAATAGAATAGCGATGTACATTGTAATTTTATAATCGGTTTAAATTCAAATTTTCTGGACTTAAGCAATAGGGCATACGTTAGAAATTATTCTAATATAGTAACTTACATCTATAAGGTCTAATATTAAGAGGTCTACTAATTTATAGCATACGGGTATTTTATTAATCATATACGGTGACTAATTAGTTGTCCTACAAAAGCACACTTACTATCCTCAATATCTATCTACTATCCATTAGTCAAAAATTAAAGAAAATTTCAATTAGTAGATACCTACCTACCTATTTAAAAAAATATATAATTTACTTACCTAACCTGTTCTAAAATCTCTAGAGTGAATGCGCCATAATATCTAAATTTTCACATTCAATAGAGGCTAGAGCGGTACTACTTTGACTTTGCTCAGACTTAAGTAACAGTTAAAACGAGACAGCGCTATAATGCTGTCTCGTTCTAACTGAGTCTTAAGTCTGAACGAAGTCATAGTAGCCTGTTAATCTCTATATATATAAAAATGAATCGCTCGAGAACAGCTGAACCGATTTCGCTAATACTTTTTTATAATATTCCTTGAAGTACGAGGATGGTTCTTACGGAGAGAAAAATTAAAAAAAATATATAGAATCGATTGTTAGGCGGTACGAAGTTCGCCGGGTCAGCTAGTAAAAGATTAAAAAAAGTCAAAGTACAGTAGGTAGGTACGTGGCAGAAAATAATGTGCATCAACCTTTAGAATGAGATTTCGGTCGGATTTGTAGAGCGTTGCAGTTATCTCTACATATCACTCGCACCTATGTGACGATAGACACAACTCTACAAAACCGCTATACATAATTTTCTGCTGCGTGCAGTGCAAGAAATTGGGTGCACGCTTTGCACAAACTGCTTCGCTTTTGTAAGACTATAAGAAAGTCACCGTGTATTTACTGTAACAATAATCTCGACCATAGATATACCGGACAATTATTAAGCTTAATATAAATCTCTTGTGATAAAGTTCGGCTTAAAGTTAAAAGATATACCTAATATTTAATTAGCTACCTATGTCTTGGAATAATTTTAGTAGTTTACGGAAAATTCCTTTGTAGACAAATCCTAATAAAATGTGTAAAGACAACTTTTACATTATTTTATTAAAGTTTACTCTTAATCCAATATTAATATAATAAATAAGTATAATATTACATTCGTTTTTAACGGACAGACAAATTTGAATTCGATATAAAATATGTGCCTCCTCTTGCAACTAGTTTCTTAAATTAAGCGTTCCAAAAGAGTTAAATTTACAGTAAGATATTCGTAATATTTTAATTTATCTATCTATGAATAAGATGTTCTCGAATGGGGCAAAAGGGTTTATGGGTAAGGCACTGGGAGAGATCAGGGTCCTAATAGGTACATAATAATTACGATTTTTAGGAAGCGTTTGTCGTTTCACTGAGACGGCTCGTGAGGCAGGGCTCGGGTTGCGGGAGGGTGACAGTTGACATAAAAATCAAGGCTCTCAACGTCGCTGTCACCCTTGCCGCAACCCTACGCGATTGCGGGAGAATGACAGCTACAATGTCACGATCGCAATCACCTCTGATTGGTTGACGCTCGCTCACTATTGGCTACAATGCATTGTTGCAACAGGAATCGCACAAATTCAGCCAATCAGAACAATTGTGATGATTAATGCCGGTTTTACGAAATCGACCTACAGCACTCTACCCCACGAACCGATTAAGCGATACGCCTAGATAGTAGATACAGTACCACCAACGTTTCTGTTCAGGTGTGCAAAATTGGAACTAGAGCCGCGTCAGACGCCATTTCTAAATCCACGCGGGTGAAGTCGCGGAAATCTACTAGTATTGCAATACAATTAAGGACGCTGTCACTTGAACAGATAAGTTGGTGGCACTGTACTCTATTTACTCTGAGCCTATCTATGATATAAATGAGATTGGTTGCCCTAATGTCAAAGATTAGAGGAATTATTGTGTTTCAAAGTGTCATATTGAAATGTTAAGGGAGCGATATATCTCTGCAGATAAGCCGTCAATAGAAAAATTATTTGCGCATTTCGCTAGATAAAAAAACATTGTGTGTTTTCCTTTCATTCTGGCGTAAGAATACACAGACAAATGAGAGTGGAGTCTACGCATAACGGAAGCAGATGACATGAATCGCTTGTTAGGCAAAGGGAGTCGGAGTGTGGGAGCCGCGTCTCGTGGCGCAGTCGTAAGAGCGCGGAGTGGCGTCGTAGATACTTACACCCGTATTCACAATCATTACTATGAAATCGCACAGTGTCCTCGAACGCATAGTGTGGATTCCACCAATCAGATTATCGAAAATTGACGTGACAAAATAATCTGTGGAACCACACGTTCAAGGCACTGTGAGACCTCATAGTAATGATTGTGAATACGGGGTTGAGCCTGCGATGCGTGGTAGGAGCAGCTGATGGAAAGGCTACTTAAGAGATATCCTCGTTTATGATAAATTTACGCTCTTCTTATTTATTTAATAAAAATGGCGAGCAAATGACTGAATTTGATCGAGCCTCATGCAAGCGTTCTGAAGTAGAAATACGCAGACAGTAGAATAGAAGCTAGGATCTACGAATAACGGAAGTCGATGGCACGGGTCGCTTGTTGAGCAGAGCGAAGTGATGTCAGGGAGCATCTGAGGCGCGTCGCGCGGCACAGTTGGCGCAGTCGCAGGCGCGTGGCGCGACGTCGCACTGAGCGGGCAGGTGAGCCTGCGACGCGCGGTAGCACAGCTCTCTGTAACGCGCGCAACCTGAAACATGAGAATAGTAGAGTGTAGAAAGCTGACGGTGTATATCGCCTCTACAGTCTACAACTGCTTCATTGCTAAATCCTCCGAAAGAGTTTTTAAGTCCTTCGATATTAAGGCCTCTACCCTGAAGGTTAAGTTGAAAAGTGGCTTTCTATCACTAAATGTCGGTACTATCAGGACCTAGATTGTAGATACATACCCGTCGGTGGCAGAGCAAGGCGTGTGTCGGCAGCGAAGCCGCGCTGCGCCAGTCTGTCGAGAAGCGTGGTCGCTGACCATCACCGCTCACTGTCGCCTTCGCCTGGAATCGTTGAAGAACGTTGCGTTTAGTAATTAATTATCACTTGCTTAACGGTGAAGGAAAACATCGTGAGGAAACCTTCATGCCTAAAGGTGGATCCACACATGCCGGCGGCTTTACCGGCGGCGGTATGGAGCCAATTTTTTATATCATTGCCGCTATAGGCCGCAGTATCGCTGTGATTACGTTGAAGTTAGTGGCGCTCAGCCCGCAGCAATGCCGGCGAGTAACATGCACGGCTTTGTTGTGTGCCGCCGAATGCCGTGAAGAAAGCCGGCGGCACGCGCCGCCGGGCTGGTGTGGATCTACCTAAAGAGTTCTCCTGTTCTCAACGGTGTGTGAGGTCAACCAATCCGCACATGGCCAGCGTGGTAGACTATGGCCTAACCCTTCTAAATAAAAAATAAAAAAACTCTTAGAGGAGACCCGTTCTCTGTAGTGAGCCGGCGGTGGGTTGATCATGATGATGATGATGAGATAGTTGATATCATTACCTATTAAAAAGTAGTTGCCCCGGCGAACTTCGTACCGCCTAACAGTCGATTAAAATTTTTCTCTCCGTAAGAACCATCCTCGTGCTTCAAGGAATATTATAAAAAAAAGAATTGGCGAAATCGGTATCAGTTATTTTAGCGTTTAAACTACCGTGAGTGACCGTCGACTACACACGTGAGTAAGCCGGGACAGATAGTATTTATAATCGGTTCAGCTGTTCTCGAGATTTGCGATCAGCAACACATTTAGCGATTCATTTTTATATTTAGAGATTTCTTATAAACAGGACAGACTTTTCGGCAGAGGGCTTTGATAATAATTTTCTTTTTGTAACAATAGCCTCCCCGGAAACATACCTACTTAGAAGCAGCAAGGACTTAAAATTAATACCGAGCTTAAGAACTTTCCATCTGGTGGAACATAATAATTTAGCTACAAGGAATTTAATTAAAAATCTCATAAGGGAGCAGAAAGTAACGTAGGTAGTTAGATAAAGTACAAAAGAATATTACCTTCATTAGCGGGCGGGGAAACTCCGGGTGATTTTTCCTCAGCGCGCGGCGATGGCGACCCATCCTCCTGGAATTAATGTAAGTAATGAGTTTTTAAGTGTATTTTTAGGGTTCCGTATGACTAGAGAAAAAAGGAGCCCTCACTTCATTGTCTATAATGTTTGTTTGGCTGCCTGCCTGACTGTCATGTCTGTCAACAGCCGCCAAGGGAATAGAAACCAATAGTTGTAACTTGTACCTACTTTCCGTTGATCTAGAATCACAAACTTTGATAGGCAGCAATGTCTTACAGCACAAGTGACGGGAAAAATCCGAAAACTGAATTTGTGGTTACATCACAAAAAAAAACATAAACTGGTCTTATTGTACGATGGTACTGTGATGGTACGGAACCTTTCGTATGCGAGTCCGACTCGCACTTTGCTTTTAATTTGAATATTTAATTGTAATCCTGCACATTAACTTGAGGTAAGCTGCATTCGACTGGTCCTACGTTCAGACCAGTCGGTACGTAGCTTTATTTTTGTGTAGGTAAGTAGGTACCTCTATTTACTTATTTCTCAAAATTAGAAAAGTTTGGCCGATTGTCGACCATGCTGACAAAGTGCAGATTGGCAGACTTCACACACCTTTGAATATTATGGAGAACTCTCGGACATGCAGGTTTCCTCACGATATTTTACTTCATCGTTAAAATATTTTGTACAAAAATAATATAAAACACGCCAGTTTATTTCCATTCAGGTATGTAATCCGAAAAAATATTTTTCTTATGCCAAAAACTAATGAGCGTGGTTTCGATCCACGGACCTCTGGGTTATGGGCCCAGCACGCTTCCACTGCGCCACTGCTACATGCTATCTCCCTGAAAATAGGCTAGTGTCTAAAGTCTAAACCAGTTTAGGAATTCCGCTGTACCTACCTACCTACCTACCTACTTGGAAAAATGAAATATCGCCTCAGAAGTCAGAACTCTTTCATTCGCGTGTGCATGGCCGTCGACCCGAGCTAAAACGCTAAAGAACGTGCAAGCGAGAACACTCTCAATGTAGCACTATTGTAAGTGCCAAAATTCAGTTTCCATAAAACCCAAATTTCAGATTTTTATCACTACCACCCAGTACACTCCAGCCTAATAACACAAAGTAAGGATAGTACTTCCCTATGTTATTATTATCTACCAGAGGTTCGACCCCAGTAATACCGTAACCTATATGGTAATTGGTATCTATATCGTGGTCGTCATCTACCACAAGATCAAAGGCGTCGGAGTACTGGGTCTCTCCTAATACTCTGTAATCTGCTACAAGTGGTACATATTTTGGAAAACACAAGACTGTTTCTCTTTTCAATCATTTAGATACAATATTCTTAGCAAATAAATTTTTCAAATAAATATTAGCCAAGTTTGTCAAACTGACTAATATTCCCCTTTCTCCTCCAAAAGCTTGTGCTAGGAGAAGGTACGGCAATAGTGCAACGGCTCACTCGTTTGAACCGGTGACCTTTCGGATGTCAGTTCGCTCCTTTAGCGGCTGAGCTATCGCGAGGCTCCATTTCAAAGCGTTGAGCAAGCAAAGTGCTTCAGTTACCTAGAGATTTGTATGAAGCATGTGAGCACTGAATCCTCAAAGAGCCTAGAATAGACACACACAGTAGTTAATCCGAAAAGCCTTATTCTCTACAAAGCAAGGGATTGTGTTCAGACTTCAGTTCAGAAGATATACAACTCAACAAACAACTTGCTTCTACTCTGGTTATATAGGTAATATATTGAACTCTAATAAATATTATATGATTTCAAAATACTCAAGTAAATAGATTTATTTAGAGCTGATTTTGCAATCTTCAGATATAAATATAATATAACAAATGACAGATTTTCCACAGGAAAAATTGTCATGTTCATCATCAACCCATCGCTGGGTAACAACTAAGCATGGGCCTCTGTTCAGAATGAGAAGGGTTTAGCCATAGTCTGGCCAAGTGCGCATTGGCAGACTTCACACGTCTTTGAAAATATTATGAAAAACTCTGACATGCAGGTTTCCTTAAAACAATTCTTCTTAGTTAGATAAAGGAAGTTCCAAGTGATATTAAGATAACTCCGACAAGTTAGAGGTGCGTGCCCGGGATCGAACCCCTGACCTCCGATTAGGAGGCGGACATCCTAACCACTAGGCTATTACAGCTTTTTTTACAGTAGGTACACACCTTTACTGAATAAATTTGAACTAAAAGGCAAAAGGCAAATCTATCTCTAATGGAAAAGTTGGGAAGTTAAGAAAAGACTGAAGTAGTTTTTCGTGTATCGAGAGACGGGAATGTATCTGCGGTAGCTTGCCTTGCCATTAACTTAACGGCAAAGCTGAACGTGACTTTATTTAATGAAAGCTGAAGAAAAGAGCAGTTCCTTGTTGGTCTTCTCGATAGAAGGCATTCCAAACCGATTCAAAAACACTTGAATACTTAGTTTATTTGAATAAAAGATCTATTCAAAATACCTGGTTTTATTTTTAATTAAGTATTAGTGGACTGTTGTCCGACACGACGCCATACGCCATGCCCCATCGTAGTCTCATTATTTAAGACTTAAGTACAATGGAATACAATACAACAGATACATCCATAGTATCTATATGGTATTTATAGTCCGTACATGAGTTCTCATGCTCCATTTTAACTTATTGTGTCAACTGTTGTCACTAAAATCGTACTTTTGACATGACAGTTGACACATAAAGCTATAATGGCGCGTGAAACTCATTTTGTACGCATTATATACCTACTTACTGCCTATGCAGAATACTGTTAATTACTAACAATGTTGACTGAGAATAGTAATTATTACAGGTTTCTTCTTTATCAGGATCGATATCAAAATAGGTACTTACCTACCTATCCAGAATAGAATGTTTTAAAGGAATGGGTGCCTACCTACATTGTTATAATTCAGAGTTAAGAGGCTCTACAATGATTTCATTGTAAGAGAAAAGTATCGGCATTTCTCTTTCATGCGAATCACAAAGAAAAGCTTGTTGTTGGAAAGCCGGTTTAATTATATTAATGAAACCCTTGAATGCAGACACCTAAAAGCTTATGAAAGCCACTATTGTATCGTTTTGAATCACAAGTGTTTTTGCGGCGTTTTAGGTGTATCTATTCCAAATTCAGTTTGTTTTTTTTAGGGTTCCGTACCTCAAAAGAAAGTGGAACCCTTATAGGATCACTCTTTGTCTTTCTGTCCGTCTTACCGTCTGTGTCTGTCAAGAAAACCTATAGGGTACTTCCCGTTGACCTAGAATCCCGCTGCCTGGGATCGAACTTCGGGCCACACGAATAGGTCCATGACTTTTTAAATGACTATCACCATTTTTTAATACACACTGCTCTATACTGTGCAATATCTAGTCTAGGTTACTAAGTGATTTAATTTTAGTTTTATAGCAGAAGGTAAGTCTTCGAGTACGGAATTGCCGGCGATAAAAATTAGGTTAGCTGACGATTTAATTAGAACGTGCCATTTATGATTCACGTAAAGTGTGTCGACTCTCGAGGGCTAATATTATTTTTTTAGGGTTCCGTGCCCCAAAAGGAAAAATGGAACTCTTATAGGATCACTTTGTTGTCGGTCTGTCAAGAAACCTACTTAGGGTACTTCCCGTTGACTTAAGAATCATAAAATTTGGCAGGTAGGTAGGTATTATAGCAGACATAAGGGGAAAAATCTGAAAACCGTGCATTTAGGGTTACATGATACATCATACAAAAAAAATTAAATTGTGGTCATGAACTAATAATTAGCATTTTCAATTTTCGAAGTAAGATAATTATATCAAGTGGGGCAGGGCAAGGCATTTACCTGTGCAGTCTAAAACAGATTTTTATTTATTTTTATGCACCATAGTTTTTGAATTATCGTGCAAAATGTCGAAAAAATACGACTATAGTACGGAACCCTCGGTGCGCGAGCCTGGCTCGCAGTTGGCCGGTTTTTAGGGTTCCGTACCTCAAAAGGAAAAACGGAACCCTTATAGGATCACTTTGTTGTCTGTCTGTCTGTCTGCCTGTCGGTCTGTCAAAAAACCTACAGGATAGGTACTTCCCGTTTACCTAGAATCATGAAAGTTGGCTGGTAGGTAGGTCTTATAGCAGATATTAGGGGAAAAATCTGAAAACCGTGAATTTGTGCTTACATAACCAAAAAAAAATAACTAAGTATACCAAGTGGGGTATCATATGAAAGGACCTGAAATTCTAAAACAGGTTTTTATTAATTTTTTTTTTATTTAATAATTTTTGATTTATCGTGCAAAATGTCGAAATAAATACCCGAGTACGGAAGCCTCGGTGAGTGAGTCGGACTCACACTTGGCCGGTTTTTTGTACATAGAGTGCTAACTAGTTAGGTAGGTGAGAGCGCAGTCGAGAATTTACTTGTAATACCTGTGGTAATACTCACAAGACGTAAAGCAACAATGGTGTACTCACATGGTGGTCGAGGTTGGTGGTGGCTGTCAGCAGATCCAAGATGGCGGAGAAGGAGCCCCGAGCAGCGCGTCGGAAGCCTTCAGGTGGACCCTCGGCCGCGCCGCCCGCCACGCTGAGCGGGGACTGTGCCCACTGGAAGAGAAGTTCTATCGGTTATTCATCATTATCATCAGTCTATGTCCACTGCCACATACGCTACAACCATCTAGGCTCCAGCCACTGCCCTCCACCTTCTAGGTTATCGGTCCAGGCGGGCTAGAGGTCATCCCGCACTGCTCTTGGCATGGCAGGAAGCACTCCACTAGCTGCTACCAGTTCTGCTGTCTGCGACAGACCTAATTAAGGTCAAGAAGGCCAGTTCAGCTTGTTAATGTCGGTAGCTTTTTCTTGGGTTTCCCTCGATTAGGTTAGACTGAATTCTTAACAAAACTTTGATGAAACTGGCTGAATGTTCTAAGTTAGTGCAATTAGGTCGGACTTATTTCTGGTTCGCTCCGTAAAAACCTAACTCTGTAGAAGCCGCATGATATATTTACTTGCTCCTTGCTGATTGAATTGCAATGGTACACCTTTGTCTAAATTCTTACCTTAGTGGATCTAGCGGAACTAGTGACCTAAGTTTCCGGTAATGCAACCACAGAGCAAGTAATATAATAGAGAAAGCCAGTCAGAAAGTCAGAAATACAAAAGTTCGCGTTCCTTCTTTATATGAAGTAGACAAGAATTTGATTTTGCTGCTCTTTCACACGAGAGGCATTTTACTACTAAACTGTAGGTATTTTCTAGATTTGAATATGCATATTTCTATGCGATGTAGGATGTAAAATGGATGATGGAGATGATAACTTTTTACCATAGCTACGAACTTTTCCCGCGTTTTTACCCATTTTTACAACGTACGAGACAAGCGTTCCCCCAAATCGGGCTGCAAATAAATAATCAAGCTGGGCGCACAAGGTTGTTCGCTGTTTGTATTATGCAGCAAATGTCGAGTTACTAGGCGAGTAGCGCAGAGCAGGATATTTCAATAATTCAAGCCAGGAGCTTGCGGAGCCACGCTTCGCGAATACCTAGGACCTGGGTACACCGGAGGTTATTGCGCTGTTCTTCTTTTTATGCTTGGTTCGTTCGCCTGGTGTAAGTGGAAAATAAATATTTTATAGGTACAAGTCCAAAAGGTAACTCCGTCTTACAAGTTTTATCAGCTTACTTTATTTTATGGTCTCCATAAATAAATAGATAGATATCTACGAACAATGTAAGTTAAGTTTGTTATTTTGACCAACAGTCGATCTTTTGTTAAAAGTGTAAACGCTAATAGACTAGACTAGAGGATCAACGCCAGCCACTGAAAAATCATTCCACGAGTTAGTAGATCTAGATAGGTAAAGTAGGTCGGTAATTATTTGAATTCAGTTACGTATCTAGTCAAAGAAAACCTTGAAAAAGGAAATAAATAAAATAATTCATAATAACTACCTACCTCCTATTTCAATCAATGTCTATTTCAACCATTGATATAGAATAAAAAAAAAAGATTCCGACGAATTGAGAACCTCCTCCTTTTTTTGAAGTCGGTTAAAAATTATAATAGGTACCTACAATTTACAATGAAAAAACAATAAATGATTGTAAAACACAATAAACTTTGCTAGCGAATTGAGATATCATTTAAGTAGGTAGGTACCTATACTACGTTATGATAACCAATAAAAAACATGAACTTCAAACCTGACTCTGTATTTTTCCATCCATTTAACCGTTGATTCAATTTATTCCCAAAATCGCAGTCAGGCGGAAATTTATTGAGTTTACGCACAAATTCGATTTATCATTTGTCATAGCGGATAAGTGACGCAAATATGATTTTTTAATGGCTTATTTTATTAATTTCTAAAAATTCGTGTCATAAAGTA
The DNA here is from genome assembly GCF_902806685.2 of Maniola hyperantus. Lineage (NCBI taxonomy): Eukaryota > Metazoa > Arthropoda > Insecta > Lepidoptera > Nymphalidae > Maniola > Maniola hyperantus. The sequence goes on along the minus strand of NC_048552.1, from coordinate 2,093,554 downwards.
GTAAGTATAATTCCCGGCAGTTAAATAGTCGCGTCTAACCTACGATGCAAGTGCGAGCTCGCGCAGACCGTAAATTGTCCCACGCGCTCGTATGGGTAGTGTGTACGAATGTAGCACTCACATTAATGCACATAGCGAACGCGGGGCGCGGCGCGACGCACGAGCTGGTGTGTTCCGGTTATGTGAAGTGAAGACCCATATTACGAGGGATGTGGGATCTACGTCTTGTGATCAGTTAATCACTCTGGTTAAGCTACATTGACCCAGGTCGGTAACTGGAGCACGATACAGAGAGAACGAGAGAAAATTTATCTTATAACTAGGTCATGCCCCGCGACGACGTCCGCGTGGTTTTAAGTCTTTAAAATATCTCACTTCAATACATCTACACTAATATTATAAAGAGGAAAACTTTGTTTGTTTGTACTGAATAGGCTCAAAAACTACTGGACCGATTTTAAAAATTCTTTCACCATTCGAAAGCTACATTATCCACGAGTAACATAGGCTATATTTTATTTTGGAAAAAAATAGGGTTCCGTAAGATATTTGGGTTTTTCGGACACAAGGTGTAAAAAATCAACCAGAAAAGTTACTTATTTTGCGTACGCTGCCTAAACTATAAAAGATAGAACCATAAAATGTTCTAATTAATTGTAGATCTTATAAATATCTACAAAAAAGTCCGCGACACACTATACCCATCTATGTCGAGTGAGGCACAGCAACCATTTTTTATTTAAAAATCTTGAATTTTTTTGGACTACATTTAAACGCGTTTATTTTACTCATGCTATTAATCCTTATCAAAATAAATGATTTCATCACTAAGAACAGTTTATGGAGATAATATTTGGTCTTTGAATGATTAAAATTGGACGTTTGGTTTTGAAGTTATGGCGAAATTAAAATATTACGATTTCTGCTGCACGGCCCGTTGTCTACACTAATATTATAAAGAGGAATATTATATAATAAAATATTATAAAGAGGAAAACTTTGTTTGTTTGTTTGTTTGTTTGTTTGTTTGTTTGTTTGTTTGTTTGTTTGTACTGAATAGGCTCAAAAACTACTGGACCGATTTTAAAAATTCTTTCACAATTCGAAAGCTACATTATCCACGAGTAACATAGGCTATATTTTATTTTGGAAAAAAATAGGGTTCCGTAAGATATTTGGGTTTTTCGGACACAAGGTGTAAGAAATCAACCAGAAAAGTTACTTATTTTGCGTACGCTGCCTAAACTATAAAAGATAGAACCATAAAATGTTCTAATTAATTGTAGATCTTATAAATATCTACAAAAAAGTCCGCGACACACTATACCCATCTATGTCGAGTGAGGCACAGCAACCATTTTTTTATTTAAAAATCTAGAATTTTTTTTGGACTACATTTAAACGCGTTTATTTTACTCATGCTATTAATCCTTATCAAAATAAATGATTTCATCACTAAGAACAGTTTATGGAGATAATATTTGGTCTTTGAATGATTAAAATTGGACGTTTGGTTTTGAAGTTATGGCGAAATTAAAATATTACGATTTCTGCTGCACGGCCCGTTGTTGTATTATATAAAGAGGTAATGTCGTTAAGTTTGTTTGTAGGGGGTAATCTTTAGAACTACTGAACCGATTTTAAAAATTCTTTCACCAGTAGAAAGCTACATTATTCCTGAGTGACATAGGCTATACGGGATCTTTAAAAACCTAAATCTACGCGGGCGAAGCCGCGGGGATCAGCTAGTATTATATAAAGAGGTAATGTCGTTAAGTTTGTTTGTAGGGGTTAATCTTTAGAACTACTGAACCGATTTTAAAAATTCTTTCACCAGTAGAAAGCTACATTATTCCTGAGTGACATAGGCTATACGGGATCTTTAAAAACCTAAATCTACGCGGGCGAAGCCGCGGGGATCAGCTAGTTATAATATATTCAATAATAACCGGATCCTAAATTTAAGCAGCCTCCTACGAGCGTGAACTCAGGTGGGCTAACTTTGCGATGTCAAATCAAAAAGTTTAAATTGCTAATTCATTATTCAGAATGCCCATCGGAACTGGGCTACTGTGCGAACTATGCGAACTGTGCGAACTGTGATTACTTTTGCCTTTTGATCATCTGACACAAATAAATAAATAAATAATCATTTATTTGCAAGAACGTTGGTACAAAAAGGATGGAGGTATACAAAAGTAGTCAAGTATCCATACTAATATTATAAATGCGAAAGTGTCTGCCTGTCTGTCCGTCTGTCTGTCTGTCTGCTAGCTTTTCACGGTCAATCCGTTCAACCGATTTTGACGAAATTTGGTACAGAGATAGCTTGCATCCCGGGAAAGTACATAGGCTTTTTATCCCGGAAAATCAAAGAGTTCCCACGGGATTTTAAAAACCTAAATCCACGCGGACGAAGTCGCGGGCATCATCTAGTCTAAATATAATATGATCGACCAATTCTGTGATGCTCGCCTACTTAATTTTATTGTTCCGTTTCTATCTGTCCCATCATCATGATCAACCCATCGCCGGCTCACTACAGAGCACGGGTCTCCTCTCAGAGTGAGAAGGTTTTGACCATAGCCTACCACGCTGGCCATGTGCGGATTGGTAGATTTCACACACCTTTAAGAACATTATGGAGAACTGTCAGGCATGCAGGATGTTTTCCTTCACCGTTAAAGCAAATGATATTTAATTACTTAAAACGCACATAACTCCGAAAAGTTAGAGGTGCGTGCCCGGGATCGAACCCCCGACCTTCGATTAGAAGGCGGACGTCCTAACTACTATAAGCTATCACAGCTTTCATCTGTCTCATACTCCCGCGTCATTATTAAGGAACTATACCCCACATTAATCTTATTTTATGAATTCCTAGTGCGCTAGAAAGGTGAGAAAACCTCCAAAATCGGTTACCCATCCAGTTACCGTCGCGGCGTAGTAGGTCAACGTTGCTTAACACAATGGGCTACTTGACTCATATCTAATTTCGTCCAATAAATCATTATTTATTATAGTATTTTGCTTAAGACAACGAAATATATCAATAACAATTATTAAAAACGCAGGATGGATATATAAATCCAATTTAAAAAAATACAGTTTTTATTCTTATTTGAAACGCAGAAAACGCTGTCAGCCATGATGTGACGTCATTAAATATGTAAACAAAGAAATGTCATCCCTATGTCACGCGGGGACTAACGTAGTATCCATATATATAAAATTTAGAGTCCTGACTAACTTATATATCAACGCACAGCCTAAACATCTAAACAGCTGGTCCTAGATACATGAAATTTGGTGGGTGTGTTCTTTGTAGGTAAAGAGAAGGTATCCACTAGGAAAGAATTTTTTGAAATTCCACCCCTGAGTGGGTTAAATGGAGGTTTGAAATTTATGAAGTCCACGCGGGCGAAGTCACGAGCATAAGCTAGTTTTTATATATTTCTAAAAACTCATAGTAAACGTAAAAAAATATCGTTTTCTCTTTATAAATTGAATAAGGTATTACAACAAAGTGATCTTTGCAAAAATAAATTTGGGTTGAAGTCGTTAGTCATATAGGATCCCTTTAAGCAAGTCTTCGCGTGTTACGTATATTTATTTCACTGGGCACTCTAATCCACAACTTTCCTGTGGTCTTTATCGATGCGTTTTTTACATTCTCGGATGATACAATAACGAAAATTACTATATTTTTCATGTACACTAGTATAGAAGTCATGTTTATTAAACTTTGGGAGGTTATGCTGTTGTTTACAAATGCATGACGTCAGAGCACAGATAATCTATCGGCCAAACATGGCCGACAGTGTTTTGACCTGTCTAAGAAAAATATATTTTTAAATGAAAGTTTTACGGTTTTTAGGGCGCAAAAAAATATAGTGTTAATTTTTTTAATATAATAGCACAAATATTAACCATTTAAGACCAACTTTAAAAAAGTGTCAAGTAGCCTATTGATGAATATGCGCAGTCGCAAGAGTGACCCTCACACAAAAATGATAAGTACCTACAAATTCTAACTGTCTCTTACTTATTCTTATCTATTTATCGAAGCCTTATCTTACAACTAGCTTATGGTCGCGACTTCGTCCGCGTGGACTACACAAATTTCAAACCCCTATTTCACCTCCTTAGGGGTTGAATTTTCAGAAATCCTTTCTTAGCGGAAGCCTACGTCATACTAGCTATCTGCATGCCAAATTTCAGCCCGATCAGTCCAGTAGTTCAAGCTGTGCATTGATAGATCAGTTAGTCAGTCAGTCAATCACCTTTTCTTTTTATATTATTTAGATATTAATGATGATCCAACAATGATATTCTGTAATGTGAGTCAAACGTGAGTCACCCTGACCGGTTGTAATCTAGATACTGTTATATTCACTACGCCAGACATATGGGGATATAGCTCAGTGGTAGAGCATTCGACTGCAGATCGAGAGGTCCCCGGTTCAAACCCGGGTGTCCCCTGTCAAAACCATTTTTTATCTTTATTAAATTTTTATATTGCTTTTAGTTTTAAAATCGCTTTTTAATTAGCTTTTTCGACAAAAATATACAATTAGATTTTTAAAACGTACAAATAATTTACCACACTTCAATTCAAAGCCCAAAATAGATATAAGTACGAGAACAATATTATTATTATAGGGAGTATTGCAGAGCACAATGTTCGCAAATTCAATTTGCAACATTGCACTATTTGTAATAAAGCGTAAGCTATTCGAAATAATTGTTTGTTTCAATTTGCATGCCTAATTTAATCTGAAAAGTGGTTTTTCTTCGTAGGGTGCACTTAGTGGTCTGTGGTAGGGAGTAACGATCTCTTAAATAGTAACTAACCTACGTTTTGTTGAGCTGTTTTGAACTTACCTACTTGTGATTAAGTGAAAATATTGGTATTCTTAAAGGTGAGAAAATTGTTCAAACACATTAAAAAGAAAATTGTTATTTGTAGTACCTACTGTATTCATCATCATTATCTTGATTAGCCTGTCGCCGGCCCGCTACTGAGGACAGGTCTCCTCTCAGAATGAAAAGGGCTTAGGCCATAGTCCACTACGGTGGCCAAGTGCGGACCGGCAGATTTCACGCACCTTTATAGAGAACTCTCAGGCATGCATAGTTTCCTCACGATGTTTTCCTTCATTATTATTTAAAGCAATTAATTTTTTAATTGCTTAAAAGTTAGAGGTTCGAACCGTCCGCCCGAATAACAGGCGGACGTCTTAATTACTAAGCTATCATGGCTGCGTACTGTAAGGGCTAAACTTTTGCTAAGCTCTGCTTACCTGGTCCGTAAGAGCCGGGTCTGCTCCGTGAGCCAACAATAGTTCCACGATGTCATTAGCATCGGCCGCGCACGCTGCATGCAGGGCTGATGAACCGACCTGTCGAAAAACTTCTTTGTCACTTCTGTCTTCCTGGTACCAAGACAGGGTTAAGGTGGTGGTGGGTACTAAGATTTGCTTAGGGTTAACGCAGACAACCACTTTTTGGCTGAGAGGCTGAGACCGATTTTACTGCGAGTAACCGCACACCATTGTTAGTAGCGCGTGTTAATTCGTTTCTAATTATCGAGATAACGAGTTATCCATATTTCCTACTTTATAAGACCAAGAAGTCATTGCTTAACTCGCTAAAACAGACAAGTCTGTATGTGTGGTCATGGTGCAACGTGCAGCCTATATGCAGTGCTAAACACGGATGAAAAGCAAGCCACCAAACCAAGTATCAATACGCACCACAACACCACGAAAATCCTCCAAAACACACTCTACGCATATTAATTCAATCCGACACCGAAGCAGACCTTACAATGCACAATTGCAAAGTGACAATCGTGTCGCATGTTTAGCAGTGGAAGGGCGAGCGGTGCATATCGCATACTGCACCTTGGACCAAACAGATTTGGCTGTTTTAATAGATTATAGCTAATTAAGCTGATGGTTCCTTGTATATATATCATGGACTTATCATGAACTTATGGCACTATGGTCAAAGAATTTTATTTTCAAAAGAAATTATACAAATTTCATTTAATGAGAAATTATAGTATGACAAACTTAAGCTAATTTTAGATTTTATCTTTCGACACAGTGCAGCGGTAAGCAACAGCACAATCGTAAAATAGTAGCGGGACTTCCAGAAAGTTACGCCTGTTTCAGTTTCAGTCAGACTGTTTTTTGTGGAATCGGGACGTTGGTTACTTCTTTATATCGTCTCCGTCGTCGGGAAGTAAATGTTTTGTGTTTTTATTTCGCCGTCTTAATTCGGACCGTCTATTTATAAATCAGCCGTCTGCGAAGGCTTCTCTGATTCACAACACAAACAAGTTTCAAGCTGCACTGGCCTGATGATCCGACCTGTCTGACAACTTCGTGATACTTCTGCCTTCCTGATATCAAGGTTGGGTGTTGGAGTATCAAATGTTTCTCTCATTCGCCGCTTCAAACAAGGGCGGAAGTTAAGCTTTAATTCAATATCCTTGTTACCCAAGCTAGAGTGAACAAGCGATGTTGGCCTTAACTTATATTAACAACATAAACAAGTTACGAACAAACTATAACGAACAGCGGAAGCTATCCATTACTCGTACCTAAGCAGGAAAGTACCCATAAAAGTTAGAAAATCTAGTTAAAATCTCTTTTGATGCTCGCTACTATTCTATTTATATAAAAGGAGAAGGTGACTGACTGACTGACTGACTGACTGATCTATCAACGCACAGCTCAAACTACTGGGCGGATCGGGCTGAAATTTGGCATGCAGATAGCTATTATGACGTAGGCATCCGCTAAGAAAGGATTTTTGAAAATTCAACTCCTAAGGGGGTTAAATAGGGGTTTGAAATTTTGTAGTCCACGCGGACGAAGTCGCGAGCATAAGCTAGTCTAAAATAAAATCCTGCCTAATTATTTTAATTTGTTAACTAATTGTTTGTTTGTAAGCATATACAAGGTTTTGCATGACAACAAAATCGTAAAATGTTGGCGGGAGACAGGGGAGAATGCTTTGTTGTGATTGGTGGACTCAAAAGTCACGTAATCAAGACAACGTGCGGAATGAGGTTACCGAACGGGCGTGGGCCGACTTTTATGCTAAGCAACTGCCTAAGCTTGGCGGTCGGGGGTGTCCGGCTATTAGGCGTCTATAGTGGTGGTCTGTATGTACAAGATAATATCGAGATCTTACGTTATTTTGTAAGTGCACATCAGCACCGTACGCCAGTAGATGCTCGACGATCCCACGGCAGCCTTGAGCGCACGCCATTTGTAACGCAGTCACACCATTCTGGTGAAACAGGTGAAAATTACTATAACTAATATGAAATTAAGAAGGTTTTCATAGAGAAGTTATTTATAATATAAGCATTCACCTTGTTGAGCTATTTTTGGTAATACCAAAAGGTCGATGTTAAGAAGACGTGAACAACGTCAATATAAAAGTCAAGCCTTGTCCCTTACATTTTTGTGATGCAGCTTTTTCTAAATTTTTGGAATTTCTCGATCAATTACTTACTTAATCTTCATACAAGGCGGTGCAAAACCGCGGCGGGTGTGGAAGTCACTACAAGTGATACCCACCACATCCAGTAGTGTCTGATCGAACCTTCGCCCTCGGTACCTTCGGCTTAGACCAAAATGGGTCGAAGTTTGGCAGAAACCGAAGAATTCTTGCAGCGCCAAAATTGATTGTTAAATGATTACTTTTAGGTTTTCCAGAGTTATTGAACCTACCTTCAGCTTCCGCTTAGGGTATCGGTTGACGAAGACGACGACGACAATTTTCGAAAAGGAAATGCGTTCATTTCAGGATCCAGGGACTTAATGCAGCATTTCTGCATCGTTGCATTGACCAAGAAGCTTTGCTGCACCAATGCACTCGGAGGATTTGCAGTTTGTTTGCAAGCAATTTGGTACAGCACGCGGCAGAAAATAACCATCGACCTTTAGAAAAAGAGATAGTGGATTTGTAGAGCATTGTCTCTGTCGTTGAGACCGACAAAACGTCATATAGGTATGAGTGACAGAGACAACGCTCTACAAGCCGAAATGTCATTCTAAAGGCCCGATGTACATTATTTTATGGCGCGTACTTGTACGTACTAAGCTTATTTTGTTTATCTCATTACCAGGAGGCAAATAATATGCAAAGTAGATCCTACCAAACAGTACTACCAGGTGATCATAAACTCACATTATCTGTGGCGTTGACGTTGCATCCCGTTTCGAGAAGCTCTCGCACAAGTTCCGTGTGTCGGTGCACGGCTGCCTGGTGCAGTGGGGTGCGCCCGGAGTTGTCTTGCGCCTCTCGTGAAGCACCTTTAGACACCAGGAAAGCAGCGGTGCTTGAGTGTCCACCTTCACACGCCACATGTAGAGCTGTTCTTCCTATCTGTTTAGGTTTAATTTTTACATTGACGAAATGTTTATCTTTACGTTTCCTATATGCAATGCTAGAGCTAGTTCATAGAGCTTTCACTCATAGGTAAGTACATTAACTTTCCACATTTGTGAATAAACATGTATTAGGTACTTAATAAATCGATATGATCTATCGTAAATCTAAACAGGAGTAAATATTTTTGGTACTCGTTCGGGAATTAAACCCAGGATTCTATTCTGATAAAATATTTTTAAATTTTCATAACTATTTCATAACTAGATGATGCCCGCGATTTCATCCGCGTGTGAATAGATACCTACTTACTTGCAATATATTATATTATTTGCCTATCTATGTGCGAAGCGAGTCAACTACCTACTTATTATTAAAATGAAACCAATTACGTTCAAAGTTTATTTGACATTTCAATAGTAGGTAAGTTACTGTTTTTGTGAACTCCCAGTCCTAGTCGTTCTAATAAATACAACTCAAGATAAAACAAGAGCAAAGGAAAATTCAAATTAATTTATGAATAAATAGCTATTTTGTTTTATCTTCCACAGTTGTTATACCTAATCAATATTTACATGAACTAAAACCCGAATAAGGACTTAACCAAATTAAAATTCGAAATTCAAACGTCACTCGATTGGTAAATTAAAGCTTCGAACGGTGAATGTTCGATCAGAAGGTTCTGCACGTGACAGGTATAAAGTGTTCAATACACTTTATGTCACGTGTATTAAGCCTTGGCCGCCATATTTATCGGAAAACACTGCACATTGGTAAAATAATATATTATTACTGTGATATCCAACCACTCCACAGCTTTATGATCCCCTGGTTGAAATAGTTTTTGTTTTCTAGTTGTCAGCCAAGTTCGTTCAGGGCGTTGACAATGCTCCTAGCTGACAGTCTAGCTAGTCTCCTAGTCTATTCTAGTATGTGAAAAGTGTCATGTAAGGTCCAGTCCCCTGTCCCAAACTGTCTCTAGTGTCCTAAAACGTCTATCAAAAGGTCCACTTACCTAAACGTCTAGGATAGTTAAAGAAAAATATAAATAAAATACAAAAAATATTTTGTTTTTAAAAAGTCAAGTTTTTTTGCTTCTCCTGTAAATAGTAGTTACATTACATTACAGTCTAGGTCTGAAATAATGCAATTACTGGCCGAGCAGCATTGGAAGGCCGAGGCGAAGCCGAGGACTTATGAAGTGACTCGGCTGGCGCCTCGTCCTTTTAAACTAAACGAGGTTTGGTAATTGCCGTGGTAATTGTTGTTTCGGCCGAGACTTGTATATTACTTTTCTCCCATTTGCGAGCAAACAAAAAATTTGTTGATGAAACAAAGATTTAATTTATAATAATATGAAAATGTATCTAATTGTAGGTATACCTATTATATCTAATAGTAAATAAAATACATTTAAAAAATATGTAAAAAAAAATTTAAAAAATGTAAAAAAGTCAAAATATTAGTAAAATCGTGTACCTAAAAAAGTCTTAATTTATGTTAGTCTATACCATAAATAACCTCGTCAGCAGTCCTCTTGGAAATTGCCGGCGTGCGGCCAGTAAAGATCATATTACAGTTCTTTGTAATAAAATCCTTTCTTCAGTAAAGTAAATTCCAAGCAAGTGGGAGAAAAGACTATTTCGTCGAAGTTTCTTTGATTTGGGAACAAATATTGTACCATTTCAACAACAGTTACATAAATAGAATGGGTAGGTACTCTATCGCCTCTCATGTCATATAGTGGCAAGGTAGCTATCTTGCTGGAATTCAATTTGAGATCTAATGTCTTCGCCGGCTGTACGTAACTGCATTTTTCCGTACAAATGACTACAGTATAGGAGGGTAAAAGAAAAAATGTAGTTCTGATTTCGTAATAAAATGATAAACTATTCAGTTTTAATACCTGGAGTTATGTGGAAAGAGTTAAATAATTAAGTCATCGTATTGCCAATTTGCAAACCAAGCAGGATTTTTCGTATTCCTCGACCAGAAATATAACTAGTTTTAAATTTTTTATTTGAATAATTTTTTAGGGTTCCTCAAAAGGAAAAACGGAACCCTTATAGGATCACTTTGTTGTCTGTCTGTCTGTCCGTCTGTCTGTCAAGAAACCTACAGGGTACTTCCCGTTGACCTACAATCATGAAATTTGGCAGGAAGGTGGGTCTTATAGCTGGCATTAGAGGAAAAATCTGAAAACCGTGAATTTGTGGTTACATCACACAAAAAAAAATTAATTTGTGGTCATAAATTAATAATTAGTATTTTCAATTTTCGAAGTAAGATAACTAAATCAAGTGCGGTATTATATGAAAGATCTTCACCTGTGCATTCTAAAACTGATTTTTATTTATTTTTATGACTCATAGTTTTTGAGTTATCATGCGAAATGTCGAAAAAATACGACTGAATTATTGTAATGAAAACTTCTTTAGGTGCGTTGGGAGATTTTGGGATGGGTCCAAGGTTGCATCCAAAAAAACACTGTTATTTTATAGTTTAAGTTTTCACTTGTATCGACATTTTTCTTATTAGATAGGTACTGTTTTCGAGTTTTTCCAACTAAGTATCTAGGTATATGGTGGATTAATTTATGCTTCGTTTAAGGTATTTTCAATTGATACGAACTTGACTAAAAAAACTTGACTAACTTAACTCAACTAAACTGAGTTGGATACTTTAAATTCTCCATTTGTATTTGAGATTTAGAAAAACTGATAGAACGTCTAACCTTCAACCTCAAAGAGACTAGGAGATCATAAAGAAATATAATGAGCATTGTCTACGTTTCATAATGTATTTTGTGCCTTTGTTCCGAGTCGCCCCAAGTGCTTTGCTTGTTTATCTTGTTTTCAGAAAATCACGTTGTTATTTCATGACGAGGCTTTGAATTTGAAAATTATTTCGAAAGAATTAGATTGAAGTATTGCAACTTTCTCAATAACTTGAAATATTCCGTCGTTTCAAGTAAAATGGTATGACCATGATACTAAGTGTCTGGCAATGCATGACGTGATTTCTAAAATATCTCCCAAAGCCACTATAACCTAAACAAACGTTTGTCCCAGTGTTGGGGACAATACACAAACAAACTTTCAGCTTTTATAAAATAACGAAGGTCTGTCAAGCGCTGACTCTCTCTCTCTCTCTATTATTGAAACAAACTGTCATATACGTGTATTTATTGCATATTTCCTAGAACTACTAGTAAATTATTTCATTTCATTTTATGAAAGTTTTACTCAAAGCTTTGAGCTTTGAGTGCTTCTAAGTCGCACGGAAATGTGCGGAACCTCTATTACATACGCTTTGAACACAACGCGAGTTGCGAGCGAAATAAATGGCTAGCTAAAGTACCTACCTAGTACCTACCTACGTCTAGAATTCTAGATACAAAGGAAAAAGTACATAAAATAATAATTGAGGATAAATTTAGCTGATCCGCTCTGGCTCCGCTCAAGTGGAAATTTTTGTAAATTGGCGAGCGGTTGGGATTCCCAAATTTATTTTCACCCGAAAGCCTCGAAAATGAAAAACTTTCACGTTGCCCGCTGCGTCACATCCTTGCACTTTGTATCTCATAGTGATATATCGGGTAACTTGTTCACAGCGTCCACGTAGGCCCCTTTATCCAGCAGCAGCTCCACCACGCCAGTGTACCCGGCACGCGCTGCCAGCGCCAGCGGTGCGTCACCCGCTGCGTCACATCCTTGCACTTTGTATTTCGTACTGATATATCGGGTACCTTGTTCACAGCGTCCACGTAGGCCCCTTTGTCCAGCAGCAGCTCCACCACGCCAGTGTACCCGGCACGCGCTGCCAGCGCCAGCGGTGCGTCACCCGCTGCGTCACATCCTTGCACTTTGTATTTCGTACTGATATATCGGGTACCTTGTTCACAGCGTCCACGTAGGCCCCTTTGTCCAGCAGCAGCTCCACCACGCCAGTGTACCCGGCACGCGCTGCCAGCGCCAGCGGTGCGTCGCCCGCTGCGTCACATCCTTGCACTTTGTATCTCATAGTCATATATCGGGTACCTTGTTCACAGCGTCCACGTAGGCCCCTTTGTCCAGCAGCAGCTCCACCACGCCAGTGTACCCGGCACGCGCTGCCAGCGCCAGCGGTGCGTCACCCGCTGCGTCACATCCTTGCACTTTGTATTTCGTACTGATATATCGGGTACCTTGTTCACAGCGTCCACGTAGGCCCCTTTGTCCAGCAGCAGCTCCACCACGCCAGTGTACCCGGCACGCGCTGCCAGCGCCAGCGGTGCGTCGCCCGCTGCGTCACATCCTTGCACTTTGTATCTCATAGTCATATATCGGGTACCTTGTTCACAGCGTCCACGTAGGCCCCTTTGTCCAGCAGCAGCTCCACCACGCCAGTGTACCCGGCACGCGCTGCCAGCGCCAGCGGTGCGTCACCCGCTGCGTCACATCCTTGCACTTTGTATTTCGTACTGATATATCGGGTACCTTGTTCACAGCGTCCACGTAGGCCCCTTTGTCCAGCAGCAGCTCCACCACGCCAGTGTACCCGGCACGCGCTGCCAGCGCCAGCGGTGCGTCACCCGCTGCGTCACATCCTTGCACTTTGTATTTCGTACTGATATATCGGGTACCTTGTTCACAGCGTCCACGTAGGCCCCTTTGTCCAGCAGCAGCTCCACCACGCCAGTGTACCCGGCACGCGCTGCCCGCGCCAGCGGTGCGTCGCCCGCTGCGTCACATCCTTGCACTTTGTATCTCATAGTGATATATCGGGTACCTTGTTCACAGCGTCCACGTAGGCCCCTTTGTCCAGCAGCAGCTCCACCACGCCAGTGTACCCGGCACGCGCTGCCCGCGCCAGCGGTGCGTCGCCCGCTGCGTCACATCCTTGCACTTTGTATCTCATAGTGATATATCGGGTACCTTGTTCACAGCGTCCACGTAGGCCCCTTTGTCCAGCAGCAGCTTCACCACGCCAGTGTACCCGGCACGCGCTGCCAGCGCCAGCGGTGCGTCGCCCGCAGCGTCACATCCTTGCACTTTGGCACCAAGAGATAGCGCGAATTCTGCGACTTCTTTGGAACCACGTGCGCAAGCACACTGAAGTATGTCGTTGTGTTTCTAGTGATATGATATAAATTCATTATTGTCTTCTGATAACATTAATGTTGTAATACTTAGTGATTTTATTGACAAAATAAATCTAATATTATTTTCTATCCTGACTACATCAAAGTAACAAATAAACTGTTCACTTAAATTTTATAGACTTCGCAGTACTTAAAAGTTTATGGGGTTTATTATTAACGACCTTATTAACGACACATTTTGATCGTGTCGTATGGCAAAGTTTCCAAATAAGATGGCTGTAAATATGCTCTCAAGGCAAACAAACCTGGAAACTCCACGCAGTTTTTTTCAATTCTGTTTTTCCACTTGGTCAAAAGGTATAAGACAAAGTACTAGGAACACATACCTTGTTAGTAGCTGCGAGGCAAGCCCCCGCCTGCACCAGGGTTTGTACAGCAGCCAGGTGACCGTGCCACGCTGCCATCAGTAGAGGTCGCATTCCGAACTGCGGGAAAACTAAATCAACATCCTTTCTTGTAAAGGTTAGCTAGCTTAACTAGACCATATTGTACTAAAGAAAATAGAAATGCGTATGTTGTTGAAAACAAATAACGTTGTTTTTTTACCAAAACTAAGTAGACTGATATAACTGAACTTTTAAATACACAGAAATACTCCATCTACGCTCTTTAATATCATATAGCGGGAAGGTAGCAATTACACTGGAATTCAATTTAAGATGTAATTTACTGTCCGGAGCTACCCACCTTAACTCCATTTTTCCAATAGGTAAGGGTAACGAAAAATTGTATTTATAATATTTAAACGAAAGTTACAAGAATAACTTTTCATTTCATTTAATTATAAATCCACATTAAATGAAAATTTTGGTCAAAAGAGTTGAATAATTTATTCATAGTCATATTATAATTGCTCTTCAATATGAAAACTGGGGAAATTTTCTCGATTTTATTAAATTACTTAAACAAAGTATCTTTAAGTATCTTTAAGCACGCACGCGTTTTTGTGTTATAATCAAACCGACCGGCTAAGAGCATATAGCAATAATTTTTTTAACAATAGTGTGTTCTATTTTGAACAGTCATAAGTCCTAGCACGTGGGAGTAAAATTCCATCTAAAGGATCACTTGTTTTAAAGTTAAAGATCTATTATATTTCCCGCAAACAATGGATTTTTCAACCGTGCATAGGATTGTCAAATAAACGTATACTTTAAACAGCCGCTATTATAGCTTTACATAAGGCAAATAATAATAACAATCAAAATATTGTACAAAAATGATCTATCAGTTTTATATCGAAACATCAGAGTCAATTTTTACTAGGATTTGTTTACACTGAAAATTTAAATAAATCCGACCTCAATTATTATGAGTACTTACTATCATTTGCTTCTTTCCGTACGTACGAAACAGTAAAATTATGAAAAGGTACCTACCTATACATAAAATTTTTCGTACGCGAGGTCATTTTGTCAGAAAGACTGGTTGCCTGGACGAGATTTCCGTTTGTTGCAACCCTGTACTCAATTTTTTTATGACCCTCCTGCTATTTATTGATGACATCATTTGACTTGAACCTTAACGTAAACCCTTACATTAGCTTTTTTTTTTTTTTTTTTTTTTTAATACAATAAAACTTAAAGCTAGCCTTATCTAATTACTATATAAATCATGACCGCGTGGAATGGTGCCAAGAATACTGGCTGCATTTCCGCGCTGGACAGCCAGGCTGATCCGCTGCGCAAAAAATGAGCCAGCCCTTCTGTCACCAGTTGAGGCTATTAATCGCGGTGAAATGTCTCGTAAAAATTTTTTAGCACTAAGACTCCATGGCCCCAGGGTCTCCACGGCAAACGGCACAAAAATGTAACTCTCTATAAGAGAGGCATACTTGCGCCGCTTGCCGTTTTCAGCTGTTTCTGCTGCGGCTCCCGGTCTTGATGCTGTCTTCCTGATATGACACGGGGCCAATGTGTCAACGCAAGTTGCGTCCCACATTAGCGCCCGTCCCCGTTCCCAGGGAACCAGCGTCAATCCATCAGGTCTCTTGCCATCATCCCGACTAATCCCTGCCGGCTCAATGAGCGCAGGAATATTTATGGTGGCAAGAGCTCTTTTAATTGTATCGTTAAGAGAGCCATGCCTAAACAGCCTACCGGAGCTCCTTTGGCAAGAGAGTCCGTGGATTCCAAATTTATCAACCTCTTTTCCACACGGACATCTGTGCTGATGGCACAGTGGTGTTCCCAATCTGAGACCTAGAGCCACAGCTAAGCTATCATTAGCTTTTTAAATGTGTACCTACTGACTTATTATCTTTTGGAATACTTTATCTTTATAATTTACTTTATAATTAGTTAACTTTTATGGCTTTTAGCCCTAAGCCGGCCGGTTAGAGTATACCTTGTCTACGGCTTCGATATCGCAGTTAGCGGCGATCAGCAACTTGATTATTTCCACATTGCCTCGGCTCGCCGCCCAGTGGATCGGCGCGCGCCCATACTGGAACAACAACTAGCTTTTAAGGTTCCGTAACCGATAGAAGCCAACGGAGCTACCAGGGCATTAAAAGACAAAGGATGTTTAAATTCATCATCTCCTTACGTTGTTTCTGCAGTTGACATCGGTAGGTCGCCGCAGCGCCTCGCGAACCGCCTCGGGTTCGTTTTTGATCACCGCCTCGTGCAGCAGAAGGTCGTTCTGTTGGACCCGTGATGCCATCTAGAACAATGCGAATCATTTGATAACCTAGACTTGTGGTTATGGTTAACGTATATTAACGTTACAGTTAAGTTTCTAGGTCAACGGGAAGTACCCTATAGGTTTTCTTGACAGACACGACAGAGGGACGAAGTGACCCTTAAAGGATGATAAGGGTTCCTTTTTTCATTTTGAGGCACGTAACCCTAAAAATCAGTCGATCAGTTGCTCTGTTGCGACGTGATTGAAGGACAAAGCAACAAACCGACAAAAATACACACTTTAGCATTTATAATATGGGTAGTGATTTTTAGCTAATTTTTTTTAAGGAATATTAGCCATGCTAATTTTATTTTATTTTAT
Organism: Maniola hyperantus; assembly: GCF_902806685.2. Lineage (NCBI taxonomy): Eukaryota > Metazoa > Arthropoda > Insecta > Lepidoptera > Nymphalidae > Maniola > Maniola hyperantus. Next base: position 2,076,993 of record NC_048552.1, on the reverse strand, counting down.
TCGTTTATTTGCAATCAACAGCGATACATACAATATAATTTTACATAATAACAGACTGAAAATAAGGCCAAATAGGATTACAATTTTGTTTTACAGATTACTTAAATAGTTATTAATTATAAATTTATAACAGTACGTTTGAAGAGACCAAATAATTTAAACCAGCTTTACAATATAATAATATGAAAATATAAAAAAATACCTAGTAGGTGATTTACAACATATGCATCTGTGTAATCATGAATATTGTATGAATATTGTAATCTTGAATATATCTTACAAATATAACATCATACCAGACCATCAATAAGAGTAATTTATTACCTATTTTAAATAAATCATTTGAATTTGACTTTGATTGAAGTTAAACTTTATGCTACCCAACCTACGGTATAGTACGTGGCATATTTTGGCATTGTAGAGCGTTGTTTCTGTCACTCATACCTGTGTGAGGTTTTGTCGGTCTCAACGACAGAGATAATGCTCTACAAATCCGCTATCTCCTAAAAGTCGATGTACATTATTTTCCGCCGCGTACTGTACGGTAAACAAGTTACAAATACACCCACCAGGGTTTGAATTGAACAAATAAAATGTATTATTCACGTAGTATTGTGTGGTATTGTTCAACTTCTGTATTCCCTTTGATATGGAGAGTGTCCGATACAATAACAGTTGAGCGAGGGTATACGCGGTAACAGGCAACCTCAAAATTTCAACATTCAGCTTAGTAGAATTATTTAGATGACTAGAATAGGGATGATGACTATCTAGGACTTAGTACTTATACAGCCGCACTCAGAGTCGCTTAATACATTATCCATACTAAATAATGTCGTAAGTAACGATTAAGCGACTCTGAGTGCGGCAGATAGTCTATTTTTAATTCCGGAGACCAAAATGACGTTTCGTGGTTTGCCTATATAACTGCAACTTTTCCGATTTTTATTAAAAAATCAAATATTTGGAAAAGTTTGCCGACTTTATTTTTAGAAATATATCCGACAGTGTTTTATGAGTAATTTATCTAAATAATATATAAAAGGAAAAGGTGACTGACTAACTGAGTGACTGACTGATCTATCAACGCACAGCTCAAACTACTACTATACAAAGTTTTGCATATAGGCGGATTATAATAAGAATATCGTGGCCATGACAGCCTTGAATCAAGTTTATATAAAGCATTTTTTGACATAGGGTATGAATATAGGGAGATAAAATACCTTTTAAAGAGTGACATAGCGAGACGAGGGTCCTTCGACGTTAGCGTTTAAAGGTTTCCGGAATAGCGACGAAGTATTGCGAACAAAGTTAATTCGTTAGGGATTTCCCTACTCATGATGACATCACAGGATTATCACGTCGCTTTATAGGGTTCTAGCGGATGCCCGCGACTTCGTCAGCGTGGATTTAAGTTTCAAAAATCCCGCGGGAACTCTTTGATTTTCCGGGATAAAAAGTAGCCTATTTCACTCTCTCAAGGTGAATATGAGATGGTGATAATTAATATCAACTGTAGAGTAAGAGATTTATTGCAAGTAAAGACAGCGACAGTGACCAATTGAGACGAACGAAGATTTATGGAGACAAGATGCGAATAAAGTGCACTATAAAATCGTTTCAAAGAAATGTAGGCAGCTAATGCAGAAGAAGTAAAAAGCCGTAATAGCCTAGTGGTTACGTCGGCCTCTTATACGGGGGTCGGGTTTTCGATTCTGGAAGCAACTAAACTATCACTTGCTTCTTCGGTGAAGGTAAACATCTTGAGGAAACCTGCATGCCTAGAGTTCTCCATAATGTTGTCAAAGATGTGTGAATTCGGGCAATCAGCACTTGGCTAGTATAGTGGACTATGCCCAAAACTGTTCTTACTCTGAGAGGAAACCCGTGCTAGGTAGTGGGCCGGCGATGGGTTGAAAATGCATGTTGAATGCAGTAGGTACCTACTTCGTTAATAGAATTCGAATTATCGCTGACTTAAATTTCACTAGACCAAATCCAAAGGCAAAGCTGCTGAAAAAAATTATTTTAAAACTAGCTGATGCCCGCGACTTCGTCCGAGTGGAATTAGGTTTTTGAAAATCCCGTGGGTACACTTATTGACTTTCCGGGATAAAAAGTATCCTATGTCACTCTACAAGTCTTTAACTATACCCATACAAAAAATCACGTCAATCCGTTGCACCGTTACGACGTTATTGAAGGACAAACCAACCAACAAACAAACACACTTTCGCATTTATAGTAAGGGTACTGATTGAAAGATATACCAGGGACTGAAAACAGAAGCGGAAAATAGAAACAATTGAAACCGAACACTTGCTTTCACGCTGACGCGAGTTGCGACCTTCGAATTTCAAAATGTTTTGTTTTAATTCCGAACAAAATCAACAATGTGTTCGCGAGTATTGTGGGTTGTGTGAGTGATGAATGCATGAATGCCTCGTCGATACTCCGATAATCGAGAGACGATTATTGATAGTCGATAGTCGACTATCGATAATATAATGCAACGGTGTCAATTATTCCGGTATACTAGGTAGAACGTTGTTTTATGTTTTATTTTGAGGATCATAAAATCAGGTGTGTTATTTTCCTCGAAAAGACGTGTAGTCGGTAGTACCTATTATGTAAATGGATTCCGATTAATAGAGGAGATTCATGACAAAAAAGTTATGAAAGCCTCAGAATAGGATATTAGACTGCGTTGAAGATCTACAAAAAAAAAACCGGTCAAGTGCGAGTCAGACTCGTGCACCGAGGATTCCGTATTGCAATCGTATTTTGTCGCCATCTTACACGATAGATCATAAACTATTATGCCTAAATATAAATATAAATCTGATTTAGAATATACAGGTAAAGTCCTTTTATATGATACCCCACTTTGATATAGCTAGCTTAGCACTAAAAGTTGAAAATACTAATTATTTTTCATGACATATTATTTATGTAACCACAAATTCACGGTTTTCGGATTTTTCCCGTTATGTGTGCCATAAGACATGCCTTCCTGCCAAATTTCATGATTCTAGGTCAACGGGAAGTACCCTGTAGGTTCCTTTTTTTCCTTTTCAGGTACAGAACCCTAAAAATAGCGGTAGAAGGAAGGAAAGATCACGATTTTTAAAAAAGAATATTAGCCTATTTAATCATGACTACGAGTAACATTCCCCTTTCCCCTCCAACTAAGTGTAAAAGCTTGTGCTAGGAGTAGGTACGACAGTAGAGGGGTGGAGTTTGAACTGCTAATCTTTCGAATTTCAGACCGTTCCTTTAACGGTTGAGCTATTGAGGCTTAAATTAATTTCTGTTAGCTTTATAGGTAGGCGAGTTCAATGTGTGGAAGCGATCTAATATTGGTATCGAAAAAATATTCCAGTATGTTTTCGTTCCACTTCCACTGTAAAAACAACTGGTCCGAAAACAATATTTGCTTGTCGAGAACAGACCATGCATATTCGAATAAGAGCCCGAACGGTTGATCTCGGGACAATAAAAGCTTGGATTTCATCTAAATATGTGAAAGGTAAAGGTGACTCACGCCCGATTTCACGAACATCCCCTAAACAATCACATAGTTAGATGTCACAACGACCTCCTATATTTAGGAGACCGTTTAGTCAGTAAGGGACTCTTTAAAACTGGTGAAACAGAAACGATCCCCTAACTGGCCCCTAAATATGCTTAGCGGTCCCTTAAATCTTATGGGTCGTTGGTGAAATTGGGCATGACTGATCTATCATCGCACAGCTCAAACTACTGGACGGATCGGGCTGAAATTTGGCATGTATGTAGATATTACAACGGAGGCATCCGCTAAGAAAGGAATTTTGATAATTCAACCCCTAAAGGGGGTGAAATAGGGGTTTGAAATTTGGACGAAGTCTCGAGCATAAGCTAGTTAAGTATATTTGAAACTTTCATCTGAATATTCTGATAATATTTCAAAGAAATCATCATCAACTGATAGACGTCTCCTGCTGGACATAGGTCACTTGTAGGGACTTCCACACGCCACGGTCTTGCGCCGCCTGAATCCAGTGGCTCCCTGCGACTCGTCTGATGTCGTCCGTCCACCTAGTGGGGGGGGGGGGTCTTCCAAAACTGCGCTTACCAGTGCGAGATCGCCATTAGTAGTGACATTCAAATAAGCCCAAACTTGTGTGGAGCGTGCCACCAATAAACTTCTCTTATAGTAAGTACCCAACACTGTTATGTATCTAGTACTTATAACGGTTGTAAACAAGTATATATACTTTAAGTAAAGTCCTTGAAACGGTTTGAACTTCCGCTAACTTGTAGGTATCAAGTTCACAAAGTCATATAAGCAGTTAAGCACCAATAACTCGAGCCGCTAAACTTTGAGACAGTTTAACAGCGACCGACCTCAATTAGAACCTTGAGAACTTAACACTTTGGTAGCTAAGTAATAGCACTCTCCCGACCTTACTGCCTACTACCGGAGCACTGGCCTGTCCGCACACGATTTGTGTGTGTGTGTGTGTGTGTTGGTAAAGATAGGGCTGGGATCTGAGCAAAGCTAATCGAGCGGGACAAGGACAACGTTATACGTAAGCAAGCTACTCGTGTGGTCTGGTTCGACTTTGGCTGTGGCTAATAATATCACATTGTTTGCAAAAACGTGCCGCCGAGCGATGCCGTGTAGAAATCGATAAGGATTTATAATACCTAATCAAATGTCACACCTCTTCCAAGTTAGGCTGCATCGTCACTTACCACCAGATGAGATCGCCATCAAAAGCTAACATAATTTAATATCGAATCAAAAAATTCACAACGGTTGCAAAAGGGGTTGCAAACATTATTATTATGGCTGGCAATCGCGGAGGTGCCATTATATTTTCTCACCTAACCCTTGTACGAGCAGGTATAGTCCGCGACAGGTTGAGATGGCAATCAGGGTATAAGGCGGGGGGACGCCTCGCACATCCGCACGTCATCAGCGCTCGCCCGTACCGGGTTAGCGCGGGGGCTGTGCGGGTGTGCGGGGCGTTCCCTCCCCGATTGCGATCTCGACCTGTCGCGTACTAAGGTACATAATGATTCCAGAAGCGTTAAACATCGTAAAGCGACGCCCGTGACCTACTTTGTGATTTATATGAAATTCGACACGTGCTTTTACGTAAAGCCACGTAAAGCGTGTATGCACTTGAGACACCTTTCCGACTTATTTTGTGTTTGACAGCTGCTGGTAGCTGATTAGCGCAAAAAGGCAACCTAAAAGGATTCCACTGGAAAGTGAGAACGATGTAAAATTATACAGTCAGGGAGTACAAATTATTACATTTTGTTAAATAGGTACAATTACTTTTCAAAATCAATGACGAACAACGAACAGCATTTGTTTTTTTTTGCAATAAACAGAAACAACAGCTTTCTATTTGCAATATAGTTCGAAATTTAAATAAGTAAAAAAACCTTTGATAAGTTTCCATTTTGGTTGTCATATTATTTCGGAGTAAAAGATCGTTCCATTTTTAAATTACACGACAGATATGAATTTACTATGTAATATTTTATTTGGCCGCTAAACCACGACAGATATGGATTTTCATACAACTTTTGCCGGCCGCTGCTCGCATGTATTTGGCCAGTACAGCAGTTTCGATTTATCTCGAAGAAGTAGGTATGTCAAAATAATGTATTGTAAATCTCTATATATAAAAATGAATCTCTGAATGTGTTGCTGATCGCAAATCTCGAGAACAACTGAACCGATTTCGCTCATTCTTTTTTTTATAATATTCCTTGAGGATAGGATGGTTCTTACGGAGAGAAAATTTTTAAAAAAATCCTGAAAAAGAATCGACTGTTAGGCGGTACGAAGTTTGCCGGGGCAGCTAGTCGTAAATATAATTTATATCCCGTAGTTTGAAATAAGCTTAAAATATATCCAGATCGAGTTCCAAGTTAGCATTTCACGACATTGCGCCACAGTTATCTTTTGTTAGAATTATATATTACAGGCTATAAATTAGGTACCTAAAAAATCATCTACCTTTACAATAAGTAGATCAAATTCAGCATTTAATTTTTTAGTTTTTACTCAGTTTAAACATTCCAAAGCGTTCAAACCTTGTTTTTCTATCGCGATGGGATCCATTTGTGATTTGAGAAAGGGTCTCAAAGGGACAAAGGGATACTTAGGACAATAGTGTGATGTTACCAGGACCACATAACAATGGAAGCATTCGCTAAAGGGTCTTGAATAGGTAGCCACAGGGCTGGTTTTATTGGAATTGTTTTGTATGAGTGCGTTAACTTTGAAACCGGTCACCGAGTCCCACCTTCATCTCGGATCGCTTACATGGATATTTTATGTAGAAAACTAGCAGTTGCTCGCGACCTTATCCGTTTTGATTTTTGAGATGTTGTAAACTTGTAAGAATTCGCAAAGTTGTGTGAAGTCTGCCAATCCGCACTGGGCCAGCGTGGCGTAGTATGGCCTAAACCCTTCTCGTTGTTAGGGGAGACCTGTACTCAGATGATGATGATGATGATGATGACATTTAAATGACGACTGTTTTTAAGGGGGTAGTCAAATCAGTGACTTTTTATCAAACGTCAAAACGCGCGCTCTGTACAGTGCGACAAAGCTTTCTTGGCACTTGAATGACATTGACAGTGGGGAGCTGGAGAAGAAAGGCTTTTTAAACAAAGGGGACACTTGACGGCAACGTTAGTTCCGATTTTCGCCACGCGCCACGATAGCCCTGTCGCACTATATGTAAGATTCTATGAAATACTGGAATACGACTTCACATCATAATGACGTACTTTTTAGTTTAATCGATAATTTAAAATGTTTTTTTTTTTTAAAGAAGTAATTAAACTATTAATAAACTTAAATCTAAAAAAAAACAACATTAAATTAAAAATAAATTAAATTAAATTAAATCTTATTAATTAAATTAAATGGTTATTACACTTAAAACTGAAAAAAGTACGTGGAATTTTCTTATTTTGGAAGATCCTCTATTTAATGATCACTGAGAAATAATTTATTTTTCGAGGTATAGAGAACGTTAGAATCAGTTTCTTGAATTTAAATAAAATATGTTTGTTGATTGTTAATTTTTTCAGTATATCAGTATTCAATATATGAAAAGTTTTTACAAAAGGGCCTCAAAGTAACAAAGGGAACATTTTGTGTGATAGCACCAGCGAGTCACGTAACAATAGTCTTTAGCGGCACGTTTTATCGAAGCTCCCGAACCTAACCTTTGAAATCTGACTAAATGACATTGTTCTATTATATCATCAAAATTTAATATACTATCCTAGTTCATAATTTTTATTTTATTTTTTATAGCTGTATTATAAGCTGCAGTAGTAATATTTTGAAACAGCTTTATGCAAGTCATAATTTGACATCATCATGATCAACCCATCGCTCGCCGGCTCACTAGACTGAGCACGGGTCTCCTCTCAGAATGAGAAGGGTTAGACCATAGTTCAATACGCTGGCCAAGTGCCGATTGGCAGACTTCACACACCTTTGAAAACATGGAAAACTCTCAGGCATGCAGGTTTCCTCACGATGTTTTTCTTCACCATTAAAACGAATGATATTTAATTTCTTAAAACGCACATAACTCCGAACAGTTAGATGTGATCGAACCCCCGACCTTCCGAATAGGAGGCGGACGGACGTCGTAACCACCTGGCTATCATGGCTTCGCATTTAGCATATTCATAATCCATGACGTGAAATTGGGCTGTCGAGTGTCGATGTATTTGCTCAGAGTGAGGCCGAATTACATGAAAACGAGCACAAGGGCGGGACGGCAGTTGGGAGTTGGGACGCTAGAGTATACAAAATTAATTATGCCAATAAATTTATCTTGTATCGCGTAAGTAAACCTATACTTTGTTAGCCTAGTGATTAAGTCATCGGCCTCCTATTCGGGAAGTCTGGGGCAGAGTTGTTGCGGATGCCAATATTTTGCGGATGCGGATTACTAAAAGTTCACATCCGCGGATGCGGATGTCTGAACTGAATGCATGCGAATGTTCCGCATTTGTGGATGTGGATACGAATTTCCGTTACATCCCTGTTGGGTACCGTTGTACACTTTTTAGGGTTCCGTAGTAAACAAGGAACCCTTATAGTTTCGCCATGTCCGTCCGTCTGTCTGTCCGTCCGACCTCGGTTAATCTCAGAGACTATTAGTGCTAGAAATCTGTAATTTGGCATGGGTATAAATATTAATCACGACGACAAAGTGGTGAAATAAAATTTTGATAAATATTTTTTTTAGGGTAGCTAGCTGGTCCCTGGTCTGGAGTTCAATCCCGGGCACAAATTTTCCGAGTTATTAAATATTACTTGCTGAAGTGAAGGAAAACATCGTGCGGAAACCTGCATTCCTAAGAGTTTCCGTAATGATCGCAAAGGTATGTGAAGACTGCCAATCCGCATTTAGCATATTAAATAAAGCATAAATACATGACGTGAAATCGATGTACGGGAATTTGCTCCAAGAGTGATACTGAATTACATGAAAACGAGCGCAAGGGAAGCTGTGATAGCCTAGTGGTTAGGACGTCCGCCTTCTAATCGGAGGTAGGAGTTCGATCCCGGGCACGCACTTCTAACTTTTCGGAGTTATGTGCGTTTTAAGTAATTAAATATCACTTGCTTTAACGGTGAAGGAAAACATCGTGAGGAAGCCTAAGAGTTCTCCATGATGTTCTCAAAGGTGTCTGTCTAGTGTGAAGTCTACTAAACCGCACATGGCCCGCGTGGTAGACTATAGCCAAAACCCTTCTCACTGTGAGAGGAAACCCCGTGCTCTGTAGTGAGTCGGTGATTGGTTAATAATGATGATGATGATGAGCGCAAGGGTGTGAGTTGGGGAGTGCTATATTAGGTATACAAAATTAATTATGCTAATATTTTTTCTTGAATTGTGTAAGGAGCTTATTTCTCCGGCATTTTATAGAGATATCGCCGGAGATTGCTTATTATAATATTAATTTAAATTACAGCGACAAGATTATCAGTAATACTGTGGCAACTCAACCCAACTGGAGAAGTCATATTCCGAACCAGTGGTAGATGCAGTTGACGATGCAAAAATACTTGTAAAAGTCAAAACCGCGGCGCGTACGCGAACTGACTCCCTTGAAAAAGGACCCCGGATGGGTTCGAAACTAGTCGGGCTAACGTCGACTAAACACGTGAGTACAGCCGGGACAGATATCTATATATATATAAAAGGAAAAGGTGACTGACTGACTGACTGACTAGTCAGTCAGTCAGTCAGACTGACTGACTGATCTATCAACGCACAGCTCAAACTACTGGACAGATCGGGCTGAAATTCGGCATGCAGATAGCTATTATGACGTAGGCATCCGCTAAGAAAGGATTTTTGAAAATTCAACTCCTGAGGGGGTGAAATAGGGGTTTGAAATTTTGTAGTCCACGCGGACGAAGTCGCGAGCATAAGCTAGTTATTTATAATTGAAATCACTCACGGTGGTTTAAACGCTAAAATACTTGTAAAAGTTTAATTGTTTTTTTTTTTTAATATTTCGCGCTTGTGATTGTGAAAACAAAAATGCCAATATTACTATGTATCATTATTTATTCATCCAATTAGTTTATGGACACTAGGTATCTTAGGGATGATTTATGCCAACACGTGGCGGGCACGGCTCGTCCGCGTCTCGTACGTGGCACGGCAGGAGTGCAAGGGGCACTCTAATTTGAAATTTGTAAATTTGTGTACCTACCTAGTCCACGCGGACGAAGTCGTGAACGTAAGCTAGTCGACAATAATTAGGTATTATGTAAACCCTATCTGAAACTGTACTAAACTTTTAGGAAAGAAGGTAGGTACTAAACCGCCGCCAGCATGTTTGTGTTCAGGGAGCTTTGAGTTTCAGTTGAAGCTATTTACATGAAATTTTAATCTTGCGAATTATGGAATAGTTCGAAATTGTTTGTGTTCACTTTTCAAAATTATTACCAGATATTATGATATCCAACGTTAGAAGCTATGACTGTCTGGTATTGAGGAACTGAAAACAAGTAAGTATAAAAGAAGAAGAAAGAGTGAATAGCACCGAGCGGCGAGCATGCTAAATGGTCTGTGGTGAATAGGCAGGCATCTTCTAGGGCCTAGGCAGGCAACATCACCTATACGAAAGCAGTTAAGCGCATGCCTACTTAGAAACTGGTCAAGTGCTAGTTGGACTCACACACGAGGGGTTCCGTACCATCGTATAAGGTACCAAATACTTTAATGTAGACAACTGCAAGTTAATGACGGACTGCGCCATCTATGTGATTAAATAAATTTATTTTTTTCATGAACGCATTTTATTTATTTTTTTGTGATATAACCACAAATTCACGGTTTTCAGATTTTTCTTTACTTGTGCTATAAGACCTTCTTGCCAAATTTCATGATTTAGGTCAACGGGAAGTACGCTATAGGTTCGTGACAGACACAAGTCACAACAGACAGACAGACAGATAACAAAGTGATCCTATAAGGGTTCATTTTTCCTTTTGAGGTACGGAACTCTTAAAAAGAATAAAGACAGATTTTCTGTATCCCAATTTGTATTACATTTCCCCACTGTAATCAGTTAAAGAAAATTTAGCATTGGTCAATAAACTGCGAAAAGTAATATATTTCCGAACATCTAAGGACCATTCGTCACTGCCAGCAATAAAGTGGCCATTGACAAGATGGCTGACAGCCTCACCTCAAGGAGGCAATAAAACGGGATAAATGAATTCACTGTTTAAGCGTTAAAGCCTTGTTAATTTAATGCTTGAATAGCGGCGTTAAGAAGGCGCAGTTCGGTGCTTTCTTCGTACGTTTAACATAGGAGGGTGATTACTACATTATTTGATAATTGTACGCTCAAAACTAAGTATATCTGTTTGTCTTGCCATTTTCTAGGTTCATTGATACTTGTATAAAACATTGAAAAACAATTATTTTAAAGTTACGAGCCTCGAAATATTCCTATTTTAACACTAAACATGGGCATAAATAAATAAAATTAGGTGTGTGAAAATTCTAAAACAATTTAACTTTAAAGATACTTAGTTTATTTATTTATTCGCTGAAATATCTTTACTTTGCAAACAACCGTACATTTAGTATTTTTGTCTCTAAAAAACTTTTTCTAAATGCGCGCGCGCTTGATTTCGGTGAAAATCGTCGTGCCTCTGACCTTTCTCATACAATGTTAGGTGAAAAATAAGCAGGTTGCCCACGTGCGCCGGCGATTTCGGTCGAGCGTTCAACGTACTGCGTCACCTTAAGAGATATTCATTCGTAGCGCGCTCCAAACAAACGAAGTTTGGCTCTCATTTGAATACTAACCAATCAAACTCAATGAAAGTTAATACGTTCTAAGAATCTGTCTGAGGTTTTCCGGATTTAATTTCCGTTAAAATACTCACTAGACACTTGCTAGAACCTTACATTCGTTGCGCCCCGCACACCTGCACGTCACCCGCGCTCGTCCGGGGACTGTGCGGGTGTGCGGGGCGTTCCCTCCCCGACTGCCATCTTGATCTGTCGCGTGCTATAGCTATCGGTCGGATGAATGCCTAATGCGTGTTCTGACACGCACTTCACTAAGTACTTTTGAGTACGAAACTCTAAAAAGTGGAGGAAAACACATGTGTTGATTTTATAGAAGTCTTATTATTACAGTGATAATATATTTCACCATCTCGTCAGGTTGCGTCCCTTGAGCCCTGAGGCAATAATTTCCCATTTTATTGCTTTATTTAGACACAATGCTCTCCCGCGGGAAATACGCGGAGATCACCGACCCCGACCGTTTTCCTAAATGGTTTTCAAATATTTACACTCATGTGAAGTTCCTTGAAATTGCTCTAAAACTTTATGGAGTCGTAACTCGTAATAATGTATTAATTGGTGGCCAGACGACATTAAAAAAGTCGCAGGCAGCCGCTAGATTCAGACGGCGCAAAACCGTGATGTGTGGAAGTCACCACAAGAAACCTATCATCAGCAGTGGACGTCTATGACGATGATTATGATGACTCCAACTTCCGCACATTTATATTTTTTCACGTGGAACACGGCCCTGTATAAGTTAGCCAAGTGTGCTGGCCGCGCGATGTGATAATGTGTAGCGTGTATGTATGTAAGCCCCTAACCCAAATGAAATGTACTTGGATTACACATATTTGCTCGGAAATATATACATAATACTTGGTAATATATTTTGCTGAAATGTCAAGAATCAAGATACGAAGAGATAATGTAATTAAGTAGATGTATTGTCATGTACATAAATGTGTTATTTTGACGTGACTACAGGACGGCTAAATATAACTAACGCATAAAGCAGTGGACGTCTATCAGTTGACGATGATGATGATGATGATTGTAATACTAACTGTTATTTACCCACAATTTGACAAAATAAAGAATTTATTTATTTATTTATGATTCCGCATTTTTATGGTTTTCATGATTTCACGTTGGAAATGGCCCTGTATAAGTTTGCCAAGTGTGCTGGCTACACGTCGTGAAAATGTGTCGCGTGTATGTATTAAGCTCTTAACCCAAATGAAATGTATTTGATTACACATATTCTACACATAATTTGCTCTGAAAATCATAATAATATATAATGCTGAAATGTCAAGATATGAAGAAATAATGTAATGAGATGTATTGGTACATAAACGTGTTCTTTTGACCTGACTAAAGGGGAGTTAAATATGGCACTAATCATAGCAGTTGAGGACCTCGCATCGGAAAGCGCAGCTTTTGGAAGACCCCTAACTAGGTGGACAGACGACATCAAACAAGTCGCAGGCAGCCGCTAGAATAGAATAGCAGACCGTGATGTGTGGAAGTCACCACAAGAGACCTATGACCAGCAGTGGACGTCTATCAGATGACGATGACGACGGGATGCAAGCTATCTCTGTAACAAATTTAATTAAAATCGGTTGAACGGATGGGCCGTGAAAAGCAAGCAGACAGACAGACAGACACAATTTTGCATTTATAATATTAGTATGGAAGTATGGATTACTTTTACCTTTAAAGGTTGATTTTAACATCCTAAATAAATTGAAATATTTTTAGTGGAATTAATTTTATTTTAAGCAAAACCAAATGTGAAGAATGGTGACCACCATTCTTCACAAAAAAGTTAATTGGCAACACAAATAAATTCTACTACAACTACCTTTAAAAGCCAAAAACAAACGCGAACCGAAAAAAGGTCGCTATAAAGAGAATATAAAATGTGCAGCTAATTTTAAATTTAAATGCGCTAAAACTTACCTTTGTGAAATCGTTCTACTGCCAAATTCATAAAAAGAACACTGGTTCAAACGATAATTGTTTATGTTACTATGATGATTTGTTTGCTGACCGATTGTTTGCTAATAAAACAAAAGTTCATAAATGATTCGTAGCGCCCTATCGGATTGTTTTCGTAGCAACACGCGTGCTACGCCGTAGCCGGTGGGTTACTGGCGGGAGTCGGGACTTGTAGCTCTACGGACCAAGAGCTAAGACTTCAACTTGACTTGATGGCATTTAATAAAGGGTAAAAGTTTTAAATACACTTTTACTGGCTTTGGCTTGGCTTGGCTTTCTATTCTAGGCCTTATGAATCTATATTTCTCTAAGTATGTGATTATGTGGAACTGCCAGCCCAGTGCCAGCCGATTATATTATTTTTACACAACTACACAAAAAAGGATTGTTGTCAATATATTTTATTCCACCATAACTTCTGAATATCTGAACAGATTTTGATTCTAAAAGTAGCCTATGCCACTGTCAAGATCTTGAACTATACCCATGCAAAACTACGTTGATCCGTTGCGAAATGGTTAAAGCACAAACAAACAAACAAATAAACTAACAAACAAACACATTTTCGCATTTATAATATGGGTAGTGCTGGGTAATGAGATATGGGTGTAGAGGTATATTTGTGGGATTATTTTTTTAATAAATCAATTGCCTCATCTAGTTTTATCACCATCTCTTCGGCTACTACCTAGAGAGTAATCACCATTTTCAGATGAGCCTTCATCACGAACTCATACTTATCACAACACAGGTCTACTTCTTGTTGGACTCGTAACGTTGGGCCTTGTTTTCTTATGTTAATATTAACATACATTAGATTTCTCTCTGAATATGTGGAATTATGATTTGATCAACTATTATTCTAAGTAGAGGCCATGTTATGTTATGTTTGGATTCCCTTGTGGAAATCTCAATTTGTTTTACAGATAACTTAATTACAAAAAGTCAAATCCAATGAAATCATGTCTACTACCTAATGCGTTCGGCGAGTGCCGGTCAACTAGTAAACGCTGCTTATTAATTAGCCAAGATGTTTTTATCCCACAACAACACGCGCCAAGTCGCCTCGTGAGTGCATTGGCCGAGTAAATGGACCAATGTGAACTAGACTCTTGACTCATCATCATGATCATGATCAACCCATCGCCGGCTCACTACAGAGCACGGGTCTCCTCTCAGAGTGAGAAGGGTTTGGCCATAGTCTACCACGCTGGCCAAGTGCGGATTGGTAGACTTCACACACCTTTAAGAACATTATAGAGAACTCTCAGGCATGCAGGTTTCCTCACGATGTTTTCCTTCACCGTTAAAGCGAGTGATATTTAATTACCTACTTAAAACGCACATAACTCCGAAAAGTAAGAGGTGCGTGCCGGGATCGAACCCCCGACCTCCGATTAGAAGGCGGACGTCCTAACAACTAGGCTATCACAGCTTATAGTAGTATGTATCATCAATCTTTTTTTTTGTTTTTTAATTTTAATTTTTAATTTTTTTTTTTAAATTTTTTTTTTTAATTTTTTTTTTTTTGATGTATTCCCCATGCATACCCGGGGCTCCGGGCCTGTGCACGCCACTGCTCTTGAGGTGTATAAAATATTCCAGTATAGAAACACTGTAAAAACATTGAACGCCTATTCCGATTAAAGTATTCAGAACTGTCAACATTAGGATAACAGTGGACATCTGTAAGCCCTAAGCAGGAACGAATTGCAGCCCACATTTTTTTTACTTAATACTATAAATGCGAAACTGAATCGATTAAACATGAAGGGATGGGCCGTAAAAAGCTACCAGACAACTAGTTTTTCACGGCTCCTCAGTTTAATCGATTTTGACGAAAATTGGTACAGAGATAGCTTGCATATTGGTACAGAGATAGCTTGCATCCCGGGGAAGGCAATAAACTACTTTTGGTCCCGGAAAACCAAAAAATTCGCACGGTATTTTTAAAAATCTAAATCGACGCGGAGGATGGCACGGACATCTTGTAAATAATAAAAAAAGTTCCAGCAGCTGTAGCGGACGTCCTCCACCCTCGCGCTGTGGTCAGCGTCCGTTTAACCGATTTTGACAGATACAGAGATAGCTTGCGTCCCACGGCTTACAAAAGCTACTTTTGGTCCTGGAAAACTAAAGAGTTCCCACGGGATTTTTAGAAAATACCATATCATACCATATATGTAATATAGTGTGTATTACCACTTCACTCATTCGTGATCCCAGGAGACGCGGTTCGATTCCTGCCGGTCCGCAATTTTTGATATGAATTTAAAATTATTTAAAAATAAAAGAGTTCCCACGGGATTTTTAAAGTCTAAATCCACGCGGACGAAGGCACGGGCATCATCCAACTAAAATAATAAAAAAGTAAAATAGGATAAAATAGGATAGAATAGGATAAATAGGACAAAAACTGAAAGCTACAAAAAATCCCAGCATCTGTAGCGGACGTCCTCGACCGGCGCGCTGCGGTCGGCGTGGAAACATTAATTATTTCATGCGTCGCCCAACATACCTAATATAGGACGCAACCATACTGTGAGACTTTTTATCGCAAAGGTCATTTAGGACCTGCGATCACTTATGGGAAGTGGGTGAATAAGGAAGGTGGAGGACTGTGTGTGGTGGCGCGCTCTTAGGGCTTGGCTAGTCCTATTTCTAGCAGTGGACGCGTGGGACCACCCTAAAATAGCCAATCTAGGGTGCATAGTCCGAAACGTGGTTAGAAACACTCTAGGGTAGGAAAGAAAGACTGATTGGAGTCGGAGTGTCTGGGCTACATTCGGGTAATTTTAAATGCATTATTTGAGTAGGTAGGTGGGTAAAACGCATAAGTTAAACTTTTTTAACCGAAATTTTTAGTTGTTTAACTCCTTTTGACAATTTTTGCAGTTAAAAGTAGCTTTGGCCCGATAAAAGTTGTAACTATAATATCTATAGGTTCTTAGATTCCTACTCGTACTTGACCTAGCTTAGGTACAAAAATAACCCATTAAAACTACCCAACTTAAAACGTTAAACCTTTATAGAACACTGTCAAAGTCAGGCCTACTGCCGTAAAGTTAGAATGTCTAATAAATTCATTCGAATTCTGCAAAAAAAGAATCCTAGGTATAACTATCTATCTATTTCTCGAGATTGGGCGCATAAAGGCCAAATAAATTCAGTAAAACCGTTAATTGAACTACAACGAACAACATACCATTCAAAGCTAAAAATTCGTCACAGAAATGTGACCTTTAACTGCTAATAATTAAATAACAATTTCCCCTGAAATCATAAGCAAGTTTTGAGGATGACTTAAAGCGAAGAGTACACCCAAATACATCATAACTTTGCGGTCTCACGTTCGCCGTATGTGGACGTATCGTATTATCACCAGTTTATTATAGTACATGCATTTCTGGTACACAACCTTTATGCTCCTTACATTAAGGTTGATTCCTGCTTTTTCAGAGGCCAACTTTTTCGGACAACAACATAACTGGCGATCCTAGAGTTAAGATCCTAGAGTAATAAGACGTGATACTTTCAGATTTTTTTTAGATGGAAACACTCGATATTTCCGTCTTTTAGAAAGCTTTTAAGCTTCTAGTTACAGCATTCTACTGACAATAAGCAGGTGTATGAGGAGTGTCATACTAATTTTCACAGCTTCAAGTCCTCGGTAAATACTAAGTACTAAGTAAGTCCAGCTGTGGACGCATGCAGGCTAACGGGTTGGATTCAAAGAGATAATAGAAATGTTCAAATACTTGATTTTTATTTTATTTTAAATTACAAAAAGAAATTGAAAAGTTTTGTACAAAGACTTATATTTCTTAGAAAAAAATGCGGTAAATCTTTGTTAAAACCATTTCACATTCGTTCTATAAAAATAACAATCATTCCTCATACGTATGGCTAAGGTTTGGAATACTCTTCCGTGATATGTGTTTCCTACCAATTACAACCCGGGTATCTTTGAAACAAGAGTGAATAGGCATCTTCTAGGTAAACGCGTCCCATCTTAGGCCACATCATCACTTCCCATCAGGTGTGATTGTGGTCAAGCGTACACCTATAATGAATAAAAAAAAAAAAAAAAATCTCAATATCTCAATTGCTCAAGTAGGGTACAAAAGATGGTCAACTTATAATTATAATTAATATGTATTAAGTACCTACGAGTATTACAATAATTACATAGGTAAGTAAGTATAAAATTAAAATATTTCGCTCAAAATTTGAATAAAATATCACAGCCAATAAGCCCAATTGCACCTTTTTGGAAAAGTAGTTATTTTCTAATTTTATTATCTAACTTAATAGGTATAGTCTATACCGTATAGACTAATATTATAAATGCGAAAGTATATCTGTCTCTCTGCTAGCGTTTCACTGCCCAAATAAATATTTTTCATTTTTTTCCACTTTCATTTGACGAAATTTAGTACAGAGACAGCTGCATTTCGGGGATGAACTTATCTACTTATTGCCCCGGAAAATCAAAGAGTTCCCACGGGACTTAAAAAAAACTAAATACACACGAAGTATTAGTACCTTTAAATAGGTGGAAACGTATTCACCTACGTGGAAAAGGGCAATAGGTACTATAGGTAGGTACCTACTAGATTTAGATCTGTCAAGTTAGTATGTACTAACTGACAGAAGTGCCTCGCATTTCCGCGAGAAGCGCCATGTTTAACTTTTAAGTCTTTTAGGTGTTTAAGTTAAAAAAATAGGTTATTCCTAATTTAATTTGAGAACACAATTTTCAGTATGAGGTATTATGTTAGACTGGCCCTTAATTTTTCGAGTTAAGTTTTCGCTAATGTAACCCATTGGTTCGTCAGTCACAACAAGTACTTATCGCACCCGATTCAAAAGGCTGATTGGCGAACCAATGAGCGGTGACACAGACAGAGTGGCTGTGTCGCCGCACATTGGTTCATTAGCCACTCCAACAAATAGATTCATTAATTAATTATCCTTGCCACGTTCATACTGCATCTTTTGCGCGTTTTTCCCTACTCCTTGACAACATAACCAAGCGCCTTCATCTCTCTATCGAAGTCTTCATCCCGGTACTTCTTGATCTTCTGCAACCAGAGCCCCGAGGGAAAGTGGCTTCTGCAGGTGCCTCCGTACCTCGCCGGCAGACACTCCCGCGCCACGTGCTGGTGAAGGGAGTTCATGTCACTGCCGTGGAAGTGGAGGCGATTCCAGAAGCCCTGGGGGATAAACCGCTTGAAGATGTAGAAGATCGTGTTGAAGACCCAGGAGTAGTTGACGATGTGACATGACCGCACTTTCGTTGGCATCGCAGTCTGTGGAAATAACAAGAAATGTTTAAACGCTAAAATAACAAGTAATTTAAAAAGTTGCGGTTTGCACAGTCCGCACATTAAAGCGCATAAAATCCGCCATTTTAATTTTTAAGAATTTTATGTACCCAGTGACACTCGCGCCGTCAAGACGAATCTAATAATGTATCATTTATCAAAATCGGTTGAGCCGTTGAGCAGTTGCGACTTGCGAGCAGACATACCCTCCTTTTTAGGCTCGCCGCAGTCGGGTAAAAATAAGTGCATACCCACAGATTAGAGATTACTGCTCTAATCTGTGTGCATACCTATCCAATAGAATTTTTAGTAAGATCCTTGGCGTCACGAAAAGCTCACTCTGTTTTCATTTATCACTTCTGTATCTACTCTGGATTCTCTGACACCTTTAATTATTACTTCGATGTATAACATTGTTTTTTTTCACAATGGTGTTTGAAATGTATTGTCATAGTAATAAAAAGCCAACATACCCCTAATAAAGAAACAATCTGGTAAGCAAGGGTGGGCGTGACTGCGGCGAGGTGCCGCATCGTGATTCCCTCCATGTCAACCAGCAGCGTTCCCCCGAAGACCTGAAGCTTCGGCTGTCGGACACCGATCTCTGATACCGCCATGCCAGCCCTTAATAGGTCTATCAATGGCATTTCGTTTGGATCCCACATTCCTGGAAGATGATAAATGAAAGATTCATCTGACACTAACGGAGAAAGATCAGGCACAGGACCAAAGGCTTTGCGTTCTTAGTCAAGGGATAGCTAGTAACTTGTAATTGAAATACATCTTAAATATATAAAAGGAAAAGGTGACTGCCTGACTGACTGATCCATCAACGCACAGCTCAAACTACTGGACGGCTCGGGCCGTGAAATATGGCATGCAGATACCTATTATGACGTAGGCATCCGCTAAGAAAGGATTTTGAAAATTCAACGCCTAAGGGGGTGAAATAGGGGTTTGAAATTTGTGTAGTCCACGCGGACGAAGTCGGGAACATAAGCTAGTCTTAAATATATAAAAGGAAAAGGTGACTGCCTGACTGACTGACTGCCTGATCTACCAACGCACAGCTCAAACTACTGGACGGCTCGGGCCGTGAAATTTGGCATGCAGATACCTATTATGACGTAGGCATTTGGATAGGATTTTGAAAATTCAACCCGTAAGGAGGTGAAATAGGGGTTTTGTAGTCCACGCGGACAAAGTCGCGAGCATTACATAACAAAATACGTACAGACGTGTCTGTGCTCATGGCCGTTGAGAGTTCTTTTATCTGGAGCTAATCCTGGATGTCGATTCCGGTCACGCTTATCATAAAAATGCATTGTCAGTGGAATTGAACCAACATGGAAATATCTACTCCTTAGGATACGAGGAAATGGTCAGCTTCAAGATTTGACCTCAACAAACAAAAGTACAAATATTGCCAGTTAAAAAAAACTTGTAAAAAATTGCCTTACCCCAGCGAACTATAGAGAGTCTTCCAACATCGGGCCTGTCCAGTATGACACCTTCGTACACTTTGACTTTGACCAGCCCCCACAGGTCCACGCCCTTCTGCAGCGCTGGATACTGCTCACGGAAAGCGTAGTAGCGGACTAGCTGGAACAGAAATCAGTTTTTTATAATACTTAGGTAGGTACAATTATAGTGTAAGACCAAGACATGACCAACAACATCATGTTATTCCTACCATCCTGCTTTTAAGAGTTGATAGAGAAACTACTCGTCAGTCGTACCAATCCACCAAGTAAGTACAAACATGGAAGAGAATTTAATAGGGCTGAGTACTGAGTTCCTTAAGATCTACGGAACTCTAAGGACCCTGGTCTCTGTCTGCGGGGTAACTTCAGAACAAATCAAAGAAGCTAACAGCTCTCTCTCTTTCTGCATCTTTTGGCAATCTTAATACCTACTATTGCCTATAGAGAGTGTGAGTTAATCAAAGGCGATTGTGGTCATCACACTACTAGCTGTTAGGTGAAATTTTGCACAAGTCCTAGCACCGTTGTCCTTGCAAGAATGCCATAAATTCAGTCAATCACATCAATGAGATTTCTATTAAATTACACTAAATACCATTTGGTGCCACTTAGGCGGAGGTTCACCATTTCTAAAAACCATATGCCTCATGCAATAACCAAAGTAAGTCAACGATTATAATAATCGGTGCTAGAACTGGTACTTACTTATTTAGCAGAAATAGCACGGGTCATGTCTCGGGGCCAGCCTCGCTGGCTGTATAAGTTGAACTAAGTTTCAAATAAACTTACGAGTTTGTACGCTCGACGCACGATGAAGTCTCTTGAGCGGAGGAATCTTAGAAGGTACTCGTCATCTGTGCGATGTGGTTTTACTTCGCCGTGTTCTGAAAATAGCATCACAGGAGCAATTGAGATGAAACATTTTTAGGGTTCCGTACCTCAAAAGGAAAAAAGGGACCCTTGAATCACTTTGTTGTCTGTCTGTCGTGTCTGTCAAGAAAACCTATAGGGTACTTCCCGTTGACCTAGAATCATGGAATTTGGTAGATAGGTAAGTCTTATAGCACAAGTAAAGGAATAATTCCGAAAACCGTGAATTTGTGGTTACATCACAAAAAAAATTAAAATGTGTTCACGAAATTTTTGTGAACACATTTTAATAACAGCGCCATCTATATATAATTTGATAAATTAATTTTAATTTATTAAATCACATGTAGATGGCGCTGTTGTCATTATTTTACAGTGTTGCACATAAAAAGTTTAAAATATCTTGTAATTACACTACAAGCATAGATCATAAGCGAGACCAATAATTAATCTATGACTACAAGTTTTCCCCTGCACTTTTAATATGTTGTAGGCATCTTCTAGGCAAACGCGCTCCATCTTAAGCTTCATCATCACTTGGCAGCAGGTCTGATTACGCTTTAGTTTTATAATTTAATTAAAAAACTTGCTGTTGAAATGTTACCGAAGATCATTTGCCTCAACTCCATGATGGCTGACGCCCTGGTATCTGGATTCTCGTTGCATTGTTCTTGCGCTATTGCCAGCAGCTCCGGGTCCTCTTTGGTGTTGAGTTCAGCCTCGAACGCTATTTCAAGGAAGCATTCGTACATTATGTTCTTCTGGTCCCGTCACCTACGTATAATGTAAGATCATTGTGAATAAGAAAATGAACATACACTCTTCATGTAAAAAGAAGAACAGGCGATGGACCGTCCTACTGAATACTGATGCTCTATCATCAACGGTCTATGGACTTGGTTTTATTCTCTCTATACAGATCTAATGCAACAATTATTTTAGCGTTTAAACTATCGTGAGTGATTTCGATTATACAAAGACCCCGATGGGTTCGAAACTAGTCGGGCTGACGTCGACTAAACAGGATTTACTTAATCCGGTGTGTCATATGTGCAACAACTATTATCGATTTATATCTTCACTAGCTGATGCCTGCGACTTCGTCCGCGTGGAATTAGGTTTTTCAAAAATCCCGTTGGAACTCTTGGTTTTTCCGGGATAAAAAGTAGCCTATGTCACTCTCCAGGTGACACTCTATCTATACCCATGCAAAAAATCAGGTCGATCCGTTGCTCCGTTGCGACATAATTGAAGCACAAACCAACAAACCAACAAACCAATAAACCAACAAACTACCAAACAAACACACTTTATAGTAGTACCTACGTACTTTAGGGTAGTGATAAATTTAAGGTTTTCTACGAAAAATTATCTTCATATTACAAATGAGGTTAATTTAGTTGATTAGTTACTGAGTTTAGGAATCATCCCGCCACTTGCACTGGTGAAAAAAATATTGCAACGATATGCAGTTGAGCTAGAACGGGTTCATCATCATCATGATCAAGCCATCGCCGGCTCACTACAGAGCACGGGTCTCCTCTCAGAGTGAGAAGGATTTTGGCCATAGTCTACCACGCTGGCCATGTGCGGATTGGTAGACTTCACACACCTTTGAGAACATTATGGATAACTCTCAGGCATGTAGGTTTCCTCACGATGTTTTTCCTTCACCGTTAAAGCAAGTGATATTTAATTAATAAAAACGCACATAACACCGAAAAGTTAGGGGTGCGTGCCCGGGATGGAACCCCCGACCTCCGATAAGAAGGCGGACGTCCTACCACTAGGCTATCACAGCTTCGACTAGAGCGGGTTAGCTAGCTAGAAAAATAAAGGCTAGAAAAAATCTGAGTGCCTTTCACCGCAATTCAGTCTAGACACTGCACACTGATGCGATAAAATGCACGGACCCTATAAGTCATTGACGGACCCAAACGGGGCCAAGGTTACATCGACTGGATTTGGAAACGTGAATGAACCGTCCGGTCAGCCTTCGATCAGTGATATTGACATATGAATACTAAACCTCCACATTTAATTTAATTAACTACTTATATTTAACTAGCTTATGCTCGCGACTTCGTCCGCGTGGACTACAAAATTTCAAAACCCTATTTCACCCCCTTAGGAGTTGAATTTTCAAAAATCCTTTCTTAGCGGATGCCTACGTCATAATAGCTATCTGCATGCCAAATTTCAGCCCGATCCGTCCAGTAGTTTGAGCTGTGCGTTGATAGATCAGTCAGTCAGTCAGTCAGTCAGTCAGTCAGTCAGTCAGTCAGTCAGTCAGTCAGTCAGTCAGTCACCTTTTCCTTTTATATATTTAGACTAGATGATGCCCGCGACTTCGTTCCCGTGGATTTAGGTTTTTGAAAATCCCGTGGGAACTCTTTAATTTTCCGGGCTAAAAAGTAGCCTATGTCCTTCCCCGGGATGAAAGCTATCTCTGTACTAAATTTCATCAAAATCGGTTGAACGGTTGAGCCGTGAAATGCTAGCAGACAGACAGACAGACACACTTTCGCTTTTATAATATTAAAAAGTATGGATTAACTACCTACTATAATTTTTTTTATCTAAACTTGATCAGAATTCGAAACTAAACAACTTTTAAGGTGGTAATAATGAGTTTGACGTGAGCTACTCACAAATTAGTCATTATTTTGACTAATAACTCAAACTGGAATTTATCTAAATATATAAAAGGAAAAGGTGACTGACTGACTGACAGATCTATCAACGCACAGCTCAAACTACTGAACGGATCGGGCTGAAATTTGGTATGCAGATAGCTATTATGACGTAGGCATCCCGCATCGGCTAAGAAAGGATTTTCGAAAATTCAACTCTAGGGGGTTGAAATGTGTGTAGTCCACGCGGACGTAGTCGCGAGCATAAGCTAGTTTTAATAAAAAGCTAGTT
Source organism: Maniola hyperantus (assembly GCF_902806685.2). NCBI lineage: Eukaryota > Metazoa > Arthropoda > Insecta > Lepidoptera > Nymphalidae > Maniola > Maniola hyperantus. The sequence goes on along the minus strand of NC_048552.1, from coordinate 2,053,017 downwards.
TTAACAAACACGCTTTCGCATTTATAATAAGGGTGCTGATGTTTTTACTGAGATTAAGTAATATGTTTGCATTCTTTTAGGCTGATGCATCATTTTCGTGACTGTTATTATATAAATTAAACAACTGCAAATAGCAGTCGGAAATGGCGATCGCTTCAAAATTGTCGTAAGTAGGTACCTGACCCTTAAATTTAATTTTTTTTTTAACTTAAAACCGCATATATGTGAGCAGCACACTAAATAAGTTAAACGAACCCAAACCTATGACCTCCCCTTATCTCCATCTTATCAACTCGATGTAGGTATCTAAATATATAGAAGGAAGAGGTGACTGATTGACTGATTGACTGACTGACTGATTGACTGACTGACTGACTGACTGACTGACTGACTGACTGACTGATTGCCTGCCTGACTGACTGACTGACTGACTGACTGATTGCCTGCCTGACTGACTGACTGACTGACTGACTGATCTATCAACGCACAGAGCAAACTACTGGACGGATTGGGCTGAAATTTGGCATGCAGATAGCTATTATGACGTAGGCATCCGCTTAGAAAGGATTTTTGAAAATTCAACCCCTATTTACCTATTTTTTTTGTGTATATATCTAGCGCTCGTTTGCTCGCGCTTCTATTTGTTTTGTATTCTATCTTACTGTCAAATTGAAAACTAAAATTCACCTAACCAGGTACCCTAACCCGTCAATTACTCGAGCAAAAGTGTTCTTATGAAAGGATTCGGGTAAAGCTCTGGTAAAACCTGAAATCAATTCCTGGCTACGGCCATGGTTGGACAGATAGGCCGTGAAAGGCTAGCAGACAGACAGATTGACAGACAGACACACTTTCGCATTTATAATATTAGTATGGATCATGTTTCAGTTTTCACCTCTCTTATTTCGCCAAAATACTAGGTACAACCTGATTATGAATGTAAAAAACAGTTAAAGTACCAATGAAGCTAAAAAAAAAAAAACAACAACATTAATAGGCACTTACCTGCATTAAAGGCAAATCCAAATAAAGAATGACACAACACAAACTGAACAACAAAACTTGAGTTTTTGAAAATTACAACACTTTGTACATTACATAAATTATCCACCCACTTATTCGTAAAAATGTCACTTCATTATATTGATTGATTTACGCATTGACTTGTCCCAAAGAAAAACACGACATTTTAATGCATAGCTTTAAAACTACAACCAATGCCATAAAACAGTAAACATAAAAGTTATAAAAAATACATACTTAAGTTTTTTTATGATTTTAAGATTGACTTGCGTTAGATTACATATTCATGCTTGATAATAAGAAATGAAGTCCGATTGGAGCGCGCTTGCATAGAAAACTGCCAATATAAATAGAGTTTCGAAAATAATGACACAAAAAAAACTATCTTTAACAAAACTGCATCACTACAACCGCGTCGCGCAAAAGACAAGACACGAGTAATATCTGTGTAAATTCTAAAGTGCTCTAATCAAGGATGGATATATTATTATGCGCATGAGTTCAGATTCATGATTCATACAAAATCACTTGGTCACAGAATATGTACGTATTCTGTGACCTGTGTTATTATCACAATCTCATACCAAGTTATGTTCTCCTAATATTATATTGAGAAGAAATAATCTAAATTTCCATTAAATTATGAATTATTAATAATAAGCCGCGATAGCCTAGTGGTTAAGACGTTAGCCTCCTAGTCGGTGGGTCCAGGGTTCGATCTTCTAACTTTAACTTTTCGGAGTTAAGTGTGTTTTTAACAATTTATGTATCAGAAAAACATCGAGAAGCATGCCTGAGAGTTCTTTTTTTATTCAGATACAAGTTAGCCCTTGTCTGCAATCTCACCTGGTGGTAAGTGACGATGCAGTCTAAGATGGAAGCGGGCTAACCTGGAAGCGGTATGGCAGTTTTTAATAAACCCATGCCCCTTTTGAGTTCTACATGGGGCAACACGGCCGAAGCCTCCCATCAGATAAATGTTCTCCGTAATGTTCTCAAAGGCGTGGGAAGTCTGCCAGTCCACATTTGGCCAGTGTGGTAGACTATGGCCGAACCCTTCTTAAGAGGAGACTCGTGCTCAGTGAGCTGGCGCGTCGATGGGTTGATGCTGATGAATCAAAATAACTTTTTAAAAAAACGGGCCTAATTGAGAACCACCTCCTTTTTGGAAGTCGGTTAAATAGAATGTGGGGTCACATTTTTGACCCTACTGAGTGAATCAAATCAAATCAAATAGTTTATTCAAAATCACTACCCCTATTATAAATGTGAAAGTGAGTTTGTTTGTTGGTTTGTTGGTTGGTCCTGCAATCACGTCGCAACGGAGCAACGGATCGACTTGATTTTTTGCATGGGTATAGTTTAAGACCTGGAGAGTGACATAGGCTACTTTTTATCCCGGAAAATTAAAGAGTTCCCACGGGATTTTTAAAAACCTAAATCCATGCGTACGAAGTCGCGGGCATCAGCTAGTAGGTAATAAATTACACTTTTTGAAAGTCAGTTGTTGCATTTGTATTTGTAGTGACAAATGAATAAATTAGTGAAGTTAATGTTTTGAAGTTGGCACATAAAATTGGCACCGTATTATGATTGCAAAAGTACTTATTCGTTCATGTGTTATAGGTACGTCAAAATTTCATCATTTTTGCGAAATGTGTCTGTCACAGATATGTCCAGATTTGCAACTAGCGTGGCCCCCTCAGTCCCTCTCGCTCAAGCAGATTTTCTTACTTGTGAAATGTCATTCCTTCTACACTTCACGTTGTTTGCTAAATACTCACGTACAAATACATTTTGGCAAACAAAAAAAAGTGGCCACGGTGATAAGGACAAAACATAATGATTTTGTCACGCTCTAACAAGAGCTTAAATGCATTTGGCTATTGGTTGTGCAATGAGAAACCTGGAAATTATTACGCAGAATATTGTTTAATACACTTATTACTAGAAATAATCATTGTACCGTTTTCTTTAGCTAATTCATTCATAGCTCCCTAGATGACGCTATATAGGTGTTGCATCGCGGCAAATCGCGCGCACACACGCTCCCGTCATAGGAGCACCTGTCAACTTCGCCATATGTAAAAACGCAGTCTGAAAAACGCTAACATCCGCTCGCGCGCAGGCCACCTATGGCCTTGCATTGGTACCAGCACGAAAATCTAGAAACGCTCTCGCGCATCCCTAAGGCTGATTCAAGGAGTCCTGGAGAATTTCATAAGAACAGGTCAGTGATTTCTTCCTTGTATATATCTGTTTTAGGCATTATTTTGTTGTTTTTTCTAGGTTTTTTGTTGGAAATACCATTGCCGCTAATTCCATACTATTGCAGTATAATTATTATAATTAATTTCGCACACGCACCCAGGATCAGTGACTATTTACACGTCGCCGATCCAGCTATCTCGCTCTAACAGTAAGTGTCACAATAGGGCTACTTCTAATAGTCCTTGTTCTGAGGTCTCTGTGATTGCACCGGGCGGCGGCGGCGCGGGGCGGTGCGGTGCGGCGACGCGGCGCGGGTGCCGACTGCCGTCACTGGCGACTGCAGATCGTTATGCATCCGAGTTATTTATAATAATGTGCCACTGTATATTATTTCGAAAACGGTTTATTAAAAACGGTGTATTAAAATTACGGAAAATCCTTGGTTTAGTATTAGGTCGGCCATATATAATAAATAGCTGATGCCCGCAACTTCGTAGCCGTGGATTTAGGTTTTTAAAAATCCTGTGGGAACTCTTCAATTTTCCGGGATGAAAAGTAGCCTATGTCCTTCCCCGGGATGCAAACTATCTCTGTACCAAATTTCGTCAAAATCGGTTGAATGGTTGAGCCGTGAAAAGCTAGCAGACAGACAGACAGACACACTTTCGCATTTATAATATACTAGCTTATGCTCGCGACCTCGTCCGCGTGGACTACACAAATTTCAAACCCCTATTTCACCCCCTTAAGGGTTGAATTTTCAAAAATCCTTTCTTAGCGGATGCCTACGTCAGAATAGCTATCTGCATGCCAAAATTCAGCCCGATCCGTCTAGTAGTTTAAGCTGTGCGTTGATAGATCAGTCAGTCAGTCATTCAGTCAGTCAGTCAGTCACTCACCTTTTCCTTTTATATATTTAGATTAAGTATGGAAGTATGGATCACTTAGTCTGACCACCAGGGTCGGCTCTAGTCCATGTAGCCCCCGGGTGCAATCAAGTAAGGTATCTATCTACTATCTAGTAAGCGATCAACTTACTGTTATGTCAACACATCCACGGAATAGCCTTACTAGAAGCGAGACCACCGGACGGGTGACCCCTGCCCCGTCAGTTCCTATATTCCATATCAACGGCACCTTCCAACGTAGGCATCAATGGCGACAAAGAGTACAATGCATCAGACATGCCGCCCCAAGCATCAGACATGCCGCCCCAAGCACCGGATATGACACCCTACCCACCGGATATGACACCCTACCCACCGGATATGACACTCTACCCACCGGAAATTCTGGCCAATTTCTGGCAATATGTGACCTTTAAAAATGTTTCATAGTGACATGGGCTACATTTTATCCCGGAAAATTAAAGAGTTTCCTCGGGATTTTAAAAACCCAAACCGACCGGATGAATCGCCGGGGGCATCAGCTATAGTGTTTTACAAAATTAATTTGATTAATTAAAAGTAATAATTGAATAAATTGGCGGCAAATCTTATTAATTGTATACCTAACTCATGCATTGACCTTGTTTCAAGTGGGTGTAGAAACTACATTTTTTAATTTTTATAGAAATGCATAATAAACATAAAGAAAATCATAAATCATAATATTATTAGCCTTTCCAGACTAAGATATTTATATTAACTTCGATAATAATATTATTCGACAGTAACTGCGACTTCGTCCGCGTGGATTTAGGTTATTAAAAAACCCGTGGGAACTCTTTGATTTTCCGGGATAAAGAGTAGCCTAAGTCACTCTCCAGGTCTTTAACTACTTACCCATGCAAAAAATCGCGCATATAAACACACTTTCACATTAATTATTATATTAAGTAGATACTTGCTGATAGGGACTTCGTTCGCGTGGATTTAGGCTTTAAAAATCCCGTGGGAACTCATTGATAAAAAGTAGCCAATGTTACTCTCCAGAACCAACAAACCAATAAACAAACACTTTCGCATTTAAAATAATGGTTAATATGGGTAGTCATGGGTAGTGAAGTGTAGGTAGTGAAATAGGAGTCGGTAGTGATTTATCAATCCATACTTCCATACTAATATTATCATGTCTGTCTGTATGTCTGCTAGCTTTTCACGGCCCATCCGTTCAACAGATTTTGACGAAACTTGGTACAAAGATTGCATCCCGGGGAAGGACATAGGCTACTTTATATTCCGGAAAATCAAATAGTTCTCAGGGGAATTTTAAAAACCTCCACGCGGACGAAGTCGCGGGCATCATCTAGTTTCAATTTCAAATAACTTATCTATAAATTGTATTAGCTTCCCTAGTATTGGATTCCCAGAAATTACACAAGAGGACCACAAACACAATATTCCTGTAGCATCCACCTCAAAGACAATGTAACTGAACTGATATTTCCAAGAACAAAAACAATTAGAATGCAGTTTACGTTGTATATTATATGAAGTACATAATATAACTGTTTAAGACGCTATGTAGGTATATAGACATGCAATGCATTTCAATTGAGCAAACTTGTTTAATATGTTGTTGTCATCATCATCATGATCAACCCATCGCCGGCTCACTACAGTGCACGGGTCTCCTCTCAGAGTGAGAAGGGTTTTGGCCATAGTCTACCACGCTGGCCATGTGCGGATTGGTAGACTTCACACACCTTTGAGAACATTATGGAGAACTCTCAGGCATGCAGGATTCCTCACGATATTTTCCTTCACCGTAAAAGCAAGTGATATTTAATTATTTAAAACGCAAATAACTTTGCAATACAATGATGTAGTGGTGATAATTTATTATGTAAGCTTAAAACTAAAGCTAGACTTAAGAGGGTTCCAAATGCGCCCAGGACTGAGAAGCGCCCACAACAAACTCAGCCGACTCAACTCAGTATGGTTTGCCAGGTCTGCCAAACTTTTACCACATTTGCAAACTTTATTAGTTACTTGATTTAAATTTGAATGCTTTTCGTTTTAAAGATAGCCAAAAAATAGTAAAATTATTAAAAAAAGTTTAATAATTTTTACGATCGCGAATTTAATTATTACAAGTTTGACATTTCAATGGCGGTGCTGTTATTAGCTAAAGCGTATATTCGTCTGTTAAATTGTAATTAGTAGGTAATTAAATTTTTGGTAACTTGTTTTGAATGTCAGGTAAAGACGCGACATAAAGACCTTTTAAAAGGGCAACAGAAAGAGTTCATTAACATTACACAGATCTTTTATTTTTAACTGACTTCGAAGGGAAGGTTCTTACTTCGATGGACTCGAAGTTTTGAATTTATACCTACAGCACTTTGAATAGAATAGAATAGAATTATTTGCTGATCCAACACACATATTAAAAACAATTGAACATTTACAAAAATAACGCCTTAAAATCTAAACAGTGTTTATAATGAGTCGTCGTGCTAACGAAAGGGCCTGAAGTCTAGCTACTAGCATTTTGCCTCATACTAGGCCTAGGGCCATGGTATTATTATATTATTTAATTCGTTTAAAAAGCGAATAACTCCGAAAAGTTGAGGTGCGTGCCTGTGATCGAACCCCGGACCTCGCGAATAGGAGACCGACATTTTAACCACTAGGCTACCACCGATCTAGTAACATGCTCATAAAATTGTAATTTTTTGAAAAATGTGACTTGTGAGTTGTGGTGACCTTTAAAAAAATCGCAATTTTATTCTAAAGTCGTATTTTGAATTTTGATGGAATTTCACGTGTATTAGTAATCCTAATACTTATTGAAAATACGAAATGTCTGGGTGGTCTGTCCACGGTCTTTTCACTTGACCAAATTCGGTACAGTAATAGCTTCCATCTCGGAGACGCACATAAGCTACAATTTATCCCGGAAAATTAAAGAGGTCCCACGGGATTTTAAAAACGTAGTGTTTTTAAAATCCATGGTGTAGAAGTGGTGAGATCATCTAGTAAAGAACTTAATAAGTACTTATTAAGAAATTGCAAAACTGATAAACTTGAGTTATACTTTAACCAATAATAATTTAAAATAATTTAAGTTTATTTATAAAATATATTGATAAGTTTTGCAAATATTACGGATACCAAACGTTGATTTGAATTGGCAAATCATCGCGCATTCTCGATTGAAATATGTGACATTTATGTACTTAAGTAAGTATATGTTCTTGCGCAACAAAAGCTATCGGGTAACTTAGGAAATTAATGTTTTTCCTACAACTATCCGCCCCGGCTTCACACGGGTAGCTTATTACAATTTTCGTAGAAATCTCTTATTTTATTGAAATAAAATATAGCCTATGTCACTCAGGAATAATGTAGCTGTCTACTGGTGAAAGAATTCTCAAAATCGGTTCAGTAGTTCCAGAGATTACCCCCTACAAACAAACTTACAAACTTTACCTCTGTAATAGTAAGTACTTATAGATATTATATCCATACTTCCATAGTTTCATACTAATAATATTATCAATGCCAAAGTGTTTATTATGTCTGTCTGTCTGCTAGATTTCGTTTAACCGATTTTGATGAAACGGAAGATGAGAAATTAGCTTATGCCTTATATCCCTTAACATGCCTTATGTACAGAGCCTGCATCCTGGAGAAAAGGGATGTACCTAATACCTATATCCTGGAAAATAACAGTGTAGAGGATTAGTTCGAAGTACACAACTTAATAAGCTGAAGTGGCTATGGGCAGGGCACATAATTCGTAAAACCGATAGACGTTGGGGTCTCAAGGCGCTGGAATGGCGACCTCGCACCGAAGACCCCCTTGGAAGACCCCCCACTAGGTGGACGGCATCAGGCGAGTCGCAGGAAGTCGCTGGATTCAAGCGGCCGGCGCGGCGTGGGGAAGTCCCTACAAGAGACCTATTTTTTTTATATGTATTTAAAATTATTTAGTAATTTCCTTGAAGTGTAGGTAAAAACACTATCATAAAAATTATAAAAAAAAATATAAGAGACCTATGTCCGTCCAGCAGTGCCCGTGCCCGGGTGATGATGTTGACACAATTTAAAAATTAATTAGTAGTGTTAACCCGGTTCACTTTTTCTTCATTCTCTTCTTTCTTCGTAAGGTAGGTAGGTATAATAAATAAGTAGCGCGCGCACGCGCAACATGGACAATTTAGTGCAAATAAATCGCATTACCAGGCAATCATACTATGAGAGGAACGGAGCAAAGGTGCAAGTCAAGGCGAGTTCCGACGACCTCGTATCGAGATGTTATAAAATGTTACACAACTATTGCTTGGGTGCTAATTACCCAGGCTTCTGTTTATGGAGGTGTAGTGACTGAGAAACTGTTAAAAAAATATTACTTATTTAATCAAACAATTTAATAAGTCCTTGTATTGTACCTATGTAGTAAAAATAAAAACCGACTTCGTTACATAAACACTAAAAATTGAAAAATAATTTAATTTATTACCGAATATATTATGTATACAAGAGTTATTATAGTTCCATAATAATACTTTTTGGTGCCGGTGCCAATTAGCTTTAGCTGCGCGAATCGTCTAGACTTCATATTTTTATGGGACTCCACAATGGCACCTCATTGGCACCGACCCCAAAAAATATTATTATGGAACTATATTAACTCTTGTACCTATACATAATATATTCGGTAATAAATTAAATTATTTTTCAATTTTTAGTGTTTATGTAACGAAGTCGGTTTTTATTTTTTTTGTAAAAATTTTTTATTTCACAATTTTTAGTGGCCCCATGGAATTATGCTATGACTGGTTAAAAATCTACTGTTTACTAAGCTATTACACTGATCGCGAGCAATTTACTCTTATCCGTTGAGGAGTTCCAGTATCTATCTTCGAAGATGTTCATCAGATCTTCACCAAATTGAAATGGGACCAACTTTGAAGTATACCCTTTCAAACAAAAAAAGAATTTTCAAAATCGGTCCAAGCGTTTTTGAGTAATCGGGGAACATACATAAAAAAAAAATAAAAAAAAAAAAAAAAAAAAGATTCCGACGAATTGAGAACCTCCTCCTTTTTTTGAAGTCGGTTAAAAACACCATTATACACAATATTAGTTTTATTCAAAATAAATTATTCTTATTCTTATTTAAAAATTAAAACTAAATGATGCCCGACATCTTCCGCGTAGATTAGGGTTACTATTTATTTATTTCAATACAAAAAACTATGTTATATACATAGTACCTATACAGAAAAAAAAAACTTATCACTAAAAAATTTTTATTTACAAAAAATGTACGCCGTCCAAATGGTCATTTATGGGCATTGTGCCCAAAACACTGGCACTATTACCTCGCTGAACGGCAAGGCTCAACCGTTGAGTGAAATAAGCACCAGCTCTTGGGTTAGGTTATTTAAAAAGCTCGTAGGAACTCCTTGGTTAATGGTTAAGGAGTGATAAAGGTAGGTGGTAGCCTATATGTGTCCATCGGTTGATGATGATGATGATGATAGGTACCTAATCGAAGTTTTTGAAGTCCATTTATTTTACTTACGAAGTTACAAGATCACACGTAGGTATTTTAACGTGAATATTGAATTATCATAAAAGCATTAGACTAGGTACCTATGTTCTTACCTACTATGTAGTTAAATCGCGGTAGTTAAATTGTAAACCGTGATGCAATGGGCAGGCCATGTCTGTCGCAGAACCGATGGCCGATGGGGCAGACGTGTTCTGGAGTGGAGACCGCGTACCGGTAAGCGCAGTGTAGGACGACCCCCCGCCCGCTGGACCGATGACCTGAAGAAGGTGGTGGGGAGCGGTTGGATGAGGAAGGCGGAGGACCGTGTTTGGTGGCGCGCTCTTGGAAAGGCCTATAAATAAATAAATAAAAAATAAAAATAAAATAAAATAATTTTATTTCAGGTTTGGGACCCATATAAAAACATGTTATAATTAAAAATTAAAATGCGTATAAAAATATTTATTATAATAGCCTATGTCCAGCAGTGGACGCAGACAGGCTGATGGATGGATGGATGGATGGATGCAATGTACTTTCACTGGACAACGGTCTGGTGCAGCTATACGAGCTATACGCACGGGCGGCCTTAGCCGTTGTGAGGCTCTTGGTGTCATGTCATCCTTTGTGGAATTTATGTGAATTGAAAACATACAGGCTGTCACCAGAACGCAATGCAAAACGTGCAAAACCCGCATACGATTGAGTCCGAGTGGCCTACTTACGGAACGTTCGTTGACCTCTAGCGTCAGTCAGAAGGGTTTTTTATAATTTTCTTTTGCTTTTTTCGCTTTTTTATATCAGAGATCATCATTCAGAATCATTTGACGATTTGAAATACTTCTATTCTATTCTATTCCTAACATAATATTATTTCGCAGAAAATACCCGAATCTATCATCTATCCCCTCCAACATCAATGTTTCTATCCTTATCGGTCCGTTAACAAACTGTAACAACCGTCCGTACTTACTTACGTTAACTTTAACAGATGTTCTACTAGGAGATAATGACTAAGTTGTAGATACAGATAGGCCATCTTTGTTAGAACTATGGGCACCAGTGGAACACCGAACTGTGGATATGAACCGTTCAATTTGACAAAGTGTTACTAGGAAATAATAATTTCCTTTAGGTTTCATGGTGCTGGCTGAATGTGTATTTTTGACAGTTTACTGATAGTATTAATCCGCATAAAGGAGATCCGCAGGAGAACCAAGGTCACTGACATAGCCCAAACTATTAGCAAGCTGAAGTGGCAGTGGGCAGGTCATGCCTGTCGTAGAGGCGATGGCCGTTGGAGCCGGAAAGTCCTTAAGTGGAGACAGCGTTTAAGCAAGCGTAGTGTGGGACGCCCTCCAGCACGATGGACCGACAATATAAAGAGGCTGGTGGGAAGTGGCTGGATGAGGAAGGCTGAGAACCGGGTGTGGTGGCGCTCTTTAGGGAAGGCCTTTGACCAACAGTGGGCGTCCACAAGCTGATGATGATGATTAATATAGATAGATAGACGTGAAAAGGCAGGTCATCTGCGGACAATAAGTAGATAAGCAGATAAAGTAGCGGGCAGGAAATATTGTACATCGACCTTTAGCAAGAGATTTCGGCTTCGTAGAGCGTTGTCTCTGTCACTCATACCTATGTGAAGTTTTGTCGGTCTCAACGACAGAGACAACGCTCTGCGAAACCGCTATCTCTTTCTAAAGTCGATGTACAATATTTTCTGCCACGTACTACCCTGTTTACTTTAATTATGTATTAAGTGTCTATAGAAAGAGAAAAATATAAAAAGACAGAGAAACACGTTGGCCTTGCAATGGTACCTACCTAGGTAATTTGCTCTAATGGTTCCGCGTTCATATTAAATCATAAATCATCATAATAACTGCAAATATTCTCACATAATTCTTCGTTGCTACTATAAATTTGTAATAGTTTGCACCGTGCAAGTAGGTACGCTAGTATGAGCATCATGCAATAGGTAGACCTAACCTCTGCAGGAGAAAAAGGTTTCGTAGTTTGAATTGAAATACCTACTCACCTACCTAATCTTCTTCTTCTCGAGTCGACGCCCGACGGTCACCTCAAACATGCCCAAAATGCCGCAACCGCGATGGCTCGGTCTTAAAGGTAGCCCGTCGTGGTGAAAATGTTAGTCAGCCTACTGATTTTTTTCATGTAGTAGCTGCTTCCAGAGATGCCGGGTGCTTGTGATCGGTATAAAACAATCACCATGGGGAGGCTCTTTTCATATCACCTGATTATTCAACATGGGGGTTATGTAATGTCTTACGTAACGGGCGCCGGGATAAATTCCAAGCGTAACGAGGGATGTTAGAGTATCGAGCGTAGCGAGGGTGTTGCATCTATAATCTCCTGATTGAAGCGCGGGCCTTAGGGACGCCCAAGATTAAGACAGTATTACCCCCAAGTTCAATACTCTACTTTTCACACCACGCAAGAAATTTTGAAATGCAAAATTTAAATGTATTTTTATTGCACTAATCCCACGGGATTTTTAGAAACCTAAATCCACGCGGACGAAGTCGCGGGCATCATCTAGTTACAAATAAATCTAATCGAGTTTTAAAACTTGTTTTAATCGACACTTTAAAGACCTTCAGAGCAGGTAGGTACTAAGTACTAAGGAACTATTGACCCTATAAAGTGTGTCAGTAGGTACCTAAGTTTTATAACTAACTGCTACGAGTAATTACATGGGGCACTAAATCCTAAACTGCCTATCCAGTCTTGCCTAGCTACATGTTTGATAAATATTATAACTTCAATGGTTTATTTTAGGTAGAGATGGGAGATTTCACATGTAGGCAGCTGATGAAAAATAACAAAAAAACCTTTTCGTAAATCACGAAGCAAAAGTCAAAAGTCAAAATCAATTATTCAGAATGGGTATTATAAACGCGGTTGATTAAATTTTTTGTAATATTTTAACTAAACAAAAAAGTATAAAGTTGAGTATGAGACAATTTTATTAAATAAATTTAAATTAAAACTAAAATTAATTAAATTAAATCTATGGGTAAATATATAAATGGTCAATTGCTGAATTTGCAATACAATGATGAAGTGGTGACAATTAATTAGTAAACTAACTAAGAGTATTCCAAACGCGCCCACTGAGATGAGCCCACAACAAACTCAGCTGGGTATTCTGTTTAGGGTTCCGTACCTCAAAATGAAAAAGGAACCCTTATAGGATAACTTTGTTGTCTGTCTGTCCGTCTGTCTGTCGTGTCGTTGACCTAGAATCACGAAATTTAGCAGGTAGGTAGGTCTCATAGCACAAGTAAAGGAAAAATCCGAAAACCGTGAATTTGTGGTTAGGTAGGTACATCATAAAAAAATTAAATGTGTTCATAAACAAATAATAATTAGTATTTTAACTTTAAAAGTTACTATACCAAGTGAGGTATCATTATGAAAGGGTGAGGTATACCTGTAGATTCGAAAACAGATTTCTATTAATTTTTACGCATAATAGTTTTGGATTTATCGTGCAAAATGTCGATAAAATACGACTGTAGTACGAAACCCTCGGCGCGCGAGTCTGACTCGCACTGGGCCGGGTTTTTTTTATTAAAGCAAAACTTTTACAAAATGTCATCGAAAATCAATAAAGGTGTGTTTGTTGATTTTCCCAGTTGGTATCCCAAAGTGGTGCTGCCAATTTCGCCACACTGCTACAGGCTACTGCCAAAAGTTTGGTACTAGGAGTACAGCATAAGAAGACGGTAGGGTGGCAAATTGTCCAATGAGCGCTGAGCCTTGTTGGCCTTATCAAAATGTCGATGTTGCGCAGTATGTTATTAATAATTATCATTGCAAGTAGGTCATGTCTCATTATAACAACTGTAACCAGAACACAGGACACTTACCTACTGATAACAAAATGCAAATATGTAAAATGATACCCTTATCTATTTTTATTAAAAAGTTGATATTTTAAATAAATTATTTATTGGTAAATCCGAAACAACAAATAGTTTTGATACCGGCCGACATGGATAACAATAAATTAATGAGTAGGTAATTAAAAAAAAATTAAGCTATTAAACTACTTATTAGTAAATCAATGAAAGTGATAAGAATAGAATTTTAGATAAGTGGATAGGTACCTATAGAAAGTTTTTATTACACAAAAAGTAAAAAAGCAACTAAAAACTAAAATTAGCACGCAAAGACAGCCTTATTGCATATAGCAATTCTGCCAGGCAAACAAAATTCTCGCAATAAAGGTATGATTCCGAACCACGCTGCACGCATGCAGCAGCGCTGCCGCATCAGTGCTGTCACCAGCTGTCACAGTCCTGTCGCGGCACACAATCTCTATAAGTTTATATGACATTACATTCCGAGCTAGGCAGCAATGTTCCGCTACATTGCTAGGCAGCAATGTTCCGCTACATTGCTGCCGCAACATTGCTGCCTAGCTCGGAATGTAATGTCATATAAGCCTATAGAGATTGTATGGGGACCAGTAGTGCCGCGACTGGACTGTGACAGCTGGTGACAGCACTGTTGCGGCAGCGCTGCTGCGTGCAGCGTGGTTCGGAATCATAGCTTAAAACTAATTTTACAGCAATATCACTGAAAATATCGCCGCATGCGAATGTAACTAACGCCATCTAGTTAGCACATGTAACAAATGAGCATAATTCACTCACAAAAACTGTTTTATTTGGGACGGAAATTTTTGTCCGTGATTTCGTCAGTGTGCTGCCAAATTTAATGATTCTAGGTCAACGGGAAGTACCCTGTATGTTTCTTGACAGACCGACAGACAGACAGACAGACAGACAGGCAGACAGACAGACAACAAAGTGATATAAGGGTTCCGTTTTTCCTTTTGAGGTACGGAACCCTAATAAAACCTAAAGTTTCCTAAGACAGTTTCCCTGTATCTCCTATAGTTTGGGATTTCCCCTACAGTCCCAGTTAAAAACACTGTATAGTGTATACTGTATAGGCAAATCAATTTGGAATAAGACTATTTTTTTTCTGCTGACGACAAGACAAGACTAATGACTTTAATTATGTATAGTAGTTTTTAATCTCATGATGAAATGAAGGTTTCACTTTCCATTCCCAATTTCCCACCTGTTTTATAAGCCCTACGATCGTAGGGCATCAAAAATTGTAAAGACTCATTTGAGTGTCCCCCTCCACGGAAATCTTTAGTAAAAGGCGAAAGATTTATACGTTTTGAAGGGAAACCAGAGTTACTAAACAAATTTTTAGTGTGTGTGTTGTTTCGGATTGACTATGCTGCGTAGGCCCTATTGGCCGCTAAACAACAAAACAAAACGTTGAACAAAATGCAAAGCTCATATTATATACTTGCGCCGGTAACCAAACGATAGCTTGTATTTTATCGGCACAGCGACATCTAGTGTTTACTTCTAGAAATTAACATTTTCATGAATACTCGATGAGACTCGGATAGGACCCGATTTTGTCTATTGTTAAAAATACCCACTAATATTTAAAGGCTTCATATTTTAAGAAATTCGTACGGCATTCCCTCTTTGTCGCATAAAATCGGGGGCAAAGGTTAGTGAACAAACTTAATTATTATGTTCACTGCGTATTATCTGCGCGTGGACAGGAGTCATTGAGTTCGATACTTCGTCAATCAGTGTTAAGTGTTTGTTTGTGTGACACATTTACGAACGCGGAACGAACGCCCTTTTTTAATTGAAAAATATTCTTATTTTGCTATTTTGTGATACACGTTATATTTTCAAATATAATTTTTGTTTATCAATATAATAATTATCATGGCTTGAGGCCTATAGTGGTAATCTTCCTTGTATGGTTTAGGCTTGTTATTATTTTAAGGTGGCGTTTTGTCTACTGTTCCCTAAACGTCACCTTCATCGCTTTCTAGTTTTGACATAATATTTTGATTAGGTAAGTGCGATAAAAGCATTTTCATTTTGTTAACATTTTTCTCTATAAATGAGTGATGACTCGACGTAATAAGAATAAGCTATTTTTGTATCAATGACTTTTTAAAATATTGCGTACAATTAGTATCAATATTTTTTTTAGGGTTCCGTACCTCAAAAGGAAAAACGGAACCTTTATAGGATCACTTCCTTGTCTGTTTGTCTGCCTGTCAAAAAACCTGAAGGGTGAAAATTGGCAGGTAGGTGAATCTTATAGCACACGTAAGGGCAAAAATCCGAAAACCGCGAATTTGTGGTAAGGTAACATCACGAACAAAAAGTGTTTGTGAACAAATAGGCCAGTTAATAACACACGGCCACTTGTTTATTAGGCGTTAGGTTTCACGGTTATATTATGTTTTGAACGTCAATGAATACAAAATTCACGAGTCAGGATTTGTTAACATTGAACCAAAAATTTACTTGTGCAACCCACTTGGCTTTTTTTGGTGGTCAAAGTATAACCGCAACTTAACTAACTGCCAAACATACATACTGAACCTAAAGTAAACTGATGATATTAAATTTCTGACAGATAAATTCGTCTCAGTGCATAATGGCTTTTCACAAAATATCCTTTCTTGTAATGTCATTTTTATCATACTTCAGAATGCCCCTTTCTCATAAAGTTATTTTCTCAAAAAATACTTTATCATGATGTCCTTTTCGCATTCTGAAAAATGACAAGAAGGGCTACCTTATGAGAAAAAGCATTTTGTGAAAAGGCGCTTAGACGATTAATTTTAGTTTTAGCAGAGGTTTTAGTAACCGTTGTCTAGGTCCCAGTATGTGTAACAGTAAAGTGGATTCGAAAGGGAGATTGTTTTATACACTAGTAGTTACATTTCTATGGCATTAGGTAGAAAATAGAAAGACCAAAAGCAGTTAGTGTTTGAGTGCAGACCTAAGATGTGAATTTTGAAAAGGCTCTGGAAATTGGAATAGGTATATCAGGTAAGGAATCAGGGATTCATTCAAATTTTAATTTGCCTACTTCAAGCAAATTTTTAAAAACTTTAATTAATTGCACT
The DNA here is from genome assembly GCF_902806685.2 of Maniola hyperantus. Lineage (NCBI taxonomy): Eukaryota > Metazoa > Arthropoda > Insecta > Lepidoptera > Nymphalidae > Maniola > Maniola hyperantus. Next base: position 2,036,336 of record NC_048552.1, on the reverse strand, counting down.
TAATTTTTAACTAGTTATAGACCTAATTTTAAATAATTAATTTTGGCTAAGGTTAAAAAAAGAACTTGTATATTGGACATAATATCTATGTGAAATATAGTATAAAAACTAGTCAATTTAATTTCAATGTTCTTAGAGATTGACTCTTCTTCTTCTGAGAGGTTCTTAGACTCAAAACTGATTTTTCAGAAGCGTCCATATTACTTCATTAGATTTCCCGCGACATCATCAGTGATGATTTGGATTTTCTAAGATTTCATTAGTAAGCAAAAGTTAAAATGCACGTTGATTTGTAAGTGAGTTTCTTAATATTTTTTGCAAATTCTTGTTGCCGCTAATTTGCCTGAGTGTACAATCACAGGCGCAACACAGTGAATTTTAAAGTCCTGTGAGTTGTTAAAAATTCAGAATAAGTACTTTTAGCAAAAATTGGAAAAATATCCAAAAAAACAATTTAGAATTTACTTTTATGTACTCATTTATAAGAGTATGATACTCTGATTTTTAATTCGGTGGAATTTTGTGTTACCAGAGATAAAACCTTTCCCACAAAAAATGACAACTTTAAATCCTGTAGGTACAATGTACATAGGTAAATATATAAATCAATTATTGCCTCATGTATGGAAGATTATCACTTGAGAACAACTCCATCGATTTTTGTAAAAGAATTTTTTGAAAATCCTCAATCAGATTTAAGTAAGTGGGTATGTACCTACTTAGATACATCAAGATGATTAAAATTGAAATGAAATAAAAATGAACTTAGTAAACGTATAAGCATCGTATAAGTCAAGAATACATCATCAAATCAACCAAATATTTGTGGGCGCAAAATGAACTAGGAGGCAGAATTTAATTCCGTGCTTGGATTCCGTGGAACTCTGACAGCTGTCATTTATGACTTTTCAGTTATATTACAAACATTTTGTGTGCCTCTTTTATTTAATACCTGTTTAATACATATCTATATATATAAAAGGAAAAGGTGACTGACTGACTTTCTGATCTATCAACGCACAGCTCAAACTACTGTACGGAGCATGCTGAAATTCGGCATGCAGATAGCTATTATAACGTAGGCGTCCGCTAAGAAAGGATTTTTCAAAATTCAACCCCTAAAGAGGTAAAATAGGGGTTTGAAGTTTGTATGAAACTCTGTCAGTTTTGAAGTGTTTATAAAGAAGTTTTGTAGTTAATATTTTTGCAATTAGCAGTATGACATATTTTATTAAGCTCATGTTAAAATCTTATAGTTAAAGATCAAACCTAAGGGTGTAAAATAGGGGATTAAAATTTGTGTAGTCCACGCGGACGAAGTCGTGGGCTTATAAGCTAGTATCATATATGTTTTATAGATGAAAGTAACTGCGAATGGATTATCTACACATAATATGTGCAGCTATTACCTGAATAAAAAATTATTCATTTAGTAATTTTATTATTAATTTTATGTATCTACTTGTTACCTACCACTTACTTTTTTTGTCTTTTGCATTCCTTGAAAGAATGTCGCCATTTCAAGAAATAGCTTTCAAGGCAGAGTTGGACCGGCATGTCGATCCCGAATGCGAGTACCAGGCGAGCATATTGTGCGAAGAAGATCCTGATACTCGAGCACGCGCTGTAGAGAAACTGAGGAACATGACATATGGTAAAAGAAGAATACCAATCTGGGCATAGCTGTAAGTTAGGCAAAGATAACAATATTCTAATAACGTATAGACCACTTACTATATAATATACTACACATAGTACATACTATAGATACAAGGAGCTGAAAAAAAAGAGAAATTGGAATATTGTCTTGCCGCCATAATATTGTGACGTGTACTGTACCTACGTATAACAAAAAAAAAAAAATGAAAACTTCAATGAATGACTAAGGTAGCGGATAGGAGTCTGATTGTCTTGTTATTATACATAGTGAGTTCATTGACGTGCCTATTCTTATTTTGACCGCATATAGTAGTATAATTGGTGCCTAAGTAACTTTTTTCAGACCATCTTGTCTACTCATCGTCATCTTGTATCATCTTGTGGTTACTATTGATGTTAAATGGACTATTTACTCATTGTGACATCATAAGGTGATAAAATCGGAATTAAGTACCAGTTTATCCAGTGTATCTCGGTAACCTCATTATGTTATCGTAGTTTATTAATTACTGCAGACCCGAGATGTATTAACATTTAACAAAGACCAATAATTAATAGTTTATTGGAAAAAATATTTTTCAATACCACTTCAAAACTGTAACCAACGTATTAATTTTACAAACCAAAGTACCTATAATATATTGGTTTTTTTTTATCAAACTTGGCATCATTTGTTTAATCGGACAACAATTGATCCATTTAGTGTTAGTGACAATAAATACTTAATAACTATGTTAGTACTTAAAACTAGGAGTTAGTTTTAAATTAAGTATAATTGTTTTAGAGCGAGAGGAATGCGTTCCGCCGCGTATGGATGACGCATTCTTGCTACGTTTCCTGCGCGCGCGTCGTTTCATACCGGCGCGGGCACATCGTCTGGTAGGTTCTTTGTTCCTGGTACATTTGACTCAGTTGGTTAATCTTGCGCTAATTCATATATTTTAATCATCAATCATTCTCATACTCTATGGGATGGGGATTGGGGCATTAAAATAGATCACGATATTATAATTATGTAATAAACAAACGGACACTCAATGACATGACAGGTCTAAACGTAAAGGATGTACATAGATATAAGCTAGCCTTAATTATTAAAGGCTAATTTAATGCCTTTTCACAATGTTGCTGGCGATAAAACATACTCACTTCTTGAGATCTGTCAATTTGATATTAATTTGTTTAGACTTTCATAAGCTTTCATGGTTCAGTATTTTACGAACGAGCGACAACGAACAAAGAAATAGGTATCCTTGACAAGGCTGATATCCTAGTTGTATGATGTGTCGAGTGTGCTGTAACAGCTCTTGGCCAAGAACTTCTTGGCTCTTAATAAAAATGATATAACCATTGAAACTAGATGGCGGTACTAGTAAAACAGTGTTCCCTTTTCAAATTATTGTTCAAAATTCAAATTAATCATATTATTTTTCTAGATGGTCCGTTACTGTACTTTCCGGGAACAGAATCCGCATCTTTGGCGCGATGTGTGCTGGTATGGACTAAGCAGACTTGGCAATATTTTTGAGGGTGTTTTGTTTGATAGACCAGATGTTGGAAGGCTTATTATTTGCCGTATAGGTAAGGGACAAGAAAATTGACAAATATCTAACTAAAATAAAATCTAAAATAAAATCTAAATATAATATCATGTAACTAAATAAAATCACACAACAACAATCAACACAATAAGTTACATATAAATACAATAAGTTGTACGAAAAAGAAAAATATGTGGTTAAGGTTCGTACGCACCTGAGCGGCGCGGCGCGGCGCTTCAGTCCGACTGCAGAACGCGTCACCTCAGGCCGCTCGACGGTGCCTACCGCACTACAACTTCAGTACGCGGCACCTCGCGTCACTTGCGCGTCACTTTTATACCCGTTCGCGTACGAGCGCGAAGCGCCGTGCCGCGCCGCTGGGTATGTCGCACTAGCGTCACTGCACTGCGCGTCGCTTCGCTGCGCTTCAAAATATTCTCTCCAGCCGTGCCGCGCGGCAACGCGCGGTGAAGCGCTGTGCAGCGCCGCTCTAGTGCGATATGCGCCATACAAAATGATAGAAATGATATTTTGACGCTCTGTGCCGCGACGTGCAGCTCGCTGAAGCGCCGCGCCGCGCCGCTCAGGTGCGTACGAACCTTAAATTTTACAAACTGAGAACTCTTGAGTAAAAAATGTAACAAAAAATTTACTAAGGTACATTTTTATTCTAACTGAAATAGTGAAAGACGTATAAAAGCGGTCCATTCCGAGTCTCATCAAGTCTTTAGGAAAATATTAATTTCTAAAACTAACACTAGATGTCGCTATGCCGAAAAATACAAGGTATCGTTTGGTTGCTGGCAAAAGTATATAATAAAAGCTTTGCAATTGTTGAGTATCTCTGGTTTCCCTTCAAAACGCACAAATCTTTCGCCTTTTACTAAAGATTTCCGTGGAGGGGAACACTCAAATGAGTCTTATCAATTTTTGATGCCCTACGATCGTAGGGCTTATAAAAGACTTGAATTCAGAATTGTGAAATGTGAACATCATGAGATTTAAATTACTATACAATTAATAGTTTTTTTATAAATGCATGAACATTGTACACCGATTTTTTCGAGGTTTCTGGACCGATTTGCAATTTTTTTTTTAACCAACAGCGTTTCCGACTTCCGTGGTGGTCCCATGAAAATTTCTGCATCCAACTCCTGGTTACTGCCCGCCTAAGTTACCAAGATTCAGGAAGTGTACCAAGTCCCAACTCCTCAGCCCTGATGATGTAGACTACAGCACTCCTAAACTATAGTGATTCAGGAACTGAGGGTGCTGGGTGGTGCAGTGTTATTTTAGGTACCAAGCATAGACTACATCATTGAACTTCGGATCACAACTCCTCAATCCTGATGCTACAATGTATTGAACTCTTTGGCCGTGGAGATTCGGAAATTTCTCATGGTGATGATGTATTGTATTGCAAATTAAACATCTGACTGACGCTAGAGGCAAACGAAAGTTGAGTTAGGCGTCTCGGAGTCAATGCCGCGTCGTAAGCGGGGCATTGATCCGAGTTTTGCGGGTTCGAAAAATACTAAATCACTACAACTACAAAATTAGGCAAATGATTATTGGTATTCGATTGTGTTTAAGTAGTATAACAATAATGCTAATTTTTTGCTAGCGTTCTGGTCACACCCTGTATATTGTACAAAGCAATATAGAGCGTCAGATTCTATATTCTATACCCATATCCTTATCCATACTATAAATATTATAAGTGCGAATGTGTGTCTGTCTCTTTATTACCTTTTCATGGCCCATCTGCTTAAATATTCCTGTCTTTACCAAATAGCTCTATGGGATCCAGATTTCGTCCCCGTCGAAGATCTAGTGCGCGGTTGCCTTATCTTCCTTGAAGTGGGCATCATGCAGCCGAAGCTCCAAGTGCTAGGGGGCACTGCGTTGCTGGATTGTGAGGGCATCACGTTGAAACACCTGCGTCAGCTGACACCGTCTGTTATCATGCAGATCATCAACGTTGTGGGGGTATGTTATCATAGCTTTCCCAATACGATTTTCTACCACAGAACAGCCAGAAACCGTGAACATTGGCATTCAGAGCATGTTCCGACTTCCGAACATTGGAATAATTTGGTGGTTCCGACTTCGGAGTGTCAAAGTAGACCTACACAATAATTTTGATTAAGTAATAGTCTGGCATTTCACGAGGGCGAGTGACTCATAAGTAAGGTAAATGTGTGCGTTTGCGAACGCTTGCTCGCGACTGATTGCCCATGTATAAGACCTAACCACACGCACGCACGCACGCACGCACAACAGACGGAAACGTTTAAGTGAGGAAACCAGCCCAGAATGAAGAAGAAGACCTAACCACAAGTTAAGTTCACACGCCTTCGTGAATTGCAAGAACTGGAACGAAAGAAGAGGCTGGAAAGAGCGGCAAATGCAAAAAAAAAACATTTTGCTGCGCTTTTGGAGTCTACTTTCGTTGGCCAGATTCTAGTTTTTAACATTATTCCAGTTCGCGTTTCCAATCCACCAGCGTGGAATGCACATCATAAATTGCTCACGGCTCTTCGAAAAGCTGTTCTCCGTGTTCAAGCGGTTCGCACCAACGGACGAGTTGTGGGAGAGGGTTCACTTCCACGGATACGATTTCACGTCATTGCATAGGTATGCGAGTACAATTTAAATTTATGAGTACCTGGTAGTAGAATAATTTTTCGAATGACGCGTTGAATTCCGTAAATGTCATTTTTTAACTAAACTAACTGCGTTGTTATTTATTTATCCTCATTGCTGCGTGTCAGTTCCCTTTTAATTAAACTTACAAGTCCTTATTATGCATATGAGTAGCTGCCGAGACAGTCAAGCGGCTTGAGGTCAAGCACGCAGTTTTGTTTTGCAGCAAGCAGCTTGATATGAGCTTGATGCGCTCATCAAGCAACTTGATCAAGCGTACGGCACTTTTCTCATATTATCTCGAACACTGTCCGAACGTCGCGTCAAGCAAAAATGTAAAATCGCATCAATCACCGCCAAGCACGAAAACGTTCACAAGCAAGAATTGTGCTTGACGTCAAGCTGTCCAAGCAAGTTGGCCGTCTCAGAAGCTCTTTACGGCTGTGCTCTCCGAGTTATGGGTGACTAGATCACACGAGTAGACTAGATGATGCCCGCGACCGCGTGGATTTATTAGGTTTTTTAAAAATCCCGTGGGAACTCTTTGATTTTCCTGGATAAAAAGCCTATGTCACTCTCCGGGTCTTTATCTATACCCATGCAAAAAATCACGTAAATCCGTTGCACCGTTGCGACGTAATTGAAGGACAAACCAACAAACAAACACACTTTCGCATTTATAATAAGGGTACTGATTTCATTGTTCCAGGTACATAGATCCAGAATGCCTACCAAAACGATACGGTGGGCATCGACAACCCGTCTCGCTCAGAGATTGGCTTCATAAAATCAAGCAGTACAAAAACAAGCAATTCGATGAAGACATGAAATGTTTGGGCTATGCTGTAGACTGACCTACGAGAACACGTTTATTGACCAACTGACCCGCTCAGCTTCGTTTCTTCTTCGTGGGGGTCTTCTTTAGAGAGAAAAAACCTATTTTTAGGGTTCCGTACCTCAAAAGGACAAACGGAACCCTTATAGGATCACTTTGTTGTCAGTCTGTCTGTCTGTCTATCCGTCTGTCTGCCCACAAACCTACAGTGTACTTCCCGTTCACCTAGAATCATGAAATTTAGCAGTTAGATAGATCTTATAGCTGACATATGAGGAAAAATCTGAAAACCGTGAATTTAGGCTTACATCACACAAAAAAATTAAATTGTGGTCATGAACTAATAATTATTATTTTCAATTTTCTAAGTAAGATAACTATATCAAGTGGGGTATCATATGAAAGGTCTTCACCTGTGCATTCTAAAACAGATTTTTATTTATTTTAATGTATCATAGTTTTTGAATTATCCTGCAAAATGTCGAAAAAATACGACTGTAGTACGGAACCCTCATTGCGCGAGCCTGACTCGCACTTGGCCGGTTTTTTAAATAGGCTTTCGCTTGACTGCAATCACAACAGGAGATGATGGGGCGCACCTGCCTTGAAGGGACTATTCACACTTCTTCTTTTTAAGGAATTTGGTTTTCCCCTTTACATCTCTTATAGCACAATGGCTGTGATACATAGATAGAAGTATAGATATATTTTTATATCTAGGTAGGTATAGTTACCCCAGTTTATATCTAGGTAGCTAACCCAGTGCGGGATAGCGTGGGTGACGTGCTATGTCGACCTGTCGCAAACTATACGTAGGTAGGTGATAGATAAGTGATTTTTTATACAAAAAGTTTAATATAATAAAACCTTAAAGTAAAGCTGGTGTTTTCTTCCTCTTTCATGTCCTCTTATCTTAGGCATATCGGTCATCTTGTTATAAACCGGTTTCCCACAATGACTATTGGATTTGTAAGCGCATTATGCAAGTAATCTGCTTCGATTGAATTGTTGCGATGATGTTGAATGACTGCTTGCGTTCCGTAGGCTTAGTACATATTACCTTTAATACTGTATATCGCACTAACGTTGATAAAAATTTCGACGGCGACGAATGTATTTTTTATATATTATATGTCATGATTTTCAAATAATAATTTATCGTTTTAGTCAAATCACATACTTTTTACAACTGCATTAAGATTTAGGAATAATCTCATTGGATGAAATTTCAAAGAGGCTGTTATTGGTGGGTTGTTTTCGATTCAGACCAATGGCATACACTTTGCATTTTTCGGTGGAATGAATGAAAAAAAGAAACGTGACATTTGGTCGGCATAAATGGCGTTTTATAAAATTAGTTCGTTTGAAGCTTTAGAGCTGGGAGGTAATCTCAAAAAGTGTGAAGTATTGTTGTAAGTGGTGATAAAGATGTAAAAGAAGTATTTCATGTGTTTCAATGAGCATAAATGTGTTAAAGAAGTATTACATGGTGTTTCAATGAGTTATCTCGTAAGTATTTAAGAGTGTATTGAATTAAACATCTGATATCGACGTTGGAGAAGGCGTATTCTTTATATCTATATAAGTCCGCGACTCCGTGCGCATACACGACTTCTATACAACGTTAGTTTTAGTACACGAAAAACCTGAAAGTAGTTTGTTCAGAGTCAGTAACAGAATCGATTGCAATCATTTTTACAACGTGTTTTGACCAAAAAATACTTTAAAATCCTGCAAATTTGGACACCTAATTGAATGACCGCATGCACCAGCTGATTCGAACCGTGCAAGCGGTAGCGCGCACGATCGACGCCAGCCGTCTCGTTCGCTCACAGCCACTAGCTTGGGGTGACCATGTTTTTGCGATAATAACGACTCAACATAACAAGCTTATAACTACGTTAAATATTGTATATAATTATTATGTTCTTTATGTAAAAATATTCGACACGTGTTTCGGTTTTTGCGTTAATTAAAACTAACGTTGTATAAGTTACTAGCTTATGCTCGCGACTTCATCAACTTGGACTACACAAATTTCAAAACCCTATTTCACCCCATTAGGGATTGAATTTTCAAAAAAAAAATCTTAGCGGATACCTACGTCATAATAGCTATCTACATGCCACAGTCCGGTCCGTCCAGTAGTTTGAGCTGTGATAGATCAGTCAGCCAGTCAGTCACCTTTTCCTTTTATAAGATTAAAGATTGTTCCCGTCGACTGAATTGCCAGGCGACTAGTCTACCGTGCGTAATGGGTCTAAAGTAAAATGGACTTTAACAGTCTTTTGTTAAAGCTCAAGTTTATTCCTACATCTACAGCCAGCGCAAGCGAAAAGGTTGCGAAATTTAAATCGGTGGTACTGAATTTTTGAATTTAAATCAAGATTGTGTAGGTCCATTTTACTCTGACGTTATTGAGTTTCGATCTCGAATTGTATGATTATTATCAACGTTGAGTGAGAAGTAAAACTTCATTCCCATGCTAAGCACACAGATAATGCTTCGGTCGTGACGTAATGTTTATTATGTTAAATGCAATGCGACCGCCTCGAATCAAAACATATTGAGTAGATAACGCATACTGCATACGTGCATACAGACATACACTACGTAGTGGTAGTAGCAGCATATTTTGAGTGTGTATTTAAACTGAACTTTATTTACTGAGGTAATCGGTTTGAAAATTTAAATTGATAAGTAGGTATGATGAAAACTAAACTTAGGACGCTTAGGGCGCCGCTAGTAAGCAACGATTAGACTTTAGAGTTGTTATGTAGAAAAACGCTGCGCCTTTGCTGCACTCCACTCTGTCGGTGTGCGTTGCACCTAAAGCATCGATCCCACGACAAACAGCTCAATCGGAAACCTTCTAATCTGCTTAATTTTAATTGTATTGTATTCTTTTAATATGTTTTGACATTTTATTGATTGCAAGCTGTATAAGGCTAATAATTTTATTTTTTGATAATGTTTAATAACTTCATTTGATCTCTCTCGTAAAATATTTGCACACTATTAATTTAGTCGAATGTTATGGGCTCTTTATACCTCCATCTTTTTTGTACCAACGTTCTTGCAAACAAATGATTATTTATTTATTTATTTAATTCAAGTCTGTTGTTCCCAGGTCATCGTCATCATGATATCAACTCATCACCTACTCACTACTGAGTCTCCTCTCAGGATGAGAAGTGTTTAGGCCAGGGATCGGCAAAATATCAAATAGTTTATAAGCAAAAACTATAATATTGAAACGAATTTTTTTGTGGCTCTTTAAAAACTGGGAAATAAGCGATAGTCTGCCACGCGGCCCAATGCTGGCTGGCAGACTTCACACACCTTTGAGAATATTATGGAAAATTCAGGTTTCCTCACGATGTTTTCTTGCACCTAACGGTAAGCATGTAATATTTAATTTTGTTCATGTAAAGTCAAATCGGTTATTCACTGACTGACTGACTGATCTATCAACACACAGGTCAAACTACTGGACGGATCGGGCTGAAATTTGGCATGCTGATACGCCTGATAGCTATTATGACGTAGACATCCGCTAAGAAAGGATTTTTGAAAATTCAACCTCTAAGAGGGTAAAATAGGGGCTAGAAATTTGTGTAGTCCACTCGGACGATGTCGCGGGCATAAGCTAGTAGGTAATAAATTACACTTTTTGATGGTAGTTTGTTACATTTGTGTGGTGATAATTTTTACGCGAACTTAAAACTAAAGCTACGTGGGTTCCAAACGCGCCCAGGTCTGAGAAGAGCCCACAACAAACTCAGGACTCCTATACTATACCTAAAGACTTAAGCCGCAAAGTCAAGTCATCTGCCTACTTTCATGGAGATGGAGTGTTTATCAACAGAAAAGGTATTGTGAAGTGAAGTGAGGTGAGAGCCATACGCCATACCATTTACACGAGGAGGCGCAAGATCAAGGCACGCTGCACGCACCAAAACCTGTTTTGGGTGATGGTACAGAGTAATACTTCACAGACTCTGTGTCTCAAGTGTAACGTTTCGAGTTAACGTTAACTTTGCGTACTCACAATGGGGTCTTGGACTGTTTTATGAAAAGTAGCCATTGTTTGAATAGCCAAAGTGCTGCAAAAAATATATTCCCGCAGAAAATTTTTCAAACATAAAAATAGAAGTATCTGCGGGAATATATTTTTAGCAGCATTTTGGCTATGTAAACACTGCAAAAAATTAAAAATAATTTTGTCGTTTATCGCCTTGGCCTTGTGACGTCATTGATCGCCTTCCGTACAGCGCGGTGGTACCTACGTTAATAATAATTTATTATGTTAAAAATAAATAAAAGTCATGATTTTTATTTGATTATTCTCTTTAATAATATAATCAGCTAGTACATAATAGTTTTTTGCTAAACTCTTGGGTCATCAGATGCAAAGAATTAGATAATGTGAGCATTCGTTTAAGGTTACTATACCTGCCAGCAGACTGGGATTCTTCTTAGATGGACAATTTTGGCCTTCTGGTTTGGTGTTTAGAAGATATAAAGAGCGATTCACGAATACCGCCACTAAACACACCAGAATATGAGAGTACACCAAACAAATATTGATTTTTTACCTCAGAATCTAGATTTTAATTAAATTTTATATTTGACCTCTGTATTAATATGGGTACAATTTGCCTGAAATAAATAAAATTATTATTATTATATTAAAGCAAGCTGTAGTTTTCCCACCACAAACAAGGAAGAAACGAAAACTAGTTACCATAATACGCAGGTAATAACTAGAAAACCTCTCTACCTTATTTTACACTACGTTAGTAGACTGCTACTAATACTTAATATTAAACGGCAATCGACCTCTCTCAAGTGTGGTCGCGTACGAGTAATCTATACATCCTTATTTACTTAGTTAAAGTAAACACTTACGAAAATAAAAACCGGATTTTCTTAAAATAAACTTGACGATAAAATCCGCTTTAAAGATAACTGACACGTAAATCGATTAGTTAATCGGAAAAAACCCCGTGTAAACAAAGTTTTTTGCGACGAAGTTTTATTTTGTTTTTTATTAGAAGAGCGAATTTTCAAAACAAATCTATGTTTAGTTATCTACCAAGTAATTGATATTTTTTTCTTTTTTGGTGTTTAAAACATGAAACCAAAACATTTTGTGTTTGTTTTCTTTTTATTTTGTACTAGAAATGGTGACGTTTTTAATTTTAATATTTTGACAATACCTTAAAGATTTTTTTGGTAAAAGTACAGTGTTACCTACCTTCAAAAAAAATTTACTAATTTTGAAAAGTTTTGGACACCAAAATTGCGTGTCGTATCTACGTACCTACCTACTACTCCTAAATGTTCCATTTGCAGCGATAGAAACATTCTATCCATTAGCAATTTGTTCAAATGGAAAATTCTCGGAGAGAATGTACAGTTTGTTTATGGGGCATAACCAAACTATAATTGAACTTTTAGATTGTTATAATCGAGGTAAATGTGTGGTTTCTTCTTTTATAGTTTTATTGATGGATGATAAGTAGCCTAGAAAAGAGTATTTCAAAGTGAATAATATAAGCTGAACTGTATAGAAAGTGCGAAAAAAACAATGTGATTAGTGATTTGATAAAAATAGCTAACAGTGGCGACAATTCAGACTTCAGAGATCGTGAGCAAAAAATATCTAGGTAAGTGGCATTGTAAAGAAAATGTCAAAGAGAGTCTAAAGTATTGCATTTTGTCGAAGCCGGTAGTTCAGCTTTCTTTTAATAATAATAATAACAATCATCAATATGTCAACCCACGGATACCTTTTTTTTGTTGACGTCCTAGGACCTTCCGAGGACCCACGGATTTCTAAGGTTAGACGTTTCGCTTAAGTTTGTTGAGAATGCCAAGTTTCTTGCCGGCGCGCAGTCAGATTAGTTTAGTTCATTTCATAATAATATATCCTTCCATATAATATACGAGTATCTATAGATAAATTTCTAAATAGATTCATTTTGTAATCGAACCCGGGACATCCCATTTAACATTTTATAAGGTCACAACGTACACTGCGCTAGCGTTCGTCAAAAGCAGCTAACATACCCAGTGGTTATTCTAAGCAGCTAACATTGTAACAAGAAAATGTAAAAAAGCCTATTGTGTTTCTTGTCGTTGTTAAAAGTAGGTAAGTTTAAGGTGATCGCATACCAACAGACGACCTCAAGCGCCGCAAGAGGCGCAAAACTGGTAATGCGTTATGCGTGTGACATCAGCTGCAATGATCCACCACATCATTTAAGTACATCAGCATCAGTTAAGATTAGATTAGATTATAATGATTTAGAGTTAAAGATGTTGCAATATAAATAGCAACATTTAAAAATGTTATTTAAAAAAACCAGCCAAGTGCGAGTTGGACTCGCGCACGAAGGTTTCCGTACTATTATCTATAATAACGATAACGTTAAAAATAATAACGTTTGTTGTATGGGAGCCCCTCAAATATTTATTTTATGCTATTTTTTAGTTTCTGTTATAACGGCAACAGAAAAACATCATCTGTGATTTCACCTGTCTTACTACAGCCTGGTGTCGAACGGACAGACAGACGGACAGACAGACCGGCCGCATGATCAACCCATTACCGGCCCACTACTGAGCACGGGTCTCCTTTCAGAGTAAGAAGGATTTAGGCCATAGTCTGCCACGCTGTCCCAATGTGGATTGGCTGACTTCACACACGTTTGAGAATGTGGAGTACTCTCAGGCATGCAGGTTTTCTCACGATGTTTTCCTTCACCGTTAAAGCAATTGAAAATGTATGAATATGTCAAATTACGACGTTTTCCCGCTTCCATTTTTCTCCGTTCATACTAAATGACAGATTCACGCATTATTTTGTAGATTATATGTATATTAACTTTTTAGAAACATCATGACTTGACATCTCCATATATTTTGAGCAGATTTATGCGCAATGAACGTTTATTTGAAATAAATTACAATCAATATATTATGTAGGTAATTTTCAAGTTGTTTAATATGGATGACCAAGTGGCGAAAAACTTCGTGACTTGACGTCCCGCAAATTGCTATGGCGTTAGAACTATGTCTCATTAACATCGAAATGACGTCATTTTGACGTCATTTGTAATCAATCTGTTTAAGTAAAAATATACGACCATCTCGAAACTTCAGTCTAGTGCTGACGTCACTAAAATAGCCGCAACGCGCATTAGCAATTAAACTTATACATACATTTTGAAAGATTTACAAATATTGTTAACAAAACTGTTAGGACTGACCCCTAACTGGAATCCAATGCTGCTGACGTCAATATCTACTGAAAAATGCAACGCTTGCGGCTTTTGCGGCTCTGGTGTGATTTACGGCCGTGTGCGTTGTCCCTAAGGCGGTGTCGTGTCTTGCAGTTGTCAACAAAATAGGTACGGCAATTTGCATGAATAACAAATACCTAGCTTCGTTTTTGCTAAAGTGGAATCAATTAAAACAAGGAATTTTTGTTTTTTAGGGTTCCGTAAAGCTTAGTTAAAGTTTTTATCAAAAAGGATGCTGCGCCTCCACTCCATCATACTCCGTAGTAGTAGTAGGTAAAGTAAGTACCCGGCAGGAAATATTGTACATCGGCCTTTAGAGAGAGAGAGGTTTTCTTAGCGCATTGTCTCTGTCGTTGAGACCGACAAAACGTGGGAGCTCTTTGATTTTTCCGGAATAAAACGTGGCCTATGTCCTTTACCGAGATGCAAGCTATATCTGTACCAAATTTCGTCGAAATCGGTTGAATCGGTTGAGGATGGGCCGTGAAAGACCAGCAGACAGACAGACAGTCACACTTTCGCATTTATAATATTAGTATGGATTAGCATTTCGATTCAATTGTACGTGCGAAAAATTTACAAATCACTTTCCTAAGACAAACTACTTAAATAATTCACCAAATGAAAATTACATACCTACTGATTTAGAATTAGTAATCATGGCCGTCGCTAATATGTATCTAGGTTCGCTAATATTTAAAACTAATTTTACGAACACTTTTACTTAATGCGTTTCTTATTAGATAGTTATATCAATACTAATTATGCATAATATTTCATCGTTTGATATTATACCGTTCACTGTATATGCAAATTTTTTAATTAAAATAACAGATTACAATCTACTCGTTACATAAAACAGTAATTGCACTTTTCTACTTTAAAATTATACATAGGATCTACCTACATAATTATCTAACCTTCTAACCTAACCCATCCGAGTCGGGGTGCTCAGAGTCCCGAGCTCGCTTCGCTCGCTCTTGCAGCCTGTTCTCTGTGCCTGTTTTTCCTATATAGTTTATTTTATTGTTGACTTTTCATGAAATTTCATTTTATAAAAAAAACACTACAGTTCACCTATTTTATGACTTTGCCCAAGATAGGGTGGGCCTTATTCATAATGGCCGGGAAAATTGATTAATCAGATTGTCCAATTGAATCGGGCATTATGAATACAGACCGGCCATTATTTATAGTGCCCGGACTTATCAAATTGCCCGTAACATATATGTATATTGATATATTATAAGCATACCTCTTCGATAGGGGTACTAAGTTTTTATTAAACCCCTTTGGTTTCTACACAGCATCGTCGTGGCTTTGCCGATAGGGTGGTAAACAGCCGAAGCCTCCCAGCAGAATTCTGTCAATCCGCACTTGGCCTGCGTGGTAGACTATTGACAAGACCCTTCTGACTCTGAGAGGAGACCCGTGCTCTGTAGTGAGCGGGTCATGATGATGATAGTAGATTTAAAGTATCTAAAAGATAAAAAGTCTTTATGTCCTTTCCGTTCTCACGCATGGTGCTGAAACGTGGACACTGACAAACGGTTTCGTCCATCCATATTAATATTATAAATGCGAAAGTGTGTCTGTCTGTCTGTCTGCTAGCTTTTCACGGCCCAACTGTTTAACCGATTTGGATGTTACATCCCGGGGACGGACATAGGCTACTTTTTATTCCAGAAAATCAAAGAGTTCCCACGGGATTCTTTAAGGTCCATCTGTTAAACCGATTTATATGAAATTTGGTACAGAGGTTGCTTACGTCCCAGAAATTGACATAATTATAGGTAACTTTTAATCTATGAAAAGCAAAGAGTTCCCAAGGGATTTTAAAAATACCTAAACCCACGCGGACGAAGCCGCGGACATCATCTAGTAAATAAATAAAAATAAAATAGAAATATTCTTTATTCAATTAAACTTTTGAATCGTCATAATATACATCTACATTCTACAACCATAAATTCAAAATTCAAATCATTCGGCGTCCAGCGAGCTATGGAGAGGGTTGTGTTAGGAGTTTCGGTGAGGGATAAAATATGCTTCATTTTATAAAATTTTACTTTAGGAAAGGCAAACTGCTCGTTTTTAAGTTTTCAACATAAAACTACGACAGCCTTTTGAAATGTCCATAAGAAAGAAGCAAATAAACATTAATCTGTTGTGCTATTCGCATTTGTCTTGCATATTAAATTAGAATAAAATATTTAATTTGCATCAGCTAACTGTATTACAAAACTAGCAGAATTTATGTTAAAGCTGAATTTTAAACAGTGAAAGAGTTTTAAGTTTTATGCTTTATGCCTATACTTACCTACTTAATTGAATTTGAAATGGGTACGATCGCTATCATTGCAATTAATTAGTATAATAATTTGCTGTCAGCTTTTTGAAATTCTTTTCGAAAAAATTGTGAATTTTACCACAATTTTAGTAAGTACTAATCTTAATAATAGGGTATTTAACTACATCAAAAATAAATAATTTGTCCTAAATCCACGTCCTTTGTTCGTTTTAAATGTAATAACATTTTTGAATTATTAATTATTATCGATTAAATTAAAAAAGTACGTCATTATGATGTGACGTCCCATCCCAGCAATTCATAGAAAATCGCATAAAGTGCGCGTTTTGACGTTTGATAAAAAGTTTAAGTAGGAACTGATTTGAGTAGTTGTCAAATACCGTATTATCGTAAAAAATCTACACATTCTTAACTATCTAATAACGTACAATAAGTTGAAAACTAGGTTAAGAAACGCACAAATAAATACAATAAAATGAGAGCAAGAGAGAATTTTCCCTGTCAAACAGTCGTTTTTTAGGGTTCCGTAATCCGTACCCGTAGCACCCGTAGGGTACCAACGGGATCCAAATTTCTAAGCCTCCGCTGTTCGTCCGTCTGTCTGTCAGCGGGTTGTATATTATCATGAACCGTAATAGGCAGAGAGTTGAAATTTTTAAGAATGTATATTCTAATTTCTAATGCTATTGCTGCTGTAACATCAAATAATAAAATAATTTCAAAATGGCCACCATGATACGGAGCCCTTCACGTGCTAGTCCGACTCGCACTTGATCGGTATTTTATGTATTGATAACGGTTATTTAATCACAAAACTACATGTTTCGCTAGCTGATTGGCTGATTATGAGTTATCTTGCCCTTGATTACGGACAGTCACCGGACACTGACATATAGATATTAATGCGAGCTATAAATAACCTTGTAGTTAATATGCTAAACAGCGTTGTTATTACGTAGTAGGCATATATATAACCTTGCTATAGCTCAATATAAAATAATCCTACGCAACTTTTGAGCGAACTAAAAAATATTTCTCTTCGCGTGTATTTAGTCTATTTAATTAAATAAAGACTTCGTGTGGCACTACTGAAAGCCATAAAGCAAATTAAGAAGAAGAAGAATAAAGACTTCGTCCGCGTAGATTTGACGTAGGTACCTATTTGAATAAAGATTTCATTTAGCGTGTATTTAGCATACCTATTTGAAAAAACCGGCCAAGTGCGAGTCAGGCTCGTGCAATGAGGGTTCCGTACTACAGTCGTATTTTTTCGACATTTTGCACGATAATTCAAAAACTGTGATGCATAAAAATAAATAAAAATCTGTTTTGGAATGTACAGGTACCTTTCATATGATACCCCACTTGATATAGTCAATCACTTCGAAAGTTGAAAATACTAATTATTAGTTCATGACCACTTTAATTTTTTTATTGTGTGATCTAACCCTAAATTCACGGTTTTCAGATTTTTCCCCAAATGTCAGCTGTAAGATCTACCTACCTGCCAAATTTCATGATTCTAGGTCAACGGGAAGTACCCTGTAGGTTTCTTGACAGACAGACGGACAGACAGACAGACAGACAGACGGAGAGACGGACGGACGGACGGACGGACGGACGGACAGACAGACAGACAGACAACAAAGTGATCCTATAAGGGTTCCGTTTTTCCTTTTGAGGTACGGAACCCTAAAAATTGTCTTCGTTCGCGTGGATTTAGCGTACCTACCTAACTATTTGAATAAATTTGATTTGGTCCACGTGTATTTACGTATCTATTCGAATAAATTTGACTTCATTCGCGTGTATTTAGCGAAGCGATTGTTACTTCGTTCGCGTGGATTTAGCGTAATTGAAGAACTTGAAATCCTTTCTTAGTTGTGTAGCTGTATACCCACTGAGTAGACATCCTACCTAGTGTCGGTACTCTGTAGTACCCTGAGGTAGAGAGAAGTAGAGAACCTACATGTTAAATCTCAGAAGCTTTGAGCTGTAGTTGTAGGCCTACTGATGTCAGGTTCTCCTTTTATTTAGAAAGAAATAATATTATGGTCAATTGAATAATTGTATCAATTGAATAATCTTGTCTTGCAGCAAGAAATGCAATTAGAATAAATGGGTTCCGTATAGCGTCATTAGTCATTGCTCAAGTCGAATGTGGGAAGTAATTATAGGTTGCCTCACAACGCGTGTTTACTTTGCCATGGAAATTATGTCAATAACCTATCTAATGACTGCTAGCTGTGTTTGGTTTGCTGAAACGAGGTAATTATAATATGAAGTAGGCATATCATATAATAGCAGTGATGGCCTGGTGTTTAAAAAAACCTACGCCTCCTATTATTAAGCACCACTGCTTCCTAAGCTTATTAAAGCAATTAAATATCATTTGCTTTAAATACCATGAAAGCATAGTGAGGAAACCTGCATGATAGAGAGTTCTCCATAATAACAAAGGTGTGTGAAGTCAATCTGCCAAAAAGAAAGAAAAGAAACCCCTTCTCATTCTGAGAGGAGACCTGTGCTCAGAAGTCAGAAGTGAGCTGACGATGGGCTCATGATGATGATGACCAAGGAACCATAAAACAGCAGATGACACAGGCTTCATTTAGTGATGCCGCCTCAGGCTCATGACGACCTTACAGCCGCACTCAGAGTCGCTAAATCGTTACTTAAGATTGAGTTAAAACGAGACAGATTTATGTGAGAGATATAGCTCTGTCTCGTTTAACTCAATCTTAAATAACGATTAAGCGACTCTGAGAATTTTATTCTTAATTAATGATATTCCTAAATTAAAATTATTTTAAAGATTTGATCCTTTCGTACTAAAATATTTTAATTATCTAAAGATAGAAACCAACCTGGCTTACACCAGTGCGGCTGTTAGTCAGTTTCTGTTAAGCCACTCATTATCTCGAATGTGTCTCGAATGGTATAATAAAGGGCTACTTTCCGCATTACTTTTTCACTTATGACTTTATGAGTGCTTTCTCTGCTAATCACGATTCACGTCTCGATGATTAAAGTTTCTATAAATCCGAAAGTGTGTCTGTTGATTTGTTTGTTAAGTAGGTACCTACTACACCCTTTGTGTTACCTGCATGCTGATTCGCTAACTCGTGTTCTACGAAAAAAAACCGGCCAAGTGCGAGTCAGGCTCGCGCAATGAGGGTTCCGTACTACAGTCGTATTTTTTCGACATTTTGCACGATAATTCAAAAACTATGATGCATAAAAATAAATAAAAATCTGTTTTAGAATGTACAGGTGAAGACCTTTCATATGATACCCCACTTGATATAGTCACTCACTTCGAAAGTTGAAAATATTAATTATTATTTCATGACCACAATTTAATTTTTTTTGTGTGATCTAACCCTAAATTCACGGTTTTCAGATTTTTCCCCAAATGTCAGCTATAAGATCTACCTACCTGCCAAATTTCATGATTCTAGGTCAACGGGAAGTACCCTGTAGGTTTCTTGACAGACAGACGGACAGACAGACAGACAGACAACAAAGTGATCCTATAAGGGTTCCGTTTTTCCTTTTGAGGTACGGAACCCTCAAAATTACAAAAAATAAAAACCGACTTCAATACCTAACCGTGTTTGTACCTACACTAAAAATTAAAAATAATTTCGTTTATTATCAAATATATTATGTAGGTATAGTTCTATAATAATATTTCGTTTGTATGGACCTGCAGCGAGTGATGAAGCCCACAATCTTAATCTTATTACTATTGAAACTCGCGCTTGAAGATTTCAACGATCACGCAGCACTTACTAATAAGAAGCCCCGTTTTGTGATTCTAAGTTTGGTCAATTTAGTAGGAACTATTTGATACCCGCGAATTAGTGCGCGTGGATTTAGGTTTTTGAAAAAATCCGTGGGAACTCTTTGATTTTCCGGGATAAAAAGTAGCATATGTCCTTCCCCGGGATGTACCTAAGCTAACACTGTACCAAATTTTATCAAAGTCGGTTAAACTGTTGGGCCGTGAAAAGCTAAGCAGACAGACAGACAGACACACTTTCGCATTTATAATATTAGTATGGATATGGATTAGTATGGATTTGATAATCAAATAGGTATTAGAAACGGTTTAAGTTAAGCTTTTCTTTCTACACAGTAAGTAGGTACTTACTTAGTTTTCCTCTTACGAACAAGTAAGCCAATCTCCACTTAAGCGATTAAAGTTTCTACACCATAGTGTCAACTTTTCACTTTTGCAGTCTTCATAAGTGCATACATATTTCATGCGAGGCATCATTCTGACGCATCGATGCGAATTTTCACGTGGACAATGCAGAACAAGTTAAAGTGCAGTCACAGAGCAGGAAGAATTTCGTACAATGACCTCTTGGCCTACTGACAGTGGTCACAAACATTTGAAGGAGAAAAAAAATTACTAGCTTATTGTAACTACTACTAGATTATTTATTTCGATTTAAGTGTGAAAACAGTTATAATAATCTCCATCTCTTTTGTAACGTCGTATCTTTTTCTCGCAGCAAAGATGCCGTTTATCGACATAGCGTTCGAAGCTGAGGTCAGTCGGTACGAAGACCCTGACTTTGAGGAGGTCGCACAGCGGAACTGCAATGAAGACCCGAAGACCAGGCACAAAGCCATCGAGGAGCTCAGAAATATGATCTACCGTAGGTGAAACTCTTTTCTGTTGATTTATAGAAGGTACCTATGAAGTTATAAACTCATAGTAATTTAAAATTACTGCAATGCAGATCGGATGAGTGCGTGATCGCTGTAAACTCGTCTGCCGAGGGGCAAATCTATCCTGCCTACGAAAGAAGTAATATGTTGTAATAGTAAATTGTATCATAAGGGAGCAAAATAATATTTTTACGGCGAGGGTGCTTTTTTGAATCCAGAGCGTAGCGAGGGCTTGTAAAGTAGAATCCCGAGCGTACCGAGGCATTCTTTAGTACAATCCTGAACGTAGCGAGGGATTCAAAGTACGTCGCCCGAGCCAAAAATATATTGCGCCCGAATGATACACTCTACTTTTCATCACCCTCTATGAGGAAATAAAAGGCGCCTCATATTTTATTGCAATATTATTATTAAATAAAACATAGACAACTAAATTAAAATTAATCTAATAATGAAACAACTAAAAACTTATATTTACATTTGAGACATTTTCGCAATTCTGAAAATTGATTGTTTACAGTTTTATTAGGAATAGAAATTGGCTGGAAAATTCAGCTGGCGGCGCGTCTATGGTCCGTCGTACCAGCCAGTCTTTATTCAAACAATATTTGCGTTCGATTTCTTTGGCGCTGAACACTACGATGTTCCAAATTCAAAAAGGGCGCGGCAAAGATAATCGCGGCGCACTTATAAATAAGTGCGACGCAATTATCTTTTATTCGCACTTAATTATAAGTGCGCCGCAAACACCACCTTTGGGTGCACTTAAAGGCGAACCAAGTCGTCCTTTTCGAATAGATGGGATGAAAAACTTATTTCGTAGGTAGGAAAGGAAGACAGAGCTGACCCTACGGCAGACGTACGTGCTGCTCTCTGTGATGTTATATTGTAAAACTTCTCTACTTCATGTGTCCCGTATTTCGTAGGCAGGCAAGGAGGACAGATCTGACCCCAAAGCAGACGAACGACGTTTTGCCATAATTTGAAATTATTACTAGGAGTTTATAACGTCATAGGTACCTGCTGCTCTCTGTGATGTTATGTTGTAAAACTTTTCTGCTTCATGTGTCCCGTATTTCGTAGGCAGGCAAGGAGGACAGATCTGACCCCAAAGCAGACGAACGACGTTTTGCCATAATTTGAAATTATTACTAGGAGTTTATAACGTCATAGGTACCTGCTGCTCTCTGTGATGTTATGTTGTAAAACTTCTCTACTTCGTGTGTGTTCGTATTTCGTAGGCAGGAAAGGAGGACAGATCTGACCCTAAAGCAGACGAGTAAAGTTCGTTTGCATCGATGTTCGTTTGCAAGAGTTTATAACCGTCATAGGTACCTTCTGCTCCCTGTGTTACGTAATCCCATACAAATGATAGAGAAAAAATCTCAAGAGGGCGTTTAGGCAGCTTAGACAGAATGCTATTGAAACTGACGAAAATCTTTTTCGAAATGTATTCAGAGGGTCTAGTGTAAATAATAGTAGGTATTAGGCAAATAGTAGTTATTGTGTTTGGGTATAGATTATAACTAGCTTATGCTCGCGACTTCGTCTGCGTGGACTACACAAATTTCAACCCTCTATTTCACCCCCTTAGGGGTTAAATTTTTAAAAATCCTTTCTTAGCGGATGCCTACGTAATAATAGCTATCTGCTTGCCAAATTTCAGCCCGATCCGTCCAGTAGTTTGAGCTGTGCGTTGATAGATCAGTCAGTCAGTCAGTCAGTCAGTCAGTCACATTTTATATATATAGATAACAGCGCTAAGTTTTTGATTGCGTTCTAATTACACATTTTCTGCTAGAGCCTCTGTAGTTGGGTAAATAAATATGTCCTATACATTGACTTATATATTACTTCGTATGGACAGGGCTATAGAACAAACAAAATGGCACGATTCAGTGATGATTTAGCACCAATGCAAGTTGCAACCTCAGTGACGCCTGGATTTCAAACGGGTCGTTCATTAGTATTTAATAGGTGGCCCTGATTTATTTGGTTCCAAAACCGTGAAAAATTATGTTAATATCTTGGGCATATCTTGTCATTTATATCGATGGTCCTATACAATATTATGCGCAATGGCAAGAATACCAACAAAAGCCGAAAGTGTTTCGGTATTGTAACAAGTTGCGTCATAGCGATAAGTAAAGCATTTTTTTCGATTTCGTTTCACAGAGCGAGGTGAATGCAATCCCCGAAGGACGGACGACGCGTATCTCTTACGGTTTCTCAGGTGTAGGAGATTCATACCGGCGCTTGCGCATAAATTGGTACGTATGGTACCTTATAGGTCTGTCCCCGTAAACCACGTTTTTTATTTAATTTCATTTAAAACAACTTTATTGTTACTAGAATTACAGAGAGTAAGAATACAGGATACACTTAAAAAACAAAGGGCGACTTTATTACTAAAGTTATGCCCGCCTCTAGGCTCAGTAAAGTTAGCAATTCATTTGCTCGTAATTACATACGTTTCTATAATAAGCTTCCAGAAGACATATTGGAGATGTCTCTCAACAAGTTCAAAGTTTTCATAAAACGTAAACTAATTGAAAAATCCTATTACAATGTAAAGGATTATTTAAATGATAAGCAAGCTTGGGAATGAGTTGCTTAACAGCTTTGTGATAGTTCTAATAAGTTTCAATAATTTTATAAAGTGGTGATAATAAAAAGAATACCCGGCTGAGTTTGTTGTGGGCTCTTCTCAGACCTGGGCGCGTTTGGAACCCTCGTAGCTTTAGTTTTAAGTTTGCGTAATAATTATCACCACTATATCTTACAAATCTAACACCATACCAGACCATCAATAACAGTAATTTATAACCTATTTTGAATAAATCATTTGACTTTGACTTTCACTTTGAAAGTGATCTCTTCCAGGCAACCCATACTTAAGAACTTTTTTTTTATTACAAAAAGAAAACATACAGCATAACCATAAAACTAAAGTAAATTCACGAGATTATTACAGGGGCCAGTAAAGTTTTCACCGTTAAGTTAGTGAGTCCATTTCTAGTAGCAGACAATGAGGCGTGTGTCCACCATGACGAGACGGGTCCAATCCCTGCTATCAAGCCTTGTTTTGTGTGCATTTCTTGATAGCAGAGACGAACCCACCGCACTTATATTGGAATTGGTCCACTTATAGAACTTACATAGGTTTAAGTAACAAAGGATCATGTTGCACAAACCCATTGTCAGAATGGCATTGTGCTAAACTTGGGTACTTACCTAAATCAACTTGATAGCTGTCTATTATTTTAGAGAGAGCCTGTAAGTGCCAGACCTTCGTTATTTTATAAAAGCTGAAAGTTTCTCGGCGTAATGTCCCCAACACAGGGAAGAACGATCAGCGACTATGAAGTTTGGATCATGGTGGCTTTGGCAGTTAGGTAAGGAACGTGTATAAAATCTAATCGCTCATCGTCCCTCCCTGTGTTGGGGACAATGCTCATAGAAACTTTCACCTTTTATAAAATAACGTAGCTCTGGCCCTTATGGGCTCTTAGTGGGACCGGACATAAAACTGTGTTGCTCAAGACAAAGAATCCTACACTCGCCGTTCGCGCGTTATCGTTATACTAATACAGATTCCTTGACATGGAAACGTGCCTTTCGAACTTGTAGTCTAAGTGTAGACATTTTGTTATGGTCATTTTCTCATTAAAAAACCGGCCAAGTGCGAGTCAGGCTCGCGCAATGAGGGTTCCGTACTACAGTCTTATTTTTTCGACATTTTGCACGATAATTCAAAAACTATGATGCATAAAAATAAATAAAAATCTGTTTTAGAATGTACAGGTGAAGACCTTTCATATGATACCCCACTTGATATAGTCACTCACTTCGAAAGTTGAAAATACTAATTGTTAGTTCATGACCACAATTATTATTTTTCTTTTCAGGTTTTCAGATTTTTCCCCAAATGTCAGCTATAAGATCTACCTACCTGCCAAATTTCATTATTCTAGGTCAACGGGAAGTACCCTGTAGGTTTCTTGAGTCAAGAGTTTGTCGGTCCGACCGACAGACAGACAGACAACAAAGTAATTCTATAAGTGTTCCGTATTTCTTTTTGAGGTACGGAACCCTAACAACCTAAATTACCTAAATATCTAGATAGGTACCTACTTAACTATGCACCAACTGTAAAAATAACAACTTACAGATTATTTCTCACCACGGGGTATTAATTATATAATGCTAGTCCGGTCAAAATAGACATTCTGTTACAATAAATTGCATAGGGCTTAAATTGGTACGAATTTGGGAATAGTAAAGGGAAAGGGACTGACTGACTGATCTATCAACGCACAGCTCAAACTACTTGACGGATCGGGCTGAAATTTGGCATGCAGATAGCTATTATGACGTAGACATCCGCTAAGAAAGGATTTTTTAAAATTCAGTTTCTAAGGGTTTGAAATTTGTGTAGTCCACGCAGACGAAGTCGCGAGCATAAGCTAGTGTATCACAGATCACACAAGATTTGCGATATACTGCTAGTTGACAACAATTTCAATATGACGCACACGCAATAGACTTTGAACTTCTTCTCTATATAGTATAAAATAAAGTCGTTTCCCGCTGTCTGTATGTATGAACGCGTAGATCTTGTAAACTACGCAACGGATTTTAATGCGGTTTTCACTAATAGATTGAGTGATTGAAAAGGAAGGTTTATAGGTAAAGTTTAATATTGGTTTGTGTTAATTTGTTGAAATATGACGATATTTGAACAAAATGTCGAAAGAAATCAAGCTTCCATCGAAAATGAACAAATATTATAAGAAAAAAGTAAAATAAACTCAAAAACTACTGAACTGATTTTAAAAATTCTTTCACCTATAGAAAGCTACATTATTGGCAAGTACTGACACCACATTAGTATCTACATTGCACCCATGCGAAGCCGGGGCGGGTCGCTAGTGAATCATATCATATCATATCTCATCATAAAATGAGACTCATTAAAATTTTATTGAACAACACACTATAATATTTTCTTATTATAGATATGAATAACTAGCTTCTTTAGAAGACCTAAAGTCTTCTAAAGGTCCAGTTCAAATATACTAAGTAATTTTTTTTTTATCATTTCTAGATGGTCCGTTACGAAGACTTCCGGAAGAAGAACCCCCATTTGTATGACTGCAACCCGTTCAGTCTAGACAGAGTCAAAGAGGTGTATGTGGCCACCTTGCCTGATAGTCCTTGCAATGGTAGAATAACGCTTATGAGATTTGGTAAGTGTTTTTTTTTTAATAGAGATAGCGAGCAAACGAGCAGGCGGGTCACCTAAAGTTAAGTGATTACCGCCGCCCATGAACATTTGCAGCACCAGAGGAACCGCCGATGCGTTGCCGGCCTTTTAGGAATCTGTTGGTCCGCCTCTTGAATAACCCCATGTTGTAATCTAGTGGGAGTGTGAATTAATTCCTTCATCATTATCTCAATTCTCAACCCATCACCGACCCGCTATCAGCATGGGTCTTCTCTCCGGATGTGTAATGTTTAGGCCATAGTCTACCACGCTGGCCAAGTGCGGATTGGAAGACATCATGAGACAGATGAGAAGTTCAAATTGCAGACCCCCTGAAAGGAGGCCTAACCACTAGGCTATCAGCTATCACCATCACCGACCACTTCAATCCTTCCTCAATCGATTCCATATCTGAGTGTTATTCTATTTTCCCATTCTTGCCTCGCGTCTTGTTTCATCTTGATTCTATGAATTTGAATATTTGAATCGAAACACGTATTTTGAATGGAGATCTCTTACGAAAAATGAAACAAACAAACGCAGCTATGAAATACGTCATTGCCTGCGAAGCGCGTATTATTGTCCATTGTATGAGAACCAGATTTTATAAATAACTAGCTGATCCGCCCCGGCTTCGCTCGGGTGGAGTTTAGAAAATTGAGGGGGAGGTTGAATTAATTTGTTTGAATTGAATTTTTTCTCTCCGTAAGAACCATCCTCGTACTTCAAGGAATATTATAAAAAAAGAATTAGCGAAATCGGTTCAGCTGTTCTCGAGATTTGCGATGAGCAACACATTTAGCGATTCATTTTTATATATAGAAAGAAGATAATACTTGCAGTTGCAATGCGTAGGTAAGAAGCTTCACTTCTGAAGCGTGTGACACGACACCTTGGTGTTTTTGGTTGAAGTCGTTAGTCCATAGAAATCTGGAATTCGCCCCACAGTACGCCAAAACTAACAATTTTAAAATATTTCAGGTCGTTGGGACACTAGCGCCGTTCCTATAGACGACGTGGTACGATGCGCTTTGCTGATGGATGAAATAGCAGCCATGCAACCCAAGCTGCAAGTCCTAGGTGTTACTATCATAGTGGACTTAGAGGGTCTGAGCGTGAGGCACGTGAGGCAACTCACGCCGACTATCGCCAGTCAAATCGTCAGCCTTATGGGGGTAAATTTTTTTTTTTTTAAAGAATATTAGCCATGTTAAATGACTGATATTCCCCTTTCCTCTCCAACTAAGCGCTGACGCTTGTGCTAGGAGTAGGTACGACAATAGTGCAACGGGTGGGGTTTGAACCGTATCTATCTTACCGTAAATATCTTATTGAAGTAGCCCTTTCAGTCCAAGTTGCAACTCCTAGGTGTTACCATCATAGTGGACTTAGAGGGTCTGAGCGTGAGGCAACTCACGCCGACTATCGCCAGTCAAATCGTCAGCCTTATGGGGGTAAATATATTATTGAAGTAGCCATTTCAGTTCAAGTTGCAAGTCCTAGGTGTTACCATCATAGTGGACTTAGAGGGTCTGAGCGTGAGGCACGTGAGGCAACTCACGCCGACTATCGCCAGTCAAATCGTCAGCCTTATGGGGGTAAATATCTTGTTTGAGTAGCCATTGCAGCTTACTATTACTACAGCGTACCTACTATAGTTGCCTGTAGTACCTACTATTGATAGGGCTACGGGTAATCTGATTTGCCCATGGTACGATTGATAGAAAGAACCACAGGCAATCCGATTTCCTATACTCCGATTGATTGAACCACGGGCAATAAACGGAATCATCATCATTCATCATCATCTGATAGACGTCCACTGCTGGACATAAACGGAATATCGCTCATCAAATCGTCCACTTTGCCGGCCGAAATTAACAATTACTGGATGCCCGCGACTTCGTCCGCGTAGATTTAGGTTTTTAAAAATCCCGTGGGAACTCCTTGATTTTCCGGGATAAAAAGTAGCCTATGTCACTCTCCAGGTCTTGTACTATACCCATGCAAAAAATCACATCGATCCGTTGCTCCGTTGCGGCGTGATTGAAGGACAAACCAACAAACCAATAAACCAACAAACAAACACACTTTCGCATTTATAATAAGGGTAGGTACTGTCCTTCCCCGGGATGTAAGCTAACTATTTATCAAATTTCATCGAAATCGTTTAAACTGTTGAGCCGTGAAAAGCTAGCAGACAGACAGACACTCTTTCGCGTTTATAATATTAAGTATGGAAGTATAGATTGATTTCGGCGGTTGTCCTCCCGATTTTGAATTATGTAGACGACAAATTTACAGTATTTATGGCCCATTAAATTGTCTTATGAATGTATTAGTCTTATTATAAGGCTTCATGAATATGTATTTTTGTAAAAAACACCACTTACCAATCTCGCATAGAAAATTCAAATAAACAGGTTAAGCTGGAAACTATATAAAGTTTTTGGTATATAATAATATACAATATTATTCCTATATTATTAAACAACGGTTTAATGTAAATTCATAATATGTAGGAATATTCCACTCGAATCCTGTTTATAAAACTGCCTCAAACTAGAAAATCTTTGGCGGATTGGAACTCGTTTTTGCTTACACAATTTGATGCGTGTGACTGATTCCGTTGTACACAATCTCTTAACTAAATAAACTAAAATGACACGTCTAAATCTTTTGCTATCCCTTTCATAATGTTGCTTGCGGTAAAGATAGCACTAGATTTAGACCTGTTAATTTAGTTAAGTTTAGAGATTTTGCACAAGCAGTGGCGTGCACAAGGTTTAAAGCCAGGATAAGCAGTAGTTAGATAGGTCTGTACCTACTTACTGGCAAATCATAAAGGATAATGAGCAGTAAGCTACTTCAACTAGGGTAACAATTTTTTAGGGTAAGCAGTGCTTATATGCCTCTATGACTTGCACCCCACTGTGCACAAGTGAATCAGCCCCATTATCATAATTAATTTTGAAGGATTCATAGAATACCATTTTTGTTTGAAATAGACCTGTAGGTACCTACTTACTATAATTTAAGGCGGTGATAGCCTAGTGGTTAAGACGTCGCGTCGGCCTCCTCAGTCGGCGGTTCGATTCCGGACATGCAACTCTAACTTTTCGGAGTTATGTGCGTTAAAAGCAATACGATATTTGCCTATCATCATCATCATCATCATCATTATCATCACCGGGTATCTTTAAAACAAGAGTGAATAGGCATCTTCTAGGTAAACGCGTCCCATCTTTGGCCACATCATCACTTTCCATCAGGTGTGATTGTGGTTGAGCGTATACCTAGGTACCTATAATGAATATTAAAAAAAAACATCATCATCAACCGATAGACCGCAATGCCCTGTCCATGTGCCCTGTCCATTGCCACTCCAAACGTTATATACTTAAGTACCTATACTGTATATATAAACATACCAGAAGTGCATTTAAATATTAACCACGACACATAGCGGCTTATCGAGAGTTTTGTCTTTCATAATAACCTTACTGCAATATTAACTTGATTACGGCACAATTGCTATTGAAGCCACTCAATCAAAAAAAAAATGGCGACCTAAACGCAAAAGCATTTAATAGTCGGTCGAGTCTTGAATCGGAACAAGACTGCCTTAAGAATTATCAAACACCCGCATTTATACCAATCGATTCAAGATGGTTGCCCCACAAGTCATAACTAGATCACGCGACTTCCATTCCAAAAGGCGCCAAATACAAAAATGCGATAACATATATAAATTCTATATTGTTACAGGTATCATTCCCTCTCCTAAACCACAGCCTACACATAATCCGGTACAGCTGGATCCTCAACACGTTCTTCAACATCTTCAAGCAGTTCATCCCACAGGCCGCCTGGAACCGCCTTCACTTCCACGGCTACAACATGTCTTCCCTCCACAAACACATAGACCCCGAGTACTTACCCCAAGAGTACGGGGGCAAGTGTCGAGATGTGATCACTTTTGGGGAGTGGGTCGGTGGCCTTGACAGGTATAAGGACGATTTTATGGTGTCAGAACTGAGAGCGCTTGGGTATACTGTGGATACGGCACAACGCACACTGGCGGATTGGAGTGGAGGTGAGGTGGAGCATCTTTAATGATAACTATTCAAAAACCAGCAACAACTTTTTGCTCACACTTAGCTTTATGAAATTAGGTTTAGGCCCAATGCGCAATGTCATCTCGGTGCTGTTATCAAAGAATAACTGTGCCAAGAATAAAATTAATCGCTACATTTACTCTTGGATAACTTATAATACGTTTCACTAATTTATTTTATTATTCGATTGACTATTATTTGAAATAGTGTTTTTCGTTGTCTATGACAGGTTTGAAAGTTCCTTGATCTAAATTTGACCGAGTCAAAAAATTTATTCAAGGAAAAGTAAAGCGTTATGTAGGTAACTTTTTTGTTCTCAGATTAAGTATTTGGTGAAATGAAAAGTTATCTAAGAGTTACGACTTTATCTTAGTTACCTACTTAAAATTTATTCTACACTGCTGAAATTGGGCCTTAAGATGTGAAGCTAAAACAAGGGTTGTCTTAGCTTCGCGTCATTCCTATAACAGTGCGACAAAGGCTCTTTTGGCGCGTGGCAAAAATCGGAACTAACGTTGTCGTCAAGTGTCCCCTTTGTTCTTGTTTGAATAGTCTGAGCCTTTGTACTCCAACAGTGCCCCCCTGTCAATGTCATTCAAGTGCCAAAAGAGCCTTGTCGCACTGTACCTTGGCATGCGGCAAGGGTCCTTCGAGTCTCCTTCTTGTTTTCAGTTTACTAATTTTAACCGTATGTCAAAGTGCATAAAGCTGAGATTTAGTTGTTGTCAAAGAGACTCGGCGTTACTCTACGCCCGTTTGTACGTGTTAGCCATGTGCTAGCCAAAAGTGATAATATCCGGTGCTTTTAGGTATATTTCATGTGATTTTTAATTATAGTTAAATAGATATGTCATGAGTGAGTCATGACTGATGAGTCATGCGAAACTAATTAGGTAGGTATGTATGTACCTATAATGTAACTATTTAAGTGACAACTGTAGAGAAAAAAATCACAATCACTTCCAAGGAGTCAAGGAGGAGAGCAAAGAATTCTGATTATCACATTATCACAATTGCAATTGTTGTACTTATTGTATGTTCTGTTTATATCAGTCACCGTAAAATTGAAAATACCGTCAAAATATAATCCATATCGCGAGATTGTAAACTGTCAAAAGATTGTGAACCGTAACATACCATCGAACAGTCAGTCAGTCAGTCAGCTTTTCCATTTATATATTTCGATTTAAAAATTCTTGCTACATTATAGTCCTGCCAATTTGTACCGAACGCCAAATCTTCAATCTTGATCCACTCTTTATAACGATTTCGAAGATTGCAGTGAGATTATCACAAGTCCTAGATGGACGATATAGTGCCGACATCCTACCTGCATTTATTTCATGTATTTGTCAGGATTATGTGTTTGACTATGATCTCATCAAATGTACGTTTGACGTAGTAAATGACGCAGTTTATAAAATGGAATGCGGGCTATAGCTGAATATATAATCCGTTGATAAGTCACTAATTTATAAGAATATAATTTAATCATTACAATGAATTCTTTCCCTGTATTGCGTGTAAGTATCGTGTGTAATTGACGACCTCCCTGGCGCAGTGGTGAGCGCTGTGGTCTTAATAGTGGGAGGTCCCGGGTTCGATTCCTGGCAGGGGTTTGGTATTTTATAATTTCTAAACTTCTGGTCTGGTCTGGTGGGAGGCTTCGGCCGTGGCTAGTTACTACCCTACCAGCAAAGCCGTGCCGCCAAGCGATTTAGCGTTCCGGTACGATGCCGTGTAGAAACCAAAGGGGTATGGGTTTAATAAAAACTGCCATACCCCTTCCAGGTTAGCCCGCTATCATCTTAAACTGCATCATCACTTACCACCAGGTGAGAATGCAGTCAAGGGCTAACTTGTATCTGAATAAAATAAAATAAAAATAAAAAAAATACTATCCAACACACCTAGTTTCTTCTTTCACCAAAGGTTGCCTGATAGAGATTGCTGTGCGAAATAAGGCCGCCTTTGCATACACTTATTTTTTAGTTTTAGTTTCTTTGTTTTTGTCATGTTATGTAATATTTATGTATGCAATAAAGTATTTCTATCTATCTATCTATGAAATTGTCACAAATTGTTTGGTCATTTTTGACTAGGTAATTACACCAATGATGATAAATAATTTAATATAGTTTACAGATAAGTTAATTGTTATTATTAATTTTCTATTTAAGAACCTCTTAAGTGCCTACTAAGACAGGATTCGGTACAGATTCGTTAAATTGGGTAACAGATAAGTGCACGAGTATACCTACTAGTAATGTAATAATTCGACGCTGCAAAAAAAACCTTTTTAATCCACTTTTTAGCGATTTTGACAAAAATAATTAAATATGTAATCCCAATAAAACATAGTATAAAAGTCCCGCAAATTGCTATTGCGCTGGAACCATGTCTCATAAACATTGAAATGACGTCATTTTGGCGACAGCCGATATAAAAATATACCATTAGCTCGAAACTTCATTCTAGTGCTGACGTCACTAAAATGGTGGCCACACGCATTAGCAATTAGCGGGACTTATACCTACCTAACTATAAACGATAATATGAAAGTGTAGGTTTTCCCTTGTTTACTTTTTGTCAAAGATTTAAATTATTTAATTCAAATCTTTAACGCGCTCTCCTGTAGAATTACGAAAAATAAAATCCGATGTTTTTTCCTTGCAGAAGTCGAATATGTCTACGATTTAGTTTAGCAGCTTTAGTTTTAAGTTTGCGTAATAATTATCGCCACTATATCTTACAAATCCAACATCTGACTATCAAAAAGAGTAATTTATTTACCTACCTATTTTGAATAAATCATTTGACTTTGACTTTGATTGATTCTTAGGTACCTTTTGTTTAGTCTGTGCCGGTAGTTAGCTGCTGGTTATCGTACAAAATTTGTGTTTACATTGTTATTTTTGTACTTACCCATAGTTTTTTGTCCTGGTGAAATACATTAAAGAATATCCTTTTATTCATTCATAATTTTGTTTTCATATCCCAACCTGATCCAAACACACAGTGGCGTGCAGGCCATAGAGGCATAAATGCACTGCTTACCCCAGTTGTAATAGCTCAATGCATATTTTTCATTATGACCTGCCAGTGAACAGGTTCCTACTTAACTAGTGCTTACCCTGGCTTGAAACCCTGTGCACGCCACTGCTACACATAGGATATATACTGTCATTAGTGTAGATATACCTTCTCATAGTAGGTACAGTACGCGGCAAAAAGTAAAACACAAATGTACATTGACCTTTAGAAGGAGATAGCAAATTTGTAGGGCATTGTCTCTGTCGTTGAGACCGACAAAACGTTATGTACAAGTACGAGTGACAGAGACAACGCTCTACAAAGCCGAAATGTCATATTCTAAAGGCCAATGTACATTACTTTCTGCCGCGTACTGTAGGGTGCTGATTTAAAAAATTACTGAACTGATTGTATTCAAATGTTTAGGTTCTTACCACTACTCAAGTATGTCTGAAAAAAGTTTTCTTCACATTGTACATAGACGGGTAGGTAGTCGTCGAATAATAATAAATAATAATAAATAAACGTTTATTCGCTGGAATGTGGGTACATGTAGGTGTTACATCAGTTGAGTTGCCTGACACATTCTACCAGATCCTGGTGTGCAAATGGTTAAAGAATATTACAATTACATCAAATTTTTTTTTCTAGTTCATTACATTTACGAAATCATAAATTTAAACATTACTCAATCAGATAAAATAAAATAAGGATTTCCATGTCGTAGTTAAAAAACAAAATAAAATATACAGAACATAAACCAGTCA
Organism: Maniola hyperantus; assembly: GCF_902806685.2. Classification (NCBI taxonomy): domain Eukaryota; kingdom Metazoa; phylum Arthropoda; class Insecta; order Lepidoptera; family Nymphalidae; genus Maniola; species Maniola hyperantus. Next base: position 2,002,167 of record NC_048552.1, on the reverse strand, counting down.
TTTAAAAGAAGCAGGACAAAAGCATAGTTTGTCAGCGCATATAAAAGTCCAAATTCATCAATTATATTATAAATTTTTATCCATGAAATAGTCATTAATTTTGTAATACATTTTGTTTAAAAGAAGAAGAAGATTAAAGAAGTGGTAAACATTTTAAAAATTCGTACGCACATTTTAATATATATAATATTAATATGTAATACGGTTAGGTATATATTATAAATATTAATATATTATATATTATAAATTAATAATATATTATAATATGCAATAAATTTCTTATTTATAGTTATAATATAGGATAACGATAGGTATGACTAGAGTAATATTAATAATTTATTTGTTCAGTATGCTCGAATTTGATATGTTGATTTTTTTTTAGAAAAATGATTTTTAAAGGTGAACGGGCACTTTAATATGGAAATTGGAAACCATACCCGCGGTGACGGACACAAGCGAAATTGACAGTAACTATTTTCTGACACTGGCATAGGTCGCATTGTTGTGGGTCATGGGAATCGCGAAATTTATTTTTGTAATCATCCCGAAAATTGCTAATTTAGTGACGTCAGCACTAGACTGAAGTTTCGAGCTGATGGTATATTTTTATTTCGGCTGACATCAAAATGACGTCATTTCGATGTTAATGAGACATGGTTCTTTGGGGTGGTTGATGGTGGTGTAGGAAGACCAAGATGTTCCCCCAATAATCAGAAGCCAGGCTCCAGCACTCAATCGGTTTAATTAGCACTATTAAAACTATTACAGACGTACTTGCTAATTTAAAATTACGTGCATGCGTTTTCGCGCGCTAGACAGACGTGGACACAGGGACGGTATTGGAAGCCACTAGGCAGGCCCTCGGCCGCAGCGCGCCGCGGCTCGGGGCTGCGGCGCGGTGCGGCGGGGGCAGGCGTAAGTCGCCTGACCGGTTTCCCGATCAGCTGGCACGCGTGTGTGCGTTGCGTCAATGGCTGATAATATGCACACAGATGCCGCGCGGCAAAACTAATATTAGGTATCTAAATTATCTTATTAAATATGTACAATTGATTTTTATTTATGTGTAATGTAGCCCACATATCACCCTCCTCCAGAGACCGTCAAGGGCGATAGAAGTCTGTAAATTTTACTTGACGGCCGGAGCGAGTGACTTTGGGAGCTACGTCGGGTAGGTATGTATGTGTGCTTGCGGGCGGAGAGGCCGGTGTAGGTAGATTGTAAGGAGTTGTTACCTTATTTCCTGACTCTTTTTCGTCCGCTAGTATATATGCCGGCTTGAGTCGGTCGATGGAAACGGTGGTGATTTTACCTTTTATGAGAAGGGTGAATGCTTTATTTCCTCGTTCTACGACCTTGTGTGGACCCGTATAGGCTGGCTGAAGAGGGCAACGCGAAGCGTCTTCACGAACGAAGACGTATTCGGCAGTCGCCAGATCTTTAAAAATAAATACCTTTTGTTTGTTGTGGCGAGAAGCGGGGACTGGCTTGATTCTTTCGGCGAATGATCTAATGCGCGCTGTGAAACTTGTCATATCAGTTGTACAGGGTGTGCTAGAATCGAAAAATTCGCCGGGACGTCTGAGCGGCTCGCCGTACAGCAACTCGGCGGAAGAGGTTTGTAAGTCCTCTTTAAAAGCACTTCGAATGCCAAGCAGAACGAGGGGCAAAACCTCCGTCCAGTTGTGGTCGGCATGGCAGGTGATGGATGCTTTGAGCTGCCTATGGAATCGCTCGATTAGTCCGTTACACGCTGGGTGGTAGGCCGTTGTGCGTTTGTGTTGGAATCCGATGGTTTTGGCGAGGTATTGGAACAGTGCGCTGTGAAATTGAGATCCTCGATCTGAAACCACGGTCGTCATTATGCCAAATCTGGATATCCAACCGGAGATTAACGCTTTGGCCACCGTTTCTGCAGTGATATCCGGGATAGGCATCACTTCCGGCCACCGTGTGAAACGATCTATGGCCGTCAAGCAGTACCTATTTCCCTGTGAAATTGGAAGAGGACCGATGAGGTCGATGTGGACCTGCTGAAAACGTGCGCGAGGTAGGTCGAAAGTACCTAATGGTGCAGATACATGTCGACTGACTTTAGAACGCTGGCAGGCTAAACAAGTTCGACTCCACTCGCGACAGTCTTTTCTCACTCCGGGCCATACAAACCTTTCAGCTACCAGCTTGGCGGTCGCGGAGGGTCCGGGGTGGCTTAGCGAGTGTAAGCTAGTAAAAACTTGAATACGAAATTCCTTTGTGACGAATGGCCTGGGTGTCGGTGTACTTACATCGCAGTACAAAGGTATATGACTTCCAGAAAAATCCATCTTTTTGAGACGAAGGGAAGAATCGTCCGAGAGAAGATAATGAGCCAACTCTGGATCATCATCTTGAGCCTTTGCCAGATCAGTGAGACAGATTGGAGCGTCCAGTTTTTCGACGCGAGATAAGGTGTCGGCTACGACATTGTCTTTGCCGGAAATATGCCTTATATCGGTCGTGAACTGGGAAATGTAGTCCAACTGTTGGAACTGTCTAGGCGAACAGTTTTGCTTCCTTTCGTGAAAGGCGAAAGTGATTGGTTTGTGGTCTGTGTAGACCGTAAAGTGTCTAGCTTCGACCATGTGCCGGAAGTACTTTATGCCCTCGTAGATCGCGAGAAGTTCGCGATCATACGGTGAGTACTTTTGTTGGCTGGGGCTGAGCTTTCGACTAAAAAATGCCAGAGGTTGCCACACGTTACCTTTCAGCTGCTGTAAAACGGCTCCCATAGCCACGTCCGATGCATCCGTGACCAATGCGAGCGTGGCTTGGTGATCCGGGTGGGCAAGTAGGGCTGCCTTGGAGAGGCCTTCTTTTGTTGCCGTGAATGCGGTTATAGCTTCGCCGGTGAGGTCGATGGGTGTGGATCCCTTGACAGCCCCCATGAGAAGAGCGTTAAGAGGCGCTTGTATCTGGGCGGCGTTGGGCATGAATCGCCTATAAAAGTTGGCCATGCCCAGGAAGCGTCGGAGTGCTTTAACGTCCTTGGGTGGGGGGAAGTCGCGTATTGCTTGTATCTTCGTATCCAGTGGTTTGGTTCCGTTCTCCGAAATTTTATAACCTAAGAAGGATACCTCGGGAGCTCCAAATACACACTTAGATACGTTGATTATCATCCCGTAGTCTCGAAGTCTAGCGAACACAATACGTAGATGATTTTCATGTTCAGCCTCGTCTCTGCTAAAAATGAGAAAATCGTCTAAGTAACAGTAGACGAAGTCTAGACCGCGCATCATTTCGTCGACGAACCTTTGGAACGTTTGGCCGGCATTACGGAGGCCAAACGTCATGAAGGGGAATTCGAACATACCGAATGGCGTAGTGATGGCTGTCTTGGGTATATCTTCCGGGCAGACAGGTATCTGGTTGTAGGCTTTCACAAGATCGATGGTACTGAAAATCCTGCAACCTGCAATATTATGTGCAAAATCGTGAATGTGACGTATTGGGTACCTGTCTGGGATGGTCCGGGCGTTAAGTTGTCGGTAGTCGCCGCAGGGACGCCATCCGTTGTCTTTTTTCGGCGCGAGGTGCAGTGGAGACGACCACGGACTTTCGGAAGGCCTCGCTGTACCGTTGGCTAGCATCGCCTCGAACTCCGCCTTTGCTACCTTCAGTTTGTCCGGGGCGAGACGTCTGGGGGGGCACGTGACGGGGGGACCAGGTGTCGTCCGTATGTGATGTTGAGTGTTGTGTGGTATAGTGCGATGTGTACCAGCTGGTCGAGTAATATCCGGATAATCACGGGATAATACAGTGTGATACCGTGATTCTCCAGCGAGCACCTTAACAGATAAAACATTACAATTTAAAGCTATAGATGCTGTACTAGTGACAGAAGTTAAATTATCCATTAATTTCTTATTCTTACAATCTACAACTATACTATAATATATTAAAAAGTCCACTCCTATGATTGGCTTTGTCACGTCCGCCACTACGTAACGCCACGGGTAGGTACGTCTAAGTCCAATGTCCAGATTGATATATGCGAACCCGTACGTGTCTATTGTTGAACCGTTAGCCGCGACGAGTGTGTAGCCGGTGGGTGCACGGCGCTCCTTGAGTTTGGACCGAGGGAAGACGCAGAGGTCACTTCCAGTGTCCACGAGAAACTGCATCTTCGTACTGCGGTCGGTAACAAAGAGGCGACCTGGGGAGGTTGGGCAATCGTCCGTCGCCATCAGCGACTGCCCATGGCGTTTTCCGCTTTTTTAAAATCGCACGGCTTCGAGCATCGCCGAGCCTCCGCTCCGAACCGGTGGTGGTAGTAGCATACCGGATATCTCTTGTAGCTGGAGTTGGAGCGGTCCCTCTGTCGCGGCGGTGTTCGGCGGCGCTCGTGTGATCTGGAACGGCTGGCGGAACAGCATGATCCCCGGGTATGGTCTGAAGTCGTAGGTCCACGAGTGTGCTCGTCGAGTCTGGTGGACAGGCGCTCGACCATTTTCTTGAGCTGGCGATGTTGCTCGTAGCGGTGTAACTCGTCGAAGCCGCCGCCACGTTGCACGGCGTGACGATGTCGTGCACATGGTCGGCTAAGTCGGCGAGCTGTTCTAGTGAGAGTGTCGGCTGCGAGGCGACTAACGTCTGTATGTTGCTAGGTAAACGTTGACTCCAAATGCTCTTAATAAAATCCGCCGGAACAGCCGGTCCTGCAAGGTCCTGAAGGTGTCTCAGGAATTGTGATGGCTTCCTGTCCCCCAGCTCCTCGTGGGTCAGCAGCTGCTTGACCTTTTTTTCATGGGACGCTGAGAGACGGCGTATTAATTCCGTTTTTATTTTATTGTAACGGTGGCGCTCCGGAGGGTTTACGATTAGCTCTTTGACTGCCTTGGCATGTACGAGGTCCAAATTTGTAAGTACATGTGTGAATTTGGTCGCGTCGTCTCGTATGCCGTAGTTTTCGAATTGGCCCTCCAAAAGAGCGAACCAAATTTCTGGTTCCTCGGGCGAGAAAGGTGGTACTCTAACCTTAAATCGACGGTTCTCGATCGGTGCCGCGTCGTCCACTTTTGGCGGTGTGGGGCGTGCCTTCTTAGCTAGCCGCGTGGTTACATTCGACTCGCCCTGCCGTTCGTCGCTGCTGCTGGAGCTCATCCTGTCGTATTCAGCATGGGTCACCAGTTTGGGGTGGTTGATGGTGGTGTAGGAAGACCAAGATGTTCCCCCAATAATCAGAAGCCAGGCTCCAGCACTCAATCGGTTTAATTAGCACTATTAAAACTATTACAGACGTACTTGCTAATTTAAAATTACGTGCATGCGTTTTCGCGCGCTAGACAGACGTGGACACAGGGACGGTATTGGAAGCCACTAGGCAGGCCCTCGGCCGCAGCGCGCCGCGGCTCGGGGCTGCGGCGCGGTGCGGCGGGGGCAGGCGTAAGTCGCCTGACCGGTTTCCCGATCAGCTGGCACGCGTGTGTGCGTTGCGTCAATGGCTGATAATATGCACACAGATGCCGCGCGGCAAAACTAATATTAGGTATCTAAATTATCTTATTAAATATGTACAATTGATTTTTATTTATGTGTAATGTAGCCCACAGTTCCAGCGCAATAGCAATTTGCGGGACTCATACCATGAAAGAAAACCCAATTGTTTCTTTTCAATGTTTAATACCTTTTTTTTCAATGTCAATTATGCCCGGTTACCTTTATTTTTTTTAAATAAATTTTAATATCAAATTCAACACTAACAAATAAAATAAAACATAATAACATAATATATAAATTTATATAAAAATTATAAAATCACTAAGCACACAGAAGTGCTAAGGACGTCAAAACTTAACACAAACACGTTTGAGATACTAATTAACTTAATTAACCTTCAATCAAATTACTGTCTACACTTCAAAACTTGACGCATATTCCGCATAATATTTGTTACTAGGTGATGCCCGGCAACTTCGTCCGCGTGAGTTTCGATTTTTTAATTTCCCGTGGGAACTCTTTGATTTTGCGGGATAAAAAGTAGCCTATGTCCTTCCCCGGGATGCAAGCTATCTTGTACCAAAGGGAAACGCCCATTCATCAAAGAGTTTTTGGCCAAAGTGCATCCATCAATGAAATTAATTAAAGGCATAATAGGACTGATACAAGCACTATTTTGGACATGGAACTCGGAGGAACTTTTATAAACTTTTTTGTTTATTTGTTTTCTCAGTAAGAATTATTGCATACCTACATTGCCAAGAATGGGCGTTAGAATGGGTGGTACGAACGGAATTAGTTGAGTGTCTTTTAATTACGCCGGAGTGTTACGTACAAACCGTTACGATACGAGCAACATTTTTTTTAGTATTCATAACATTAATGGATGAATTTTGGCAAAGAATGGGAGTTTCCCTTTCGTCAAAATCTGTTAAACGGATGGGCTGTGAAAAGCTAGCAGACAGACAGACAGACGAACAGACAGACACATTATCGCATTTATAATATTAGTATGGATATGGATGATGATTAATTCTTTGTAGCTCCTTTTCCATTTCATCCAATAACACTGTGTCCATATGATTGAATTTGACGTCCTCTGTGCTCTGTTGCTCTGGTATAAAAGGGGCAGCGTTTTCATTGTGCCCACCACTGTCAAGGTAGTCAAACTGTTGTTGTTGTTGCAGATAACTGTTGTATTTGTTGTTGTATTGTCTAGGTCCGTTTTTCATGTGGGCAGGCATGTCAATTGTACCGTGAATGACGAGGGAGATGGGTCCGATTTCACCAGTATTCGATTCATCCGACTGAAAAATTTGAGAAAGACTTTTTTAGGTCCTGCTGAGTAAAAAGTTCGAAAAAGAATATTGGTTTTCAGTCACCAATAGATAGAGTTATTCAAGAGGAAGGTTTATAGGTATAGTTTTATCTTGGTTTGTGTTAATTTGTTGAAATATGACGATATTTGAACAAAATGTCGGAAGAAATCAAGCTTACATCGAAAATTAACAAATATCATAAGAAAAACGTAGGATAAACTCAAAAACTACTAAACTGATTTTAAAAATTCTTTCACCTATAAGTAAGCTAAATTATTAGCAAGTAGCCATAAGCTACATTTTATTCTCAAAAAATTAAGAGATCCCTAGAGAAATTGGAATAATGTGAATTAGGTCGGAAAAAATCATCTCATTTGAGAGTTTCCGAGGCGATCTTCATTGCACCCATGCGAAACCGGGGCGGGTCGCTAGTTAATAATAATATGTCTCATAGTAATAAGATGATCATAATCATTCCTTTTCCTTAGTTATAAATATGAGTGAGATAGGTACGAAAAATGACTATTATTATTACCATGTCCTGAATGATTACACGCCAACTCCCTTGTGGTTGTTCGCCCCAAGTAGCAACGGAGGTCAGCGGCCAGTTGACAAGGCCTGCTGTGGACGTATCACGTTGACGAGCGCTCAGAATTTGAACTTTGGTTCCTGTAATCATAGAAAACCGGAAAAGTGCGAATCAGACTCGCGCACTGAGGGTTCCGTACTACAATCGTATTTTATCGACATTTTGCACGATAAATCAAAAACTACTTACTAGATCTTGTTTAAACCAATTTTCGGTGGAAGTTTGCATGGTACATCATCATACCTATTATATTTTTTTAGTTTTATCATTCTCTTATTTTACAAGTTACAGGGGGCGGGGGGACACAGACAAAGTGTGGTGCTGCGTGGTGGTGGTGCGTATTGCTTGCCGAGTGGCTGCTTTACTGCATGGTTAGCAGTGGGAGGGCGGGTGGTGCATTTCGCATGCTGCATGTTGCATCATACAGATTCGACCTGTTTCAGCGGATTACAAGCAAATTAAGCTTTTGGTTCATTGTTTGGACTTCCGCAAAGTAACGCCTGCTTTTATACAAAATTAGTTTTAGTTATGTAGTTTGGAGGGATAGACAACAAAACAACAAACAACATTAGCGGAAAAAGGAGGAGGAGGAAAGATTGAAAGACGCACAGTTTTCTAAAACTACCAGAGATTCATAAAGTGTCGCAGTTGTCTGTACTATACGTCCATGCCATAACCGAAAAAGAGATAACGCTATATATCACTGAGCATGAAAGAAAAAGACACTCTTACCTTGTGGCGAGACAAGGTATATTTCCAAAGCACCACGACGAGTGTATTGTATGGTTGTTACAAGCTCCACGTGTTCGATGTAGATTACTGCGCAATCTAACACGTTGATAGCGATATCAACTGTTTCTGCACTTGATATTCTTTCCGTTTTCTTTGCACTACGAAAATTAAGTACTATTATAGTAAACATTATAGTGCGTAAGGACTCGCCATCAAAGACCTTAAATTGACCTAAGAAAGTATTTCCTAATTCTATGCTCACCATCTCACCATCATTTATTTGCTCTATGTGCCAATAGCTGTCATGTCAAAAATACGCTTTAGCTTTCTTTACCCTATTATTTTGTGGCTGAAGAAAGGCTTGAATGAAGTCTCTCCCCAGTCCCCACCCCCAGAGCAGATTATGAAATTATAAATTCTCAAATTGATAGACAACCTGTTCCAACTTCTAAATTCAAGAGAAGAAAGAGTAAAGATCACTTAAGAATTATAATATTATAAAATAAACTAGCTTCTGCTCGCGGCTTCGCCCGCGTGGCCTACAGGAAACAAATGGCATTTTTTTTCAGAAACAAACATTATAACATCAGGACACGCACCCTGAACAGCACCGAATAACACATATAACCTTCCAACCCCCATTTCATCCCTTTAGGTGGGGATTTTCTCATAGTCGTTTCTTAGCTGACACCTAACCTCAAGAAAAAAGCTACTTTTCAAATTTCAAGTTAAATAATATCAATAATTAAAACTTTCCCATACAAACTTTCATCCCCTATTTTACCACCCTTATGGGCGAATTTTCCAAAAATCCTGAAACACGTATTTCTTCATTTGTGACCGAAAACCCAAATACCAATTTTCATGCAAATGACTTGAAAAATTACGGACTTTCAAACAAACTTCCATCCCCCATTTAACCCACTTAGGGGTAGAATTTCGAAAAATCCTTTCTTAGTGGATACCTGCTCTTCACAAAGAATAGACCCTCCAAATTTCATGTCTTTAGGTCCAGCGGTTTAGGCTGTGCGTTGATATCTATGTCAGTCAGTCAGTCAGGACTTTGAATTTTATATATATAGATAAATTTATTGGAGATTCACAAAGCGCATGCGGATCGTGCGGTGCCTGCTGCCATCCGGTGTTTGGAAGCCACAGCTACCAATTCAATAGGAACAAGGTAACGTTTTTACTAAGATAACATGACTTACTTGGAGAAAAACCGGAACGTATAGCTGATTGCGCGAATGGGGATCCACACCGACATCTATGTATTGTACCCGTAGGTACATTCCACAGGCACAGAATATTATAATAGTACTAAAAAGTGATCTCAGAGGGCGCCACAAGAGGTCCAGCCAGTGCAAGCTGTCCTTCAAAGAATTCCTGTAAGAAATTATGAAGACGAACGGGCCGGACCATAGAGCAGAAACAAAGAGGAGATGTTGTATTAAGATTTCCCTATGAAATATCGAGTGACATTTTGCGGGGTGAGGGGTTGTGGAACGCCGCCCACTTCTCAATTTTCCATCTGCGGGTTAGTAGCAAAACTACTCGCTTAGCGACCTAACATCGATATATTGATGTCACTACATAGTTCAGCTATCTCACACTAGATGTCAATAATCTAGAACTATTTTAATAATTCCGTTTAAAATTACTTACAAATGAAATGTGATACCATTCATAGCATCAGAACGTCTGTCTGAATAACTTTGACACGATAAAACACAACACTTCATCCTTTTGTTCTTACAAACGCGAAAACACACCGATAATACGAGTCTCAATATATGTGAACCTGACGAACGCAGACAGCATACTAACTAAGGCCCCGCCCACAGTGATGACGTCAGGACCTAGTTGAAAATCACAGTGCACAGTTGCTTAGGCCAACTCCTCTTTGTTTCTGCTCTATGGGCCGGACCTCTTATGGGCGCCCTCTGAGATCAGTTTGCCTGTGGATGCGCAATGTGGGCAGGGCAGGCAACAAAATGAAGCAGAGCTACACAAAGTGAGCGACGATATTACTAAGGCGTCATACTTACAAAGAAGCGTTGATCCGACATATTTGTTTAGCGGGGACTGTGGTCCAATTTAAAGCATTGGTGACGAGAGCGCCGGCGTTTAGTAATCCAAACCCGAAACGAATGTCAAAGCGTAATCCAGCGCTGTCAAATAAACCATCATTCCATCATTATTCGCTTTCGGTTTCACTCGGATGGAATTTCTGAAAATCCTTTCTCAGAGAGGGTTGTTTAAATACTCTATCCATGAAGAGAAGTTAGGATAGGGCTCTCTCTGTTACGAATATCATACAAATGTCAAAAAAAATGAATCACCAACCAATCATATGGACAGATGAACTCGTGTTTCCGAGTATTTGACCCTAGGACATATAAACGGTCTAGTTAAAGTTTTTATTTACCTAAAAGGCTAAAATCTATTGTGACTGCAGGGCTGGAAAAACTTTTTTTTGTAAAACTACACACATTTTTTTTGTTTAAAACATATTTAATACTAGTTTTAAACATTTTATTAAAAATAAACTTTTAAACTTCAGTGTTAAAATCTTTGCAGAGCAAACACTAGATGTCGCTGTGTCAATAAAATACAAGCTATCGTTTGGTTACCGGCGCAAGTATATAATATAAGCTTTGCATTTTGATTAGTAACTCTGGTTTCCCTTCAAAACGTATAAATCTTTCGCCTTTTACTAAAGATTTCCGTGGAGGGGAACACTCAAATGAGTCTAAACAATTTTTGATGCCCTACGATCGTAGGGCTTATAAATAAAAATAGTCTTTAAAAATATTACACAGTAGCTGACCCGGCGAACTTCGTAACTCCTAACAGTCGACTAAGACGATTCTTTTTCAAGATTTTGTTTAAATTTTCTCTCCGTAAGAACCATCCCCGTACTTCAAGGAATATTATGAAAAAAGAATTAGCGAAATCGGTTCAGCTGTTCTTGAGATTTGCGATCAGAGACATATTCAGCGATTTATTTTTATATATAGAGAAGATAGAATAGTTGAATACGCACATAGGAGTTAGGTATTAATATAATGTTACTTGGGTGGATAGCTGCAAGCTGACTGCTGAATTTGTTTGTTGTAGCAGCAGAATACATCGTTATAGTGTCTAGTAGTACCTAATAATAAAGATTTTGTTAGTGTATAGTAAAGTGACTTGTCAGTCAATAATAAAAATGGATTTGAGTATTATAAAAGCATCGGATTAGAAGCCATAGAGGTACAGCATATAAAAACAAAAGGGATTATTTGAGACGGTACAACCAAATAACCATCCTCCTAATTCCTTCCAGGCTACGGAACCCTTGATGGGCGAATCTAACTCGCAGTTAGCCGGCTTTTTTTGACATGAAGTAGTTGTATTTTAATTTCAATACTACGAAAATTTAGGCTCACCCGTTTATTTGCCAGCCAGGATTTTCCGATAGCGGTGTATACTCAGAGGTCCAAACAATTAGATGTTGTACGTCCCTCCATGTTAAATTTGGGCTGAAAAAATGAAAAACAATTTAATAAACTATGTACTATGAAACTATTGTCTAAATATAGCATTTTTTAGATCAGAGACAAGGTGTAGCATCAAAACTCAAGAACTTTTTAGGGTTCCGTACCTCAAAAGGAAAAACGGAACCCTTATAGGATCACTTTTTTGTCTGTCTGTCTGTCTGTCAAGAAACCTACAGGGTAGGTACTTCCCGTTGACCTAAAATCATGAAATTTGGCAGGTAGGTGGGTCTTATAGCTGGCTTTAGGGGAAAAATCTGAAAACCGTGAATTTAGGGTTAGATCACACAAAAAAAAATTTGTGGTCATGAACTAATAATTAGTATTTTCAGTATTCGAAGTAAGACTATATCAAATGGGGTATCATATGAAGGGGCTTTACCTGTGCATTCTAAAACAGATTTTTATTTATTTTTATGCATCATAGTTTTTGAATTATCGTGCAAAATGTCGAAAAAATACGACTGTAGTACGGAACCCTCAGTGTGCGAGCCTGACTCGCACTTGGCCGGTTTTTTTTTAAAGTTAGCCCTGGACTGACTGCCTCACTCTCCTCTCAACTTATAAAAGACCACACTGGAACATCACTGCGCTAGGGAAGTCGTCTGGGGCATCGCTCGTTATTGGTGCGGTTTTTTATAAAAAACTAGCTGACCCGGCGAACTTCGTACCGCCTAACAGTCGATTGTTTTTCAGGATTTTTTTTTAATTTTTCTCTCCGTAAGAACCATCCTCGTACTTCAAGGAATATTATAGAAAAATAATTAGCGAAATCATTTTTACTAGTTACATTTTTATTAGATAAGCTAGTTGAGCAGGCGGGTACCAACCCCATGTTGATCTAGATTCTAGTGGGAACACCGCCGAAGGGGATCTACAGTTTGCATGTGCGTAGAAAGAACGGGCGGTCGAAGTGCACCAGGCACCCAGAACAGAAGGTGATTGGGTTGTAGAGCGGGGCGCGCAATAAGTTACATATAATACAGAATGTATCTATGTCTACGCTTACTTTGCATGAAGAGCCAAAGCGATAATACCGGCAGCCAAAGGGGCTGCGGCCGATGTGCCTGTATGGCCCAGTGTACAAGAATCATTTGTATCTGTTGTTGCCTGAAAGAAAAAAATTGCTGTCTTATCTAACATTCTGTATTCTGTAGATAGACGATAAAAATCAAAACGAGTTAAAATTTTAAAAATCAAAATTATCTAAACGGATCTTAGTGATTAATTCATCTTACAAACCTTGGCATTGACTAATCTGTGTAAAGCCCAGAAGAAAAAAATTGCATCGTAGGTACAAACTGTTCAACACAAACTCAAATGTTTCAAAAGTGCTTCAAAAATACTTGTAAAAGTTTAGATGAATAAAAAGTATTTTTATTTTTCGTTTTTTTTTCATTTTTACAACTTGTTACCCTTGCTGTTAATTATTAACACCATTCGGTCAGAGTGGATTCGGTGTTTGCAATTTGGAACAAGTTGCAAACACTGAAAAGTTGAAAACGACCTATCAAATGACTTCAATGTCGCAGACTCGAACGAATGACGGCAAGGCAAGGCAGGCAGCTGGCAGGCAAGGGCAAACAAACAACAGAAAGAAGCACGAATCCTTTTCGCAATCTGTCGAATCTGATACTAGGAGTGCATTACTTGGTAAGAAATACTTTATACTTCGAGTAGAATAAATCTCGACTCTAGTATCATAAGGTCGGATGTGTACTTCCGACCAAACTCACTTTTTTACATAAAGGTAATGAGCATTTCGGGCTCTTTCTGCCAAGCTGACACCAGTATTTCTATCTCTTTTCGTTGCAAAGATAAATACATGCATAATGTCGTATCTGAACACATTCTAAAAATTTGGAGAACCATAATTATATTTTTTGACTTGCGTATGTATGCACCAAAGCAATGGAGAAAAATGATAGATGCATTTTGAGTTCGACCATTATGCTACGAAATAAGTTTATTTGTAATACTAGCTGGTACTGCAGTTACGCACTTCTGCTTCAAAAATATGTAATAATTTTGTTAGGTAAAATCACAACAGATGTTATGCTTCGAATTTTTTGTATTAATATTTGGACTGTGAATCATTTAAGACTTTTTGCCTTGTAATATAAATAATTTTGCAATAAAATTCATGGAAGTAAGTTGAAATAAAGCTTTTTGTTTGTGACTACATTAAAGTTGATGTGATTAATAGGTAAGAGATCCATCCTATTTCACCAAAATTTTGGACTAAACTGCGGGAAAAAAGTAAAGAGCCAGAATAAAGCTCTGAAAATGTAGACTAGAAAATCTTTTAGGACCACGAAAATCACACCATGGAAATCTAAACATATATTATAATAAAGCCCCACTAAGCAAAAAACCGTGCATTTATGGTGTTTTTTATGAATCACAGTTCAAATCATCAGTTCAAAAACTAGGTTTTTAAGGTAGCCTTAAAAAATTAGAGTACCTAATCAATTATTTTCTTCTTTACCCGTCTTATAATCGACCGAATTTGATATTAATCGAGAGCAGAAATTATAAGGTACCTACAATATGTGATGATAGTGATTCTAACGAAACATACCTAATTATAGGAACTTTAGATTATGTTAATTTAAATATAAATGTAGTATAAATTAATTTATTAATTAAACAACTAATAAAAGTGAAAGTAAAAAAATAAAAAACTTAACTAAAACACGAAAGAAACAGTTAAAATAAGTATCTGTTATAAAGAACAGTCGAAACAGAAGCAATGGAATTTTCAAGAAAGCAGAAAGTATTTTTTTATTACAAAAGTGGCAATGCCGGATTTGACTAACAGTAAATCCTTATACCTACGTAGTTTCTGCACCTTAAAAACGATTCATGATGCTACCAGCAGTGTTGCTACTTTAATGTGGTCTGCAAACATCAGCTGCAGCGGAAGGAATAAAACAGTATCTTGTCTTATTTCATTAATCTACTAGAGAAGAAACAAAGTATTCTCGAAATTGTTGAAGAATTGACTTTGTGGTCTGATAATTGTGTCAGTCATAATCGGAGCATGATAATCGTTATGTCTTACTTATGATTATTATAAGGATTACCACACTAAAAGATGATAAATCACAAGCTTTATGCTAAAATGCAAAATGTACCTACGTGGAGTAAGATGTAATCCATGCACAAATAGAAAAAAAGGGAACAGCTGAAAACAATGCAGATTACTAAACTAAGAGATTGGTCACAGTTTACAAGAACATGCGAAGGAAACAAAACTTTTTGATAAGTTTGATTTGGCACTACAACATATTTTTAAAGACCACATCCCTTTACAAAGGTGATATATCAGGACCGTTTGTTATATCAAAAAAAAAAAAATAAGAACGGCGGGGATTTTCAGATTTCGGAATATATTACCTGGCTACAACTAACGCAATAATGCTGGGTGTTATTATTTTATAAAAACTACTTTAAAGAAGACTTTTTTGTATTTCATTAGTATGTTATAGGTACATATAAACTTAAAATTCTTCCCCGCTTTCGACCAATATACGACATAATGAGAAACCATTATCCACTGTAAAATATAACCAACTTTTGCAGTAGGCACCTGCTGACCTCCATTCTTACTTTACGTACCTAATCATTATAAGGAAAATCAGGCTATGTTGGCATGTTTTAGATTTCTATATTGATGTAACCGTCATGTATGCAATTCCACAAAAAATGTTTGGCCCACTGTAGGTTTCTAATTACTTTGTAATTTTTTTTTCCAATTTTTGGCCGTTGTTTTTAGTTAATGGGCTTTATTTGTGAATTTGTAAATGTTATTTTCATTCATTCAGAAGTCACAAGGTTTACACGGATGCAATGGTCAGACTATCGGGCGAATGCAATTATTATGTTTCAGATCTAACTAATCAGTTTCAGAAAAATCACATAGGTACATTGTTGCTATCTCACAAAACTCCTAAATGATTTTTGTGAGATAACTACTGTGATCTTTTGTCCGAATATTACTTATGTATAATCAGTTAAGACGTATTATGAAATATTAAGTAATAGATCCGACTTTTATTTCAAATTTGTAATAGTAAAAATTGCAGCCATAAAGTCGGTTTACAACTTATGCACACAATTTTTTAGCACAGTTACGAATATTACCAGCATAAAGTCGCATATCGTCCATTTTGAAGAAATTGTGAGTTTATATTTTATTTATTAATGATAAAGTATTTCTAGTAATGGTTAATGATAGGTACAGTTAAGTGTTAAATATTACAAAAACAACTGAAATTGTATCTCTAGTAGTTAAGAAATTATGACCCGATTTCCCTAGCATTTTTGTTTTGGCTCTCCTGAAAAGTAGCAAAAATCCACACCCGACCTTATGATACTAGAGTCGAGAAATAGTGTGGGAGTGTGGAAGTGTGGTATAATTTTAGTGATGTCTGTGTTAACGATGAAATTGAACTTACTATTTTCTGATCTTTGTATGCACCAGAAGAGTATGCAGTGGCAAGAGTGGATGGACATATTTCACCGTACCAGGGGAACAGACCTTGCTGGGAAGCACTGCCGATTGATATGGTGAAGATGCTCGAGGAGTAACTGTAGTCGAATATTATTTGAATTTTAACCATAAATAAATAAATAACTGCTTTATACAAAATTATGCGAATGTAAAAATATGTTACTTACCCATCACAGTTGCAGTTATCATTGTGACTTCCACCGTTACCATTCGCCCATACAAAAATTGAGCCTTTACCACCCCGACCCTGAAAATATATTTAAGCGAACAAACAGATTAAGTAGATGTTTAAGTACATTATTATTTTTCAGCACACTGTCTGCGTATATTGTATACGGGTCTTTCGGCATTTTGCACGATAAATCAAAAACTATGATGTAAGTAATAAAAATAAATAAAAATCTGTTTTAGAATGCACAGGTGAAGCCCTCTCATAGGATAACCCACTTGATAGATAGAACATGAGTTATCTTACTTCGAAAATTGAAAATACTAATTTTTAGTTCATGACCACAATTTAATTTTTTTGTGTGTGATGTAACCACAAATTCACGGGTTTCAGATTTTCCCCCTACTAATGTCTGCTATAAGACCACCCTACCTGCCAAATTTCATGATTCTAGGTCAATGGGAAGTAGGTACCCTGTAGGTTTCTTGACAGACCGACAGACAGACAGACAACAAAGTGATCCTATAAGGGTTCCTTTTTTCCTTTTGAGGTGCGGAACGAACCCTAAAAACAACAAACAACTAATTTCTACGCATTCTGTGAAACTGAAATAAATATTTTGATTTTTTTTTAAACTAATTCTTTGAGCCCACCTTCTCCACGCCACGTCGAAAAGCTTCGATAGCAAGTCGTCCTGGACCTTCTACAGTTTTTCCGTCGTCATTTGGACCCCACGAAGCGCTGTAAATGTCTACCTTATCCCACGCGTATCCTGAAAAGGGCGATTTTATTTTATTTTATTTTGTTTATTTGAAAGTAATCAACAGCGAAATTACATAATTATTATTTAAATCTAAATCTAGTTTTAACAGAAGGCCACAAGAGATTACTTAAAATGAAAATGAAAACTATTTTAACACAATATATTTAGAATAAATGTATATACAATAATAAAATTACAACAGTGTGTATGCTTGTGTGCGTGTGTGTGTGTGTGCGTGTGTGTATGCGTGTGTGTAAGTGGAAAAAAATATCTTTCGTTGGCTTTGTGACAAATCATTTTATTCGATTTCCGAATAAAAATAATATCAAAATAATATCATTTTATTCGATTTCCGATTAACTATTCCGAATAAAAATAATATCAACAATTATGTTATTTGACATAATCTATAAGTAATTAAGAAACATACTTTTTTTGAGTAATATTTCTGATCTTAAACCTACTTAGTTATAATTTATTGTAAACATCGTGTATACAAAAATTCAGCAAATAATAAATTCTATTCTATTCTATAAAGTGGTACAGTTTGCAAGTTTGTTTGTAGGGGGTAAATCTCTGGAACTACTGGACTGATTTTGAAAATTCTTTTACAAAGCAAAAAAACCTACATATTTCCTGAGTTATTAGGCTACATTATTTTATATTAAAAAAATTAGAGAACCCTACGAAAGTTTTATACCCGTGCGAAGCCTGTGTTCGTTGCTAGTAACAATAACTTTTATTTTCATGACATGGGTATTTGGTGAATTTTAAAGAAACTATTGTATTTTGGACCTGTGAGTTTTCATTTCGCAATTTCGGGCGCTTTTCAGTTTTCCGGTCTCCCCAAGTGTTACGAACATTTCCAACAAGATGGCGTTAGGTGGTTCATATCGAGGCTAACTCCCATGTATTTCTGTTCTCCCGGTGGAAATTGACGAAAAGTGACTCAAGTCGAAAGTCGGCACGATCGAAACGAGGCGCGAGCGTGGCGACGCGATCCGATGATGAGTTTTCTGTGAGCCCTTTTGATTCGCTAAACAAAAGTACACTTGGTGCGTGGCGAAAATCGGAACTAACGTTGCCGTCAAGTGTCCCCTTTGTTCGTGTTTGAATAATCTAAGCCTTTGTTCTTTCCTTTCCTTTCACGCTTATTTGGAGAGGAAAGGGGAATATTAGTCATTTAACATGGCTAATATTCTTTTTAAAAAAAGTCATTCAAGTGCCAAGAGAACCTTGTCGCACTGTAAATGGTGGGGATAACTGCAGATAAGAGTTGGTTCTACATTGCTGTTTCACTGAGTTACATTTAAAGGTTTTATCGTAAAAAACCTTCAATGGATTAAAAGTAATAATGTTAAATGGTCGGTTTTTCTGTTCCGTGGTGGTTAGCATCCAGTGTAGACCATTGAGTAGCTAATAGGATCTTGGACTGTAGTAATGGAATGATGTGTTTTGTAAAGTGGTAGTTTATGTCACACTGTACGATAAGCAATTTTTTTAAAGAATATTAGCCAATGATGATTAATATTCCCATTCCCCTCCAACTAAGCGTCAAGATACGACAATAGTGCAACGGGTGGGGATTGAACCGGGCGGCGCGGCGGCGCGTTTCGGTTTTTAGTCCGCTCCTCTAACCGTTGAGCTATTGAGGCTCTTAATTAAAATATGACGTCACAATGCGTAAACGACAAATATTTTTAACCGACTTCAAAAAAAGGAGGAGGTTCTCAATTCGTCGGAATCTTTTTTTTTTTTTTATTTTTTTATTTTTTATGTATGTTCCCCGATTACTCAAAAACGCCTGGACCGATTTTGAAAATTCTTTTTTTGTTTAAAAGGGTATACTTCAAAGTTGGTCCCATTTCAATTTGGTGAAGATCTGATGAACATCTTCGAAGATAGATACTGGAACTCCTCAACGGATAAGAGTAAATTGCTCGCGATCAGTGTAATAGCTTAGTAAACAGTAGATTTTAACCAGTCATAGCATAATTCCATGGGGCCACTAAAAATTGTGAAATAAAAATTTTTTACAAAAAAAATAAAAACCGACTTCGTTACATAAACACTAAAAATTGAAAAATAATTTAATTTATTACCGAATATATTATGTATACAAGAGTTATTATAGTTCCATAATAATATTTTTTGGGGTCGGTGCCAATGAGGTGCCATTGTGGAGTCCCATAAAAATATGAAGTCTAGACGATTTGCGCAGCTAAAGCTAATTGGCACCGGCACCAAAAGTATTATTATGGAACTATAATAACTCTTGTATACATAATATATTCGGTAATAAATTAAATTATTTTTCAATTTTTAGTGTTTATGTAACGAAGTCGGTTTTTATTTTTTTTGTAAAAAAATTTTATTATTATAATAATAATAAACAATTATATTGTTTATTGTTTGTTGTTTTTTTTTAAATATGATAAAAATGAGAAAAATAAATAAATGAGAGAAATAATAATAGACATAAAAAACTAAAAAATTTAACATAAAAAATATTTTCCACTTTAGTCAGTAGCCTACATAAAAAAAAGATTCCGAAGAATTGAGAACCTCCTCCTTTTTTTGAAGTCGGTTAAAAATCAGTTTTCTTAAAACCTATTTGAACTTATTTTCACTCATTTTCTAAATTTGCGTTATTAATAAATGGACTGTTCAAACAAAAATAAAACTCTATGTCGTAAGAACATCCAGTTTATGTCTGGACTGGACGTAGCACGGGTCCGCGTGAGCGTGTGCAAGGACTTTGGCTTGTTACGTCACATTTTAGCATTACTATTCGAGTAGCATAAGAAGAGAGAGGTTTTCGTAAAGTTTAGTAAATAAGTAAGATCCCAGAAACCCCTGACATCACTTATTTTCTGAGAAACAAAATGTGCGGGATAGAGTAGGTACCTACCTAGCAGTGGCGTGTAGGTCATAGAGGCATAAATGCACTGCTTACCCCAGTTGTAATAGCTCATGCATATTTTTCATTATGACCTGCCAGTAAACAGGTTTCTACCTAACTAATGCCTACCCTGGCTTCAACCACTGTGCACGCCACTGCTACCTAGTGTTATAATGTGGTGCATTGGGGTGAATGCACGGAACAGAATTTTCTGTTCCGTGGGTGAATGTGACTTTGGGGTAATTCCGATAAACCATTTTTTCTACCAATACCAGCATAGAGTTATGATACTTACACATCACTGAATACCAGAGTTATTATACTGATAGGATCACCAGGCTAGACGCCATCTTTATTGTCCTTGACACTCTGAACAGCTGCCATATCGTTGTTGTTGGTGAAACATTTCGAGCTCAACATGGCGATCAAATGTACTAGGAGTGAATAAAGTTGGAGTAGTCACTCACCAATTGCTTCGCCTTCTATTCGGTCAGTGATACGACCGTCGAGCATTCGAACTCCTCCTACTTTGGCGCCCCAGGCCACGCCCACGCCACATTTTCCGTTGTTAGCAGTCATTGCTATCTAATGATGAAACAGCTGATTAGCTACATCTAACTTGGTTTTGGTAAATTGTTATTCATTATTGCACAAAACATTATGATATAGGTACGATGATGCCCGCGACTTTGTCCGCGTGGATTTAGGTTTTTAAAAAACCCGTGGAGACTCTTTGATTTTCCGGGATAAAAAGTAGCCTATGTCCTCGAGACGCAATCTCTGTACCAAATTTCGTCAAAATTATATGAATTTATTTAACCTGAAAGGCACTGCCTTAACTAAGAAGGCCTCTCTATACGGATACCGGTTTATAGCGACAACAATATTGTAATTAATACATTCAGCTAGAACTTCAACAAATTTATCAAAGCAAACATTCCTATTTACATCATGATCATAATAATAATTCACGAGTAATGCGTCACTAGTTTTATAACAATCACATGCAATGCTAACAGTATAGTCGACCATATTGAAATATTATACTTGAAATACTTGAACGTTTTTGTTAATCTAGCATAGTTTTTAATTGATTGAACGGTTAGGCCGTGAAAGGCTAGCAAACAGACAGACACACTTTCGCATTTATAATATTAGTATGGATTAGTATGTTAGTTATACTTGCCTCTCCAGCACAGCGGGTTCCGTGAGAATTACGATTTTTTTCATCGAATCTAGGATAAGGGTCGGAGTCTGCGTCATTACAATCCCAGCTTATCTCAGCGTCCTAGAAAATAGAATTATTGATTTTAATGGTTCACCCATCATGGATCTTAGGTACCTACCTAAGGTATATACTTATCACGTCCATGGGTTGACTTAGATATATCTGATGCTACAATAGTCTAACTTGTTTGAAATTCATGTACTTAGTAAGTATAGGTACAAGAGACCTGTGGCCCTACCGCGGTTGTTTGACAGCTACAATGTCACGATCGCAATCATCTCTGATTGGTCAATGCTCGCTCACTATTGGCCACAATGCATTGTTGCAACAAGAATCGCACATATTTAGCCAATCAGAACAATTGAGATTGTAATAATGATTGATGCAGGTTTTAGACAATCGCCCTACAGGATTACGTAAGTAAATTTATTTTTGTCTAATCACGGTTATCTACGTGTAATATTTTTTCCTAATTTTACAAAAAGTATCCCACATTCGGTTCCCTAGATATGATTTTGATGTCAGGCTGTCCCAAGAAATAGTGTGAAGCGGTTGTCCAGAGGTAGAACAACACTAGGGCTACCAGAATCACCCCATTTTATTTGTTCTCACCATTTCACATCTAATCTCCGAACAAATGTTCATCGATAACTGCTTAACTTTCATGTTGTCCTAGTTCTCCCGGTGTTCAAAACACAAATGGTGTGTTTTGCCACAATCTAGTTAAAACTTCACAAGCTGTGAAATGTTTACGGTAAAGGGCACACGAGTAGATGCTAAGGCTAAGGTTCCCAGTCTACGAATGTGACTGTTTAATGGATCAATAATTATTATTAACTAGATGATGCCCGCGACTTCGTCCGCGTGGATTTACGGTTTTTTAAATCCCGTGGGAACAATTTAATTTTCCGGGATAAAAAGTATGCCTTACCCGGGATATAATAAGCTAACTCTGTACTAAATTTCATCAAAATCGGTTGAACGGTTGGACCGTGAAAAGTTAGCAGACAGACAGACAGACAGACACACTTTCGCATTTATAATATTAAGTATGGATTATAATTAATCATTAATTAATGATATTTGCTCTGTGTGGTGGTAACTAGTAATTATTATAAGTATTTAATTACCACAGTTTTAATAAAAAAACTGTGGTCTTGAAAGTGATCCTAAAATCTTGTTGTTTGCGCCCTTATTGTGACTGTTATTTAATTATAGTATTATAGTTGTAAAAATAAAATGATTATACTAACATAGTTTTTAAAGCATTGTCTATACTAACAAAATAAATGTGACCGTCTCTGTTGCCTTAATAAAGAATTTATATTTTATTTGTTTACTAGGTGATGCCCGCGACTTCGTCCGCGTGAGTTTCGGTTTTTAAAAATCCCGTAGGAACTCTTGGATTTTCCGGGATAAGTAGCCTATGCCCTTGCCCAGGATGCAAGCTATCTCTGCACTAAAATTCGTCAAAATCGGTTAAACGGATGGGCCGTGAAAAACTAGCAGACAGACAGACGGACAGACAGACAGACAGACACACTTTTGCATTTATAATATTTGTATGGATATTTATTACCTAGTACCTACCTAGACTGCCTGAGTAACTTTGACCATTGTTTGGATGGTGGTCCGAAATTCGGGTTTGAAACGACAGGCTGTGCGACAGGCTGATATGGAGTTTGAGCACGTTTGAGGTCGAAGTCGAATCTCCTTACCCGGGCTTGTCCTCACAGGTATCTTTAGCTACCTGGACTATTTGTTTTAGCCAATTTTCTTACAATGCACTTACAATGGGTTGAGGCCGACGCCTGTTCAGCATCGACCTTGAGAGACACTTGAGTTTAGTGGACTTATCTATACTAATCTAAGTAAGTACCTACCTATACTAATATTATGTAGAGGTAAAATAAGTTTGTTTGTAGGGGGTAATCTCTGGAACTACTGAACCAATTTTGAAAATTATTTCACTGGTGGAAAGCTACATCATCCCTAAGAGACATAGGCTATATTTTATTTTTTTTAAAAATAGAGATGATAATATTAAGTGTCGACTCCGGTGAACAGGGTGTTATATCCGTTAGTTAGCTTTATAATGCGTTGGGTAAGGCACAATATTATAATGTAACTAAAATAATACTCCTTATAAGTGAAATAGATGGCGCTAGTGGCCATTTGACAGGGGCCACCCGGCCATCAAAATAATGCGCAAACTCGGATAGTGCGCCGCAATCGTTCTATGGGCCGCGAAGTTACCAGGGTACTAGGCGTCCGTAGATGTTTACTACGATGTTTTGAACGTGGTAGCATGCAAAATAAAATTCAGTTATTTCTTTTTATCCTACTTATTATATTTTACTTACCTACATTAATAATATTAATTATTTAATTAAAATTACGAAAACCAACGAGGCCGTATGAGTTTGATGCCTTTGTTTTTTCGACAAAAAAATATTATAGCCTAGGAATTTGCCGCGTTTTTGTTTTCTTCAAATACATAAACGTTAAGTTTATTTTAATTTATTTTTATAAATAAGTTAATGTTCTAAAAATACGTTTAATAAATGTCTATCTCATATTATTATTGTGTTAATTTTGTAGCAAATGATACGAAAAGTAGAGTATTTTCCTCGGTGATAAAGCTGTCTTAGTCTTGGGTAAACTTAACACCCTCGCTACGCTCGGGAGTAAACCTCGAGTCCTTCGTTACGCTCGCGATTTAAATCGTCACCCGCGACAGAAGACACTGCTTTATCCCCTTAGTTAATAATCTACTATAAGACTAAATTAGATTTATTTATGTGTTTCATCCTCTAGGG
Organism: Maniola hyperantus; assembly: GCF_902806685.2. NCBI lineage: Eukaryota > Metazoa > Arthropoda > Insecta > Lepidoptera > Nymphalidae > Maniola > Maniola hyperantus. Next base: position 1,978,116 of record NC_048552.1, on the reverse strand, counting down.
ACTTTAGTTAAATTATCAATTAATATATCCACAGAACAAGTATCATTTTCATTTTTATCCATTACAAGTGGATCAATTTGGCTTAAACGGCAAAATTGTGGCAAACACACCATTTGTGTTTTGAACACCGGGAGAACTAAGACAACATAAGCAGCTGTCGATGAAGATGAACACCCGGTGGTTCAGAAAACGCGAGATGTTAAACCGGGAGAACAAGGACTACATGAAAGTTATTTGCGACAAAATGCACCAAAGCCACCAAACAAACTTTTCCGAAGAAACAACACACCATTTGTGTTTTGAACATTCAATGTTAAACCGGGAGAACTAGGACTACATGAAAGTTAAGCAGCTGTCGATCAACAAAATTTAGAGCCTCAATAGCTCAACCGGTATAGGAGTGGACTGAAAACCGAAAGGTCGACGGTTCAAACCCCGCCCGTTGCACTATTGTCGTACCTACTCCTAGCACAAGCCTGACGCTTAATTGGAGAGGAAAGGGGAATATTAGTCATTTAATATGGCTAATATTCTTTTAAAAAAAAAAAAAAAAAAAAAAAAAAAAAAAAAAAAAAAAAAAAAAAAAAAAAAAAAAAAAAAAAAAAAAAAAAAAAAATGCACAAAGCCAACCCCAAACAAACTTTTCCGAAGAACACACCATTTGTGTTTTGAACGTTCAATGTTAAACCGGGAGAACTAGGGCTACATGAAAGTTAAGCAGCTGTCGGAGTTTACTCTTTAGCCAAATTAGTCGATGATATTATAGTCCAGTCCATGCTAAGTAGCATAAAAATTAAAAGTAAAAACTTTTTAAAAACAAGCTTTTATTTTAATTCGCTATAAAAAAAAAATTTTTTTTCTTTAAAACCTTAACTATCAAGTATCAACTCATTACACAATATGGGTATTGGGTACTGATTATAATTATTCTAAAAAAATACTACCTTGAATTTTGAATACTTTGTATTATTTATCAGTTAATACATTGAATTTAATAACATTTTACATAATGCATAACATCACGTATTTAACTGAACGCTGCGCGCTCACCGCCCTCTGTTGATTGAGCGCATGAATATAGCATGAGCATAGCGGCAATCCTCTATCTACTTTATATACATTGGACATTAACATCATTTTAGCAATGGGGACCGAGATAAGCGCGAAAAACTTTTTTTTTACCCTTGAACTTAAATAACTTACGAGTCGACGCATGTATAACGCATTACACGCTAATTTTACTGGACTAATAACAAACACCACACACACCACAGTGGGTGAGCCGTTGTGCAACGCACGATAGTCGGTTGGATTGTGTGTCGTTTGAAAAAAGAAAAACCATGTCTGTCGAAAAGCACATCTTTGCCCGAAGTACTAGGACAACATGAAACTCACGTAGTTCTCGCGTAGATCAGTATGATTGTGTTCGATTCCGTCGTCCAATATTGACACTCGTACTCCTCCACCGTTGTAGCCGAGGGCGTAGGCTGGTAACACGTTGAGATCCAGACGAGGCAAGTTGGAGTCGGTACGTGTATCTTGCTAGGGATCCAAAAAAATGGGTAAACTAAATGTAATTAGGTAGATACCTAATAATAATAATTTTATTTTGAACTAGCTGACCCGCCCCGGCTTCGCTCGGGTGGAATTTAGAAAATCGAGGTGGGGGTTGAATTTCCAAAAATTCTGAAATACATATTTCTTCATTTGTTGCCGAAACCCCAAATACCAATTTTCATGCAAATAACTTGAAAAATGACGGACTTTCATACGAACTTCCATCCCCTATTTAACCCCCTCGGTAGTAGAATTTCCAAAAATCGTGAAATACGTATTTTTTTATTTTTAACCGAAAGCTTAAATACCAATTTTCATCGATGTAACTTCAAAAATGATAGACTTTCATACAAACTTCCATCCCCCATTTAACCCACTTAGAGGTGGAATTTCAAAAAATCCTTTCTTAGTGGATACCTACTCTTTACAAAGAACACACCCTCCAAATTTCATGTCTCTACTGTGCGTTGATATATATGTCAGTCAGTCAGGACTTTGAATTTTATATATATAGAAGATTGATGACCGGCTAATTTTTGGCCCTATTTTTGATACGTGGTACGATAGATATATAACCTATGTATATAGATAGGATACGAAAAGACGGAGTGTAAATCTTATTTCGTAGCTGGTTACGAAACATTGGTTAACAGCAACGCGAACGTGGACAGACCCGAAAATTCAGAGTTGTCTGTACGCCGAGCTCCACTTTGGAGATGATCCATGCGTTCTAATCTAACCATTAGAGCTAGCGCGCACCACGGTGCGTTGAGTTGCGGTGCGTTTTAAAATCCATAAATTTCAAAATTTCTCTCAAATTCCGGTGCGGATTTAATTCCGCAGTGCGCGCACTTCTATGTAGTTTACAGTTCACAGATTTTGCGGAAAAAAAACGTACGATTTACCTACCGTGGTGCGCGCTAGGTCTTTAGGTTCATCCATTACCATCCTAGTTTAGGTATATCCTAGAGACTAGGATATCATGACGGTTTACTGCATAGTACAGAGATGATAATTAGATACGTACCAAATACCATTCATATTCCCACAATTCATCATTGAAGAGTTCATGTTGTCTATAGAGAGCTCGTACATTCTTTTCATCTCCTGTTTCTCTGGTATCGGTGTCTATTCTTTTTACTCGATGCAACTTCTCGTCAGGATCCGGAAATGGGTATCGCTTCACCCGACTTTTGGTGAAAAGCTGTTCAGCCCATCGAATCTGATTTTGGGAACATGTTAATTAGTACGTAAAATGATTATTTTTAATATCTTTATTAGTTTTATACTATGTAAAATGATAATAATTACAAGTTACAACATAATTATAGTCACTGTAGTTGAAAGCTAAAGGTTTAAAAAAAAAAAGATATATTAGCCATGTTAAATGACTAATATTCCCTTTTCCTCTCCAACTAAGCATCAAGCTTGTGCTAGGAGTAGTCAACCTTTCGGTTTTCAGTCCACTCCTTTACCTGTTGAGTTATAGAGGCTCTAAAGGTACTACACGGGCAATTGAAATTTTGCAATTCGAGGCAATTTAATTAATTAAGACGTCACGACCACATGAAAATTTACTGCAATACCCAGCAATACCTGAAAATTTCAGTATTGTTATGCGAAACAATTGCTCCAGATTGCTCCACTTATTGCTCTAGATCGATCCATACGTGTTGCCGAGCAACAATAGATTAAAAAACAAAACAAACAATAGAGTAAGCGCGTCATAAATGAGGAATCCTGAAATCATTTTCCTTGTATGGAGATTGCCCGACTAGGTCAAGGTTAACTGGAGGGCAACGGCTGCCAAATTAGGGCCGTTGTAGGCCGCACACACCACGTGTAATGCAGCTAACATTTACCAGGGCTATATGAGGTCTGAAGATACGTCTGACTCACCCTTCGGTCATGGTGGAGTGTGGATGTGTGCTGGGTAGGGGTGCGTCGTTGCTTGCGTTCGTATGTACGAAAGGCGTACACGTTTGGAAACCCCAGGATCTGTAAATAAAACTTTGGTTATATTAGCTCGACCAGATTTTCTTTTCCATTTTTTATCCATTGTGATTTTCAGATTGCTGGTAAGTATTTCGAGCCGCAAAACAATGTGGTAACAATAATCATACTGCCATACATAATATCATTAATCCTAAAGTTTTTCTATTTTGAGCTTCAACAGTACAAGCATAGTACAAGTTACATTATTCATCATCATAATAATTCATAATCATCGTCAACCAATAGACAATAGACATCCATTAAATCTCTATGTAGAGACTTCCACACGCCAATCAGTTCGATGGAAACATCGACATAATAATATTGTGTGGATATAGAAACGTAAAATGAAACCCTTTGTAGGTACTTCCTTTGTACAATTTTAATCTTCAAATGGAATCAGAATCAGAATATCCTCCAATGCAATTCTAGGTTCCTGGTAAAAAACGCAGAAAACAATGACGTGTAGGCGGTACCCGCTTAAAGGCATCCGTTTGTTTCCCTTTTGGATATTCCACCCCTGACGTGACCCCTGAAGGGGCGATTGTGAGAGGTATATAATTTACTACCAGAAGTTTGCTGTTAATTGCAACGTCTGTTGGCTACTTCATTGCAATGATCAGAAATATTATGAGGTGTCAGGTGTTGCATGAAATAAAATTTTATATAAAGAGCAAAAAACTAAATGAAAGCTTCTGAAATGTTATTTATTGTATTTATATACCGTTTTGATCAAAATCACATAAATCAATTTGACTCAATTCCAGTACAGTTTTAGGCCGTTTCAGTGGACCAAAAACATCCGGATTAAAGACAAAAAGTATTTTGATCATCATACACCGTTTTGTTCGCTATGGCTCTAAACTTAGGAGCCTGCAAGCTGCAAGCCTTAGCTTTTATGCCGTTATGCTGCTGCTGTAGGCTTGCTTGTATAAGCGAATACATCACCATAATCTCTCTGACTGCATTACGTTTACATACTGAATTCTTTAAAAATTAAAATACTCTAACAAGCAACATCTTTCGTCATTGTTTTCTTCACAGATGAGTGAATATAAGCTAGGCTGATTCCTAGCTACATGGTTTTCTTCTTCGTCGTCATTGTACGGCTGTAAGTACGCATCGTGGTCATTGCATCGTTAACGCCTAGGGCTTCCCAGACGGTCAAGCAGCGGGTTGTTCTCGTCAACGGGGAAAAATTCCTCTTGAGTCCTAGTGTGACACAAGGGACACAAGCACGTAGTTTTGTTTTGCTTGCTCAGTTAAATAATCAAGCAGCTTAATGCACCCGTCAAGCAGCTTGAGCCAGCAAAAGGCTCTTTTCTCATTTCTCGAACACTGTCCGCACTCCAAACGCCGCGTGAAAAAAAAATCGTATCAAAGCAAACGATCAAAACAAGCACGTTTGACTGCATTCTGTCAAGCACGCGTCGTATGCATTGCATCGGGCTTCCGAGACGGTCAAGCGGTGTTCCCTTTGAGTCACACTCCTGTGAATATACTGTGACACAACGGGGAAAAATTCCTTTTAAGTCCTAGTCTGCCACAAGAGGCAAGCACATAGTTTTGTTTTGCTTGCTCAGTTAAATAATCAAGTAGCTCTTTTCTAATTTCTCGGACACTATCCGAACTCCGAACGTCGCGTGAAGCAAAAATATAAAATCGTATAAGCATTGAAAACGTTCCACATGCTTGGCTCAAGCAAAAATCTAAATACTTGCCGCTTGACCGTCTTGGAAGCCCTAACAAACGTCACAAACGCTGCTGCCTTGATAGGCCAGTCCAGCATGTTCGCCTTTCCGTGCTTTTAAGTGTCTGTGAACGAGGCGTGGCGTTCTATATGGAGCCATTTTGTCACCATGAGACATTGGTGGTTGATTTACTGCTAAAATCCACCAATCATTTAAAAACCACCCATAGTCAGTATTCAAATAAAACAAATTAAATAAAATCTACTCCCATGTATTACCAACGATTCCACGATTTATTTTCCATCCAGTTCAAAACTTTTCCGACAGTGCGCCATGTCACACGTTGACACGTCACATTAAAATGGATGCCGTCATGTGATGTCCCGGACACACGTTACTACCAGGATACCATGGGCTACTAGAATATAAACCTTTCCACATGTCGACATGTGTGGTGTATGAAATGCGGTTATATCGACATACACGCATGTTACATGACAGTCGACTTTTAATGTTATAAAAATATGTTCGTGGAATGCTGGAATGTGGAAAAGTAAACTTCAATAAAATTTATACTTGACTAATTTTGTAATTTATAAGTTTTTTGAAGGTCAAAAATATGTTTATTAAATATGAATAGTTGAATACATAGGTAAATAAAATATTTATAACTAAAAAGTCATACCGCATAGTTAGTAGGTACTGTGTATTTTTCTGAGTCGATCAATAAACCAATCTAAAAATTATTTTCTTATAATTTTTTCTAATCAAAAAGAGTAGAAAATAAGTACCTAGCTTATTTTTAACTGAATTCGAAAAGAACAACAAAACGTGCTTTAGGTAGAGCTACGAGTATCAGTCAGACTTTACTTAGGTAATTTCCGAGTAATTCTTAAAGTTCTTAACTAACCAATTGAAACCAAATTAATTATTTCTTAGGAACTAAAAAGTTCCAAATTTTGTAAAATCCACATCCGCTGTTAGTTTTAAGTTTGCTCATTTTAATATTATATCGATTTAACTAAAAAAGTACGTCAAATTTCGTCAAACATTTATGACGTCACATCTGTGTATTTCATACGTGTAAGCTCTTTTACTAAGCGTTTCGACGTTTGATAAAAAGTCGCTGATTTGACTAGTAGTCATCATCCATATTACTCGATGAGATTTCATAGCATAGCATATCATCTTAAGCATCGATGTTTAATGTCATCCATTACATGCGTGTGTGGAAGTTCCGTGGAGTCATGTGAGTTACGCCCGTCACGTACATACCAGGCAAGCAAAGGCGACGAAGAGCTATTCCACATATGTGGTTGCACGCACACATACGCATGTGTAATATGTATGGGGTTGTGGGATAGGCAAGCGAGCGCGATCCGCTGGGGTTGTTTGCAGTAGCATGATCTACGAGTTGTTTCATCCGTTTCCTTATGCGGGAAAAGTGTGTTTATTGCTTCCTGACTAAGTTATATTTGAGAATGACTAGACTGAATGAAGCCGGAATATTAGGTGCTGCTCAAATTATAACAAGAATTAAAAAAAATAGATATAATAGGTACAAAAGACAATAAGAATATCTGAGGGTATTATAACTAATACTTAAATGCATCGGTGTAGTAGGCAGAGTGCAGACTGCTTTCTTTCCGCCATGTTTTTAATGGGTGCGTTCAGGACGTGCAACATTTCAATAAAAATGTTGGAGTCAATTTAATGATGTAGGTAATTAATTTTGTTTCGAATAAGTTCGAGTTAAAAATTGTGTAATTAAAAGTTAATAGATATTTTTTATACAATACCGCATTGAGCATACTATACTTAGAAAAATATGGCTGAAGTAAAATGTCTGAGTGTACGAAGTTCCCGAACGTGAGTCATGAAATCAGCGCAGCGCGTTCTAAATTCAAAACCTCCGAAACCACCGAAACATTTTTCAGCTATACAAGCAAGCAAATGATAGAACGTAGTGTATGGTAGCTCTTTGAATCTCTTTGGAAATGATAATATTATATTGAAGTAGGGTAAGTAACAAGGCCGGAATGTCATTCTATTCTTCCTGAATCCATGCTACAGAACAGAGTGAGCAAAACTCAATTTTGCCACGTATGCGTAAGGTTAAAACATAAGCGAGTATTTGTTGTGGTTACACTTTCGAGTGACACAGTTCAGTGCTGTTATTGAGATGAAAAGTAACTACCATAATCAGAACTTTTTTACAGTAAAAAAATTTTTTCATCTCACTGGGGCTCGGAAAGAATCCGTTTGCCCTTTGAAATCTGAGTGAAAAGTGGTAATTTTGCTCGCTAGCGCGCAAATTAAGAGTTGAAATTCGAACGTGGCGAACTGTGGTCTATGGTTGCGTACCTACTTAAATTTTTCTTTCTATTAAAAATACCACATAATGATCCGTTCAGAAACGCGGTCCGTCCTTACAGTCTTTACTGTTATTATTATTTACTAACTTGTTAAGTGACCCGTAGGAACATTTACTTTTATTACCTAAATTAAAACATGTATAATTCATTTCTATTTTTATTCATGTAATTAAATTAAACATAATCTGTTTCAGCTTTATTGAGTAAACAATATAATGAAGTTCATTGAATTATAAAAATGATTTTTCTTGCTGTAAGAATTTTAAATTTGAATTCTGAACGCACCTGAAAAAAAAAGCTTTATGCATTTATATCCTGTGAGAACCTCCTTCATTGCATGACTTGTGGCCTAACTTCTCATTGAAACATTCACGGTACTGGCGCCTCTTGTATCAATCACCTAGCGATTTCCTCGCTGTAGTGAGATGAAAAGTTGTGTGTTTTGCACGGTTGCAAAGTTTGCGCTCGAGCGTTTGAATTCCTCGCTACGCTCAGAATTCTATCTTTAGAATCCTTCGCTGGCTCGGAATTCAATACAAACTCTCGCGACAAAATAACAAGTTTGCAACCGTGCATAACAAATAACTATTATCCACCTATTATCAAACTGTTAACGGAAAGTGGAAACGGGGAAATGTTAAGATTGCTGTTAATTGTTACGAAAGAAAAACTTCATTGCTGCTTATGTTCGCCTGCTACTTCGTAAAATTTTTCGTGGAAATATGTAAAACCAAGAAATTTCACTTTGCTGGTAACCTAGTAAATAGTAGCAACAGCAGATTAGTGAACGTAAGTTTTGTACATGTACATGAAACAGCTAGGCTAGCCATGGACGGTGTATCGTGTAAATAAATATTATTTATTTTTGCAAGGAATCTTATTGTTTACTAGCTGATGCCCGCGGCTTGGCCCGCGTGGATTTAGGTTATTAAAAATCCCGTGGAATTTTTGGATTTTCCAGTAAGTACAAAAAGTAGGCTATCCGTGGTAGGTAGCCCGTCCCCGAGGTGCAAGATATCTCAGTACCAAATTTCGTAAAAACATTATCTAACAATAACATAAACATAATCTAGGAGATTTCGGTGTACATAGGTAGAAAAACACAACTCTTCCTTTTTTGAAAGTCTGTTAAAAAGTAGTAATGTTACTCCCTGGGTAATCTTCTACCTGTCTGTGAAAGTCCCATCAAAATCGGTTTAGCGGTTCCGAAGATTAGCCCGTTCAAACCGACAGACACACAGACAGAAAGACAGACAAAACAGTAGGTACTTTTGTTTATTTAGAATAAGTAAATTGATTTGAAGTAAATAATTTAAAAAATATCTATTACTTTTCAGTTTTCAGTGCATTTGAAGTTGGTTCACTTTTTACCCGACTTCGGCGCATGATTTTAGCATTCTATGATGTTTAAAAAGTTTTGAGATTGTGTGATTGCTTGCTTGTAGCTAAAGATAGGTCTTATAGAACAAGTGAAGAAGAAGCCGAAAACCGTGAATTTGTGGTTAAATCACAAAATAAAATTAAAATGTGTTTATGAACAAATAATTAGTGTTTTCAACTTTCTAAGCAAGATACCAAGTGGGGTATCATATGAAAGGGCTTCACCTGTATATTCTAAAAAAAACCAGATATGTGTATATTTTTTTGAGTTATCGTGCAAAATGCCAAAAAAATACGACTGTAGTACGGCACCCTCGGTGCGCAAGTCTGACTTGCACTTCGCCGATTTTTTGTTTTAAAATGCCTGTTATAGGTATCTAGTCCGTTTATTCAAAGAATACTTGGAAAAGATTCCCGAAAATTCTTAAATTCAATTCGGAAGTATGTCTATGGGATTCTGGTATGAACTCAAAACCATATTATTATTTCACGATTCAAACTAACGAAGAATTACGCTTTTTTTTGTTTTGTTTATGGTCATAGAAAAGTTAAAAGGAAAAAAACGGGAGAATAAGGAATACCTACTGCACATAGCTAAAAAGCTGTGGTAGCCTAGTGGTCAGGACGTCCGCCTTCCAATTGGAGGTTGGGGGTTCGATCCCGGGCTCGCACCTCTAACTTTTCGGAGTTATGTGCGTTTTTAAGTAATTAAAATATCACTTGATTTAATGGTGAAGGAAAACATCGTGAGGAAACCTGCATGCCTGAGAGTTCTCCATAATGCTCTCAAAGGTGTGTGAAGTCTGCCAATCCGCCTTTGGCCAGCGTGGTAGACTATGGCCAAAACCCTTCTCACTCTGAGAGGAGACCCGTGCTCTGTAGTGAGCCGGCGATGGGATGATCATGATGATGATGATGATGATGAAACTAATTCTAGAATTTGGATTTTGAAAATTCGGACAGGACAACGTCTGTCGGGTCTGCTAGTTGTAGATAAGAAGATAATGTAAGCATACGTTGTTGGTACGTAGGGAATATAATATTTTCATAAAAACTCCTGTAGCGAAAATATCTATCCCTATTCCCTACAAATACGTTACGCTACGAATAATGTTTATTTTCTTGGATAGGTACGGTTTTTGTGAAGACGTTGTTTGTGGGTACCTTGTCGGGTTTGTAGCCATACCATTCACAAGTCACTAACATCCCGTACCACTTAGGAGCCGATTGCCAAAAATAAACACATGTGCCATACGCCCGCCCCGCCCTTTACTAGCTCATCTGGTACTGTAACTGAAAAAAACATCTACTAATGCTATGCTTGCCTAGTATAAGCGACGCTGAAACTACGTTCGCTACTGAAATTCATGAAATGGGTTTCATTTGTGACGTAGGGAGACCTAATCGGCCTGACGTCGCGTCGACGACTAGTGATAGAACTGATAGAAGCAATACTTGAAGCCAAGTAACGCCATCTAGATTTGTATGTTGAAAACGTGCCTATGTTTCGTCCTCCTTCTTCAACACTTTCTATAGTTGAAAAGTATTAAAGGACCTTTAATTTTTAGTTTAAATTAAAGGTAGGTGCTTTAATTAAATTTTTAATATTATACTCGACTAGGTTATGCTTGCAACTTCGACCGCGTGAATTTCAAACCATCATTTTACCCACTTAGGGGTGGAATTTCAAAAAATCCTTATTTTTTTTTAAACTTATCATTATATATTTTGTATAGGTACTTTGTTACTTATATATATATATATATATATATATCTTTCTATATACAAAAATGAATCGCTAAATGTGTTACTGATCGCAAATCTCGAGAACAGCTGAACCGATTTCGCTAATTCTTTTTTTCTAATATTCCTTGAAGTACGAGGATGGTTCTTACGGATAGAAAAATTTAAAAAATGGGCTGAAAAAATCGACTGAATCGACTGTTGAATCGAAAGGCGGTACAAAGTTCGCCGGGGCAGCTAGTTACTTATAATTTTTTTTATTTTTTTTATTTTTTTTTTATTATAAGCATTGTATGATGCTTAGATGTAGTTATATACCTCTACGTAAGTAATATGTACCTTTTTGATAAAACTCGATTGCTTGCCCATTCAACTTAGCACGTAGTGACGTAAATCTAGTCAGGCGTTGTAGAAAAAACTTACAAATAGAAAAGATTTTCTTAGAAACTACGAGGGCGTATGTCCGTTTCGAGTCAGACGTCTCCCTTCAGAAACGATTAACGTACCTAGCTGACTTACACTTAAGTATTTAATCCTACATAAATATGTTTTACAATAAACTTTAAAGCTAGCCTTATCTAATAACGTGGAATGCCAAGAATACTAGCTGCATTTGCGCGCTGGATAGCCAGGCCTGCCTTTCCTTTGCGCAAAAAATGAGCCAGCCCTTCTGTCACCAGATAAGGCTATTTATTAATCGCGGTGAAATATATCGTAATTTTTAAGTTTTCGTACCTCAAAAGGAAAAACGGGACCCTTATAGGATCACTTTGTTGTCTGTCTGTCTGTCTGTCTGTCTGTCAAGAAACCTACAGGGTACCTACTTCCCGTTGACCTAGAATCATGAAACTTGGCAGGTAGGTAGATCTTATAGCTGACATTTGGGGAAAATTCTGAAAACCGTGAATTTAGGGTTAGATCACACAAAAAAAAATTAATTGTGGTCATGAACTAATAATTAGTATTTTCAATTTTCGAAGTAAGATAACTATGTATATCAAGTGGGGTATCATATGAAAGGTCTTCACCTGTGCATTCTAAGACAGTTTTTTATTTATTTTTATGTATCATAGTTTTTGAATTATCCTGCAAAATGTCGAAAAAATACGACTGTAGTACGGAACCCTCATTGCACGAGCCTGACTCGCACTTGGCCGGTTTTTTAACGTGAACTTTCTAACGTTCATTAACAAGGGTATATCAAGTGTTGGTTGCTGTATTCATCATCATTGTCAACCAATAGACGTCCGCTGCTAGACATAGGTCACTTATAGGGACTGCCACTATGCGCAATACGAACCATATTATAAGTCCCGCAAATTGCTAATGCGCGTGGCCGCCATTTTAGTGATGGTATATTTTTATTTCGGCTGACGTCAAACGGACGTCATTTTGATGTTAATGAGACATGTTTCCAGCGCAATAGCTATTTGCGGGATTTATGCAAGGAATCACACCGTGAATAAAAACAATATTTTTATTTCACTAACAACACTTACATTCATAATATCCTGGTACTGTCACAATCAGGAAAAAAATCATTCGGACTCGTGCGGTTTGCGGTTTAGCCACCCCTCCAACCCCCCTACAGTGGTTTAGGGCTGTTTCACTCATAATTATTTTCTGTAATTATTAGTCAAGTGTTGTGTTTTTAATGCGGTGTTATAAACATGTTGTAAAAGTTCATTTATTGTTCAAAAGATATTATTTATATCGTGCATATTTAGGAATATTAAGCAACATTTCAAGCTGTGATAGCCCAGTGGTTAGGACGTCCGCCTCCTAATCGGAGGTCGGGGGTTCGGAGTTATGTGCGTTTTAAGTAGTGAAATATCACATCTTGTGGAAACCTGCATGCCTGAGAGTTCTCGATAATGTTCTCAAAGGTGTGTGAAGTCTGACAATCCGCACTTGGTTAGCGTGGTAGATCAAAACCCTTCTCACTCTGAGAGGAGACCCGGGCTAGGTAGCGAACCATCGATGGGTTGATCATGATTATGAATTATGATGAAGCGACATTGCATTGCCATCTCGACCTGTCGCGTACTATAACAACGAGATGAGCCCAAGTTGCCAATGGTCAAGATTCCAGAGTGAGGAACGTCCTTCACAGTGCGTCATGCGTGACGTCACAAACCTCCTTCAAAGTGCGTGACGTCATAAGAAGTAATTATTATTGTCTACGTAGAAATAGAACGTTTACATACAAATAAGGTCGAGCCTGATTGGCGTGTCGAATTGAGACAAATGGTTCCAGCTAATGCCGAACATTTGTCACAATTACCTACACGTTTGTCCAACTCCAACTCAAAGACGAGTGAAGGTCTAGGCGGCTGGATAAAGTAAATCATTCCACGCTAGGTAGTTGCCAAATACTTTGGCCATCATTATTTCTTAAACGGTAGTTTAAGGTTCTGTACCCAAAAAGGAAAAAACCGGCCAAGTGCGAGTCAGACTCGCGCACCGAGGATTCCGTACTACAGTCGTACTTTCTCGACATTTTGCACGATAAATCAAAACCTAATGCATAAAATTCAATAAAAATCTGTTTAAAATGTATAGAGGTAAAGCCCTTTCATATGATACCCCACTTGGCATAGTAATCTTACTTTAAAAGTTGAAAATACTTATTATTTGTTCAAAACACATTTCTTTTGTGATGTAACCACAAATTCACGGTTTTCAGATTTTTCCCCTGTCTGCTATAACACCTACCTACTTGCCAAATTTCATGATTCTAGGTCAACGGGAAGTATCTACCCTGTAGGTTTCTTGATAGACAGACAGACAGACCACAAAGCGATCCTATAAGGGTTTCTTTTTTTCTTTTGAGCCTTGAGGTATGGAATGCTAAAAAGGATCCCTTATAGGATAGCTTCGTTGTCTGTCTGTCCGTCATGTCTGTCAAGATAAGGAGAACCAAAACCTATGGCAGGTAGTAATATCAGTAAAGCAAAATCCAAAAACCGTGAATTGTAAGTAAGTTTAAGTAAAAGTAATTATTTTTAAAATGATTGAATGTACCAGATTGGATGAAACTATTAGGGTTCCTTGTTTTACGCTGAACCCTAAAAATGGAAACAAATCAAATCGCCGATGACGCTAGTTAATATTAGATATATAGCGCATTTATAGCATCGCGTAGTAGGTGCTATAGTTTGGTATCATCAAAAACGCACATTACCTAAAAATCTTATCCGCTGTTATCAACCGTTACAAAACCTAAATAAACAGTGCTAGGTTCACGGAATTCAGATTAGGGGTAGAAGTGGTAAAAGATCGTGAGATTGTCGCTTCGCAGATTGGTCAAAGCCGTGCCGCCAAGCGATTTAGCGTTCCGGTACGATGCCGCGTAGAAACCAAAGGGGCATGGGTTTAATAAAAACTTCATACCTCTTCAGCCTACTGATTCGCTAACTCAGTGTCTAACACTGATTGATAGCCACCGAGCTCATTTGACATTTATTTTTAATTCATTGAAGGTTTTCTACGAAAAATTGTATTAATATCACTCAATGAAGCAGCAATGTAGAACCAACCAATGTCAAATGAGCTCGGTAGCTATCTTCAGTGCTAGATACTGAGTTTGCGAATCACCCAGCAGGTAAGCCCGTTCCCATCTTAGACTGCATCATCAAGTGATGATCCCCCTAATTTAAAAAAAAAATTGGTACGTGTTGTGAAACATCAGTAGGTAGGTACGTTGTTTTGAATGCTAGAGATATGCTATGCTTTGGATTCATCGTAATCATAATCAGTAGCAAATTCTGCCCCTTGATTGGCTGTGAAAAATGTGCACAGCGAATTCAACCAATCAAGTGGCAGAATTTGCTGTCTTTCTTACACAATTGGGGGGCAGATACCATTTCTATTTATTACCATACCAAAGAATTTCTTTGACTATGTCCGATGGTGTCCGATAAAGCCAATAAAAGGGTAGGATAAAAAAGATAAATATACCTATTGGTGACGCCGGAGCATGATATCTCGAGTGGCGTCGAGTGGTATATTGAACTTATCAGCTAATCTAAATACACATATCTAAGCTTTATTTCGTCATGGCTAATTGATTCTCCTTTAGGTTTAGTGCTAGCGGAATTCGCTCGCTGCAATGTTTCTAAATAATTTAAATAATGTCTAAAATCTAAATATCATCATCATCATCATCATCATGATCAACCCATTACCGGCTCACTACGAGCACGGGTCTCCTCTCAGAGTGAGAGGGGTTTTGGCCATAGTCTACCACGCTGGCCATGTGCGGATTGGTAGACACACACCTTTGAGAACATTATGGAGAACTCTCAGGCATGCAGGTTTCCTCACGATGTTTTCCTTCACCGTTAAAGCAAGTGATATTTAATTAATTTGATTTGATTTTAATTAATTATATCTAAATATAATAAAAGGAAAAGGTGACTGACTGACTGATCTATCGACGTACAGTTCAAACTCCTGGACGGATCGGGTTGAAATTTGGCATGCAGATAGCTATTATGACGTAGACGCCCGCTAAGAAAGGATTTTTAAAAATTCAACCCCTGAAAATAGCGGTTCGAAGTTTGTGTAGTCCACGCGGACGAAGTCGCGGGAATAAGCTAGTGGCGTATAAAATTCGTGCTCGGTGGGTGATGATGATGATAATCCTGTAGGGCGATTGTCTAAAACCTGCATCAATCATTATTACAATCTCAATTGTTCTGATTGGCTGAATTTGTGCGATTCTTGTTGCAACAATGCATTGTGGCCAATAGTGAGCGAGCATTAACCAATCAGAGATGATTGCGATCGTGACATTGTAGCTGTCAAACAACCGCGGTAGGGCCACTGGACTCAGGAGATGGTTTGAGTGTAAGAAGGGCATCTTACAAGTGCGAAATTGAATAAAATAAATTACGACTTGAGCCACTAATTAAAACGTGGCCCTACAAGAAGACTTTAGGGATTTAACTAAGTAATTTTAAAAATACGCTTAATTTTGTTTGTTTTCGAAACATTGGTACTGATTCTGAGCGCAACTAAATTTGAGAGTATTCGCATCTTTTTTAGGGTTCCGTGCCTCAAAAGGAAAAAAGGAACCCTTATAGGGTCACTGTTGTCTGTCATGCCAGTCAAAAAAACTACAGGGTACTTCCCGTTGACTTAGAATCATGAAATTTGGCACGTAGGTAGTAGGTAGGTCTTATAGCAGATATAAGAGGAAAAATCTAAAAACCGTGAATTTATGGTTACATCACAAAGAACAATTAAAATGTGTTCATGAACAAATAATTAATAACTATTAAAGTAAGATTACTATACTAAGTGGGGTATCATATGAAAGGGCTTTACCTGTACATTCTAAAACAGATTTTTATTTAATTTTATGCATAATAGTTTTTGATTTATCGTGCAAAATGTCGAAAAAATACGACTTCGAATAGTCTGACTCGCGCTTGGCCGGTTTTTTTAACAATGTAATAAAACCTCATTCTTTTTTCCTTCGCCGTGCAAGCAAATGATATTTCACTAAATAAAACGCACCTAACTAGAGATTATTAACAACACAAAAGTTAGAGCAAGCGGAGTCGGGAGTCCTAACCACTATAGGCTATCACAGCTTATGAACTTACCTACACATTGCCTATGGAACATGGGCATTATCAAATCGCTATACCAATAATAATTTCAATTAATTCTTAAAACCATTTAGTGGTTTGAGAGCACGTTCGTGATAGGCCATCGACAGTTTGCAAACATTAATTTGTGACCAATACCAAAAGCATGATAGCCTACTTACTGCCTAGTGGTAAAACTTCGGCCTCCTAATCGAAAGGTCTTGGGTTTAATTCCTAGCACACACTTCTAATCGTAACGGTGATAGCCTATAGTGGTTAACGTAGTTCTATTTAAGGCGTCGTCAGAGATTCGATTACAGGCGCGCACCTCTACCTACAGTTAGAAGTCATCATCATCATCAACCGATAGACGTGCACTGATGGACAAAGGTTTCTTGTAGGGACGTCCACACACCACGGTCTTGCGCCGCCTGAATCCAGCGGCTCCCTGCGACTCGTCAAACACGCCGTCAACAGCCTACCGTCAAAGCCGTAGTGGCCGTACCGTTCCTAGCGATTTAGCGATCCCGTTTAAATCGGCCAGGGATATGGGTTTAATTAAAACTGCCATACCCCTTCCAAGTTAGCCCGCTTGCATCCTCACTTACCACCAGATGAGAAGCTAACTTGTAATGGAATAAAAAAGGTAGATATACCTGTCTTTCCACGAAAGTGACATAATTTTCTAAAGGATATCTATATATTATAATCTATCATTTTACAAACATTCAGACGAATTGAGAATCTCCTCCTTTATTTGAGTTCGGTTAACTAAAAAGTTAATAATAAAGGGGATTTTCTTATTTATTAACCGACTTCAAAAAAAGGAGGAGGTATGGGTAGGTAGGTATGTTCCCCGATTACTCGAAAACGCCTGGACCGATTTTGAAAATTCTTTTTTTGTTTGAAAGGGTATACTTCAAAGTTGGTCCCATTTCAATTTGGTGAAGATCTGATGAACATCTTCGAAGATAGATACTGGAACTCCTCAACGGATAAGAGTAAATTGCTCGCGATCAGTGTAATAGCTTAGTAAACAGTACATTTTTAACCAGTCATAGCATAATTCCATGGGGCCACTAAAAATTGTGAAATAAATTTTGTTTACAAAAAAAAATATAAACCGACTTCGTTACACAAACACTAAAAATTGAAAAATAATTTAATTTATTACCGAATATATTATGTATATTTCCATATAGTTAATATAGTTCCATAATAATACTTTTTGGTTCCGGTGCCAATTAGCTTTACCTGCGCGAATCGTCTAGACTTCATATTTTTATGGGACTCCACAATGGCACCTTTTGGCAAAAATTTTTGTCTGTTCTTATTCTCAGCAGGGTACCACCAGGAAATAATGATATATCACAGTTATAAGTATAATACAATCTTACCGGTCCTCCATACTCGTAGCCCAATTCCAACGCGACCAGCTGAGCGACTTCATCACCACCCTCCACTTCCACCGTCCACTCGCTGATGAAATACTTTGCATTCTCCCTACCGTTATGTACGTTATGATACCCTGGTAGATCCACCTCTACATCCGAAGAGTACCATGACACAGCGAAAGAAAAGAAAAATGGGAATAAAGAAAATGTCAGACAAATCATTTTCCTAGTAATTAAAATTAAACTATTCTGATAAAATCAAAGCTATTTTAATAGATTTCCAGAAGAGACATTGTTATTTGTTAGGTTGGTGGAAAACTTTTCCCGGGCCGCGCTTTTCCAGCGGACGCGGTGCGACCCGATCAAGCGAAGCGTATGAATGAACAGTTTTCGTAAACAATTACTAAAGTTAGGTATTCTATTTCTAAGTTATATATAAGCAGATGGACATCTACCTATTAATAGCTACCTCTACCTACTACAAGCTAATAAAATGCGGGATAGGAACGCGTAAACTTTAAAATACCTAGATATAATTTAACAGAGTTACCTACATATTTATTGTTACGTTTACCGTGGAGACACTGGGCACTGGGCACATGAGTAGCTGTGCCATGGGGCACATATGTAGATATCCCTACCCTGAGGCCCATGGAGACTTAGTGCTAAAAAAATCTACGAGACATTTCACCGTGGTAAATAGTCTCATCTGGTGACAGAAGGGCTGGCTCATTTGTTGCGTAAAGTGCTATGGGTATGGGGTATGGGGTTGTGGCCCATGGGCAAAGATAATATAATAATATATTATCTTTGCCCATGGGTTAATAAAACTACCATAGGTACCTCAAGTTAACCCGCTTCCATCTTAGACTGCATCATCACTTACCACCAGATGAGGTTGCAGACTTCATCATCACTTACCACCAGGTCAGGTTGCGTTGCAGTCAAGGGCTAACTTGTAATGGAAAAAAAAATCGACAAACATTACTATTGTCTATCCCGAATGATCTCTGCCTATTATTTTTCCGAATAAAAACTATCTCGATTAAAATTTTCAAAATAAATTTATTTATAAAACCGTAACCGTCCATTTACAGTTTTATTAAAATACTATCTAATGCCCGCGACTTCGCACGCGTGGATTTATGTTTAAAAAATCCCGTGGGAACTCTTTGATTTTCCGGGATAAAAAGTAGCCTATGTCCTTCCCCGGGACGCAATCTATCTCTGTACCGAATTTCGTCAAAATCGATTGAACGGTTAGGCCGTGAAAGGCTAGCAGACAGACAGACAGGCAGACACACTTTTGCATTTACAATATTAGTATGGATATCAGTAATGCCATCTAACCACACCATGAAAAAGCTTTTCTAAAGTAGGTTGGTACGCGTATACAGAATGTGCGTAATATTCACTATTCATTCGACAAACCAACCCATAATTTACGTTACACTTTACGTGACGATAACTAGATGTCGTTGTTCAATTTGTATCGTAATCATTCAATTTTCCTTTTGAATAATTTATTGGGAGAGATGAGAGGAAGAATGCTTTCGAACTTCAAATAAAATTAGACAAACATACAATAAACTTAGTGTATTATATTTATAGTGAGCGAGTGTCAACCAATCAGAGGTGATTGCGATCGTCACGCTGTAGCTGTCATTCTACCGTAATCAAGCCACTGGAGATCTGTCGTACAACTGAGGTCAACACGGGAATAAATAGCTCTTGCCCATCTCTCGCCTTCCAAAAACTAACAGATTTCTAATTGGTTCAAAATTCGAATATCATAGCCCACTTCCATTTTAGACTGCATCATCACTTACCACCAGGTGAGATTGCAGTCTCGGAATAGAAAAATAAAAAAGACCTGCTGGCAAATGATGATGCACCTGCTGGCAAGTGATGATGCAGCCTAAGAAGAAGTGCACTTGCCTAGAAGATTTTCTCTTGACTTGAAGGTACACATATGAAAATTCCTTGGTATGAGGCGGGGCGGCAGAAGCATTGAGACACGAGAGATGCGTTTAGGTAAGATTCTAGGATTATCTTAGAATAAACTATGATTCAGCAGAGGGGCTAACTAACCAGTAACCACAGTGTGTCAGTGGGGCGCGGCGTGCGGTCGGCCGTGAGCGCGTATCACAGTAAACAAACCATCTATCATTGGCTGATGGTGACCAAGAAACTTGCTTGCTATAGGATAAATTATAAAACAAATAGATCTTAAAAAAATCAAAATGGCTGAAATTTCCATACCTACCGGGAATCGCACCCAAGACTTCGCGACCACAGGGCTCGTACCAGGGAAGTCATCAGGAATATTTTTTCTATTTTTTATTTTTTCTATCCCCTTAAGATGTTAAATCTTTTTTTAATTCATTATAGGCCACAATGACACCTGATGGAAAGTGATGATGTGGCCTAAGGTGGAACGTGCTTAGATTTAGTTTAGTAAAGAATAAAGATACCCAGATCGTAATTGGTAGGAAATACAGAACGCGGAAGAGTATTCCAAACCTTAGCCATGCGTATGAGGAACTAGATGATGCCCGCTACTTCGTCCGCGTGGATTTAGGTTTTTAAAATCCCGTGGGAACTCTTTGATTTTCCGGGGTAAAAAGTAGCCTATGTCTTTCCCTGGGATGGAAGCTATCGCTGTACTAAATTTTATCAAAATCGGTTGAACGGATGGGCCGTGAAAGGCTAGCAGACAGACAGACAGACCGACAGATAGACAGACAGACAGACAGACGGACAGACAGACAGACATTTATAATATTAGTATGGATAGTATGGATGATGAGACAAAACGTCGCACGCAAATGAATAATAGACTAACTTTGAAACGTTTCGTGCGTGAAGATGGAAAGTCGACGACACAAGGATGTCCTCTTTCTTCAAAAGTAATGGAAGCAATACAATATAACATACACAAAATCGCCCGTGGCCGGTAGCAACACACTCACTGGAGATTATTTCTGGAGCGACGCTAGACGAACTCAGCGTTGCTCAAACTTACAAGTACAAGCAGTTTCCTCATTAAAACCGTTTTATTAGTTTTGCGGTTACAAATACTTAGTCGTCGTATTACATCCGCCTAAAAATACTTTACGTTGATCAAAGACGTAGAACTTTTAAATCGTTGACGTTCGTAATTTTTTTTTAATTTATAGACTAGCGCTTGGTTATCCTGTTGGCAAGTGATGATGTAACCTAAGATAGAGCGCACTTGCCTAGAAGATGCCTATTCACTCTTGACTTGAAGGTACCTAGTACCTACCCATTATTAAAAGTAGAGGGAAAAACTGACGCTCGAAGGGCGGGCGTTCCATATCTCAGAGGTTCGAATTAGTAACGAAGAAGCAAATCGCTTCGTACGGGTCCATTGAATTTCGACTAGGTACGAATCCAATCCCATGATAAAACAAATAACGGCGGTTACGCACTCATCCGATCTGAGTCCGTGAAAATACGTTCCTTTTTGTTTTGTATGGGACTTGGGAGCTTATGACATGTTATACCGTAGATAATCGCTGGTGGCACGGATGACGGATAGAACTCGGATGACGGAAGTGCAGTGCGTAATCGCTGTAATTGTTACCATAATAAGATCCTAAAGGTTGACAGTCACCGATTCCTTTGTCTTACTCTAAACTAAATTTAGAGTATCTGCATCCTTTTCTTTTTAACAATGCTAAAAAAGGAACGGAACATGACTTTCACATTTAAAGACTCTAAATTTTAGTGCACAATACAAATTTAAACAGTAGGTTCGCGAGTGCGTGCTAAAAACACGGGTTTTACCATCTAAAAATTAAATTTAGAAATGTCAAACTGCTTCTGTCATTTTCATATTACAATAGTAAGAAGAGGGTGCGAATACTCTAAAATTAGGTTGTGCTTAGAATCGGTGCCAAGTGTTTTCTTATAAATATAATTAAAGAAAAAATACGAAATCAAATCAAAAAATTTAAAAAAAAACATCTAAAGCAAAAATGAAGTAGGTATAGTTTGAAGAACATAGTACAAAAGTTCACACAGCAGAAATCAGAACCTTACGCTCTAGAATTTCCTGTACTACTTATATATATGCAATAAACAAAATAGCACTTTATATATTTTATCAACATAAAATATAATGCACAAAATATCTATATGATCATCGCAAGGAATTTCCTATTAATGCGTCAGGCGGTAACCATGAGGATTGGATAAAAATTGTTAATTAGGCATACCATTAACACAGCGTCCGTTGAGAATATCAATCTTCTGGAATCTGCATAAGTATATGCATGCAAGTAGGCATATGGCTATGTTTTCATTAGGGAAGTGTATATTTAATTTGTATATAATGCATACATTTTGAGATCTCACTCGCCATTTTAGCTCGCGAGAAGGCGTGATAGCCTAGTGGTTACGTCGTCCACCTCCTATTCGGAAGGTCGGGGGTTCGATTCCGGGCACGCACCTATAACTTTTCAGAGTTATGTGCGTTTTAAGAAATTAAGTATCACTCGCTTTAACGCTGAAGGAAAACATCGTGAGGTAAACTGCTTCTGCAAGTCTGCCAATCCGCACTTGGCCAGCGGCGTGGTGGACTATGGCCAAACCCTTCTCATACTGAGAGGAAACCCGTGCTCTGTAGTAGGCCGGCTATGGGTTGAACATGATGATGATTTTAGCTCGATGGGTCATCTGTCATATCAAAAGTACGATTTTATTGACATGACAGTTGATACATAGAGCTAAAATGGCGAGTGAGATCTAAAATGTACGCACTGTACAAACCTCAATATATCTCTTTATTCCGCAGAAATCTTAAATTCCCAAATTGCCTCTGCTGGACATTGGACCTCCTATTTTATAAAACGACTACTCTCCAAAGCGCAAGGGAAGTCGTTAAAACTAGGTTTTCTTTTTACTGGGAGTTGCGTACTAAAAATATGTACTGTTTTTTTTTTCTCTTTTCTAATATGCCTAACTAAACATTGCAATGTCCAAACAAAGTTACTCACAGCTGCATATTACGAATTCATTATCACAAAGGGACGATGCCGTTTGTTGATAAGCCCACACGCCTTCCGATTTGCATCCAGCAAGGGCTTTTGTACATGCCTATAAAATAATACATGTACGCACTTTGGGTGCCGCTGTCTAAACGCATATCCGCGGGCACAGCAGTGAAGATGCGCGCGCCGGTCGGTCCCGTGTGTGTCGCTACACTCCTCATGATCCCTGTCGCCCTGGTACTTTGTCGTCAAGAAGACACAGGATATTACGTCGAAGATGGCTACCATGACGACGCCATTGACGTGTGAGTTTCATTCACCCAGTGTAAGTGAGTGAGTGTGTGTTAAAGTGCAACGCCCTAAAATTTTAAACAAGTGATCTTACAAAATAATATCTGTAATACAGAGTATTTTTCAAAGTAGCGTAAGTGAATGAAAATTAAATTAGAAAAAGCACTTTACAGTTTCAAAAGTTTTAAGCTTCGTTAATTATTATTTACAATACTTAGCCAATCGGGTAGGTAGTACTATATTTCTTTCTTATTTTTTTTTTCAGAAATTAGTTTTTAAGTTGCATAAAGGCAGAAGGCGTAGTTACTTGGTTGTTGAATCTAAGTTTTTCAGCTACGAATACCTAGGTACTGTAACTACGAGACACGCTCTTTTTAAACGAATGACTGAAATTATAGGTTTGAATGGGTTCTCTGAATCCCTTAGAAACTTGAACATTTTAGATGATCTGACATGTACCTGAAATTCATTAAACTCTATGTTCGGAATGTCTGCACTAACGAGATGGACAAGCAAGAATCGCAGCGGTTGCTTTTTCCTATAACTGTCTCATCAGGCACTTGTATAAGAATGACATCATTCCGGGATATTAAATTAAATTATGTCATGCGTAAACACATGGCCTGTATTACTTAATTAATGAAATCTGATTTCTGAGACATGGCGTGGAAATGCACATAGTCTAGGGGCACATTGGTAAAAAATCAGCCAAGTACGAGTCAGCCTCGCGCACCGAGGATTCCGTACTCGGGTATTTTCTCGACGTTTTGCACGATAAATCAGAAACTAAAAATGCAAATTGTCGAAAAAATACGACTGTAGTACGGAGCCCCTGGGTGCCCGAGTCTGACTTGCACTTGGCCGGTTTAAAAGAAATAACTTTAAAACCGCAATTAAATATTAAATACCTATAGGATCTAGCTGTGGTAGCCTAGTGGTTAGGACGTCCGCCTTCTAATCGGAGGTCGGGGGTTCGATCCCGGGCACGCACCTCTAACTTTTCGGAGTTTTGTGCATTTTAATTAATTAAATATCACTTGCTTTAACGGTGAAGGAAAACATCGTGAGGAAACCTGCATGCCTGAGAGTTCTCCATAATGTTCTCAAAGGTGTGTGAAGTCTACCAATCCGCACATGGCCAGCGCGGTAGACTATGGCCAAAACCCTTCTCATTCTGAGAGGAGACCCGTGCTCTGTAGTGAGCCGGCGATGGGTTGATCGTGATGATGATAGGACCAAGAACTCCCGTAAACCGCTAGTCTATGGATGATGGAGACGATAGAGTGACTAAGTGACTGACTAAATGACTACTTGACTAGACACTCAGACGATAATTATTAGTGTATGGACATTGGACGTGTACGCCACTTATTTCCAAATTCATCTCTATTTGATCCATCGACCACACTCGTCTGGTGGGGGGCTTCTGCCGTGGCTAGTTACCACCCTACCGGCAAAGCCGTGCCGCCAAGCTATTAGCTTTCCGGTCACTGAGTAGCTGTTATAAAACTTACCTATACCTATCTATGGTTCCGCTACGATGCCGTATAGAAACCAATAAGGAGTATTAAGATTAAATCTGGCACAATGATCCAAACTTCATAGTCGCTGATCGTTCCTCCCTGTGTTGGAGGCAAAACGCAGAGCAGCTTTTATAAAATAACGTAGGTCTGGCCCTCGCGGGCTCTTTATTAGTCCAATACAAAATTAGAACTCCAAATACAATACACACCTACTTGAGTTTCGACTCTAGTACATGAAGATATGACTTAAAATCGTTTTCCAATCGTATCAAAACTGCATTTGATAAGATTCGTTGTTCCCGTTCCCATTACAGGATGGGCATTGTTTGTACATATAGCGATCAAATTGTGTCAAAAATATGTACTCGATTTTCGCCTCTACGGCGTAGTAAAGTTAAAGTTATAATCGCGCGAAAACATTTCGTGTTTTACTGCGTGAAATCTCATGTTGTAACGTGAATACTTGATGGTTTCTAAGAAGCTGCGAAGTAGGTACTTGGTGCTATTAATAAAGGAGGTAGGTACCTACGAAGGCCCATGCCCCATATCCTGCGCGTAATTCAATTGCTTCTGACATATTATTTGGCTTGTGGGCTGTTGAACGGATTTTAAACAATGTTACAAAAAATCCACTGTAATATTATTATTTATAAATATTTATAATAATAGACTAGCTGCCCCGGCGAACTTCGTACCAACAGTCGATTCTTTTTTTTAATTTTTCGTACTTCAAGGAATATAATTAAAAAAAACCGGCCAAGTGCGAGTCAGGCTCGCGCAATGAGGGTTCCGTACTACAGTCGTATTTTTTCGACATTTTGCACGATAATTCAAAAACTATGATGCATAAAAATAAATAAAAATCTGTTTTAAAATGTACAGGTGAAGACCTTTCATACCCCCCACCCCCACTTGATATAGTCACTCACTTCGAAAGTTGAAAATACTAATTATTAGTTCATGACCACAATTTTTTTTTTTTGTGTGATCTAACCCTAAATTCAGGGTTTTCCCCAAATGTCAGCTATAAGATCTACCTACCTGCCAAATTTCATGATTCTAGGCCAACGGGAAGTACCCTGTAGGTTTCTTGACAGACAGACGGACAGACAGACAGACAGACAGACAGACATACAGACAACAAAGTGATCCTATAAGGGTTTCATTTTTTCCTTTTGAGGTACGGAACCCTAAAAATTAGCGAAATTGCTTCAGCTGTTCTCGAGATTTACGATCAGCAACACATTAAGCGATTCATTTTTATATAATATAGAGAAGATAGGCAGTGATGATCTTTAAGTACAGTTGGTACGTAGGTAGGTAACTACACTATCACAACATCATAATAACGGCCCTGCACGCAGATAGATAACAGATCGTTATTCGTTCACTGAAAGTAATTTGTCTTTCATAAATAACTGCTTTCCGATCCGCTAATCCATGTGTGACATCATATTTCGTCACCCTGATATTTAAATCTACGCGTGTGTTTGCATGTTGGTAGCTACGCAACCTTGATAATTCGATCTGTAACTATATGGCTACGTGTTGGCTATTTCCTCAGCCTCGTTTATCTTCAATAGCCCAAGTCATAAAGATGAAGTGTGTGAAAGTGAATGATGCAGGTTTGATGCAGATCCGACGATTTTTAGGGTACACTTGTTCTGTAGTGGAAACTGCGTATCTAATTCATTACAAAAAAGATGACTTATAAGCTATTAATCAGTAGGCCTTATTATAAATGCGAAAGTGTGTTTGTTTGTTGGTTTGTTCGTTGTCCTTCAATCATGTCGCAACGGTGCAACGGAATGAGGGGATTTTTTGCATGGGTATAGATAAAGACCAGTGACCGCGGTTGTTTGACAGCTACAATGTCACGATCGCAATCATCTCTGATTGGTTAATGCTCGCTCACTATTGGCCACAATGCATTGTTGCAACAAGAATCGCACAAATTCAGCCAATCAGAACAATTGAGATTGTAATAATGATTCATGCAGGTTTTAGACAATCGCCCTACTGGTGAGTGACATAGGCTACTTTTTATCCCGGAAAATCCAAGAGTTCCCACGGGATTTTTAAAAACCTAATTCCACGCGAACGAAGTCGCGGACATCAGCTAGTTTTAAATACATATCAAAAATTGCGGACCGGCAGTAATCGAACTCGCGTCCCCTGGATCGCGCCCGAAGCTCTGACCACTGAGCTACGACACGCTTCCATTCCTGCCGGTCCGCAATTTTTATGTATTAAAAACCGGCCAAGTGCGAGTCGAACTTGCGCACTGAGGGTTCCGTATTACAATCGTATTTTATCGACATTTTGCACGATAAATCATAAACTATTATGCTTAAAAACAAATAAAAATCTGTTTTAGAATGTATAAGTAAAGCCCTTTCATATGATACCCCACTTGGTATAGTAATCTTACTTTGAAAGTTGAAAATAGCAATATTTGTTCATGGCCACAATTTAATTTTTTTTGTGTGATGTAACCTCAAATTCACGTTTTTTAGATTTTCCCCCAAATGTCAGCTATAAGATGTACCGTACCTACCTGCCAAATTTCATGATTCTAGGTCAACGGGAAGTACCCTGTAGGTTTCTTGTCAGACAGACGGACAGACAGACAACAAAGTGATCCTATAAGGGTTCCGTTTTTCCTTTTGAGGTACGGAACCCTAAAAATATGACTAAGCTAAGCTGATTCTAGGACGAAGTTTTAAGCTAGGATTTCAATAAGTTTAACTTTCTGTTCCAGATTCGACATAGCCGCAGCATGCCCAACGGATAGATTACTGCGTTCCCGAGAGACATGTCGTGTAGAGGGGGTAGATGTCCAGTGCATCAGGATACACTGCTGCGAAGACTACAACTATATTGCTGGACGGTATGTAATCTTTGTTTTAAGCACGCTTATTGAAATGACTACCATATCTATGATGAAACTGGGAAAATAACCGATATAGGAAATCCATATGGGACCCTTTTCAAAGTTATGGAATCCTACTGTGCGACAAGGCTATCTTGGCGCGTGGCGAAAATTGGAACTAACGTTGTCAAGTGTCCCCTTTGTTCTTGTTTAAATATTCAGCCTTTGTTCTCCAACAGCGCCCCCCTGTCAATGTCATTCAAGTGCCAAGAGAGGCTTGTCGCACTGTAAATAGAATCGATGTAGGTACCTAAATAGGTTTAAATTCCGCAATACTAAATTCGTACACAAACCTAAACTATTAGCTTGGCCACATATTTTGTTTATCAATAAGCTTAACGGATCCCCGCTAAGCTGGACCATGGTATTGAAGTGCTAAATGACAGCAGTTAACTTGGCTAACTGAGCATACCAATTGGGCAATCAAAACTTTTTGCCTGTGGGAAGTGGTCTCGCTGGTTTGAGGACATTTTCAAACTTGTGGAGCTAACACTAATATCTAAGAAGAGGTTGCCTAAAGACCTTGCCAGCACTGCTGACGGCAACAGAGTCAGTCTTGCAGGAGCGGTTTGGATACTTATTCCAGAATTGTCATTAGGTCATACACCGAAACGTGCTTGATGCAAGCAATTCATAGCAAAATCAGACCTGACTCAAAGGATTTTGGTCAATTTCCAGCTGCATACCGAAGACAATAGAAGCCTGCAGTCTGCGGCTATGCGAGCAGGCGTGCGAGGTCCGAGATCAGCGGCTCTGGTGCTACTGCCACCCGGGCTTCAGATTCGACGAGGAGAGCTATAGGAGAAAAACACAACCTTATTGTGTTGGTATGTCATTTATTGAATTTCTTACCAAGCAATGTCTGGAAGATGCATCTGCACCTACACATGCAAGCGCATGATCTTCGATAATGATGTTGCCTATACTATTCAGATTTTATACTGATCATCATCTCAAGCCATCATCGATCCACTACTGAGAACAGATCTCATCACAAAGTTAGAAAGGGTTAGGCCTTAGGCCATAGTCCACTACGCTGTCCAAGTGCGGATTAGCAGATTTCATACACTTTTTTCTTCGCGATGTTTTCCTTCGCCAGTGACAACGCACTTAACTCCTTAAAGTTGGAAGTTCCCTTGATCGAACTACCAATACTGAATAGAAGGCCGAAGCTAAGTCTTAATCACTAGGCTAGCTATTACCACCTATCTTCAACGAGGAACAACTACTCACTACAGACTACCAGAGTTCGGAAAATCCTAGCGCTAGGCTAAGCGAAAAGTTATCCTGTTCCATCCAGAACTCAGACTCACATTTAATTCCAGATATAGATGAATGCGCCAACGGCAATGGTGGTTGCGAGCAGCGCTGTGTGAACGATCCAGGTGGCTACCACTGCGAGTGCAGTCCACCACTCACCGTCGCGGGCGATGGCAGGAAGTGCATACCGCCCGTGGCCATCACTTTACCGGTACTGATCAACCAATAGGATCCTTTTTTCCACTCACATGCAAACATGTGGAACCAAATCCATTCAGCGGTGTTCCCGCTAGATTTCATCAATAAATTCCTGAAAGGCTGGCAACGCTTGGCGATTCCTCTGGTGCTGCAAATGTTTATGGGCGGTGGTAATCATTTAGTGACCCGCCTGCTTGTTTGCTCTTATCTGGAGTACCATTGCGATACGTTTAAATAATAGGTATGTCGTCTGACCACAAGGGACTCTACCAACCGAAGGCTGCTTTTTGGTCTTGGTTGCTTGTGCCATTCTAGCTACTTGGGAATCCACTATAATGGCGTTGTAGGTTAATTTTTATGAGAAGTAATCAGAATAAATTGGAGAGTTTTACCGACCGAGTGGACCGTTAAAGAGGTCAGTCTGCTTTGAGAGGATTTCTCGCCTAGCAAAGAGGGTCTGTCATTTTTACTGTTTTTCATAATTTGACCAGTGAGATTTTTTCACAGAAGAACATGCTCTGAAAGCAGACCAGACCAATACAAAGAATTTTTGCCATACAGAGAAACTGCAAGATTTCGCCGGTTCCTATGTAATATGATAATGTTTCACAGTTTCACATACCATTGAATCAACAATTTTATCTTTCTTACAGGAGCCTTTACCGCTAATCCGCGCCTCGTCCCGATGCTATGCAACATGCGACACAGTGTCGTGGCTGTCGAGGAAAGTGAAACACCTCAGCGATCAGTTGCATACCACGCAAGTTGCCATGAAGAAGTTGTTGGAAAACCCGCTGTTAAAAGGAGAAGGTAATCTCCACAGACGGTCTTATGCCGCTTGTGTCCAGCGTCTTCCAAGTCCCAGCTACTCCCTTGAGATCATCCGAGCAAGCCATGTCTATTGGTTCTTGAGCTATATACCCCACCCACTCACACTTCTTCTTCTTCTTCTTATTTCGTTTTGTGGCTTCACTCACAATTCTCATTTTGACTTATCATTTTGTAATATCAGTTGGAACAATAGTAGCTCAAGTATTCGTTGATCCTTTAGCGAGCTTGTACCTAACTTCCATACTTAATATTATAAATACGAAAGTGTGTCTGTCTGTCTGCTATCTTTTCACGGCCCATCCGTTTAATCGGTTTTGATGAAATTCGGTACATAGATAGCTTGCATTTCGGGGAAGGTCATAGGCTACTTTTGATTCCGGAAAATAAAAGAGTTCCAACGGAATTTTTAAAAACCTAAATCCACGCGGACGAAGTCGCGGGCATTATCTAGTTGGAAATAACTCTGGGTAAAACCGATAATAAGCATTTACACTGATACGGGAACATTGCTAGGTCCCAAAAATTCCTAGACCTCCTGAAAATGTTTGGCCTCATTTTGATTTACTTAACTACTCTTCTTAAAAATGTCTAATGGACTTGCCCTTTCGGATAAGAGAAATCTCTTCTTTTCTAAATTCTTCTATTTCAGATGGAGATCGTTTTGCGGAAGGTAACTACGCATATAGAGTTTTGGACTCGACGGCGCCCTTAGAAGGTGGTTACTGTCGATGTGAAAGAGGACCCAGGGTTTGTAATCATTATTCTTCCATTTCCTGAAGTACCTAGATATTTTGCTAGATGTTCGACAATTTGTGGTATCATTGGTATGCGCCAAAGACCTGAATAAATTATCATCTGGAGTCAAAATGATTGCCTCAAATAATTGTGATTATAAATACAGAGCTGTAGTCACTTAATTAACATAACCTAAATACCTTCCAGGCTAGAGTAAGTAGGCTGTCTAGGCAAGCGCACTCCAACCTCATCATTGCTTCTTCAAGCGCAAGGTTATCTTGCAATAAAAATAAAAATAAGTACTGCTACACTTGCCAAAAAAGAAACGAATCGAATATGACGTCGTTAATCATTCCCTCTCACTTTCATTTATGGGCTCTGTGTTATTGGCATCGAGTTATACCAATTCTAAATTTCGCTGCAGGGGCCTCCCGGTCCAGCAGGCATGGAAGGGCCGAAGGGTGACACAGGAGCCCGCG
Source organism: Maniola hyperantus (assembly GCF_902806685.2). Classification (NCBI taxonomy): domain Eukaryota; kingdom Metazoa; phylum Arthropoda; class Insecta; order Lepidoptera; family Nymphalidae; genus Maniola; species Maniola hyperantus. The sequence continues at coordinate 1,947,120 of NC_048552.1, read as the reverse complement.
GGCCGAGGGGCGCGAAAGGACCCAAAGGCTCGCTCGACCTCATGCTGCTCCTCTTGGCAGACATCCGGCACGACATACACAACTTAGAGGAAAAGGTCTACAAGGAAGGGGAACGGTAATTTTAAACCTAAAACGGGTTCGGGTTTCAAACGGAGTTTTAGATAAAAGAAAATTCATCTTCATCTTGATCAACCGTCGTCGGCTTACAAGTGAGCACGGGTTACCTCACAGAATGAGATGGTTCTTGTGGTGTATGTAGATAGAATGAAAATAAATAATTGTACTTATATATGGGTATTGAATAAAGCAGTAGGTATTGAATCAGCTATGCGTGTTTTGGCAGACTTAACAAACCTTTGAGTACATTAAGGAGAACTCTCAGGTATGTTGGTTTACTCACGATGTTTCCCTTTACCGTTAAGGAAAATTGCTTAAAACGCACTAACTCCGAAAAAATTACTCAAGATCGAACCCCTAACCTCCCGAATAGGAGGTCCATAAGCTCTAACGTTTACCAGAAATTTAAAATCTCTGCTACTTTACTAACTACTCGTATTAGGTACTAATTTCATGATCCCAATTTCTAGGCCGGAGCGTTTCAACCTGCAAAAAGCGTGGCGTCGCCAACGCAAACAGGAAAAACTGGAAAAGGAGAACCGAACTGAACAAGAGCTTGAGGCGTACACCGCTCCACCCATCATTGGCGAAGGGCCAGTTGAGATTTCCCCTCGTGGTGCGTACGTCAAGCATATTTTTACGACAAACTTGCCTCTTGGGACAGGAATTCTGTCTGAGAGGATATGGAATGAAGTTGTACTGGAAGACGCAGCGATGGAAGACCCCCCACTAGGTGGACGGACGACATCAGACGAGTCGCAGGAAACCGCTGAACTCAGACGGCGCAAGACCGTGGCGTGTGGAAGTCCCTACAAGAGACCTATGTCCAGCAGTGGACGTCTATCGGTTGATGATGATGATGATGATGATAACCTTAATTTTCAGGACTTAGCGGTGCAGTCACCCGGGAAACAGAAACGACGACAGATTGGACTCTAGTCAAAGGCGACACCTACGACAGCACTGACTCCCAGGATCTCGCAGACATGGACGAGAAACTCCACCAGTTCCGCCTTCTGGTCAACGCGACCAGGTCTGATGACGAAGAAGATGAAGCAGACGATGAAGACGACGATGATTATAGCTTTTATTAGAATTACATAATTTATTAAGAGGTTGTTTTATAACTTTTTCCTTAATCCTATGTCAATCCCTTTTGAACTCGTCGAAAAATCTCTGAAAAGTACTCAAGCAAATCATAATAATTCTTTTCATTACCGAAGCTTCGCTCTACGTCTTTCCAGTTCTTCTCGCAGGCACTCAGGCACGCCATCTATACATGGAAAACAAAACGTTATATATTTTATTTTATTTAATAGGAAGCCAACGGTATACAAAGAAAACTAATTATGACGACTTATATAAACTTAGGACTATCAATGTATACTCACTTACAGGCTAACTCAACATGCTTAACTAGAACTTCTAAATAGTAAAACAATTCTTTGCGTACCTAAAATCTAAAACAATTAAATTAATTACTAAATAAGTTAAAACTACGATGATTCTTACAACTAACAATAAAAACTACAATTAAGACTAACAATAGTACTTACCCTACAATTTCAAAATCAATCTACACTAATATTATAAAGAGGAAAACTTTGTTTGTATGTTTGTTTGTTTGTACTGAATAGGCTCAAAAACTACTGGACCGATTTTAAAAATTCTTTCACCATTCGAAAGCTACATTATCCACGAGTAACATAGGCTATATTTTATTTTGGAAAAAAATAGGGTTCCGTAAGATATTTGGGTTTTTCGGACACAAGGTGTAAAAAATCAACCAGAAAAGTTACTTATTTTGCGTACGCTGCCTAAACTATAAAAGATAGAACCATAAAATGTTCTAATTAATTGTAGATCTTATAAATATCTACAAAAAAGTCCGCGACACACTATACCCATCTATGTCGAGTGAGGCACAGCAACCATTTTTTATTTAAAAATCTTGAATTTTTTTTGGACTACATTTAAACGCGTTTATTTTACTCATGCTATTAATCCTTATCAAAATAAATGATTTCATCACTAAGAACAGTTTATGGAGATAATATTTGGTCTTTGAATGATTAAAATTGGACGTTTGGTTTTGAAGTTATGGCGAAATTAAAATATTACGATTTCTGCTGCACGGCCCGTTGTCTACACTAATATTATAAAGAGGAAAACTTTGTTTGTTTGTTTGTTTGTTTGTTTGTTTGTTTGTTTGTACTGAATAGGCTCAAAAACTACTGGACCGATTTTAAAAATTCTTTCACCATTCGAAAGCTACATTATCCACGAGTAACATAGGCTATATTTTATTTTGGAAAAAAATAGGGTTCCGTAAGATATTTGGGTTTTTCGGACACAAGGTGTAAAAAATCAACCAGAAAAGTTACTTATTTTGCGTACGCTGCCTAAACTATAAAAGATAGAACCATAAAATGTTCTAATTAATTGTAGATCTTATAAATATCTACAAAAAAGTCCGCGACACACTATACCCATCTATGTCGAGTGAGGCACAGCAACCATTTTTTTATTTAAAAATCTTGAATTTTTTTTGGACTACATTTAAACGCGTTTATTTTACTCATGCTATTAATCCTTATCAAAATAAATGATTTCATCACTAAGAACAGTTTATGGAGATAATATTTGGTCTTTGAATGATTAAAATTGGACGTTTGGTTTTGAAGTTATGGCGAAATTAAAATATTACGATTAATGTCGTTAAGTTTGTTTGTAGGGGGTAATCTTTAGAACTACTGAACCGATTTTAAAAATTCCTTCACCAGTAGAAAGCTACATTATTCCTGAGTGACATAGGCTATACGGGATCTTTAAAAACCTAAATCTACGCGGGCGAAGCCGCGGGGATCAGCTATATTATATAAAGAGGTAATGTCGTTAAGTTTGTTTGTAGGGGGTAATCTTTAGAACTACTGAACCGATTTTAAAAATTCTTTCACCAGTAGAAAGCTACATTATTCCTGAGTGACATAGGCTATACGGGATCTTTAAAAACCTAAATCTACGCGGGCGAAGCCGCGGGGATCAGCTAGTATTATATAAAGAGGTAATGTCGTTAAGTTTGTTTGTAGGGGGTAATCTTTAGAACTACTGAACCGATTTTAAAAATTCTTTCACCAGTAGAAAGCTACATTATTGATGATTATTCCTGAGTGACATAGGCTATACGGGATCTTTAAAAACCTAAATCTACGCGGGCGAAGCCGCGGGGATCAGCTATCTTATTAATATATTGAACAAACTTTCATCCAAATCCTTTGCGAGAAACATGTGGTTTATATGTTACACCCAATGACCGAAAACTCTCATTGAGCGAACAGCTCGCAATGTGCAATCGCAGAAAGGCCACGTAGCGAAATTCGTGTCATACCATCAAATTCCTCCAAGCTATTCGACACCAATCACGTGGTGTATACAAGAAAGACAGTGTAGCGTGGGGTTCTGTGGTGGTATTTAGAATAGGTAAAATTTGACCCTTACTGATGGTCAAAATATGTATGGAAGTATGGAAAACGGCGTGAATGAAACGAAAATAATAGTATTAAATATATTTATTTAAACCAATAGATTAAATTATAAGGTATGCACTTCATTCACCAACTACATAAGATAAGAACGAACGCAGTGGAGTTAGCTAGCGACAGAGGGTTGGTACTGCGCACACAGGCGATTGAACTCGTTGGTCTTGGCGCTGTACTCCTTAGCGAACGGGTGCTCCGGGTGCGTGTCCAGCAATTGCGCCAAATAGCGAGATGATACCTGCAAAATAATAATCATTGGTACTGATTCTGAGCACAACCAAATTTTAGAGTATTTGCATCCTCTTCTTACTAATGTAATATGAAAAGGACAGACACAATTTGACAGTTTTAAATTTAATTTTTAGATGTTAAAAACCGTGATTTTAGGCACAGTCGCGAGTCTAATGTTTAAATTTGTAGCGTGCACTAAAATTTAGCGTCTTTAAATGTAAAGTTCATGTTCTGTCCCTTTTTAGCATTGTCAAAAAGAAAAGGATACTGTGGCTAATTCCGTTGTACACAATCTCTAAACTAAACTAAAATGGCACGTCTAAATCTATTGCTATCCCTTTCATAATTTTGCTTGCGGAAAAGAATAGCACTAGATTTAGACCTTTTAATTTAGTTTAGTTTAGAGATTATGTACAAGCGAATCGGCCCCAATGATACTCTAAATTTAGTTTAGAGAAAGACAACGGAATCGGTGCCAATATTTCAAAACTTAGGCTGAGATTTATAGAGGGCACTTTGACTTTGCTCAGACTTAAGATTGAGTTAAAACGAGACAGATTTATGGGAGAGATATAGCTCTCTCGATTTAACTCTGTCTAAGTCTAAACTAAGTCAGAGTGCTCTCTATAGATCTCACCCTTAGACTATGGCCAAATCCTTCTCATTCTGAGAGGAGACCCGTGCGGTCTCGAGCGAGCCGGTAATGTGTTGATGATGGGTAAATGCCAGTAGTTACCTCTGGCGGTTTCCCGCTGTGGGCCGCGGTGACAGCCAAAGCCAACAGCAGCTCCGGTTGCTGCGGCGCGCGCGTCTGCGCCTCCGTCAGCATCTGTTCCGCTTCCTCCCACATACCTGTCATAGTGGTAACGTTAAACTCCACTACTCATCCATCCATACTTAACATCATAAATGCGAAAGTGTGTCTGTCTGTCTGCTAGCTTTTCACGGCCCGTCCGTTCAACCAACTTTGACGAAATTTGGTACAGATACAGCTTGCATCCCGGGGAAGGACACAGGCTACTTGTAATCCCGGAAATCAAAGAGTTCCCACGGGAGTTTTGAAAACTAAATCCACACGGACGAAGTCGCGGGCATCATCTAGTCCTCAATATTATGTTCGACTATCTCCTTTTTTATCTTTATTTTAATGGACCTTTCGTAAGACACGGACACGCCAGCCCCATAGACCATCTGAATATATAAAATTTAAAGTCCTGACTTATAAGTTTGTAATAGATAAACAGGATAAAAAATACATCAATTTAAGACTTGCCTTTACACAAGTTTAAAAAATCTATTAAAAATACCTATATGCTCCTAAAAAAGCATATATTAAACAATCGAAGATTATGCAAATGATAAAAAAGCTTGGATTTGACTTGCTCCAGCAATGCGCGGGGCTGCATTTGCTTGTATAGTATAGCATATTATTGTAAATTGAACACTTGAAAAGAGCAACCGCCGAGTTTCTTGCTGGTTCTTCTCTGTAGGAATGGCATTCCCAACCAGTGGTAAATTATTGTGACGATTCAAAAGCACTTGTATAAGTTTACTTGAATGAAAATCTATTATTGTGAGGCCCTGCCTCCTGAGGCAGACAACTATTCAGAAGGCAGTGTCTTCTCATAATCGTAATATCAGAGTGTCAACATACCCCTGGAGGCAGCAGCGGCGGCGCCGACGGCCGCAGGGCCCGCCCCCAAGGTGCCAAGCCTTTCTGCCAGCTCCATTATACTGTAGTGAGCATCTTGTACTCCGGGACCACCCTGGAATGTAGTACCTATCATCAATCATCTATAATCTGCGACAGGTTGAGATCGGCGGGGGACGCTCCGCACACCCGCACGTCACGTGTGCGGGTGCCCGAGACGTTACCTCCCCAATCTCGACCTGTCGCATAATATACAGGCTGCAACCAGAACGCTATCAAAAGCGAAAACAGTGGCCCTACCGCGGTTGTTTGACAGCTACAATGTCACGATCGCAATCATCTCTGATTGGTTAATGCTCGCTCACTATTGGCTACAATGCATTGTTGCAACAAGGATCGCACAAATTCAGCCAATCAGAACAATTGAGATTGTAATAATGATTGATGCAGGTTTTAGACAATCGCCCTACGAGTTATAGTACTGATGATTACTGACACGATATCACAAAAAAAGCGCGAAAAAATATAAAAAATCCTATATTTTATGAATGTTTACGATATATTGCAAATAAAATATCTGACTGACGCTAGAGGTCAACGAACGTTGCGTAAGTAGGCCACTCGGAGTCAGTGCCGCGTCGTCGGTGCGCGAGTCTGACTCGCACTTGGCCAGTTTTTTTATGACAGATAAGAGTTTGTATCCGGATTACTGATCTGTGATACGTACCTGTGCTAGATTCAACCAGGCTTGAGCTAGCTGTGTCAAGGTGCCATCGTCCTCCACATCTTGCAAAGCCTTCAGCTGTTTGCGAGCCAGGTCTGGACGGTTCATAGCCAGCAAACACTGTAGAGTGAACGCACGTAGCTCGAGTGCTTCTGCTCCATGAAGAATCCTACAATTCAGATCCAGATACAGAATCCCAGAATAAATTTGACATTATGACAGTTTTTGTATTGGGAATGCAACAACATGCAGCATAAGATACGCACTGCCTACCCTCACACTACTAAGCATGCAGGAAAAGCCGGCCACCAAGCAAGCAATACACACCACCACCACACAGTACCACACAAATCCCTCAAAACACAAGTTTCGCCCCACGACGACCACCAAGCAAGCAATACACAACACACCACACCGTACCACACAAATCCCTCAAAACGCACGTTTCGCCCCACGACAACCTCCCTCGCGCAGTTGTTAGCGCTGTTTTCTTATTAGTGGGAGGTCCCAGGTTCGATTCCCGGCAGAAGTTTGGAATTTTATGATTTCTAAATTTCTGGTCTGGTCTGGTGGGAGGCTTCGGCCATGGCTAGTTACCACCCTACCGGCAAAGCCGTGCCGCCAAGCGATTTAGCGTTCCGGTACGATGCCGTGTAGAAACCAAAGGGTTTAATAAAAACTGCCACACTCCTTCCAGGTTAGCCCGCTTCCATCTTGGACTGCATTTACCACCAGGTGATATTGCAGTCAAGGGCTAACTTGTGTCTGAATAAATAAATAAATAAAATAAAAAAACGTTTCGAGTGTGTTTTGAGGGATTTGTGTGGGGTACAACATATCGTAATTATTTGTAAGATAACTAAACTCACTTCAAGGCAGCTTCATAGTTTTCTTCGTGATAGTAAATAGTTGCAGCAACTATGAGGAACACTTCATTGGTCAACTCAATGCCTTTTGCAACCTGGAAAAATATGTTTTAGAAATCACTGAGTTATCTTAGACTCTTTTAACAAAATTCCCAGCAAAAAGATTAACTATTTAAAAAAAAAATAGTTAATTTTAATCTGTTTCAGTCATGTATTCTGTGGATATAGGTTTTTTTTTTAAATCCCAAGGGAACTTTTTGATTTTACTCCATAAAAAGTAGCCCATGGGCCATGTATAAATTTGGGGTATAATCTATTCAAAACATTCCATCAGCTGTGGGCCGAGCTACCAGCTATGCTGCCCTAGCATTACCTACCTTATCTATATATATATAAAAGAAAAAGGTGACTGACTGACTGATCTATCAACGCACAGCTCAAACTACTGGACGGATCGGGCTGAAATTTGGCATGTAGATAGCTATTATGACGTAGGCATCCGCTAAGAAAGGATTTTTGAAAATTGTACCCCTAAAGGGGTGTAATAGAGGTTTGAAATTTGTGTAGTCCACGCGGACGAAGTCGCCAGCATAAGCTAGTAATATATATTCCTGCTGCGAAGATTTGCTAACATCGCGACTCTGCTCTGCAGTGGCTTCCATAGTGTCTCAGCATAATGTTTAATATGTCAATAGATTTTGTGAATAAAAGTTTTAAAAAAAACAGCCAAATTGGTTCAGTTACTGTGGTATGAAAAAGTACAAAAATCCAAACTTTCACATTTATTATGACATAATATAAGCTTGATGACACAATTTAGGAGTTTATACTTAAATAGTTCAGGATTTTTTTAAAGCAACTGACCTTAGCATCAATATCAGCCACAATTGCCGGCTTATTGGCACCGGGAGACAAGTAATCCACCAAGCTTTTCAATGGTTGCAGCATAGGATCTGCAGTTTTCAGTTCTTGCACCACAATCCTGAAGTTGCCCTGGGCAATGTATGAGCGGTAGAGGAATGTATCACGCTGGAGCGCTACCAGAGGAGAAGATGGCTGGAAGAGGTATTTAAAATATTGACTTAGTGTATTGAGTGTGGCCTAGAGTTGTGACAACGTATATTATCAATTGATTGCAATTTTTAAGCAAAGTCGACATTGGTGCGACCAACTTTGGAGATCCGAATTTGGCCTTTTAGTTTCTTCCATGCCTCAGAGAGCATGTTAAACTGTCGGTCTCAGTCATTATCACTGAAATCGTTCGTATCGTTGAAATCTCATTCTATAAGTCGAAGTTGTATGCAGATGGATCCAACCCACCGTATCAATATCCTAAGAAAACGTCTATCACTATGCAATTAATGGAAAGGTGTCAAAACCCTCAGCAATGAGAAATACAACGCAGAAAGAGAGAGTAGGTATAGAACACAGCAAAATGGTAGCGTGTGGTACCTTCGGTTCTATGATGACAATTAGGTCTTTTAGGTATGCTTTATGTTTTATTCTTGCCTAGTACTCTTCTTTAAATTATTGAATAGATAGGAAAGACTGATGTCTATCAATCTCAGCCACGATCACTAGAATACAAGCTAGTAGTTTGAAAATTGATTGACTTTCATATCAGGATAATTTTATAATAAATGCATTTACTTATATTGAAATATTTAAATACATAACAATGTTCTAAGACTAATTTTACGCGTTTAATTAACAATATTTCGTAAAAATTACACAAAACATTGAATCCTTTGAACCAAAATACGTCAACTCTTGTAAAGTAAATGGGATTTGAAAGATGATTTGGTTTACTTACATTCACATTTTGCGCCTCGTTGATGGCCTGTTGGTAATTTCCAACATAAAAAGCATTTTTAACGTCGAAAAGTTCATCAACATCTTGCTGCTGACGTGCCATCTTGGCAATTTATTATGAAATGTTTTCGTCTGACAGTTGACACCGTGGACCGTAGTGATTATATTCTCTTTGGTCTGACAGATCTGACACTTGTGTCTGGTGTTGCCATATATAATTAATTGGTTAGATATACAGACAGTAGCGACGGGTAACTTTAGCTAAACATCGGGATCCTCATAGTTAGTATGAAGTCAAAACATACCTACCAAGTTTCATTGGAATTTATTCAATAGTTTTGGCTTAATGCGTGGTCATGATAGTAGACAGACAGACAGACAGACAGACAAAAATGAAAAAATTACAGTTTTGGGTTCAGTATCAATTATAGATTGCCCTGGAATTTTTATTTTCAAAATAATATCTTCAATGTACAGAATCGGACCTAACAGTTTTGTTATAAGTATAGATTATTACAAGAAGGTAAGTATACCACAAATGCTTACTTTGATTTCTCAAGGTAAAATAGACCAATTTATTGCAATTATAATTCATATTGCAATATAACATTGCATTGAGCTTCGACTAAACAAGCTGCAAAGCAAAAGCCTATTATTGTTCTTTACAATGTAGGAAGGTAGAAATTCGAGTATTTTTGTAACTATATGCATGAATGAATGTTTTGAAGACATTCTTAAACCCAAATTACTTTTGGGTAATAATACTACGGCAGGTAAGAAAATATAAAGTGTGATCATTGAGTTTAGATCATGGAGAAGCAGACCTCGTATAGGCATCTTCATCTCAAGTCTCAATCCATCGCCGGTTTTCTAAAGAGCACGGCCCACGGGTCTCATGTAGGAATGAGAAAGGTTTAGGACATAGTCAACCATGCTGATCAATTAGTGTGGATTGGCAGCCTTCACACATCTTCTATTATTTATATTGTGTCTTTGAGAATATTATGGAGAACTCTAAGTCATGGTTTCCTCCCGATGTTTTACAAGTGATATTTAGTTGCCTTAAAATGCATACCTACCTATACATATTATAACTGTGAAAGTTAAGGATCATCATCATCATCATCATCACGGAATCGGATGAATGATGCGAGAACGCATGGTTAACGAAACAAACTTAATGTTACACTAGTTGATGCCCGCGACTTCATCCGCGTGGATTTAGGTTTTTGAAATCCTGTGGGAACTCTTTGATTTTCCGGGACAAAATGTAGCCTATGTCACTGTCCAGGTCTTTTTAACTACCTATAGGTATACATGCGAAAATAACATCGATCTGTTGCTCGTGACTGAAGGGCAAACAAACAAGCAAGACGCACTTTCGCATTTATAATACAGATGATGTGGGTACCTTGAATGGGAAGCTGGATGAAATCTCTATTTAGAGATAGGTAAGCATTTCCAATGTAACTTTATTTATTACTACTATGTAACTACAATTTCGTTAAGTACATGAAAAATAAAAATAAATAAATAGGTAAAATAAATATTCTTCATCAGTAAGTAAATAATGCATATTATATATGTAGTGCGACAATACTATCTTGGCGCGTGGCGAAAATCGGAACTAATGTTGCCGTCAAGTGTCCCTTTTGTACATTCTAAGCCTTTGTTCTCCAACAGCCGTCCATAAACTTTCTCTATCTATCAATCCATTTATCTATACCTATCTATTTATCTTTCTAAAACGAGAGATGTAAGAGTGACATGACTCTCTGTTTCATCACTGGTTATAGAAAGAAAGCTGCTCTATTTTGACTACTCTATGGGTAGGATTCAATTATAACCGGTGTGTTTACAATTCTGTTGTATAGAAATTCTTATCTTTGCAGCGTAGGTACAATGCAGTGCTATACAATAATCGTACTTTGAAAGGAGATAAGTTTTCCCATTTTTTATGCATTTACGTTCAGGTAGATATTTTTAGGTTACTGACAGATTTATCTCACATTTCAAACTAGCTGGTTCCCGCGAATACGTCCGCGTGGGTGTAGGCTCTCAAAATACTGTGGGAACTATTGTATCGCATAAAATGTACCCACATACATTTGTCTATTTTGGCGGATTATAGCAAATTTAAGCTTTGTAGTTCCTTGTAGCCTGTAGGCATGTAATCATTGACTTCCGCAAAGTTTATGCCTGCTTCTATCAAACACTAAGTTCTTTTACCTAAGTATCTACCTAATTTGCCTATGTTAGTCAGAATTAGAATCAATTTTGTTTTTCAACTCGGTAAAGTACCTACCTACCTACTCGGTTTCTACATGAGTCAAAGAAAAGACTGAAATCAAACTGAAATAGTGAAACCGTCATGACATACATTATGTATATTTTTTAAGTATTTTAACTATTTTTGGAACAGTTCATACCAACTTCAAGTAACTAAACTTTATGCAATTTCATTCCCAACTCCTTTGACGTCAATTCATCTAATTTTACTTTATTTGTGCAACTCATTACAAAATGAATAGGTACGCAATCTTCTCATCCGTATAGGTAGCTACCTTCTATGAAAACAACATGTATTTTATACCTAAACAACAATATTAAATCTTTATATATAAAAATGAACCGCTAAATGTGTTGCTGATCGCAAATCTCGAGAACAGCTAAACCGATTTTGCTAATTCTTTTTTTATAATATTCCTTGCAGTACCAAGGATGGTTATTACGGAGAGAAAAATTTAAAAAATTTGAATCGACTGCTAGGCGGTACGAAGTTTGCCGGGGCAGCTAGTTAAAAATAAATCCCAAATAAAAAAAAATCTCCATGGATGAACTGTTTATACTTATATTCTTTGAAAACCAAAATCATTCATTTTCAAGACAAGCCACATCAATCAATATCTTCAATTCTTCACGTTTGTACCGGAACCGCGCTTCCGATAAATAAATCCGTCCAAAAACTTAAGAAACTAAGGAAATTGCGATATTCCAAAATTGATTCTCCATACAGAACTTGTCTGGCTCAGAAGTCTCGAACATCCGCTCGTTCGTTGACTAGGAGCTGCTGGCGGAAATTATTAAATCAGACGTGTGCTAAGCTGTAGGTTGATTTCGCAAACCTGCATCAATCATTATTACAATCTCAATTGTTCTGGCCCCCAATTGTGTAAGAATAACCATTTCATGGCTATCGCAATCGTCAAGAAATTCTGCCATTTGATTGGTTGATTCGCTGTTTACATTTTTTCACAGCCAATCAAAGGGCAGAATTCTTGACGATTGCGATAGCCATGAAATGGTTATTCTTACACAATTGGGGGGCTGATTGGCTGAATTTGTACGATTCTTGTTACAGCAATGCATTGTAGCCAATAGTGAGCGAGCGTCAATCAGTTAGAGGTGATTGCGATCGTGACATTGTAGCTGTCATTCTCCCGCAATCGTGCAGCTGGTAAATTTTGACCGTCACATCGTAAAGGGATGATCTACTGGAGGGAACTACTGGATCAGGCTGTTTGGCATGCATATTGCTATCAATATAACGTAGACCTTTCCATTCTATTCTATAAAAATATTCTAGAACTTAATTATTAATTTCAGTGGTTTTTATGATAAAACTAGCTTATTCCCGCGACTTCGTCCGCGTGGATTACACACATTTCATACCTTATTTGACCCCCTTAGAGGTTACATTTTCAAAAATCCTTTCTTAGCGGATGTCTACGTCATAATAGCTATCTGCATGCATCAGCCCGGTGTGAGCTGTTTGTGACCTTTTCATTTTTCTTATAAAATATTGTTTTAATTCTGATACAAGTTAGCCCTTGACTGCGATCTCACCTAGTGGTAAGTGTTGACGCAGTCTAAGGTGATAGATAGAAGGTTGCCACCAGCTCCCAAGCTATTATAGCTTTCGAGACGTGGCAAAAAAATGCCCTACACAATACTCGCATCTGCTTTCCGGCGTTTTATAAGCAGATGTTCTTAAGGGGCCCAGAAAAAATCACTACCTGCGTACTTTTGTATTACGTATTGTTGTCCGTCTGTACATACTACTCTGTCTGTACCTACTGGCGGGTACTTATTCGTGAACTTGCGAGAGGGTGACTATGTTCTGCAAAACGTTAGGGATATGTGGGATATTCTCACGGGTTTATTGTACTTTCGTATAGGTACCTATTAAATTATTACGGAAGCGCCCCTGTTGTTATTTTAATCTAATTTATGTAGGTTTGTTTATCATGTTTTCATTTCGTATTATTTTAATTTCCATAGTAAATTAAGGAGGTAAGTATGTTATTTTTTTTTTACAATTTGAGTCGGCTGTTTATTTGGAATGAGTTCCGAAGTACGAACGGGCAAAAAAATACTTAACTAAAGATTTATTTTATTTCGGACAGTTAATTTTTTATAATAGTTCAGCTTATTCTAAGTCAAAAACGTTTGGAGGTGTGCCTATTTGGGACTGGGCATATCAATAATTAGCATGCGGTAGTTACTTAAGAAACTCTGGGTGACCGCTTTTGATCATTGGACTTTAGAGGTCCGAGGTCTATTCTTTTTCTACGTGCCTCGGAAAGCCATCGCGTCGGTCACTGTAATAGGAGTGCAATAAGAAAGCGTTTCAAAAAATTCAACGGAATTATCACAAAACGTAAATCCACACGAAGGAAGTCTCGGGTGTAAGCTAGTCTAATAATAATCGTTACATTACACCTAACAGTTGAAATGCCTTACTTTTACTTCAGGCGTATACGACCCGAGACGTGTGCCCTTCTGCATATATGCAGGTCTTGTACGACTTGGGGTTCAAGTTTCACTGAATTATTTCCCATGAAAGATCCCTAGGCCCTACCTAAGAAAAAATGCTTCATCTCATAAAACCACACAATCCATGCTTAATATTATAAGTTTGAAAGTGTGCCTGTGTCTGCTAGCTTTTCACGACCCATCCTTTTCACTAATTTTGACGAAATTTGGTAGGTACAGAGATAGCTAGCTTCCATCTCGGGGACGGACTAAAATCAAAGAGATCGCACGGGATTTTTAAAAACCTAAATCCATGCGGATGAAGTCGCGGGTATCATCTAGTTTTTTTTAATTTTTTTTTATTCAGATACAAGCTAGCCCTTTTCTGCAATCTTACCTGGTGGTAAGTGATGATGCAATCTTAGAGCCTCAATAGCTCAACCGGTAAAGGAGTGGACTGAAAACCGAACGGTCGACGTTTCAAACCCCGCCCGTTGCACTATTGTCGTACATACTCCTAGCAAAAGCCTGACGCTTAGTTGGAGAGGAAAGGGGAATATCAAGAATATTAGTCATTTAACATGGCTAATTTTTTTTTTAATCTAAGATGGAATCGGGCTAACCTCTACCACCACTATATCATCATCTTACAAATGCAAACCGACTATCAAAAAGCGTAATTTTTTTTACCCACTTTGAATAAACGTTTCGACTTTTGACTTTTTTTTTACTGCCGGGAATCAAACCTCCCACTAATAAGACCACTGCGCCAGGGAGGTCGTCAATAATGAAGTGACCATCTGCTTGCACCTTATCACCAGTATATATTAACAGTAGTGAAACGTGAAACTACATCCCTCATAGCCTGGAGGCCCTACCCTATACCTGCACCTTAGAACCGAACAACACAAAAACCCATAGTTTTCAATGTCTTGTATTTCATCTACAAAAAAAATGTAATTGTGTTACTTGTTCGTAACTTCTATGTACCTACGTTACCTTTAGACTTTAGAGCTGTCTCTCAGAACCTATTGTCGTTGTAAATAAACATTTTGAAAGGTTTTTGGTAGAAGAGGTTATGTACGCGTCAACTTGGCTAGCGAGGATTTTTGTCACCTGGTTATCTTGCTGATCGTCATCAGGTAAGTAGGTAGGTACCTACCTAATTTGTTTTGTCAAGTAACACGTTTCTTTACCCGACGCCTGTGTAGGTCCTAGTAGGTATAAGACATGTATAAGTATCGACTATAATAAGTCAATGATAAGAACAGTGGAATATTCTTGATCTCAACTGAATTTATGTTAAGTACCTATTTATTTAAAAAAAATAGCGAGCAAGCGCGCCTACTCTTGCAAAAAAAATACGCGCAGATGTACCTACTTAATAAGTACTTAGTTCCTTAATAGATATATTTCCTCTTTTTTTAAGTCTGTTAAAAAAGGCTAAAATCCAACCTAAATATACGAAGTAACTTTCAAAAATACCCAAAAAATACTAAAATGTATATTCTATTATACCTAAACCAAAAACACGAATATAAGATATAAAATCTTAATTGCAAAATCAGATTTTGTCCCTACTTCCTATAATTATACCAAAAGCTCACCCCAAACAACTTAGGGTCATTAATTTCCATCAAGTTTTAAACTGAAACAAAATCTTTTAATCGCTGTAAGAAGCTGAAGATTGCTACCGACTGCCGACTGCCCAAAACATCAAACAACTTTCCTATTTACGGAAAAATACCAAATACTCTCCTTAGCCTTGCTACAAACTTCCTATTTTTATTGGAACCGATTTTGATAAAAAAGTTCAACTGAATAATAAAGTAACAAATTCGAGTAAAACATAAAACACCTACAAACCAAAAACGGCATGACAATTATATAGCTCAGTCAGAAAAGTCTGTCTAGAGGAAGCGATATACATACTTTGATTTTCCTCGCGCCACACCTGGAAAAGGCCTTGGCCTAGGCCAAACGAAGACCCCACTGCTGCTGGCAATAGAACCCTTCATATGAGTACGAGTACCGTCATCTGTGTGTGGAGACCACCACAGTATATTGAAGTGTATATTTGTAAATGGAAAGTCTAGTTTGTCTTTATCTGTAAAATGTCTTTCGAAGAAAATTTAAACTTACCTACGTATATTCAATGAAAATATGAGAACTAAAGTCATATTTGATGTACTCGAACAATATTTTTCATCACTTTATTAGAATTTTACTCGCTTATAGAAAGTGAAAATTATTTTTACAATCGGATCCGATTTGTTAATATCGGAAGTTTGCGGCTGTATTTGTGACCAACTTTCTGTAGTCCGATTTTCCCGAAGGCAAGACAAGGACAAAAATACTCAGTGCGAACGTAAAAGCGAGATAGAAGGTTTCTTTCTAGGTGATTTAGGGCCAACGCTATTGAAGTGGCTGTCTCAGAATGGAGCCTACTACAAGGGTTGAAACGGAAAGGGTCGCAATCCGAGGGGTTCGTTGAACTTTGTGCTAATTCCGAAGCGTTGTTTTGAGTCGGTGGTAAGACCGGGGGAAATTTATCAAATTCTGTTTCGAGATCAACTCAAGCTTTTTGTTTTTAGCGAGTATTGTTCAGCTAATCGTTTATTTCGTTTTGACTTAATTTTACGTACTACACATACACACCAATCCATACTTCATACTAATATTATATAATGCGAAAGTGTGTTTGTTCGTTGGTTTGTCCTTCTATCACGCCGCAACTCTGCAACAGAACGGCATGATTTTTTGCATGAATATAGTTAAGGACCAAGAGAGTGATATACCTATGCCACTATTTATCCTGGAAAATCCCTATGGGATTTTAAAAGCCTAAATCCACGCGGGTAAGTAATATCATAAATGCGAAAGAATGTCTGTTTGTCTGTCAGCTAGCTTTTTACGGCCCACCCGTTAAACCGATTTCAACAAAATTTGGTACAGGGATATCTTGCATTCCAAGGATGGATATAAGCTGTTTTTTTAGAGTTCTGTACCTCGAAAAGAAACACGGAACCCTTATAGGATCACTTTGTTGTCTGTCTGTCTGTCTGTCTGTTGTAAATCAATGAGTTCCCACGGGATTCTTAACAATCTAAATCCATATGGATGAAGTCGTGGATATCATCTATTTGGTACAGAGATAGCTTGCATCCTGGGGACGGACATAGGAAACCAGCTTGGAATTTCTCTACGTGAACAGATTTTTATTTATTTTTGCGCATAATAGTTTTTCTAGTATCGTACAAAATATCGAAAAAATAAGACTGTAGGTAGTATGGAACCTTCAGTGCGCGAGTCTGAGTCGCACTTGGTCGGTTTTTTAGATGACCAAGCGGGCCAAGAAATCGATTCCGAGGCTTCTGACTTCTGGCTTTCGAGGCAAGCTTTCTAAGCACCACAAAATATCCAAAACGTTGTCCAAAAATGCGCATCGAATCGAGAACTTCCTCCTTTTTTAAAGTCGGTTAAATTTTATTAATTTTGTATTTTTTTAAATAGAGATAGCGAGCAAAAGAGCAGGCGGGTCACCTGATGTTAAGTGATTACCGCCGCCCATGAACATTTGCAGCACCAGATGGAACCGCCGATGCTTTGCCGGCCTTTTAGGAATTTGTTGGTCCGCCCCTTGAATAACCCCATGTTGTAATCTAGTGGGAACACCGCCGATGGGAGTTGGTTCCACAGTTTGCATGTGCGTGGAAAGAAGGATCTGGCATGATCGTCGAAGTGCACCAGACACCCAGGTAGTTATTTAGTATTTTAATTTAAAATTTAGGAGCCCAGATCGAATCTACCTCGTTAGGCCAACTAAAACAAAATCAAAACCCGATTCCCATCGCATAAATCTCCCCCCATTATTGGGTAGTACCTACCGATAAGATTCGCGCTGCAAATTCATAAGCCATTGACCCGGTTGAGGGCTTTGTTAGACCTTTCTCAGGCTCAGCGTTTAACAGCTGTCGCTGCAGCCGGCCCGGTCGGCTGCATACAAGGCGGCTTGTAATTTCTTGACGATTTTATAAACGCTTTGTTGCTCGGGATATTTTACGTTTTGATTTATAGACTCGATGCACTGAATTAAATTTGGAACCCAAGTTTTTTTTCCAACCCAACCCAATTCTGCCACCCGCGAATCGCAATAGTTTTTTCTCCTTTTTTAATCCTCTTTTTGCTATAATTACTTACATACTTAGTTTTTCAGTCATTTTTAAAAGAAAATTTTCCATTTCTATTTTGTACGGATGGATAAAAAATCAAACTTTTTTCTAATTGTGTCTGCTCTAGGCTAGGCTATAAGTAGGGCGGAACACTAGTCACTAGGGCATTTTTTTTTAATTAAGAATCAACAATCCAGTATGGATTATTTACATAAATAAGTTTGCATAAATTTACATTGAGAAAAAAAACTTTTCATTAAAAAAATTATATTTACAAAAAATATACACCGTCCATATCTTTTTTTGACGATTTAGGTTCATTTACTGGTTCATCCACTTTTTGTTATCATTACTTATTGTCCTAGTGTTTTTTTCACAAAATTTTCTTAGTATAAACAATGAACATAATGATTTCCAAGATAAAATAAAATTAACAAAGGTTTAGTTAGTGTGAAGTTTTAGAAAATATTATTCTCTTTACTTGGGACCTGTAAACGTTTTATTGGTTTAAGCTGTTAGCGCGATAAGATAACGATTCTGTGAATGGATTTGCTTAACAGTCCATATCCATACTAATATTATAAATGCGAAAGTGTGTCTGTCCGTCTGTCTGTTTGTCTGTCTGTCTGTCTGTCTGTCTGTCTGTCTGCTAGCTTTTCACGGCTCAACGGCTTAACCGATTTTGATGAAATTTGGTACAGAGGTAGCTTACATCCCGGGGAAGGACATAGGCTACTTTTTATCCCGGAAAATCAAAGAGTTCCCACGGGATTTTTGAAAAACTAAATCCACGCGGACGAAGTCGCGGGCGTCATCTAGTATAATATATTTTGGAGGTAAGAGTGTGGAGTATAGCAAGCGAAGCTCCGTTACTGTACGTTTATTACATTACTGTACTCAGATGATGCTCGCCTCTCGACTTCGCCCGTTGCGTCCGCCTGTTTCGTTATTCGTCCTTAAAAATACCGTGGTAAGTGGTAATCTAATATTCGGGAAAAAGTGCCTGTACCTGTCTCAGGGATGCAAGCTATATCTGTACCAAATTTCATCAAAATCGATTAAACGGATGGGCTGTGAAAAGGTCCAGACACACCGTTAGACAGATGCATTATCGCATATTTTATAACACCTACTAAATACGTAAGTAGATTATATTTATTAATTAATAGCGGATACCCGGCGTGTGTTACTACGCTAAAAAAGAATGTGCCTAATACATTGTTTAAGTGGTCAACAACCATCTTCGCATTATTGCATTTCTAATGAAACCAGTTTGGGGCACATCGGTTGGATGCTCACTTCAAAGTCTATAGCGGAAATAGAAATATTTTTTGTGCTTTATATATTACGAACGAGATGATGCCCGCGACTTCATCCGCGTGGATTTAGGTTTTTTTAAAACCCCGTGAGAACTCTTATATTTTTCGGGATCAAAAGTAGCTTATGTCCTTTCCTGGGATACAAGCCATCTCTGTACCAAATTTTATTAAAATTGGGTAAACGGATGGGCCGTGAAAAGCTAGCAGACAGACAGACACACTTTCGCATTTATAATATTAGTATGGAAGTATGGATTAGGATATGATACCTACATATAAACTACATATAAGCTGACTAACTAGATTATTGATAGATGACGTGAAAAATTATTAGGTATCGTTTCATATGGTCAGGCACCCTTAGGATTGCCAATTGCCATAATATTTAACCCTGAACGAAGTACAAACAGAACCAGTTGTCAATGGGGCCGCGCCAAATAGGCGTTCGTTTCCAAATTGATTGAACGTAAACACTCTTTGCCAATGTCGAACTTTGAGAACTAAAGTATCGACCAAAGTTCTACGCCAAAAGCTCGGCTGATATTTTGGTTTTAAATGTTGTATAGAAGCAGGCGTTACTTTGCGGAAGTCCATGATATACAATGAACCAAAAGCTTAATTTGCTGTAATCCGCTGAAACAGTTCGAATCTGTAAGTAGATATAGACCTAGATGATGCTCCGGTGTCGGGGTGAAACGTGCGTCGAATGTGTTTGGGATTTGTGTGGTGCTGCGTGGTGGTGGTGCGTAATGCTTGCTTGGTGGCTGCTTTTTCCTGCATGTTTAGCAGTGGGAGGGCGGGCGGTGCATTTCGCATGCTGCATGTTGCACCATACAGATTCGACCTGTTTCAGCGGATTATAGAAAATTAAGCTCTTGGCTCATTGTAAACTAAAGTATCGACCAAAGTTCTACATTGCCAAAAGCTCGGCTGATATTTTGATTTCAGTTAGTGCATGTAAGTATATTTTCTCTTATTACGCTTGTAATTGACAACCATACCACAGAGTAGGGATATGATATTTCATCTTCTTCTTGTAGTGCCGTCGCCCGTCTCCTACCTGAGGTTGGCAACATAAATGCTATCTGCACCCTCATCTGCATCTGTGTCATAGAGACGCTGCTGCGTAAAAAACGGGTTCTCTTCCCGTAGCATTGGCGTAAATTCTTGAGCCACGATGTTCTTCGGCCGGGTGGTCTTCTGTCAGCTATATGATATTACTTATTACATACACAGGTTCAACGAAGCCGTCTAGACAAAGCAATCGTGCGACAAGTGCAAGACAAATAAGGAGCGACCCGAACTGGCCTACGTAGTTAGGGATCTACGTTGAAAGGTCGTCGTGGTCGTCATGTACCACGAGATCAAAGGCGTCGGACTACTGTGTCTCTCTTTATACTGTGGCCGTACTGTAGTTGTTCGCATAAAAATTACATACATATCTATTTTTGACGACCTCCCTGGCTTAGTGATAAGCACTGTGGTCTTATTAAAGGCAGGTCCCGGATTCGAGTCCCAGCAGAGGAACTACCTACTGGCAAAGCTTGTGCCGCCAAGCGACTAAGCGTTCTAGTACGATGCCGCGTAGAAACCAAAGGGCCATGGGTTTAATAAAAACTGCCATGCCAGCTCACATCTTAGACTGCATAATCACTTACCACCAAGTGAGATGCAGTGAAGGACTAGCTTGTATCTGAATTTTAAAAAATGTATGTACGTCACATATTGGTAGTCACGTCGGTCTTTTACTTGGGAGCTCTGGAGTTCGTTCCCGTGTACTTCTAATTTTTCGGAGTTACGTGCGTTTTAAACAATTTATGTCACGTGAAGGAAAACACCGTGAGAAAAGCTGCATGGTCCATAATGTTCTTAAAGGTATGTATTCTATGTAAATTCTGCCAATCCAAACTTGGGCAGCGTGGTGGACTATGACTAACACCCTTCTCACTGTGAAAGAAGACCCGTGAACTCTGCAGTGAGCCGGCGATGGGTTGAACATGATGATGATGATGATGATATATAAAATTCAAAATCCTGACTGACTGACTGAGTTATATCTACGCACAGCCTAAACCGCTGGTCCTAGAGACATGAAATTTGGAGGGTGTGTTCTTTGTTAAGAGTAGGTATCTACTAAGGAAGAATTTTTCGAAATTCCACCACTAAGTGGGTTAAATGGGGGTTTGAAATGTATGTAGTGCACGCGGACGAAGTCGCGAGCATAAGCTAGTTGTACATACAGTACGACTACGTAGAAAGTCGTAGCGCAGTACATACCTACGTCGTAGCTCGTAGCGCGGTGCGGGGTGCGAGGTGGGGGCGCGGGGTCAAGGCGACGTAACGGCGACCTCTCGCGAACTGCAGGTTATTCAAGTGTATTCGCCATCTAAGATATTTTTAAGTCTACTCAATGACTTGGGAAAGTTTTTGATACGAAGTATTGCCATAGTGAATAAAGTATTACCTTCACTGAAAGGTGAATTACCTACCTAGAACGTAAAAAACTGGCCAAGTGCGAGTCAGACTCGCGCACCGAGGGTTCCGTACTAAAGTAGCATTTATTCGACATTTTGCCCGATAAATCAAAAAAATAAATAAAAGTCTGTTTTAAAATGTAGGTACAGGTAAAGCCCTTTCATATTATGATACCCCACTTGGTGTAGTAAACTCACTTTGAAAGTTGAAAATACTAATTATTTGTTACATTTTAAATACTGCTAAATTACAAACTTCATTCCGATGCAGCTAATACCTGGTCGGGTTTATCATGAACACATTTTTTTGTGACGTAACCACAAATTCACGGTTTTCGGATTTTTCCCTTCACGTGTGCATAAGACCTACCTACCTGCCAAATTTCTGAATGGCAGCTTCAAATGCTCTGTAGCTGCCAGGTTTATATTGCTGTTACCAGTTAGCAGCAGTGTGCATTGAGCTTTAGAAAGCTTATTGTGTAAAACGAGAAAATATCTACTTCGTAATAATTCGTGATAAAGTTTAAATTAAATTAAAATAAATTAAAACCTAGTAGATTCATAGCCCAGTGGTTAAGAGTAAGACGTCGGCCTTCTATGAGGTCGGGGTTCGATCTCGGGCACGCACCTCACAATTTTCCGGAGTTATGTGCGTTTTTAAGAAATTAAATATCACTTCCGATAACGGTGAAGGAAAACATCGTGAGGAAACCTGCATGTCTGAGAATTTCGCCATAATGTTCTCACAGGTGTGTGAAGTCTGCCAATCCACACTGGCAGACTTCTCTAAGCATTTCTCAGTCATAGTCAAAGCTCATACGTACTCAGTAGTGGGCCGGCGATGATGACAATGACCTAGAAGATAATAAATTCCCATTTTATTTTAATTGTTTCGCATATTTTGTTAACCTGCAACATGAACCTAAGAGCTTAAAGAAAAGCTGGCTATAAAATTTCTATTTTCCGAAGCTGCGAAGCCTTTGTTATTCTCGGAATCTTGAACTTTATAAAATATGTTTTATTTTTAGTATTTTTATAGAAATAACAAGAAGCTAACGTTGATAGTTAGGTATTTATCAGGGGGCATAACAAGCAAAACTAAAGGACGGGGCACTTCGTACCTACCTTTTCTCCATATTATTTTCTACGAGGATTAAAAAAAAATGTAACAAGGTAACCTTGCATCCGTGGGTCCCAAGGGCTTAAGCTCTTTTCGAGGAAATTTTAAAAAGGGTTATCGAGTCGACCTTATACCTACCTTACAAAGAATTAGTTTGGCAATAACAGAATCTTGATAATTGTATGTAATACTTACGAGTGAACTTATTGCAGCTGTCGTGATTGCAAGTAACTTATAAAAGCGTCGCATAACTTTATCTGGGAGTAAGTAACTATTCGATAAGCCTCCGAAGTGGGCAAGTCGTTAATCAATTGACTACTTAGGAAGTGTCGAGCGCGATATAATTACCTGCGAGGTGTCGTCGGGCTCACGTCGACGGCCGACAGGGCGGGCGGGCGGAAGCTGCGTCGCTCCGCGTACGGCGCCCGGTGCAGCGCGCCCCCTGGCCACCCGCCACCCCGCCCGCCGCGCCCCCCGCGCACGCAAGGCGCGTGCGCCCGCCGGCCGGCGACTCAGTTCACCGCCGCGCCGCGACCTAGACACCCGTGTGTTGCGTCACACGATCCCACGCGGCGAAACAATCGAACGCGTACCACCAGTGACTCGAGAGGGAAACCTCTCGTAAACCGACAAGATTGCGTCGCAAGTGGAGATGCCGTCGAGCCTGTTCGGAGAACTGGGCGGCGGGGGGCTGGTGGAGGACCAGCGCGCCTTCCAGCTCGCGCTCGAACTCAGCATGCTGAACTTCGGCGACGCGCTGCCGTCTGCGAACCCGCTGGCGAGCCCGCTCGGGTTCGCGCCGCCGCCAGACGACCGCGCCAAGAAATCCCAGAACATGACGGAGTGCGTGCCCGTGCCGTCCTCGGAGCACGTCGCGGAGATCGTCGGCAGACAAGGTAGGCCTCGAGGTTCCGTCTCGGAGTTTCGCCACCCTTACATAAGGGCGCCGCACGTGTCGCCCGGCTCGCTTCGAGGTTATGTTCGATCAGTCGCCGAACTCCTCGGCTCGACAGGCGAGATATGTCTTGTTTGTTTACCCGCAAGGATGCCGCAACTCCGCAGTCTCGGTACCTCGCTAAGTATTCCGTAGCCGTTACGTTTTATTCCGTAGATCGTAGCTTCGCAACGTAGGCCGACTGTAGGTACGTACAAATCAAATAGACCGTGCATAATGAATAACTTATCGTGCACAATGATTTCCCATGGTGCAGGCGGTCGTAACGAACTTCTCGGTTCTCCAATGCGGTAGATGCCTCCTCGAGTCGCCTGTGAAAAAACTACGATCTAATTAAAGGGCAGGGACGAACAAAAAATGATACCCTCAGGGATGAGTAGTTTTTCTCGAGAGTAGTGTAAAAAATTCCGACAAAGGTTCGACGCCGCCTTATCTGGGACTAATTTTTTGAAATGTGCACCGGATTTGCGAAAAAAACTAATTGCACGGTCGTTTGGTGAGATTCTTTCGTGAGTTATTTTCCTCGCGTTGATGGTGGGTCATGTAGTTGCGGTTTTTATATGTACCTATCTACCCTCGTATCGAATGATTAGTTCCACGCATATTTTTCCCATCTACCTTTACTATTTTTATTTTTATATGTTCAGTCGTGCATGCAGCGAAAAGGAGCGTCAACAATCGTCAAACTAGTTAGGTAGGTACCTACTTAGTAAAAATACTAGGTAATACCTAGTATTTTTACTAAGTAGGTAAAATGCTTTGCCTAACTGCTCTTATTTACACCTAAGTCAATTGTTATTATTAGCAGCTAGCGCACCATGTTCTTAGAGTAAAATAATATCCACCTAGGTACCTAGGTACGTAGGGTATATCCTACCTATCACGTAGTACTAATTCGGTCGTATAAGTAGTTACACGAATCTCTCAATACCTAAATTAGTCTTAAATTAGCTATCCTTTTCAGCAAGGACTGACAACTCCTACTTCCTACTAACTTCTGTATAATAATCTGTAAATGGTTCCCTCACTTAATTAATTCTTAGTTAACTCACCTACCTACATAAGTAGATTAAAAAAACAGTTTTAACTGTTACCAAGTACCTACCTATGTAGGTATCTAAAGTAAGTATGTACCTATTTTAAGTTTTAACCATTTATTGACCTATTAAACCAGTTTTTGTTGTCTGTACTTTTCGAGTGGTTTATTAGTCCTAATTAAGTAGGTACCGAATTTTATCACTGTTATGTAAATTTGCATTAATTGTGGTTCTTTACATGTCTAATGTTACGTGTCCTTACTCCTTACATAGTAAATACCTACCTTGTAGGTAAGTATGTGTTTGTAGTTTTTGGATCTATCTACCAATTAATTTAGTGAGAAAACTTCTACTTTAATAGAATATGTTTAGCTACCTAAATATTTACCTACTAAAGGAACCATCAAGTAGGATTAGGTTTTAGTAGGCAACTAAGACTTTCTACTAAATAATTCACTCACAAAATACCTAACTATGTAGCTTAAGGTATTTGCCTAAGAAGTGGAACTGAGGTTCCTGTGCAGCTGCGCGGTGCGGGAGGGGTGATATTTAATTTAAGGGGAGGGGGGGTTAAAAATGCAATGTTTATTATCAGCTGAAAGAAGATGCCCGCGACTTCGTCCACATGGATTTAGGATTTAAAAATCCCGTGGGTACTCTATGATTTTCCGGGATAAAAACTAGTCTATGTCCGTCTCCAGAATGCAAGCTTTTTCTGAACTAAGTTGGTACCTACCTACCTAGATGATACCCGCAACTGCGTCCATGTGGATTTAGGTTTTTAAAAATCTCGTAGAAAAGCTTGGTTTTTCCGGGACCCAAAGTAGCCTATCCTCAAAGTTAAGTCTTTCTCGATACAGATCTCAAACCATTTAGGAATCATTAAAAATATCATGTCTGCTTAGAATGGTACCAAGAATTCTGGCTGCATCTCCGCGCTGAATATTTGATTCCCCGCTTCATAAATGAGTCATCCTCATAGTAAATAGACGTCAAAGGAAACATCTGCATAGCAAAATAAAATATTATACCTACGTAGTAAATAGTACAGTATAGTTACAGGCACTGCTAGGATATGGAATGCCTTTCCATTTTCCGCGATAGCTTTAATATTGATACCTTCAAAAGAAATCGGCCAAGTGCGAGTCAGGCTTGCGCAACGAGAGTTCCGTACTACAGTCGTATTTTTTCGACATTTTGCACGATAATTCAAATTCTGTGATACATAAAAAAAAAAAAATCTGTTTTAGAATGCACAGGTGAAGACCTTTCATATGATACCCCACTTGATATCTTACTTCGAAAATAGAAAGTGTAATTATCAGTTCATGACCACAATTTAAATTTTTTTTGTGTGATGTAACCACAAATTCACGGTTTTCAGATTTTTCCCCGAATGTCTGCTATTATACGTACCTAACCGCCAAATTTCATGACTATGTCAATGGGAAGTACTCTGTAGGTTTCGTGACAGACCGGCAGACAGACAGACAACAAAGTGATCCTATTCCGTTTTTCCTTTTGAGGTACGGAACCCTAAAAAGTGAATAGGATCTTCTAGGCAGGTCGCGCTTCTAGGTAGGCTGCATCATCACCTAATGATTGGTGTGATTGCAGTAAATCGCAAAGCTAAATGTACATATATATCCTAGTCAGGGCTCTGTTTTTATTCTTCGGGTACGGAACCCTAAAAAATACTGCAACCTTACACCTCTCGTACATTTATAAAATGCCTGTATCACACAGGCAGACCGACAGGACGAAATTGTTAAGGTTCCATAACCCTAAAACCCTATCTGATTGCTTCCTACTCTAAATCTTATTCGAGTCTTGTAATGACTAAAATACTCCAACAGACAAAAAAAGAAAATTATACTGCATTGAGAAAAGTTCACTATTCAGTAGTGTGTCCAATATTTCTGGTTTGTCCGGGATTCTTGGTACCAAGTAGTACCAAGTAGGTACCAAGTGTCATGTTTTCAGGGCCAGGTTTCAGGTAGGTGAGTTTTTTTATTCCGCAGTAAATTCTAGACGCCTGAATAGATTTGGATGTATGGGGTATCGTTAGAATCTTTAGATCATCCAGAGTGGCTATAATTTTTTGAAGATATGGCAAGGCAGTGTGTTTTTATTTTATTTTTAATTACGACTTTTTATCTCTGAAGTCAAAGAGTTGCCACGAGGTTTTCAAAAACCTAAATCCACTCGTTGCATCCATCATCTAAATAATATATAAAAGGAAAGGTGACTGACTGACTGACAGACTGACTGACTGATCTATCAACGCACAGCTCAAACTACTGGACGGATCGGGATGAAATTTGGCATGCAGATAGCTATTATGACGTAGGCATCTCAAAGAAAGATTTTTTGAAAATTCAACCCCTAAGGGGGGAAATAGGGGTTTGAAATTTGTGTAGTAGCATAAGCTAGTCTAGGTATAGAATAATTTTGTCCCAATTTCTAGTAGCGAATTAGTAGTCCCGATATTCCTGCAATTCGCTGGCGAGTTGGCGTCACTAGTGCGCATATCCCTTGCTTTTTAATGAGACTCGCGATAGAGGAATTGCATTCCGGTGAATGCCCTTTGACGTATGTACTCCTAGTCACCATGTACTCTCAACAACCTGCACACACTGAGAAAACTTTAGTTCGCGACACTGATAGCCGTACTCAGAGTCGCTAATCGTTACTTAAGATTGAGTTAAAACGAGACAAATTTATGTGAGAGCTCTGTCTCGTTTTAACTAAACTTAAGTAACGATTAAGCGACTCTGAGTACAGCAGTAAAACTTTTTTTTTAAACCGACCTAGTACGAGTCAGACTCGCGCACTGAGTGTTCCGTACTACAACCGTATTTTTCGATATTTTGCACTATAAATCAAAAACTATTATGCCTAAAAATAAATGAAAATCTGTTTTAGAATGTACAAGTAAAGCCCTTTCATATAATACCCCACTTGATATACTTATTTTACTTCGAAAATATTGATAATAGCAATATTTGTTCATGAACACATTTTAATTTTTTTCTTGTGATGTAACCACAAATTCACGGTTTTCAGATTTTCCCCCTAATTTCTGCTATAAGAACTACCTACCTGCTAAATTTCGGTATTCTAGGTCAAGGGGAAGTACCTACCCTGTAGGTTTCTTGACAGACAAACAACAAAGTGATCCTATAAGGGTTCCGTTTTTCCTTTTGATGTACGGAACCCTAAAAATAACATAATACCTAGGTATTTAGTAGGTATCTATTTTAACTAGGCTAGCTAGTGGTACTGTCTCTTATTTTCTTTTTTCTGTCTTCTTTTAAATGTTGTTGTTAGGTAATCTATTCAAATAGATTTTTAAAAGCTCTTTTTGTTCACAATAATGAAACACAGACTTTCAGCTTTTCAATTTTCTTAGAAATTCCTTCTTTGGTCTTTTGACTTTTAAGCTGCTTTTTAATAAAACAAGTTTTAGGTACAAGTTGTATTTTAACAACGAAACGTTGCATTATTTTTGGAAATAAAAAATCTAGGGAAAAATTAAGTTCCATTTTCGATTGAAACTAAAAAATCTAGAAAATATTTGGGGTAATTAATTTTCGATTTTTTTTTCATTCCATTCGTGTATTTATTTCATGAAGAATTTCATCACTTCAAGCTTATATGTAATTGGTGACAAATTTTACCTATGGGGATGTTAACTTTGTGCCTATATTGAAAACAACAAACGTAAGTAAGAAACTTACGATTCTTCATACGCGATAAGCGCCATGTTTATGAATTGTTGTAACAAAAATACCCGACGTGCAGACGGCGTGACAGAAAGCTGGAAACCTTTCCCAAGAACAATAATACAAAATTATAGTCAACATATACATATTATATTATACATGTATAGGTTGCATTTCCAGCCGACTCGTAAAAGCAAAGCAAAAAAACAGGCCAGCGGCACACTTGCAACCTTGTCCAACTCAACTATCGCGAGCTTTGTTCAACCAAAGCTCGTAACGGCAACAGCCCTTTATTGCGACAAGGTGCCATCTGCGCAGCGTTTCGTATTGTAATGTAGGTTATATTGCTATATTTAGGTCTTTTCGTTCCAACTGTTGGGTTTGTTTGTATGTTTTTAGTTCTGCGGTCCCTAGGTTGCGTCTCCTTTCTTTGTTACAAGTCAATGGCTAGTTTTAAAGATATTAGAGCTAGTGGAATAAGAAAGAAACCTTTGTTACCTGTTATCTGCCAAAGTCACGATGATCCAAGCTGATCGTTCCTCCCTGTGTTGGGGGCAATGCGCAGAGATACTTTCAGCTTTTATAAAATAACGAAGATCTGGCCCTAACAGGCTCTCTCTTTCTATACCTAGGTAGGTAGGTACCGCCTTTCAAATTAGCTGTGGATCACGGATTAACTCAAAACTCAAAAAACTCAAAATGTTACAATGTGCGGTCATAAAATAGTACAGTTTTTGTTAAAGAATATTAGCCAAGTTAATTGCTGACTAATATTCCCCTTTCCCCTCCAATTAAGCGTAAAGCTTGTGCTAGGAGTAGGTACGACAATAGTGCAACGGGTGGGATTTGAACCGGCGGTCTTTCAGTTTTCAGTCCGTTTTTTTAACCGTTGAGTTATCGAGGCTCTAAACGAGGCTAATAACGCATATAAAGCAAGTAGGTAGGTAGGTAGGTACCTACTATACTCTCAACTTTAAATTGCTTAACTCGTAAAAAAAGTTTAAAAGTTCGGAGAACATCCTTGAAATTAAACTTGTTTTGGTACCCCGGGATAACACAATGGGAATGGTAGAAATTCAATACGCACTTAGAAATACACAAGAGAGCTTTTGCACGAAGGTCCATCATAAAAGAGGTTTTGCTGTCACTTTATACTTACCTACTTGACTACCTGAGACGAAGTTTTTGCGACTTGCATTTGGTTTTGCTTGGAGGATAACAATTTTATTATTAGGGTTCCGTCCCTCAAAAGGAAAAACGGAACCCTTATTTATAGGATCACTTTATTGTCTGTCTGTCTGTCAAGAAACCTATAGGGTACTTCCCGTTGACCTAGAATCATGAGGCAGAAAGGTCTTGTATCAGGCATGAGGGGAAAAATCTAAAAACCGTGAATTTGTGCTTACATCACAAGAAAAAAAATTAAATGTGTTATGAACAAATATTGCTATTTTCAACTTTCAAAGTAAGATTACTATACCAAGTGGGGTATCATATGAAAGGGCTTTACTTGTACATTCTAAAACAGATTTTAATTTATTTTTAGGCATGATAATTTTTGATTTATCGTGCAAAATTTCGATAAAATACGATTGTAGTACGGAACCCTAAGTGCGCGAGTCTGATTCGCTCTTGGCCGGTGTTTATTAACTTGCAAAGTTCTTTTACTTAGGTACCTTAGTTTTATTTATTCTATTTTTTATTTGTACCAAAAACATTTTCAATTAAGAGTAAAAGTGGACAGGCAAGCACTTATCTCTATGAGAGATCTCTTCCAGTTGAGAGGCATTGCGACAAGGTTATCTTGGCGCGTGGCGAAAATCGGAACTAATGTTGCCGTCAAGTGTCCCCTTTGTTCTTGTTTGAATATTCTAAGCCTTTGTTCTCCAACAGCGCCCCCCTGTCAATGTCATTCAAGTGCCAAGATAACCTTGTCGCACTGTATTATTTAGTTGAGGTAAACAAGCAATAAAACTTAAAGCTAGCCTTATCTAATTACTATATAAATCATGACCGCGTGGAATGGTGCCAAGAATACTGGCTGCAACTGGTAAACAAGTAGCTTGTCGCTGAAATACGTAAAAGACGCACTGTACGCCAGTCCATACAACCTAGTTACCGCGAACCAGTGTGTGTGTGCGTACCAGTGCGGAAATGCAGCCAGTATTCTTGGCACCATTCCACGCGGGCATGATTTGTATAGTAATTAGATAAGGCTAGCTTTATATTTTATTATAATATTTTACTATTTTAATAATAGGCTACTTGACAATTTTTTTAAGTTGGTCTTAAATGGTTAATATTTGTCCTATTATATCAAAAAAATTAACACTATATTTTTTTGCGCCCTAAAAACCGTAAAACTTTAATTTAAAAAAATATTTTTCTTAGACAGGTGAAAACACTGTCGGCCATGTTTGGCCGATAGATTATCTGTGCTCTGACGTCATGCATTTGTAAACAACAGTATAACCACAGTGGTTATACTGTTGTTTACAAATGCATGACGTGAGAGCACAGATAATCTATCGGCCAAACATGGCCGACAGTGTTTTCACCTGTCTAAGAAAAATATTTTTTTAAATTAAAGTTTTACGGTTTTTAGGGCGCAAAAAAATATAGTGTTAATTTTTTTGATATAATAGGACAAATATTAACCATTTAAGACCAACTTAAAAAAATTGTCAAGTAGCCTATTGATGCTTAATATATTTTATATCTTTGCCATGATTTTACAATCAAATTAACACCTAATAAAACTTGAAAATCAAGGTGTCGAGACTTTTTATATTGTCTGTTATTAACAGTTAGGTACATTATATTTTTACAACTTTTTAGTCAGATCACGAAACGGATATCGAGTCGGCTAGAGACAACAAAAAATCGCAAATTCCTCAGGTTTTATTTTAAAATTCTCTACAAAACATAATTACGACCTTATCCACGCATATAATATGACATGAATGTAAAATAAGGACATCCTTCGATCCGTTCTCGACTATTTTCGTGCCATTCTCGACCTTAACCCGCTGAAATACAACGTATAGCAAAAACATGTCTGTTTATACCAATGACATGTGTTTGAGACAACGCAATATACCAAAAGGAGGTTGTTTAAAATTCTCGCGTTTACGCGCGGACACGCCGTGACGTCACGTCCGGTCTTCAACTACCCGCACTCGTACCCTTAGTACGACTTTATCGTTTCGATAGATTTCGAATATCAAAACACTAAAACGTCAAAGTGAAATCGACTTTACCTCACTTGCTTTAAAGCGCACACACTGTGAGCCAAACTAACTGAGCTTACGTAGCTACGGTAGCTTTGACATCTTTTAAGAGTTCAGTTAACACCGCGGACTGAAGAACTTTAGCTAAGCGAGCTAACTTAACTGTGGATTAGCTCTACCCGACAACTTAGCTAAGCTAGGAAGTTAACTTTATCGTTCTTCTACCTACCCCCGTATCGTGCGCGCTACGATATTACTACTACATATTGTGTATTCGGTCTGTACCTAGATATTCTATCTCGCGTAGTTGCTTGCACGCTAAGCTATGTAAGCTAAGCCATGGTAGTTTAGCTCACCGTGTGGCCTTGCGCTTACTCGTAGTTCGAGTTCGCTCATAAGTCCATATTCTGTAGCTAGCGCCCCAAGCGGTAACTTTTTTAAATAATACTGAATGTACTGATAGAAACTTTCTGATTTTCTCCTTTCTACTTCCAAAAACGTTCAAAAGGACAATTTTACCTTCCCGATTTCGGTAGGAATTTTGCAGTTTTCCCAATAAGTAATCGGTAAAGGAAAAGTTCTTCCTTTTGAAAGGAAATTCTTTCAGTGTATACTGTGTACGACTAGAAAACAAGTGTCTTCCATTTTATGTTGACCAAATGTTCCGATTATCGAAATCTATCAACGTTGTCGAGTCGTGCAAATTGTGCTAAGGGTACAGGCGTATCGATAACGTCGATTGTCGATGTACGATCGTCCCGATGTCGATCGAACCTCCTGTCGGCGCGTTTGTTGTTTTGATTTGTAGTGGCGACCCGTGCTGTGTTTTGCATCTTGTGAATTCGGTGTTTCGCAAGGTAAACTACGATCGAGGACGCAACGAGCGATTTCATAATCATCATCATCATCATCAGCAATCGATAGACGTCTACAGCTGGATATAGGTCTCTTGTAGGGACTTCCACACGCCGCCTGAATTCAGTGGCTCCCTGCGACTCGCCTGATGCCGTCCGTCCACCTAGAGTAGGTAGGAAGGCTCCACCAACGCTGCGCCTTTCGGTGCGATGTCACCATTCCAGCAACTTGGGACCCCAACGTCTATCGGTTTTTCGAACTATGTGCCCTGCTCATTGCCACTTCAGCTTCGCAACCCGTTGAGCTATGTCAGTTACTCTGGTTCTCCTATGGATCTCCTCATTTCTGATTTGATCACATAGAAAAACTTCGAGCATATAGCTCCTGCATCGCTCGCTGAGTGACTTTGAGCTTTGTGCTCTGAGCTGAGTGACGAGCCATTTACTCACTTTATATTTAAAACCTCACGTTTATAAAGACATCATTAAGTCCGGGTACTTACGCGCTTTGAATTGATTAACATAATTTGGTCGGAATTTGAATTATGTTGTCTGGCACAGAACCGTTCCCGATCTACGTTGTGTTGGTGAGTAATTCATCCCCGTCCATCACGATCCGGTTTTAGTGACGAGTCGCTAGGACCGGTTCCACATCAATGACTGCCAACCCCTCTTTAGGCCTCTGTTTACTTCAAATCTTGATGGTCATGTTTTTGTACTTACACAATAAACTCTCGATTTTGACTTTATCCATGCGTTTCGTCTTCGCGCAGGCAGTATTCGACTGGCCTGGGAAAAAAATATGTAGGTAGGTATAAAGATGTTTTGATGAGATTGAGGCTCATTCAAAAAAAAAATACTTTAATGCAGGATAATAACAATATAATCGAAAGAGAAAACAATCTAGTAAGTCACACGTATGAGGTGAGTGTACTAAGATCGCAAAGTTGGCTAGGCGGTGAGAGGAAATCGACGAGATTCGCAATGTAGTCGGCGTGCGTTCCGGTCGACGCCACCACAGTCAGGGTCAAGGCTTCGGCTCCTGCTCACTTCTACACGCCTGGTAAGTACTAGCAGGGTTCGCCGCCCGTCTTGCTCTCTCCGTACGAACGGAAATGGACCGATACGAATAGCGAACTTGATAAACAACAGACATTGTTTTATTATGCAAATTATAGGCATTAATAATACCTACGTACCTAACCTATATTGTTCCATTCCATCATTATATCATCATCATCATGATCGATCGACCTATCGCCGGCGCACTACTGCGCGCGGATCTCCTCTCGAAATGAGAGGGATATAGGTATAGTCCGCCACGCTAGCTAAGTGCAGATGTGCAGACTTCACACACTTTTGAGATCATTATAGATAACTGTCAGGCATGATGAACTCCGAAAAGATAGAGGTGCCTGGGGTCAAACCCCCGACCTCCCGAGTTGAAGTCGAACGTAACCAGTAGGTGCCACTAGGCTAACACGGCTGTTATTATGTCTTAACTCATAACAATACTTTTTATGCATACCCACCTAAGCCAGTTCATTTAAAACTCGTAAACGTCCGATCAAAGGGGTCACTGATTCGCTTGTTAAACTGTCTGAGTGCTATTACTTTAACAAGATTACACAAATCTCTATCCGTCGACAGTTTTTGAATGAAACTACCTCGGCATAAAAAATAGAAGAGCATGTCTCAGGATACGTACGTCCCGAAATTCCACGACCCCGTTTTTTATGTAACTTGACAGATGCATTCTGGAACGCCGCTAACCGCATCTTGCATCCTTATCGCGCTCACTAAATGATCTACGGATGTGTATCAACAGACGATATTAGGAGATATTTTGAGGTAGACCACATCGCCCCGTCTCTGTCGTTCACCGGTTCCCGAAGCGATGGCGCCATACCAAGCGGCTGCTCCGGCCTCCGGGAATCAAGTCGAACTACTTCGCTTCGCTTCTATCTGTTTGCATTGTACGTTGTAGGGGCATTCAAACATTGAAACATTTTGTTACAATAAACAAATATGGGCTCGTGACGAGTGCAGCATACGAAATCTGCCATCAGACATGCAAAAGAATATTGTGACGTCGCAGTGAGCTGGCACCCCCACGTCTGCGAAACTTAGGGACCCTAATGAATGACTTCCTAATTGCCGCGGTAGCACGAATAAACCCGTAATCCGGCGCGAATCGCTCCTTCGTTTAATTGTGGACCTTGAGCCCTTTTACTTCTGAGTTTGAAATCGAATGTCGGACGCCTCGCTTCGTGTACTCGCGGACAGCAACGATTATTTATGGTACAGTTATTGAGTCTTAAACGTCAGGAGTCTGTAGTTGTGAAAGGAGTCTTATGGTCATGTGTTTTGATGCTATTGTCGTGTGTGGGGGGTTCGCCGAGGAGCTGTTCGAGTGTACGGCACGAGCTCGAGTTGTAGGGCGACAAGTCGATATGCTTTCCGCACTAATGTTGACAACAACCATCTCGAAGTGTCAGGCGCCGCCGCGAATTAGACTCACTCCCATTTCGATTTACTCCTCATCCGCGGCTCGTAATAAGCGTCCAGCATCTCGCGAACCGCTTTCATCATTGTGTCCACGAGAACTATGCGAGAGCAATTTCTGCTCGAGATTAATTTATTTGTCGCGGAGTACCTACATTATGTACGGTATGGAAAAACCGGACCAATGCGAGCTGAACTCGCACACGAAGGGTTCCGTACCATCGTACAAGAAAAACACTTTTTAATTTTTTTGTGATGTACCTATTACCTAACCACAAAAATCCGAAAACCGTGAATTTGTGTCACAAAAATAATTTAAATGTGTTCATGAAGAAATAATTAGTATTTTCAATTTTCAAAGTAAAATAATCAAGATTTATGGAGTACGGAACCCTCGGTGCGCTAGTCTGACTCGCACTTGTCCGGTATTTTTGCTATAGATACGGAACCCTAAAAATGGTTAGTTTTTGTTACAAAGCTTAATGGCAGGATACGGAGTCAAAGTCCGCAGACGCAGATGTGCGAAACGTTGTCGTCAAGAATGTGCCCCATCTAGCCGACCGACACATGTGTCTGTAGTTAACCCTTGTTCATATTTCTGTTTCCATACTTCGACAATTGACATTTAACTAAACTGGAACTTATTCCTTGGCATTCATTAGTAGTTTTTTTTTTTTTTTTTTTTATTCTAAATTTTTTGGGATCTTTCAATCACTATGTGACTATGTCAGATCCATAGTACCCTAATTACACTTCTCTCTATTTTAACTTAGTACTTACATAATATTCTTACGTTTCTATTATCCTTAAAATAAATTCACAATCGTGCTATTTATTTTAACGGCGGTTACGCACTCATCCGATCCGAGTCCGTGAAAATACGTTCCTTATTGTTTTGTATGGTAGCTTATGACATACTATGTCGTAGATATTTTTTATATCCGTATTTTCACGGATTCGGATCGGATGAGTGCGTGATCGCTAAGTATTTTTTGCAATAAACCTTGAGAGTGTTTGCTTTCATAACATACATTTTCATCATTGTTATATATATTTCTTCATGATTTCTTTTAAATTTTCGTATTGTACCTACTACTAGAATTATTAAAGTAATCAAATATTACTTTCTTTAACTTTTTTTTAAACAATTGTACATTTGTGTTTGTATTTACATTTATGTATATTCAAATGGGTTCAAATTGCCTAAATAAATGACTATTATTATTATCTGGATATATCTACTCTCACGCCCGTGTACAAAATAGATACATATAAAAGCCAAAAAAGTTTATAATATACTTACATACATAAAAATAAATAAACCTACATAAACATTACATACATACATATTTGTACCGGGCGGAGGATTACACCCCGGCAGGGGAGACCAGGCGGCCGGGGGTCAGGGCGACAGGTGAAGAAATCGGCGGACTATCCTAGCCGAGTCCAGCAGGACCGCTTTTTGCATCCTGGCTGCGAGCGAACTGCCACGGAAACCCAGTCGCCTCAGATGTTGAGCGAGACAGACTGGGATCAACCCATTCGCAGATATGACGATTGGGATGATTTCAGTGGACTCCACATGCCACATGTCGGAAACCTCGTGAGCCAGATCGAGATACTTGCGCTTTTTCTCCGTCTCAGCTCTCACGAGGTTCTCGTCATACGGAATTATTATTATTAACGGTGAAGGTAAACATCGTGAGGAAACCTGCATGCCTGAGCTTTCTCCATAATGTTTTCAAAGGTGTGTGAAGTCTACCAATCTGCATTCTGCACATTGCCAGCGTGGTAGACTATGGCCATACCCGTCTCACTCTGAGAGGAGACCCGTTCTCTGTAGCGAGCCGGCGATGGGTTGATCATAATGATGATGATGATCGCACAAAACTTATAAATTATTGATTACAACATTAATAAGTATAATAGATATATCAAATTATTTATTAGCATTTCACGTCACCTAAACTAGAAATATGTTATGTTATATTTAGCGTTACAAGTATGTTAATAGGACAAGCAGGTATGTTATTCACAATAATTCCTGTTATCGTTAAAGTTACCTTAACATCTGCCTGTAACCGCTTGCGACCGTTTCTTACAACCGTCGACTCACACCTGCCTCGCCTTAACATTTAAGTGTCTTCAATTTATTGATAGCAGAATAATCGTCGGGCTAATGGATCAATTTGGTGCCAATGTTCAAGTGTAACGGTAAAATAAATTTGGGTGATTCTGCAAAAGTTGATGAATTTTATGGTTTTAAAATATATACCGCGCGTCTCTCTGGGTAGCGGATTATAAGATTTATTTAGAAATTTTGATAGTAAAAATTATAAACTTGGTTGTAATAACCTCCTTTCAGCTTTTTGAAATTACATAACATTTAAACACCTCAACTTTTTGTGGCTCTATACGAGTAGGTTGGTAGGTTAGGTACTATGTTTCAAATTCTTGCAAAGGACTGTCATAATAATTATAATCATAATCATTTATTTATTTTGCTCAGATATGGTAGGTACATGTATATTATTCACATGGGGGTCTTAAAAGTTAGGTAATCAGTTACATATCCTGCCAAGCATGGCGTGCAAAATTATTTCTAAATTATCTCATATCATTAATATTGTTATGTCATCACTCATCATGTAAATGTTAGGTTCAAATGTCTATTTCTATGCATTATTGTTATATTTCTATGTCGAATAATATTTAATATTCAAAATAAAATTAAGCAATAGTTTTCTAAAAGTAAACATCAAAAAATAATTAAAAAATTGTAATTAATAATCTATAATATAAAAATGAATCACTAAATGTGTTGCTCATCGCAAATCTCGAGAACAGCTGAACTGATTTCGCTAATTCTTTTTTTATAATATTCCTTGAAGTACGAGGATGGTTCTTACGTAGTACGGTACGAAGTTCGCCAGGGCGGCTAGTAAGTAATAAAATATCTATGAAAAATTTACTATCGTTTCCGATTAAAACTTTAAATCTTAGATATTTGAAGCAGTTTTCGGTTTTTTTTTACTGAAAAATTATATCCAATTAAAAAAGTCAGAATTGAATCATAAAACTCATTGTATTTGTAATATACAAATAAAAAAATCAAAAGTAGCACAATTAATAATATAAGCCCTTACGAGAAAAACTGACAAGTATCTACCTGGATAGCAATAAAAAATTCAGTTTCTGACTGAATAGTCCCGTAGTTAAGTACATACCTAATATTATTATATTGTAAAAACTAAAATTGTAGAATAGTCCAGTTAACTTTAAATATGCATAACTTAAAAGCTTTAGGTACTGGTATATTTTTAGATTAAAAATCGTTAAGTGAATAAGTAGTAAGTTTTATAACTTAATCCAAATAACTAAGAATAGGTGTAGTTAGTCAGTACGACCGACATTGCAATTATTTTTGACTTGGAGTCGAACAAAGTTTGGTAGAATGGGCCCGTTATTAACTTTTAATACAAATTAAAAGCTCAGCTGTTAACTGTTATCTGGGATTACACTTGAATCGCTTGTTATCAGTACTGACGGAGCTTAAGCGGATTATTATGGACTTTTCAATAAGGCGCTTTATTCTTAAGAAATAATTTTATGGCTACATAGAATTCTCGTTATTTTGTGCTGGAATAACTGTACCTAATCTCTATCTAGTGAAGTGAATTTATTAGTAAACTAGCTGATCCCCGCGGCTTCGCCCGCGTAGATTTAGGTTTTTAAAGATCCCGTATAGCCTATGTCACTCAGGAATAATGTAGCTTTCTACTGGTGAAAGAATTTTTAAAATCGGTTCAGTAGTTCTAAAGATTACCCCCTACAAACAAACTTAACGACATTACCTCTTTATATAATACAACGGGCCGTGCAGCAGAAATCGTAATATTTTAATTTCGCCATAACTTCAAAACCAAACGTCCAATTTTAATCATTCAAAGACCAAATATTATCTCCATAAACTGTTCTTAGTGATGAAATCATTTATTTTGATAAGGATTAATAGCATGAGTAAAATAAACGCGTTTAAATGTAGTCCAAAAAAAATTCAAGATTTTTAAATAAAAAAATGGTTGCTGTGCCTCACTCGACATAGATGGGTATAGTGTGTCGCGGACTTTTTTGTAGATATTTATAAGATCTACAATTAATTAGAACATTTTATGGTTCTATCTTTTATAGTTTAGGCAGCGTACGCAAAATAAGTAACTTTTCTGGTTGATTTTTTACACCTTGTGTCCGAAAAACCCAAATATCTTACGGAACCCTATTTTTTTCCAAAATAAAATATAGCCTATGTTACTCGTGGATAATGTAGCTTTCGAATGGTGAAAGAATTTTTAAAATCGGTCCAGTAGTTTTTGAGCCTATTCAGTACAAACAAACAAACAAACAAACAAACAAACAAACAAACAAACAAAGTTTTCCTCTTTATAATATTAGTGTAGAAGTAAAGTAAAATATTCTTTTTTGTACACCAAAACAATAGAAATGCATGCAAAATTTCAGCCTGATCCGTCCAGTATTTTGAGCTGTGCGTTGATAGATCAGTCAGTCTGTCAGTCAGTCAGTCAGTCACCTTTTCCTTTTATATTTACTTATCGTTTTGTACTTTGGCGCCAGATGTTATTTAAAAAATATCAATAATATAAATAAATGGAGATCTCGTTATGTCTGTCGCTAAAAATTTAAAATGTCATTACTTTTATAACTTACTAGCTTATCCCCGTGACTTTGTCCGCGTGGACTACACAAATTTAAGCCTCCTATTTTACCCCCTTAGGGAGGGAATTTTCAAGAAA
Source organism: Maniola hyperantus (assembly GCF_902806685.2). Lineage (NCBI taxonomy): Eukaryota > Metazoa > Arthropoda > Insecta > Lepidoptera > Nymphalidae > Maniola > Maniola hyperantus. The sequence goes on along the minus strand of NC_048552.1, from coordinate 1,907,223 downwards.
TCCTTTAGTTTGAGTTGTGTGCTGATAGATCAGTCAGATCGTCAGCTTTTCCTTTTATTTATATAGAAAACGGTAAACATGAAATACTTTAATGGTCACTTGTGGCACAGTGAAGACACTTTCTCACAAGTGAATACGTTTTATTGATCAACCGACCATGTAATTAGTTTTTTGTGATGTATGTATTCAGTATGTAGGTATTAAAGATATTTAACGTTTTTTAATTAACTGTTTTTAATTGTTTTTCGTTTATTTTTGCCATTTAATAAAAAAACATAATGTCAACTGCATTCAAATAAATATCGATCTTTAACTAGTCCTAGGTCCATGTAATTGCGACGACTAGTAAGGAATTTAAATTGTAGGCAACTTTCCAATAATTTATTGAAAGGATTTCTATTTCGTTATTAATTAAAATAATAGGTATTTAATTTTTGCTTTAATAAACTCTATTTTTAACAGAATTTTGGTAGTAAAATTTGCTTCAAACTATATTTTTAGGTTAAGTTTAAGTTTTTGTAGTCAAGTATAATATGCCTCTCTTGATAGTGAATTACTTATTAATTAATACCTATATAGTTATATTTAAAAAATAGAACCTACATAAGTAGTATAAAATATTTAATACCATCGTGGAAACTAAAAGCCCTAAATACCCTTGCGTCTTATAGTTAAACGTCAATAAAACAAAAACAAAATCATGTCTTAATAATAATTACAACATGGGGTCTGCTTCCGTATCATTTGAGTGAACATTCACTACTTTGGCATACGAATACTTTAACACCTGGTGGTCTGTTATTATATATACCTACCTATATGTTTAATCCATTGTGAATTAAATTACTTCCTACATTCGCGTTTTAAATTATAACTTCGGTTTTTTACTATTTTTACGTGTTCTCATTGTTTTAATAATTTGGATAGTTTGTTGATTTTTTCATGAATATCAATAAGCTTAGAATTCACACTTTATCAAGTGTATTTAAATGTGTGAATATTGTGTGTGAAGTGAATATTTCATAAATTATAAAAAATAAATAATAGTCTAACTAGATAAAGTAAATATCTTTTAAAAAGAATATATAAATAATTGTTAAGCTGAAAGATTATTAAATGAAAAAATATATAAATTTCAAGTCTTTTAAATAATATACAACAAAATCATTAATACATTTTTGCTAGTATTAATATTGATGTAGGTAGATTGTACTGATATTTTAAAAACTCCGCAAAATACAGAAGGTTTGAATCATTTGGATTGTAGAATTACCCTTTGTGTTTCTAGTATTGTAAAAAATATGTTATTATTATTATTATTGCTCTTAATGCTCTTAACTTGTTGCTCAATAATGAGCAACAAGTTGACAATCAAGTCGCTTTACTAGTTGAACTAGCAACCCGCTGTTGCTTAGAAACATAATAAAATGTCGTTAAAAAGGGCAACGACGGGTGTAAAAGGTGTAGGTACGCGACAGCTGGCGATTCCGTTGCGGCCGCGTGCGTGAGAAACGGTTGACTAGGATGTTTGGTGAGGTTAAAGGTACTTACATTTTAGTAATCTATCCGTTGTACATACAAAATATCCACTTACTGTCAGACTGACTGGTAGACAACGCACAGCCTAGAGACCTACGCGACGACGGGGTGGTTCGCTAACTCAGTGTCTAACACTGAATGATAGCCACCGAGCTCATTTGACATTGGTTAGTTCTATATAGGTGCTTGATTGAGTGATGTTAAAATATTTTTTCAAAGAAAACCTTCAATGGATAAAAAATAAATGTCAAATGAGCTCAGTGTCTATCATTCAGTATAAGACACTGAGTTAGCGAATCAATAGGCTAGAGACTTGAAAAGCAAAAATATTCCTTGAGGTGCACAAATTTTTTTTTTGAAAAATTGCAACGGGATTCTTAAAATACCTAAATGCAAGCCGATGAAGTCGCAAAAAAGCTAGTTAATTTACATACGTCGATTATTGTTTTTAGTTTACTAAAACAAATTCATTTTTAAGTAGGTAGCTAGAAAATTAGGAGAATAACCCGTATGTGGGTAGAACTGCTAGGCGTACAATCAAACATTTGAAAATGTTTATTTTACCTTTTTGGCTTGTTTCTATTTATGCTGTGTAGTTATTATAACCTACTTGTAATAAAAAGGGGTAATATTCAGGATTCGGTTTCAGTAAGTACCTATAGGCTATGTAGTTATTTTACGAAATAATGTCCAGATACGTAGTTATTATAATTAATCATTAGGAATATAGAATACTTAAAAGTGCAAAAAAAAATGTTTTTTGATAATATTGTAAGTTAAGTCAGCTACGGGCAAAAGCTATATATATATGCCTACTATATTGTGATTAAGTATAATGAGTAATTATTATCAATACAATATAATATGACCTTAAAACATTAAAAAATTCTCGTTTCACCATAACCTATTCTTACAATATACGGCAGTCATAATCACGTACGCAATAAATAATAAGAATGATAAATATTATTTATATTGTCGGTACCTACCTTTGTACTTATTGGCTTTCGTGCGGATTTCGTTAATCGTTTATTTTAACTTGACGAATATTCGATTTCATTTTAATTTCATCGTGCTAGTATTTTTTGTCGATGGATTAACACATAATGTTGTGATTATTAAAGTTTATGTTTGTTAATTGTTGTCATTTTTGACCATCAGTAAGCGTAACATTTTACCTATTCGGAATAAATAGGTAATTTGAGTTTGAGTTTAACTTGTTCTAAATAATACTGAAATGTCAATTAGGTAATAACATTTATTTATTTATTTAAAAGCATCTTAAAAGTAATTTAAGGAACGCTATGTGGCCCCCGACCTTGTAAGAAACCTTCCATTTTGGCCGAAGCAAGCCGAAGGCTTGGCCAAAGGTGGTCACTTTGACCCAATGTGGCCGAAGTCGAAGGTTCGATTGGACACAAAAATTGGTGGCTTTTAATATAATTTTAATTTAATTTTTACCCAAAACATTTACAATAAAGAGAAAAAGAGAGTAAAAATGGACAGGGAAACACTTATCTCTATGAGAGATCTCTAGTGACCCTTGGCAGTGCGACAAACATCATCGGACAAAAAGTGTCCACGTAAGCTTTAAATCAAAAACCGGCCAAGTGCGAGTCAGGCTCGCGCAATGAGGGTTCCGTACTACAGTCGTATTTTTTCGACATTTTGCACGATAACTCAAAAACTATGATGCATAAAAATAAATAAAAATCTGTTTTAGAATGTACAGGTGAAGACCTTTCATATGATACCCCACTTGATATAGTCACTCACTTCGAAAGTTGAAAATACTAATTATTAGTTCATGACCACAATTTAATTTTTTTTGTGTGATCTAACCCTAATTCACGGTTTTCAGATTTTTCCCCAAATGAGATTCTATAAGATTTACCTACCTGCCAAATTTCATGATTCTAGGTCAACGGGAAGTACCCTGTAGGTTTCTTGACAGACAGACAGACAGACAGACAACAAGGTGATCCTATAAGGGTTCCGTTTTTCCTTTTGAGGTACGGAACCCTAAAAAGTAGGTATTGTGAACTAGGTATAATAATGGCCTAATTATCAAATCGTTTTCGCTATGAGTCACGTGACGTAGCAGACGTAGGTAGTATTATTACCCATTCATTATTTAACTACATTTATGTTCCCCGCCGCGGATGCAAGGTTATCAATCCGTTATCGCTTTGGCGGAAACTTGTAACTAATTGTTCCTGGGATTCTTGAGGAACTTAGTAAAAACAATTATACAGGGTGTAAACAGAACGCTGCCAAAAACGAAGACAGGAGATAGTACTGATGATCAGTGATATGATACAAAAAAAAAACGCGAAAAAAAAAAATTCTGTAAAATTTCACGATATATTGCAAATAAAATATCTTTCTGACGCTAGAGGTCAACGAACGTTCCGAAAGTAGGTCACTCAGAGTCAATGCCGCATCGTGGGTGGGGCATTGACCCGAGTTTTGCACACTTTACATTGCGGGTTTGAAAAATACTAAATCACTAAAACTACAAAATGAGGCAAATGGTTCTTGGTATTGGATTGTGTTTAGATAGTATAACAATAACGCTAAGGTTTTGCTAGCGTTCTGGTTACACCCTGTATGTTAGTGTCCTCAATTTAAACGCGATACGTTAGCGTAACTAACTAATGTACGCAACACGTGCGATTACCTTTGTATAGACGAAAAAGTATTTATTTATTTAAACTTAGGTTTTTTTTTAATTTGCATCAAGGAAAAATACTGAACATGGGGTTATTCAAGGGGCGGACCAACAAATTCCTGAAAGGCCGGCAACGCATCGGCAGTTCCTCTGGTGCTGCAAATACTTATGGGCGGCGGTACCCACTTAACATTCGATGACCCGCCTGCTCGTTTGCTCGCTATCTCTATTTAAAAAACTTAGTGATCGAAAAAAAGGAGTCCAACCTGAAGTTGCAACATGGCGGTCTGCGCAGGTACAGCCAAGTACTCATGCCTCGCTGAGATCTGTTTTTGTAAACTGCGCAGTCGCTTCGTGTTCATATTTCAGATTGTAGTACTCAAGATTGTCAGAGAAAATGAAATGCACCTAAAAATTCGGCTACTTAATTTCTAAACAAATCAGTACCCATCTACAAATATTATCACCACCACTCACTACCCATATTATAATTGCGAAAGCATGTTTGAAGGACAAACCTTCAATCACGCACGTCGCAACGGAGCAACGGATCAACATGATTTTTGCATGGCTATTAAAGACATGGAGAGTGACATAGGCTACTTTTTACCCCGGAAAATCAAAGAGTTCCCACGGGATTTTCAAGAACCTAAATCCACGCGGACGAAGTCGCGGGCAGCAGCTGGTTATGTAGAACATTCCCTCCCAATGGAAGTGGGGCAGCGATGTAAATAAATTGTTTTTTGATTACAAGATTGATTTGCAACTTTTGGTACGAGTGACTCCCCTTGAACCACATCACTGATACTTGCCTTGCAGTTGTATCTTTCATTGTTTTAATACCATTTGCATAAAGTACTAGCGTGAGCGCTTTTTTCTCTCCTTATAAGTCGAAGTATTGTATGTGCAAAAGTAACAAAAACTGCAAGAAACACAATAATAACTCCACTTTTGAATGAAATAATAATCCAAGTGCGTTAAGAACTCGTTTGTCCACCGAAGGACAAAGGCATTTCTATCTGTATATACTTACCTATTGTAAAATTCTTTAACACTCCGCACAAAAGATGCCCTTTTTCTCGAGAAATATAACTGTAGGTACTCCAAAATAGAGATGTGCATTATTGCTACATCTCTATATATAAAATGAATCGCAGAATGTGTTGCTAATCGCAAATCTCGATAACAGCTGAACCGATTTCGCTAATTCTTTTTTTATAATATTCCTTGAAGTACGAGGATGGTTCTTATGGAGAGAAAAGTTTTAAAAAAATCCTGAAAAAGAATCGCTTGTTAGGCGGAACGTAGTTCGCCGGGGCAGCTAGTATTAAATAATTTTCATTTGGTGAAATATTTTCTTCTGATTTCAATGGTGATTTATCATGGAAAGTGATTTTCACTTTTATTCGTTTGCTACATTAATTTTAACTAGGAATTATGATTAAAATCAGTAGCGCTGAAATTTCACAGGTGGTTTTTCAGTAAATTTTCGCACTTAAAATAGTATGCAGCGGTATTTTTAACTTGAGTTGTTTGACACGAAGCGATAGGAGTGTTCTCGATTTCACACTATTTAGCGTCTTAGCTAAGATCAATATGACCATGTGCGCGCGTAATTAAAAAAATAAGTTTGGGATGAAATGTAATAATTTTCAAACTTTGTTTTCACAGGCTCCTTTTTTAGAAATTGAAAGATTTTTTCAAATAAACTTTTACAAGAACTTTTGAATAATCAAATCCATCAGCCTACCACTGCTGCATTGGTTCGGAATGCCTTTTAGTAAGGTAGGTTAATGTTATAATGTGAAAAGGCTATTCACATGATTTTCCACATGTTGCTACCTGTGAAGTGGTACATCTCTACTCTAAAATGACCACTGAAAAAACGGCGTCTCAAACGATCCGACCGCTTATTAAGTCTTGGGGTTTAAATTCCGGTGAGAGTCTACCTGCGTGCCGCTCCCATCGATTGGTACCTGCATTAAGCTTGTATTGGCGATAAATTAAAACGAATCATCACAGATACTTCTGATAAAGAGCTTTTACTCACTACTAATAGGGTTAGATTTAAAGTGTTGTTTTTTCGCCCGCGTATCATACAAATACTTACCTACCTACATGGTTTCATTTCAAATAGATAAACGTGTCCATCTTTAGGCAAAAGTTTTTAAGTCTTTCTTAATATTTCAAATATTAGAAACAAAAAATCTATACTAGCAGTACCCACTACCAATATTATAAATGTGAAAGTAGGTTTGTTTGTTGGTTTGTCCTTCAATCACGTCGCAACGGAGCAACCGATTGACGTGTTTTTTTGCATGGGGTATAGTTTAAGACTGGACAGTGACACGCTACTTTTTATCCCGGAAAATCAAAGAGGTCCCACGGGATTTTAAAAACCTAAATCCACGCGTAGGAAGTCGCGGGCATCAGCTGGTACTAGAATATTATTATGTGCATACGAATAGAATATTTTTTAATTTTTACGAGAAAAATTGGCAGTCAGTCAGAAAACTCAAAATTAGTATGAAAATTTCTAATTAATTTAGTAGTATCGAAAATTAAAATTGCATAATTTGTAAATTGAAACCGTTAACCATTAGTTCAGTTTTTAATTCGATCGACACTCCAAACATTATTAACAATAGAAGCATGTCTGTGAAGGTTTTTTCCATCCCAAAATCTTCCAACGAGCCTAAAGTAGTTTCCAATAAAATGGGGTTTTCAACGCGCCTAGGGTTAGTAACCTCGATATGCCAGGGGTGAGCTGTAACTGAATATTGTTTACTGCGAATAGTGCATGGCTCATGTTACTTTGATTGACGCTACACGGTGCACTTTATTTTTTTTTCTTTATTTTCTTCTCAGGGGGTCCGTATGCAATCCTATAGCTGTGGAAACCTCATTTCTTTTAGAAATTTCTTCTTGAGATATTCAGAGATTTCTTTAGGTATTCTAAAAGAATTTCAATTCTTCAATGAAGCTATTTTTATTTAGTGAATGGTTTTTTTTAAGTAATAAAAAATATGACGTATTTTTCGAGCTAAAGTTAACTGTAAACCTGTCATTAATAAATGGACAAATCACAATATTTTGTCGCCCCTTTCCCTAAAATAGCGTTAAAGAAAAATCTCATAAAAGAACAATGTTTGTGTGGGTACATAAAATTCAGTTTTGGAATTCAACCATTATTTTTTTAAATAACTATTTTGACTAAATACCACCTCGCTAAAAAAATTTAGTAAAAAAAACATATGATTTTTTTTTACTATATTTTTTTTCGTATCCAAGTATGTAAGTACCAGAGGCGCAGACGACACACGGAGGTAGCCGAAACAGCGCGTAGTGGGTGGCGACCTCTCGTGTAAACCGATATTTCCCTCGTGAAAATGTTCAATGGCCGAGTATCGAGTTGCCGACTGGTGCGTGTCAGCCTTTAGATTTTCGTTGCATGCTGGTGCATTATTTCGCGTCATTAATTATTGTGTACGGTTTTTTCAATCTTTAGGGTTCCTGGCCTAGTAATATAAAACGGGATCTTTATAGAATAACTTTGTTTTTTCTATCAGTCAGTCCGTTTTACCCGACTTTTTTTTCGACTGTACAAAAAGGAGGGTAGTTAACATTTTTAGGAACGCTTTTGGGCCACGAATTTGATATCGGACAGACAGACAGCAAAATGATCGTATAAGGGTTCCTTTTTCCTTTTGAGGTACGGAACCCTAATAAATGAAATGAAATGAACGTAGGTCCGTTAGATTTTTTTTTAAAAGAATATTAGCCATGTTAAATGACTAATATTCCCCTTTCCTCTCCAACTAAGCGTAAAGCTTGTGCTATGTACGACAATAGTGCAACGGGCGGGGTTTGAACCGTCGACCTTTCGGTTTTCAGTCCACTCCTTTACCGGTTGAGCTATTGAGGCTCTAATTTCCCCATTCTAATTTATCATCTCAAGATGGCCACGTAGAGAAGATGTTATAGTAATTGGTACGGAACCCTCAGAGCGCGAATTGCTCGCACTTGGCCGTGGTTTTTGTTCTGAAATACTCTCATACGCCACCTGCCGCCGGAGGTCGCGTAATTAGGTGCAGACTGCTCGTTGTCTCGACTCGACGGTCGAGGAAAGAGGCCCGACTGGATCACCTTCACTTTTAATATACCTACTTTTTACTTATGGCATACTAAGTGATGCTCGTGACTTCATCTGGAAGGTAGGGTCCGCGACAGGTCATGATTGCAATCGAGGTGGTAACGCCCCGCTCACCCGCACAGCCCCTGCGCTAGCCCGGTGCGGGTGAGCGCGAGCGCTGTGCGGGGCGTTCCCTCGTCTCATACCCGATTGCCATCTCAACCTGTCGTGTAATGTAGGTTTGCACCCGTACATAGTCGCTTACACTGCGATGCGATGAGCGCATAACCGCCCGCCCTAACTGTTGTGAACTGTTGTAAGTATAGTGCGACAAGGCTACCTTGGCGCGTGGCGAAAATCGGAACTAATGTTGCCGTCAAGTGTCCCATTTGTTTTTGTTTGAATATCCTAAGCCTTTGTTCTCCAACAGCGCCCCCCTGTCAATGTCATTCAAGTGCCAAGAGAGCCATGTCGCACTGTAAAGGTGACTTTTACATATTTAGATTTTTTTCGAAAAAAAGATGAACTACTTTTTTGGCGTCGTAAAAGCAGCTGTCATGAAGGTGCCATCTGTTGGTTTGCATCAAAAAGCTCGTTCTGTATTCGATTTTCGAAACGGTTCGGTACATTTGGTAAGTATCGTTTCGTCCGGTAGACTGCACGCACATGCAAATGCGTAAAAAGGAAAAGCGCGTAACGGAAAATGACATTTGCGGTGACACGTGCCGTCACAGATGAAAAGTTTACATCTGTAAGGTATCCTGTCGTTTGGGTATCGAATAGGGATAACACATAATTTTTAGGGTTCCGTACCTCAAAAGGAAAAACGAAACCCTCATAAGATCACTTTGTTGTCTGTCTCTGTCGGTCTGTTAAGAAATCTACAGGGAACTTCCCGTTGACCTAGAATCATGAAATTGGTAGGTAGGGTGCTCTTATATCAGACATTCAAGGAATAATCTGAAAACCGTGAATTAGTGGTTACACGAGCTAGTTATATTAATATGAGCTTTGCTTATCTGAAGTTTTGTAATACATAGGTATATTTGCTATGCAGTTAGTAAATTAGTACCTACTACCAACATACAAAACGGAATTTGTTTACTTGAACTAACTATAAAATCATAACTATAAAATACCTATCGTAGCGTGATTGATTTATTCTGTGAATTTATTATTTCATGTACATATTATTTTATCACCATTATATATTACGATGACGTGGAATTTCTCAGCGTTAATCGGGAGGTAATTAATATAAGTGGGTACTTGTTGTTTTATAGTGTCAGTAAAAGCACATACATCTTATTGACAGAGTGTCGATAAATAATGTAACTTTTACCAGCTGCTCGATTGCGGTAGAATGACAGCTACAATGTCACGATCGCAATCACCTCTGATTGGTTGACACTCGCTCACTATTGGCTACAATGCATTGTTGCAACAAGAATAGCACGAATTTAGCTTTAATTTTTATTGCAATATTTCCAATAAATAAAAAAGAAAATTTTCATTTTACAGTTAAACGAAAAATTTATCACTTAAAACCATTCTGAATATCAGTGTAGTTTTTTGCCTAACTTTTTGTGAAAAATTTCCGAACCAATGGTTAGTAACACAAACGGACATACCTTTTGACATTTCAAAAGATCTCGTGAAAGTGCATTTGAATATGGAATATTTTAAGTTCATAACTGATGAAAAATGTGGGAAAAAACCAGAACGCCTTTTACTGTAACGGAAGCTTAACTTGAGTTGAAAAGTTGAGTTATGGGTATACGTCGTACACGCAGACGAGGAATACATAAATGTAAAGGTAAGTATGTATATCTACATGTGTAAAGTTTACGAAATATTGTCTTGAGGCCACACGACGACGCGACGCGGCGACGCGTAGACATCTGCCGCTCGCACCTGCCACCGCTCCAGTCCAAACTCCAGTTTTTACAAACGCGATCACGCCGCCTGATAACTCATGCTGCCTTTGTATCTTTTTAAAATATTTTCGATGTAACTCATATCTCAGAAAGGTACACACACACACGCATGTATGCGCGTCTCGTTCTCACAATAACATAATATAAACCGGCCTAAATACAAGTTCAAAACCTATTTAATAGCAGTTTACGTTGATTGACATCTGAAGCATAGAGCTTTTTCAAAACAATACGTCGACATACTATGAAACTTACTTTATGTTTTGAGTTTATGACAACTCAATACTTGAAAAATCTTTTCTTTCTCTGTTCAGAGGCTATATACAATTTTGAGTTTGTCCAATGTCTATACTGCAAACGCTACGAAGTTCGTATGTTAAACCCTTACACCCTGAGCCTTAGCCCTGAGCTTACACCCTTTAAATTATTTCGTGACACCCGCGAACTTCACTCACTACTTTGTTCCATTCATTCATTCATTCATTTATTTGCATAGATTGAGTTATAATAGATGTTATGTTTATGGGTACAGTAGCTACAATCTGTTATGGAGTGGCATGCAAAATAACTTATTAATTCTAATTTTACATTATTAAAATTCATGTAGTAACAACAACAAAATCCAATTAACCCAAGAATAGTAAAATTCGGCAATTAAATAATTGCAATTATACTTAAAGAAGTAAATCAATTAAAAAAATATCCGTAAGGGAAGTGAAGTAAGCAGGATGTGCAAAACCGTTCCTTAGCGCCTATGTTTGTTTGTGAGTTTAAGACAATTCTTTAGTCCCCCTTTTCACTGGCGTGCTACTTGCACGCATAAGCTATCTACTCGTAAAAGTTTAGCTTGTAATGGTATCTCGAATAGTAGTTAAGTTTATATTCCGGGCGTCAACCCTAAACAAAGTATAAAGCGATAGTATCGGAGGTAGGGTTGCCAGGTCTTAAAACTGAAATGCAGGACAAACCAGCCGGTTAAGCCGGACATTTCGCTCAATAGGCCGGACAACCTTAATTTTTTGTACGACAATTTTTTTCACAACAATGTAATAAAATCTTAAATAAAATCTTCTTAAATTCTAATGAAAGAAGAATACAATTGAATGAACCAGTCATATTATTTTAATTATCATTCTTTATTTACTACTAACTAACTGTAACTTACTGTTGTTGAAAAATTCAAAAAATGGTCTAATTTATAAAGCTGGACAGGCCGGACACCGTTTAATTTGGCCGCACAAGCAACCAAAAAGCCTGACTGTGTCCGGCTTTGTCCGGACGCCTGGCAACCCTAATCGGAGGGCTGGCGATGGCGACTGGCGAGTGGCGAAGTGAAGCGCAAGAAAGCGAGAGCCGTAGAGCAGCATTCCTGGGTAATAGTCCTAAGAATCGGCCCGACGCGACGACGCGGCGCATGGACCACATCGATCCTTTTGCGACAGGACATTTCGTTTTAGGGCTAAGTACATTGACATTTAATTTATGACAGACAGGACAAAGATACCTGGATTTGACTGTCATTAACTCGCTCCAGCAATGCGCGGGATTGCAATTAAGTACTTATACTACATGGCTTTCGGAAACTCTCAAATGAGAGGATTTTTTTCCGACCTAATTCACATTATTTCAATTTCTCTAGGGATCTCTAATTTTATGAGAATTAAACAATAGCTATAAACCTTCTTCTTGAATCACTTTATCTATTGGTGAAAACCGCATTAAAATCCGTTGCGTAGTTTAAAAGATCTACGCGTTGATACAAACATACAGACAGCGGGAAGCAACTTTATTTTATACTATGTAAAGATTATCATTATCAACCCTTCGCTGACTTACTAAATAAGAAGACGGGACTCCTATCGGGCTGGACATAGTCCACCACACTGGTGGATTGGCAGGGAGATTTTGAACACTATATTTCCTTCACCGTTAAAGAAAGTAAAATTTAATTTCTTAAAACGTACATAAACTCAACTCATCACCTAACCCCGGAGCCATAGCCATTCGCTGGCTCACTAATGAGAACGAGTCTCCTCACTGAATGAGAAGGGTTTGGTCTACCACCTTAGCCAAGTGCGGATTAGTAGACTACACACACTTTTGCGAATATTAAGGAAAACCCTCAGACATGCAGATTTCGCGAAAACGCACGTAACTCCGAAAAGTTAGAGGTGCGTGCCCGAGATCGAACTCCAGACCCCCGACTAAGATGCCGACGTGTTAACCGCAAGGCTATCACCGCACATAGTGATCAACTCATCGCCGGCTCACTACAGAGCACGGGTCTCCTCTCAGAGTGAGAAGGGTTTTGGCCATAGTCTACCACGCTGGCTATGTGCGGATTGGTAGACTTCACACACCTTTGAGAACATTATGTAGAACTCAGGCATGCAGGTTTCCTCACGATGTTTTCCTTCACCGTTAAAGTAAGTGATATTTAATTAATTAAGACGCACATAACTCCGAAAAGTTAGAGGTGCGTGCCCGGGATCGAACCCCCGACCTCCGATTAGAAGGCGGACGTCCTACCCACTAGGCTATCACCGCACAGCAAAAGTCATTTGAAGACTATCTCCACTCTACCCTTTGTGCAAATCTCTCGGTTGTAGGCATCATCTCATCTCCAGACGTATTAGTTTTTCGGAATGCGAAGGCACACGATCGCCGCCGGCAGTTCAATTACAGATCTCGAATAAATTGGGCACTTGGGCTTTTTCTTATTATTAAAGTTAATGTGTACCGGCGAAAATGTTCCCTGTTTTAGGGCAAATTTTTTAATCACAAATTAAACTAACCGATGTGGGTATAAAAAGGATTGAAAAATAGTATTTGAAATAAATAGAACAATTTTTCAAAAACTATCAGATCTTACTAATATTACAAATGCATTTATCTTTTCATCCCTAAACAGCTTTTAATTTGGACAAGCATCTTGGAAACGAACATTGGATACTTTTTAGGGTTCCGTACCTCTAAAGGTCTCAAAAACCTGTAGTATTTATGTACGTTATAACTCGACAACGGAACATCCTTAGATGGTGACTGTACGGTGCACAGAAAATCTTCGCAACTGTACAGTCAAAGAAAATCTTTAAACAAAGACGCATAAAAGAAACCAGGACTACAAATTATGTGGGCTTACTTTCACTCACGTAGTAGGTAGGTTCTTTACGAAACATCAAAAACAATATGGCCGCGAACAAAGGTGCGTTAAACAATTCCGGAGCAAAAACGAGATCGGCTAAATGCTTGGAATAAAGGATTAAGAAAAACAAGCAATTTCCTCGAAGCGTTGACCGCTTTGCCAATTATAATAAAATCGTCCAATACCGCCAGCGGAGGTTAGGCATTTTAGCGTATCTACACTGGACTGTGAAGCCCTGGTAAAACACAACGCGTGACGGCAACGACGCATTACGGCAGCAACCTAGAAGTTATCTTTTCTACCTTCCTTAAAAAATATGTTTGTGTTAGTTACCTAGCGTTCACATCGTTCATCCGATTAAGTGGAAACAAGGTCATCATCATCATCATCATGATCAACCCATCACCGGCTCACTACAGACCGCGGGTCTCCTCTCAGAGTGAGAAGGGTTTTGGCTATAGACTACCACGCTGGCCATGTGCGGATTGGTAACTTCACACACCTTTGAGAACATTATGGAGAACTCTCAGGCATGCAGGTTTCCTCACGATGTTTTCCTTCACCGTTAAAGCGAGTGATATTTAATTAATTAAAACGCACATAATTCCGAAAAGTTAGAGGTGCGTGCCCAGGATAGAACCCCCGACCTCCGATTAGAAGGCGGACGTCCTAACCACTAGACTATCACTGCTTTTTATCACTAAAAAAAAGGTCATACTATGTATTATTTTTGCTTTTATGTTTCGGGCCACTTTTGAAGCACTTATTACAAATCCTGTAGAGACTCATATCGCTGGTCGATAACGCGTCGCGTTTAGTCTTACCAGGTCTTGAGCAATGGCCAATCAAGATTAGGCTGATATGACCGTAAACACGACACAAATTAAGCTCGCGAATAATTTTACGATCCAAATTAGTCGCCTCCAATATAGACCCTGGAATTTTTATTGATGATTTCGGACTGTTTATAGGCCAGTTGAATAAAAAAGAAATTTTAGTATTAGTAAAGTAAAAATTTAGTCTAAAATCTCTAGTTTATTTTAAAAAATTATTACAATTTAATTAACATAGAGGTTTTAAATTATTTTACTCTGCTTATCAGTGTTGACACAACACGAGAGTGCCCCGCAATTAGGGGTAAAGCGGGGGGTTAAAGTACAACCGGGAGGTCCGGAGGGAACCGCCAGCTGGCTGTCACTCGCCACTGAACACTATTCACACGGAAAATTTATGCGTACTCACTTCCAGGCGCCATTGTGGGTACAACATCCATATTCCGTAGCTACTAGTAATATTATAAATGCGAAAATGTGTCTGCCTCTCTCCAGGCCTCTAACAGTATGCATACAAAAAAACGGTCAAGTGCGAGTCGGATTTGACCGGTTCGAAGAAAGACGGAAAGACTAAGGGTTCCTTACCATCCACAGACCACCCCATGGTGGTGGTAGGGGTGTTCTGTGTTACCATCATACAAGGTATATACTTATATATTACACTTTTATGTGCAACACTGCAAGTTAATTACTGACAACGCCATCTATAATGTGATTTTGTAAACTAATTACTTGTTCGTGAACACATTTTTGTTTTGTGACAACAAAGTGATCGATTAAGGTTTTCTTTTTTCCTTTGAGGCACGGAACCCTAAAAATCACGTCGATCCGTTACTCCGTTGCATCGTGATTGAAAGACAAAGCAACAAAGAAACACTCATCCGCATTTATAATAAACTAGCTTATGCTTGCGACTTCGTCCGCGTGGACTACGCACATTTCAAACCCCTATTTCACCCCCCTAGGGGTTGAATTTTCAAAAATCCTTTCTTAGCGTATGCCTACGTCACAATAGCTATCTGCATGCCAAATTTCAGCCCGATCCGTCCAGTAGTTTGAGCTGTGCGTTGATAGATCAGTCAGTCAGTCAGTCAGTCAGTCAGTCACCTTTTCCTTTTATATATTTAGACTAGATGATGCCAGCGACTTCGTTCGCGTGGAGTTAGGTTTTTCAAATCCTGTGAGAACTCTTTACGTCACTCTCCAGGTCTTTAACTATACCCATTCAAAAAAAACACGTCGATCCGTTGCTCTGTTGCGATGTAATTAAAGGGTAAATCAAAAGCCTATGTCCTTCCCCGAGATGCAAGCTATCTCTGTGCCTGTCAAAATCGGTTGAACGGATGGGATGGGAACGTAAAAAGCTAGCAGACAGACAAACACACTTTCTTTTTTATAGTATTAGTATGGATGGATGTATTGATTATAAACATTTATGAAGATCACAACTGAATTACATTTTGGGTATTTGAGAAAACATTTAATTAAGGCGACCGACGACAAACCTCACAATAAATCACGCTTTTTAATTTAGGAGAACGGACTTCGCAAGGCACAATACAACAAAGGCAATAAACATGCTATCGATATTTTAGGTATGGACGGCCAATCTTTAAAATGCCGACGCAAAAATTAATTTCTTACGTGGAATTGTCGTCTTTTGTAGGGAATCGACCCTTCTGGTTTTACTCGGACTAGTCCGTTTTTGAGAATTCTATTTTTTCACAATTTGAATGTAAAAAAATTAAGATTTGGCAGTCAGTGGGGATTGCCGACGGAAGTGAAAACTTAAAACTATGAAATAACAGTAGTTATTTTTTGGGATTTTCAAATTGTTTGTACTATTAAATATATAAATTTCATAATTTACAAATTAAAACCTTACTTACATATGTCTTTAGTTTTTACATATTTTGTTGCCATTCCGAGCACTATTAACCGTAGCATGTCGGTCGGCATAACACGAAGTATCAGAATCGGATCATCAGTTCCGGAGATTACCTGATTACATTCTAACTTACAAAATTAACCTCTTTATAATCTTAACTTATATTTTATATTTTTATTATACTTTATGAAAAAATAAGTTCCATCCAATAAAAGATACACAACTTTTTAGCACATTTTTAATTAAAAACTCATCATCGTCATGCTAAAATTAAGTAAATTTTGACATATTAATTTCTTTTAGTGAATCATTAAGCAGCTGTTGTGTAATATTTATACGAGGGGAAACATAATATCCCAGGGTGTCATTAATTGCATGCTATCCGAAAATCCGATTACAATCCGATATATCATGACCCCATTTATGTAACCTAGTGCCTTAGTCATAGACAAACATACATAAATCATAGGTCCGAATATATTTGTCGGCAAAGTTCATAGTTGGCGGCGTTTGAACTCCGCGCGGCCGGCATATCTTAAAGCCATTTATTTTCACATAAAAATCGAACTCGAACAAAACGTTAATTCATTTAGATGTTATCGTTTTAAGACGAAAAACTAATAACGTCATGCCTATACGAATATGGAAGAGAAAAAATGTAACAGATTTCGTCAGCATGAATGTTATAAAAGGTTCATTGTTCCGAAGTGCCGATTATAAATGTCGCGTTGGTGCCTTAATTAGGCTTTTAATAATACTAAGTAACGCTTTAATAACATACCTACTTTTAGCATAAACCATTGTTAACAACACCTCATAATTTTATCAACAATTTAGTTTTTATAATAAACTAACGTCCTTGATATAGATTGAAAGTTCTTTCTTATCGAAACTGCTATTAGTTATATTATATTAGGATTCCAGACAAAGAATACTTATCTACAAGAACTAAGGAACGTCTGTCTGTATCTGTGTCATAGTTTTTAAAAAAAACTATAAGAGATGTACAGTTGCAGTTATACAGTTACAGCTATTAAAGCATATTAAAATTTTGGGGGGAAAAAATTTCAATGATTTAAACTTTCTAAGTATGATAAGCGAGGACCGAAAAAAATGTAGGGTTCTCCCTTTAGTAATACATCGTCGAATAAGTATTTTAAAATCATCAGCGGTTTCTTAAACAGTTTTTGGAAAATAACTATCGTTCACGAAATATTGACTGTCAAGTTTTAGCAACTAGCATAAATTATAAGAAACCCTATCTTATACGTGTTCCGACAAGCACTTGACCAGATTTTAATTTTCGATTCACAATAACCTAGGTAGTCAATTAAAAATAGAATTTTAATGATATTCAGTTCATTGCCAAACTACCGGAGGGATATCGCGGATCCTGTACCTACCTAGAGATCAAAGCTGCCGAACGCTTGACATATATTTTGAAACCTCACACAGGTTATATTAATATATGCACATGGATGACTTAACCGCTCGCCGGTGGCCTGTTTTATTATTTTTTAAGCAATGTTACTTGTAAGTCACATTGCCTCGGTGGTCGCGGTAGTCCCAATTCACCTGTGATCAAGTTTAATGTCGATTTTATGCTCTTTGAGTGCGCCAATTAAAAAAACAAATATTACACACTTGGACTGTTAAAGTCGTGATTATAATAGAACTACTTCACTTAAAGTCTTTGATATTTCGCCGTCTCAAATTACCTAGAAATATAGAAGATATTTCTTCATCTTCTTCGACTTAGTGAGTCCAGGAGAGATCCAGCTTCAATGATCAACGAACATCAGAGCTTTATTAGTGAAGCCGCTTATACAATTTACATCATGTAGGAAAGCGTGCAGACGTTAGCCCGTTATTGTGCGAGATGGCGTCATCCGTATAATTTATCATTTCAAACGAATCGGTAATACGTTTCTGATCCACCCATAATCGAAATAACCTTAAACTAATTTGAAAGTACGGATGAACGTTCTTCACAGCTTATATTTAGGGTTTCCATAAAAATATCTATTATTTGACTTCCACTAGAGACTTTAACATACACTAGACCTAGAGAGCCATTTTACACTCCTTATATTGAATTGATTTGTATTTGTTAAAACTAGCTTATGCTCGCGACTTCGTCCGCATGGAATACACAAATTTCAAACCCCTATTTCACCCCGTTAAGGGTTGACTTAAAAAATCCTTTCTTAGCGGATGCCCACGTCATAATAGCTATCTGCATGCCAAATTCCAGCCCGTCTAGTAGTTTGAACTGTGCGTTGATATAAATATATCAGTCAGCCACCTTTTCCTTTCATATATTTAAATGAAAGATGAAATTTCATAGTTACATTTTTTTAACCGAATCGTAAATAGGAAAAGGTTCTCTCAATTCAGTGCGTTTTTTAAAGTTGTTTGCAAAATTGTTTCGCATATCATCACTTTATTTATATTCTGAAGTTTTTCTTTAATTTAATTTGAAGAATTATTGTAAATTGCTTATAAACTATTCATAATATTACTACTTGATACTTAAACACTTTGTTTAAAAGATGGTGGTTTCAAAACAGCTGTTTGGTTTGGCGGCTATTTTCGGTGGAAGTGACGTATGAAAGTTCTGACGTATTGTCAAGTCGCACCTCAAGAAGTTTTTAATCTAAAAAAAAGTAAAGCAGTGAAGTAGGAAACGTCCGGGAAAAAGCACCCACATGGCGACCCTATTATGCACCGAGCAAGCAGTCACGTGGCTTTGGAATAATTGTTTACGGTTCGATTGGACGCATATTGGTCGCACCCTCTACACTCTACAGTGCTGCCATCCTAAATGCTCATCGCATATTACATCTCGAACGTAACGGATTTTTTAGCGATGAAAATTACGCCGCAAAAAGAGCCGGAAAATTAGTACGGAAAGTGAAAATAGTGTCTGTATCCTTTAATATTCTTCTAGTAAACTTTACAGCAATTAACCAAGGTATTTTTTAGTAGCTGCGACATAAACGGGCAGATGGACCGGCGGCGGCGAAACTACATATAAAAGTTACTCGCTTTACTACGGAAATCTTAAATCGGTGTAAGCGACAAAATGGCGGGCCGTTATTGTATTTCCAAAATCGTGAAGTTATCAAGACCTTGACATTGTAAAAAGCTTGAGATCTATATAGCGTACTTTGACTTAGCTCAGAATTGACACTGTTGAAACGAGACAGTGCTATATCGCTGACACAAACCTGTCTCGTTTTAACTGTAGCTTAAATCTGAGCAAAGTCAAAGTTGGAACCTCAATAGCTCAACGGGTAAAGGAGTGGACTGAAAACCGAAAGGTCAACGGTTCAAACCCTGCCCGTTGCACTATTGTCGTACCTACTAGCACAAGCTTGACGCTTAGTTGGAGAGGAAAGGGGAATACTAGTCATTTAACATGGCTAATATTTAAAAAAAATATATAATTATCTATAGATCTCATACGTTTCCCGTATCACAAAAGGGCTTATTCCACCTACCTGAAATAGAAAGTCCTAGGTAGGAAGTAGGAAAGTATAATAGCATTAAGCAATGCTAACTAGCAAGAAAGTAAGGTTGCTGACGTACTAGGAAAAATTAAGGGAGGTGGTCTAATGTGCGATCGTCTTACAGCGGTCAATTCCCAGTGCATTGCACTCTGTTACCAAATAACTTAATGTGTTCGTCATTCGAGACAACTTTTTGTTATGTTTTGCTTTTGCAACAATTAAATGTGCATTTTCGTACCGTCCTCAAAGTTATTATGATAAGTAGCTAATTAATTTTAAATCGGGTCTTTTATTGGCGCATACATTTATTATATTTGTTATAGTCAAATGTCTAAGCGAATAATAATAGGGTATGTTTTTTTGATGTACCTAATTGGTTTCATAAAACGATAAAATAATACTTAGTTGGTACTTCGTAGAGTCGGACTTACTGACGAGTTCCGTACAACAGAACCAGAGGGTCAATTGCGCTACAGTGTGACAATCGCAATCAAGTTTGCTTGGATGACACTCTCTCACTATTGGCTAGAATTGGCTAGATTATTGTAGTAAGAATAACAAAACTAGGATCTTGGACTGTAGTAATAAAATGAAGTGATTTTTTTGTATAGCGGTAGTTTATGGGACTAGATTTCATTATTAAGAGAATAATTTAAAAAAAACCATGATTTTTATTTATTTTCACGCAGGCAGTACCTATAACCTAACTATGTATTTTTTACTTAGTTTTACTCTATGCGGAATTCTAAAAAGCTTCAAGAATACCTACTAGTAATATTGTTGTCGACCATAAGTGAGTACATAACTACATACCTACTTATCTATATATATATAAAAGGAAAAGGTGACTGACTGACTGACTGACTGATCTATCAACGCACAGCTCAAACTTCTGGACGGATCGGGTTGAAATTTGGCATGCAGATAGCTATTATGACGTAGGCATCCGCTAAGAAAGGATTTTTGAAAATTCAACCCCTGAGGGGGTGATATAGGGGTTTGAAATTTCTGTAGTCCACGCGGACGAAGTCGCGAGCATAAGCTAGTTTTATTTTATAATACTTATAGATATCACAACAGCATATTATAACTACAGCGAACATACCTTGTTTGCCACGGGTGACTTCTATAGAACGTCCACGGGTGACTCCGGTGACCTAAAGACGACCTATCGCAAAAAATAAAGCTTCCCATTCACGACCGGGCCTTGAACTAGTTTAACTGGGCGGGAGTCAGTCAGCCAGACATGGCAACACCGACCGGCTACAAAAACAGATCGTTTCGCCGTATTAGCCCAGACGTATCATTATCTTATTATTTTAATATGGCCACTATTGTTTGAGCACGCGGCTATGTCCGGATATTAATTTAACTTGAATTATACTAACTTTTAATTTAAAATTCAATTATTAGTTTTAAGCTATTAACACTTGGCTTTAGCGGTGAAGGAAAAACGTCGTAAGGAAATCTGCATGCCTAAGAGTTAGCTCCATAATTTTTCGTAGGTGTGTATAGTCTGTTAATCACTTGATCAGCGTGGTGGACTACGGCGCTTTCGTTCATCTCGTGGGCTGGATATGGGTTTATTGCGAGTTCTTATATTAGTACGTTTTTTTCAAAGTTTCATTAGATATTCCTTGGACCTAGTTGAAAATTTTGATTAAAAATAAAACAACAACTGATCATCATAATAATTATGAAATTTAAAAATATATTTGCTCACAGTATTTCAAACTTCATTTTATTTAAAATAATAGCTAAAAACTATGCCTTTTATTATAATAAAATATTGAAATGTTAATTACATATTTATGTCTAGTAAAATGACCTTTCATAGAACCTAAAGCCCATATTCATTATCCGACATGCTCGCGACAAAATACGTGTACAGGCGGGTTTTTTGCAGCTTTAGCACCTAGATGGGATTGACATGTGCCAGTAATTGAGCACCGTTGCCAATCGCCATTTGCAACACTGAAGCTGCGACTGTTTGCTAGATTGCAGCTAAGGGCAAAAAATAATATAATGATGGAAACTTTTGCCGCAGGCTATGCAATCATGATGTTGATTTTATTGCTTACATCTTTGATAACTTTAATATAAAAATCATTTATAATTGCAAGAAAATCTAGCTCTATAAGTCTAGCTAGGTGTTACAACTTGTAAGTCGACAATGCTAGCGATATTCATCATCATCATCAACAGCTAGGTAGCGCCAACGTTGCCTATCCTTGGCTTTGTACACCCATTTTCCGAACGTTAAACTTGAGCCCACTTCAACCAAATAAGATAGACACGCGATTTTTTTTTCTAGCCATTCCGACAATGGTTGGAGTGAATTAGTTGCTTATCTATATAGATAAAGTGATCGGCAAAAAACACGGACCGCATGAGAGCGCGCAGTTGGTCTGTTAGTTACCCCTTGTTCCTCGCTGCGCTAACTATACTCCACTACGCTGCTTCTTGGTCAAGACTTTTACCAGCATTGTATTTTTAGATCATATGTCCTCCCAGTGGAGTAGAGGGCGTTTACAGTATAAAGTACGCCATCTCGATTGCCAGTCATTGTACTTGCTTTAAAATTGGGGTACAATTGATTCAGCACTGATGTAAAAGGTTCTTAACGTTACCGAGTTAACGTAAGTCTCGGGAATATATCTCATTTTTTCCTCGGTTGCGTCATAACTGCATTTGTGCAGGGGTCACACGCGAACCGTTTGATGGAGGTCCGTAATGACCCCGAATCGTAATCTTCACTCGGACGGGGCAAAAAATATCGATATTAATCTTAATCTTCCGTTACCGCAAATATTACTGACCCAACTTCTTTTGTTATAATACCTTGGTAGTTGGTTATGACTAACCACGGTGTAGCTAACATACAGAGCGGAAACCTCTCAACATTACGGGGTTTAGATTGTTCAAAAATCAAAATCAATTTATTTGTTGAAAATTGAAATAGGTAGGCAAATAAGGAGATGGTACAATTTTTACCAGGGACACTATTTTATGCCGTTTTAATTATAGGCGCAGGTGCCTAGTCTTAAAAACTGAAAACAAATTTTAAAGTGGAAATTAAAGTAATTTAATCACAAGAATCCTTAATTAATAACGAATATTACCTACTTTTCTCAAAGGGTGTTTTGGGTCTTGATTGTATGTTTTCAAATCAACTATGTAGGTTTATGTCTTCTGTCACAAGATGAAGTTGTCGACAGTTGGCAGTACAAAATAATAGGCCAACTCCTTTGTTAAGTTTGTGTCCTTGAAAACTTGGACTCGTAAAGTTTTGTAAAACAGCGAGTTCGTTGGACGGCGTCCTCCTGCGAACTCCCGCAAGCAAGCATGCTCGTTCCCAGCTGCACCTACTGTCTCAGAATATGTAATATTACTAACGTACTACTGTGTGCTCGCTAAACTGTGATCAGGTATAACCTACAGACGAAATTTAGCAATAAATCATCGCACCTTTATTTAATTTCGGCACCAATTTGCCAATCAATAAACCTCTAACGATATAGGGTAAACCAACTGATAGACAATGTATCTGTTTTTATGTATATTGTATATTATAATAAATAAGTAGTTATTTGTACAGTATAATGATAGGTTGGGTGATTGCCTCTCAGCGGTATTGTAATTATGAATCATAAAGACCGCGGCGGATTCGGATCGCGGAAAAAACTGCCAAAAGCTAATCTGTTCACAGCAATTAACCTATCAAGCTCTGTATTAATGTAGTGTTGAAGGTCGTATCTAATAAATGGCTTGCTAATGCCGATGTCTAACCAAATAATTATATTGATCTCTTTACAGAGTCATTAAAAATAGCTCCAATTACATTTGAAATTAACTCTGTAATTGACTAGTTATTATATTTGAGGTGGTTTAACAGTCCGCACTGTTATTAATAACCATATTTGAAAGAAGAAACTGCCTTCTAATTTTGTTAATAAATATTTATGAATTATCCCCGTCTTACAGTTCTATAAGTTCTTTTTTTTTTTTTTTTTAATTTATTTATTCATACTAATTTTACAAAGTTTCCTACATATCTATCTCGCCCAACTGGTGGGCCAGTTTGTTGGCGAGGTGGCGCTCTTAATACTAAGTACATAACTTACTACTATATTTCCTTAACGCTATTCATACACCTATATCTATTCTTATAATAAAAACTGTACCTACTACATACTAATTTAAACCTACTCACTTCACTAAAAGATAAACTAACACAATTGAGTATACTAACAACTTACTAATAAATAACCAAAGAAAACACAAAAACACAAATAAATAATTAAGAAGCATGATAGTCAGTTAGAGAGTCCCTAAGTAAGTGTTTCTTTAACCTCTTCTTAACGACTCCCTCACTGAGCCTATCGATATCCTCCCCAGCCCAACCGATTGCATTAAATATTTTAGGAACTAAATATGCGCTTATTCTACCGTAGTAGTTATACATTTTTGGCTCTACAAATCTCACCTTCCTATTTTTCCTAACATTATCCCTCATTTTAACCTTTTGATCTTAAGTATGGGTTACCTGGAAGAGATCACTTTAGTGATCGCCCTTTGTTTTTTACGTGTATCAGAGGGGGATTCCAACATCAATGTGTATCCCGTATTCTTACTCTCTGTAATTCTAGTAACAATAAAGTTGTTTTAAATTAAATTAAATTAAATTAAATTAAAGTAAACTATTAAACTGGTTCATAGTCAAAATTAAATACTGCTTAAACTTTCATGAAAATAGGTGCCTAGTACCTATACCTATGCTAAAATCCATGATTGTATATCTACTTAAAAAGACTAGACTAGAGCCTCAATAGCTCAACCGGTAAAGGAGTGGACTGAAAACCGAAAGGTCGACGGTTCAAACCCCGCCCGTTGCACTATTGTCGTACCTACTCCTAGCACAAGCCTGACGCTTAGTTGGAGAGGAAAGGGGAATATTAGTCATTTAACATGGCTAATATTCTTTAAAAAAAAAAAAAAAAAAGTGCAGTTCGACAAAATTGCGTGATGGAATTTGTAATATTGTCCGTTCATACAGTTATTGAACATCCCATTCATTTTCACAAAATTGCCACCGAACAAATGTTATTACGTCGTTGAAGAAAATGAGTGTTTTCGCATGCTTTCAATGCATTTAATATACAACCAAGCTGGGAATGCTGGGATTTACTCTTGAAAAGAGTTAATTAGACTTTCGTGCCGTACAGAGAGCGTACAAAGAAAATTTACTTAAACATTTTGGACCAGAAATTTACTCAATACAAAACCCCATTTAAGTAGCATATTATTTTCCTTTTGATAGTTGTTATTAATATTTATTTACTAGCTGATGCCCGCGACTTCGTACGCGTGGATTTAGGTTTTAAAAAATCCCGTGGGAAAGGAGCCTATGTCACTCTCCAGGTCTTTATCTATAGGCACCCAAGCAAAAATCACATCAATCCGTTGCACCGTTGCGACGTGATTGAAGAACAAACCAACAAACAAACACACTTTTGCATTTAAGGATAAGGATTCACTCCCCAATGATATAGGATACCAGATAAGTGACCATGTTACAAGTACCTACCAGGAGGACAAAAACAAGAAACAAATCACTTCGTATCAGTTGGACAAGTGCATAGACAAACCAGATGCAGGCTCCCACACATCCACGGCTTCCCTAGTCTGCGGTGGAGGCTCATACACCGCTTCATTTGACACCACCTACACGGTTGTGCGGTCCTCGTATCAGATAGTTTTAGGGTTACGTGGGCAAGTGTGAAATCCTTGCCTCAACGTTTCTCAACGTTCGTGACGAACATCCAATGTCAGAAAGTTTGCGCTGCCTCTCAGTTGCAGTTAAAATAAATAAATAAAGCCTTTGTTCCAATTCAATCATATGGTTTTATACAATTTGTCACAAGAATTACAGTTGAGTTACCATTATGGCAATTAGAAGTACTTACATATTAATATTAACTATTATTTTAAACATTATTTAATAAACGAATAAAATAAAATAAAATAAAAAATTTACAAAATTCAAACAAATATGCAATATGACATTCGTAATAATTTTATAGGTAGGTACAATTATATAAGTTTTATAGCAGTTTTTTTTAAATTAATCATGATTATTAAAAAAAAAATTAAAATAATCACATAGTCTGAGATTTATAATAATAAGTTGTAGTCTCAGTAGCAGTTACACAAATTCAAACAATAGATACCTATAGACTTACATGAAAGCTTTTTACTAAACAAAATAACAGGCATAATACGCTGCTTGCCTTCATTGTATACTTCATTGTTTCTGGCAAAGTGAAATCACATCCCGTACTTCGCAATCACTTCCCGAGATGAAGCCGCAGGCGAGCCTAAAGCGAAATAAACATAACCTCGCGATCCGCGCATTACGTGCATCCGGCGAGCTTTCGTCCGGCGCGCGCCATTGTCCGCCGGATGTCTTGCGGTCGCACGCAATTTCACAACCTCTGCACTCATGCTAGCTTGGTAGGTATGATTCGTTTGCACGGCATGGCTACAAAAAAAATGGCAGTCCCTGTTTGAACCCAATTGAACCCTCGTAGCTTTAGTTTTGAGTACGTATTAATTATCACCACTATATTATCATACTAATAAGAAATTTGACCATCAGTAAGCGTAATATCGGCACTTAGACACGTGATGTTGAAGTTACCCATCCCATAATCACCGAACGCGTTTTTTGAAGTTTTTACTTTCAAAAACTTAATTAGGTACCTAAATTGGATTTTCTTATGTTATAAAGGTAGCTCGCTTTTGTTTAACCGTCATTAAAAAAGAGAGTGAGGTGAGAAAAAAGGAAGTAGATATTAATAAATTATTTATTTATTAAACTTTAAAGCGAACTTTGTTCAATGAAATAAAAATTTTCATTCTGTCCATGGACGACTACTTGAATATCATGTTAATTTTTTAAATGAAATTTAACCTCGCCTCGAGAAATAAATCCACTTTATTTATTTTCCAACGTGATTATTAATTTCCACTTGTGAGTTGTAATAATATCCAATAAGATAAGTGCTTCAATAATTCATTGTGCAGGAGTCTACAAAGTGTACGTGCTACGTAGATACAGGACATATTATCAAGGTCTGATATTTATAACCTGACCGCACGTTAGAGGTCAAATTCGAGCTTATACTTAAGGATTCTTAAGCTGATTTGGCTCACAATGGTACTAGGTGATTATGGCCTCTAGGCGGTCGAATAAACGAAAACAATGTACAAATCAGTGCGAATTGATTGGCCGTGGCGCCTGATTACACCACATCAATCATCTCTGATGTTTCAATAACGTTACGGATTAGCCGAGAGGATGGTTGAGGTGCAAATACTTTTTGTCCCCGACCTACCCCGATGACGCTACAGACACGGCCTTCCATCTTATTTATGCACTTATAAATAAACTTTATCTTGTCTGCTCATTTAACAATACTTATTGTGCATAAATATATCTTTGCAGTATATTGTAAATCATAATAACAATTTTATTGATACGAGTAGTACCTACCTACACAAATATTATTTCATAAAAGTTTATATACGAAAAGCTCTTGATTATTTCGTAACTTGACTTGGATTTATAATCTATACATATTTTCTACTTATTAATCATTCGGCATGTTGATAAAGTGGACTGTGGACACTTTTATTTAATCGTATAAAGTGCTTTTTAATAATAACTGGAAATCCCAAGATAGCTTGGAAACTTAGATAATAATATAAGAAAGAAATGTTAATAAAATCTATACTATTAAGTATATAATATATGCGAAAGTGTGTCTGTCTGTCTGCCTGCTAGCTTTTTGCAGTCCATCCGTTTAACTGATTTTGATGTTTAGTATAGTGAGTTTACATCCTTAGGACGGACATAGGCTACTTTTTATCCCGGAAATTCAAAAGGTTGAATTTTCAAAAATCCTTTCTTAGTAGATGTCTACGTCATAATAGCTATCTGCATGACAAATTTCAGCCCGATCCGACCAGTAGTTTGAGCTGTGCGTTGATAGATCAGTCAGTCAGTCACCTTTTCTTTTTATATATTTAGATAATTCGCAATGGCTCAAGGGGGTTCCATTCATTTCATTCGATCGTTGACTTATTGCTTCCCGGGCGGTTCAATATGTCACCCGATAACTGAATAACAATGTTACTGCATAGTGTATGTAAATTATTTTATTACAGGCTGAGAATCTTTCCTTTGCAATTATGTAGGTAAAGTATAAATGCATAAAATTTTAAGAACGCACTCGTCGTTGCTCCATCTCTATTTTTTATGTCCTTTAAGGAACTCACTCCCTTTAAGGACTTACAGCCGTACTCAGAGTCGCTTAATCGTTACTTAAGTTTAGTTAAAACGAGACAGAGATCTCTCACGTAAATCTGTCTTGTTTTAACTCAATCTTACGTAACGATTAGCGACTCTGAGTACGGCTGTAAAATTGTACTTTTGACATGACAGTTGACACATAATAGCAAAAATGGCAAGTGCTTTCTCAACCTATATCGCGACTATTCGGTCAACCTGTGAGAGTTCACTGTTAGACAAAGCCCTTCTCTAATGAGTCCAACCACACCGAATCATCGCCATCCTCATCACCATCCCACCAGTCGCTTCCCGTCACCATCTTTGTATCTGTCGGTCCGTCGTGCTGGAGTGCGCCCCATAGGTACCTACTACGGTTGCTTACTACCCCTACAATAAGTATGGCCTGTCCACTACTAATTCAGCTTGCTTCTCAGACCAGGGGGCGTTAGGAACCCTCGTAGCTTTGTTTTTAAGTTTACGTAATTAATCAGCACCATCACAATATCACAAATTGAACAATAATAATAATTGACAATCGAAAAGTGTAGAGTACCTATCAGTACCCATATTATAAGTGTGAAAGTGTGTTTGTTTGTTGGTTTGTCCTTCAATCACGTCGCAACAGAGCAACGGATCAACGTGAATTTTTCCATGGGTATAGTTAAAGACCTGGAGAGTGACACAGGCTGTTTGGCCCTGGAAATCAAAGAGTTCCCACGGGATTTTTGAAAATCTAAATCCACGCGTACGAAGTTGCGAGCATCAGGAATAAATGCTTTGAGTTTGAATAGTTTGGGCTACCTTGGTTACTCTGCGGATCTCTTTTCCGATCTTATCCCCTTACTTATTTACCCTCTTGTTAAATTTAAGTTCCTACATCTGTATGCCGAAGCAGTTTGTGTTTATTATTACAATAAACCTTTGTTTGATCGCTTAGTAACTTGTAACTCAAAGTTTTTCAGTCGACTAACGAGTCCCCAAACGACCTCGAATTTAAATCAGAAAGGACAAGAAAACGGAGCCCCACGAAACTGGATACGCGACCCTATTGCCCTTCGACTCTTTTTACGTTTTAAAGGGTCTTTTGTAACGGTAACGGACTCCTTGTGAGAAATGCGGCCGAGTTGTGACTGTGTATACCAGTATTGCCAGAGTTCACGACAGTTAGGGACCTTCTAACAAAACGTTGCGGCTTCAACGTCACAAGCAGGCGCCAAAATGTTAGTACATTTGACGCCTAAAATCTACGCCCTAAAGTTTTTCGCCTTATTTTTCTTTGATTTTACGTCACCTAATATTTGACAGATGTCGATTCAGGATCAAACCGAGAGTTCCCTCACTCTAGTACACTCTGGTATTGCGCTGGGTAGGTAACGTTGACCCAGGTCGGTAACTGGACTTTTCGTTTCCTCCGTTCTTTGGAAATATCTACTTAGTTATCACAAGATTCACAACATCGACAGTCGGAATCCTAGACTCAGTCGGGTAGAATGTGGAAGGATCTGGGAGCCACTGCATTATTCATTATCATCGTCAACCGATAGACGTCCACTGCTGGACATAGCTCTCTTGCAGAGACTTCAGTCTTGCGCTATCTGAATCCAGCGCGCGGCTCCTTGCGACTCGTTTGATGTCGTCTATCCAGTATCCACCTAGTGAGAGGTCTTCCAACGCTGCGCTTTCCGGTGCGAGGTCGTCATTCTACCACCTTAGAACCCCAAAGTCTATCATGTACTTGAACTATGTGCCCATGTCTTTTGCCACTTCAGCTTCACAAGCCGCTAAGCTATGTCGGTTACTCTGGTTCTCCTCATTTCTGATTTGATAACTGCATTCCGAGGAAACACCTACCATTATGAGATTAATGGAATGGTAACGACCCTCATTAATGAGGAGTAACGGTAGCGTCTTACGTCCAGCGCAGTTGTCATTTCGACAACTAATAACCAGGAGATCATAATTTATAAGGCGGGCCGAAACCGCTTTTTACCTCGCCGTCGCCGACGTCTGGGAATCCGCAACAAAGAGCGGCCAGGATTCCGTTTTGCATTCCGCGAGTATTCTCGTGAGGACGCCTGCGAATTCGATGTTTCCAAATCGAAATTTGCACTGAATCGATCGAGAGCCGTCCGCATGTATAATAGATGCCGGGACGTTTCCCACGCAAATCGCGCGATTAGGATTACTTCTTAAGTAATTAGTTAATACCTATATAGGCACTGAGGACAAACCTCTGTGGATAATAAATTAAAAAAAAAACCGTTGAAGTGATTGACCCATGACCGCTCGTGACCCACTTCTAAAGCAATAAACCACCCCATCAAATTTCCTCGCAAGAGTTTCGCGAACGCACAATTCGATCGATTTTGGTCTTTTTAGCCTCACAGCCACATAGGGTCCGTTGCATTCCCAGGTTTACGAGCATCTCGGCTGACCGACGGCTGACAGGGCGGTCGTAAAAGAGCAGATTTTATTTCTTATTGTTCGCCTTTCGCGAAATCTAATTGAAGTTGGCAGGGCTTACCCGCCGGAGCCTTTACGCGTTTTTTAGGGTTCCGTACCTCCAAAAGAAAAAGAAACCTTTATAGGATCATCAGTTCGCTGTCTGTCTGTCAAGACCCACTTTCTCAGGGACGCGTGGAGATGTCAAGTTGAAATATTCAGTGGCCCTACCGCGGTTGTTTGACAGCTACAATGTCACGATCGCAATCATCTCTGATTGGTTCATGCTCGCTCACTATTGGCCACAATGCATTGTTGCAACAAGAATCGCACAAATTCAGCCAATAAGAACAATTGAGATTGTAATAATGATTGATGCAGGTTTTAGACAATCGCCCTACTGGTTTACAATCTCTTGTTGAAAAGCTGTGAAAATATCAACTCCCATCGGCGGTGTTCCCATTAGATTACAACATGGGGTTATTGAAGAGGCGGACCAACAAATTCCTGAAAGGCTGACAACGCTTTGGCGGTTCCTTTGGTACTGAAAATGTTTATGGACGGCGGTAATCACTTAACATCAGGTGACCCGCCAGCTTTAAAAAAATCAAGCTTTACACTCGTAAGAGACTCAAACCCTATACTTCCCATTGACCTAGAATCATAAAATTGTGTAAGAAGCAGTGTCTTACTTATAACACAAGTGAAGGAACAAATCCAAAAACATTTTGTAGTAGTTATAATTATTATATCACATAAAAATTTATATTTGCAGTTGGAGATAGCAATTAAATAATTACACGTATCATTGCAAGATACGGAACCCTGGGTGCGCGCTTCGACTCGCACTTGACAGGTTTTTAATTTTACTGCTTGCGTACGCTGAATTATATCCCCGCGAACGATAATGACACCTAACCAGAATTTGTTCATTACTTTTTATCACATATTAAAAGTTTAAACGGTTCGTGTGAAAATAATGTTCGAACGTAGAGATTTTGTAGTACCTATTTTTGACAAAAAAATCTAAAAAAATCCTATTGTATTTTTTCTTAAGACCCAAAATTCACGCCAACGAAGTCGCGTTGTATAACCGACAGTAAACTAATTAATACATAGGTACTTACTTAATCTTTAATTTTTCAAGTTTACCATATTTGTTTATACAAATTGTTGTCAATCGTAAAATTATTGGATATATGTACTTATTTATACCTACACAAAAAATATCTACCTAATGTGCAAAATATATTATAATGATTAATGTTTCGTCAACCCGTTTAAATTTTGATTAATTCATACTTTTAGACCCGTTTTGGAGGCTGACTTCCTACCTTTTGTAGGAGCAAAAAACTATTTAAAAGTGGCCAATTATTCGTACGTGATTTCGAGCTAATTACAACTGGTACACGTTTATCGGCTTTATTTTGTTCTACCGTAAGTCTAAACACTTTTTGTGGCTGTTGGAACTTTTCTTTTCTGTGCAAACATAAAGAAAACAATGATAAAAACTACTACAGCCTTCTTTTTCTGTAAAAATAGTAACAGACTAGCTTATGCTCGCGACTTCGTCCGCGTGAACTACACAAATTTCAAACCCCTATTTCACGAATTTTCAAAATTTCTTAGCAGAAGCCTACATAATAGCAATCTGCATGCCAAATTTCAGCCCGATCCGTCCAGTAGTTTGAGCTGTGCGTTGAAAGATCAGTCAGTCAGTCACCTTTTCCTTTTATATATTTAGATTAAGATTTTGGTAAAAGTAAATGGGATCCCAATTACAATAACGTAAAAAAATAAAAGTCTATGTACAGATATTTCATTGAATATTATTGTTTAAAAAATACCACACTGCCCTTGCCGAATCGAGGGCCCATAACGACAGATATTGAATACTCTAATCTTTTGACATAACTAAATTACGATCATATTATGTAGAATAGGGAGGTACTTCTTTCTGTACGTTTATAAGATTGGCATAGAAACTACGACCGTTTATAATATGAATAGAATGTTCTAGCATTAGGCCTACAGTAAGTACCTATAGTTTAATCCGAGTGTATTGTGAGCATTGATATAATAAGCCATAGATACACAGCTCTTTAGAAAATGTAATCCTAAAAATGACTGGTCAAAAAAAATTATGCGAATTTAGGTTAATGTTGGAAAAAGCCCTGTTTGTGAAGAGGTATGTACTCTATGTAGCACCAAATAGTTAGTGCCATAGATTATTTCGTTGTCTATGTTACTTGACAAACGGTCCTTCGAGTTCGCAGAAGTTTTTTAAGAGTTTTTTCCACGATCAGCTGTTCACAGAGTTGTTACTTGTTACATTCGAGTTTTAAACAAATAATCTCCTACTAGTATCAGGCGAGGCTACGAGGCTCATTATTTTAACACGTTTTTATTAAATCGCTTTCTTGTCGGTCTGTTTGTTTGTTTGTCTGTTTGGCACTCTGCAATCGAATTTAACTAACTTCCCGATGAGCTAGGCTTGAAATTTCGAACATAGGATGGAACTGGATGACAATGTCAACAGATCAGTCTTAACTCCTAACCTCAGCTTACCGGGATGTTACGGGTATTATCTAAGGCTGAGTTTGTTGTGCGCTCTTCTCAGACCTGGGCGCGTTTGGAACCCTAGTAGCTTTAGTTTTAAGTTTACGTAATTAATTATGTATCACCATTACATTATTATCTTACAAGTTCCACAATTTAACAATCAAAAAGTGTACAATTTAAAAACATAGATGGCTAACTTTTATGCCCGCGACTTCGTCAGCGTGGACTACACAAATTTCGAACTCCTATTTTACCCCCTTAGGGGTTAAATTTTCAAAAATCCTTTTGTAGCGGATGTCAACGTCATAATAGCTATCTGCATGCCCAGTAGTTTCAGCAGTTTGAGCTGTGCGTTGATAGATCATTTCGTTTTATATATTTAGTTTAAATTAGATAACACCTTGTATAGACTCGTAATGTTTTCATGTGTCTGTCTATATCTGTCTGTATCTATGTCTGTGAGTCACTTAGTATTCGGCACACACACGTCTGCGTCACAGGCCTATCGGAAACCCGGCGGCTCAGCGCGTACTAAAACACGTCGTGCTCACTCTTGTATGACCATTTATTTATGATCTACACCTTTGTGTCGAGCCTTTGTACTAATTCAACACGTTGCTTTTGGAAGGTCCATGTGATTCTTAGCTTAAGGCGAAATGGGATCGCAAAAGTATGGAATAGTCTGGGCCGCTCGAGTGTAAATTTGTTGCACGCTTTTTATAAATATTTATATTTAAAGGAGATCGCCCGTGAACGGGCCCTCGTTTGTGGCCGCGTCGTATCAAGACTTAAATTAATTTTTAAAATGTGTTATTTTTTACGATTATATGTTTTATTACGACTTTTCTTTCACTCTATTATTGAAAATATCCACAATTACAGTTAGAATCGTAAACATCCATTTATTTTGAAGAAGAATTAATTAAAAATAACCTCAATATCAGCAGCATAAAAAATAAGATTTCTTTATAATCAGGGTGAATACATGGAAATCGTTCGCAGAATATAAAAAGATAATTATTTGTCTACAAAATAAAATTGAAACCATGGTGACATAACAACACTAGGAGGGCCCCTCCTAAGCCCCTCCAAAGCTCCTAAGAAAATGGGGAATCTCCTTTCTATGTGCTCTGTTACTATAAAACAATAGGTACCGTAGTCCCGCCCAGTGTACTAAACGTTGAACGTAAATACGAAGTTTTATTGAAATTGGTTTTAATGTCAATCGAATAAAACTGGGTTTTCTACTAATGGTCGTGTAAAACCTAAATTCACGCGTACAAAGTCGCGGGCATCCGCTTGTATTACGTAATTTTAAACATGAAACCTTACACAGAGCACAGACGTATTGTCTTTATAAGTAACTGTCACTCAGTAATAATAAGAGCAGACTTCTTAATTTTTTTACGAGGTCTTCATAACGCCGCGCCGCTGACGCATCCCTTTCCCTTGTTCAATATTCATCGCTCTCCGTGATGCTGTTCATTATTCATGGCGAATACCCTATACCTACTGTAGTAATTTTACCATCTATGAGAAGTACATTTTTGTTCCGTTTGCTTTGGAGACCTGGGACCATTAGTGGTAGTATAGTACGCGACAGGTCGAGCTTTCGGGGTATGAGGAGATGCTCCGCACACAAGCACGTCACCCGCGCTCGCCCGCACCAGGTTAGCGTGGGGGCTGTGCGGGTGTGCGGGACGGTCCCTTCCCGATTGCCAGCTTGACCTGTCTCGGACTATACTACCATTCATCATGGTCCCAGGTCTCCACGGCAAACGGAACAAAAATGTACTTAGTACAAAGCTACTGTAGTAATTTTACCTTCTACGAAAAGTACCTATGTAGTAAGTGTCTATAAGATGTGGGTAGTTTTCGCAAAAGTATAAATGTTAGCATTTTCGCCGGCCCACTACTGAGCACGGGTCTCTTCTAAGTATGAGAAGGGTTTCGGCCATAGTCCACCTACATGCCTTTGAGAACATTATGGAGAACTCTCAGGTATGCAGATTTTCTTGTGGTTTCCTTCATCGTTAAAGCCAGTGATATTTAATTTCTAAAAACGGTACCTATATTACGGTGAATATATCTGTCCTTCTGACGGTTTTAC
Organism: Maniola hyperantus; assembly: GCF_902806685.2. Lineage (NCBI taxonomy): Eukaryota > Metazoa > Arthropoda > Insecta > Lepidoptera > Nymphalidae > Maniola > Maniola hyperantus. The sequence continues at coordinate 1,872,099 of NC_048552.1, read as the reverse complement.
TTGGTTTTGACCTCCTGAATTTTGGTAAAATGCTTTGAGTACCTACCTACTTACATGAGAAATTTCAAGTTTCTAGACCAAACGGATTGAGTTGCACGTTGATATGTCAGTTAGTCACTCTCCAGTGTAATGATACTTACCAATTTAGTACCTTTGAGAACGTTATGGAGAACTCTCAGGTAGGTATGCAGGTTTCCTCACGATTTTTTCCATCTCCGTTAAAGCGAGTGATATTTAATTTCTTAAAACGGTACCTACCTTACGGTGAATACATATATGAAAGAAAGAAAGAAAGAAAAAACGATTATTTATTAAAGCTGTACCACACATTACCAGTTAGAACTGGTTAGGTTATCCCGGCGCCTCTAATACTTGAGTAGTAAAGTCAAAAGACCTCAAGTAGAAGAAGCGCCGGAATAAAGTATGTCATGTGTGGCACAACTCGAAAAAAAAGGTGTCTACTCAGCATAAATGCCATATGTCTTGCACAAGCACAAAACCATACAGCGCTGGTTTTCACTAGGAACCCTGATTCGTGTGGCGCCACGGAATTATTTTAATTGTATTTATCTAATATATCTGTCCTTCTCACGGTTTTGCTTGGTTTTGACCTCCTGAATTTTGGTAAAATGCTTTGAGTACCTACCTACTTACATGAGAAATTTCAAGTTTCTAGACCAAACGGATTGAGTTGCACGTTGATATGTTAGTTAGTCACTCTCCAGTAAAATGATACTTACCAATTACTGAAATTGGTTGTTCCAATCAAATTCCAGACATGTCAATTTCGATTGTTCGACCACTGACGTCAGCTGGCCGCAGTCCGCACCAAGTGCGAGATTCAACAAACATCTTCGTGTTTGGAATATGTATGGCTGATGTTACATGTCGATAGGATGTTTACCACATTTATGACATTTTTGTGATTAGGATTGCAACGATGACGTAACGAGGCGGCCAACGGGACGGGCCGCGCGTCATCGCTGCGAGAAACTTCGAGAAGCTTCACTGCCCCGCTACCCGCGCCGCGCGTACGCCCCGCGCGTACCTAGCACACCACCGTCACCGCGCCGGCTTGCCTGCCTGCAGCCGGCTATAAATAGCTGAGCCCGTCCACGGACAGGCAGTCCACTCGTGACTGTCTGGGGCGCTCGGCCTGATCTTAATCGTGGGTCGATACCAGACAGTTCTCGTGGGCACTGGGGGTGCTAGTCATACCTCGGCTTCAGAAGCCAGGCTTGCGTAGCATCACCGTCCGCCACTCCCCCTCGTCCCCTCGTAGGTGCCTTCCGCGCACTCCCCGCGTACCGCGTAAGCAGCCGACGGCGGCTGACAGCTCGCGCATCAAACCTGGCAGTGTTGCCCGCTGCCAGGGGAAAATCTCCCCGGCTCCCTCAGAGCCGGTGCGGTAGCAGATAAGGATAGAATATGTACGTTAGTTGTTAAGGGAATAAAACATAGTTATTGTCCGTGTTACCAATGTTTAATTTCTAATCTCCCCACAAAGTAGGGAAAACCTCGAATATAGGCTCGAACCCTATTTTAATGTAGGTAGTGAAGACGCGCTGAGGCCCAGGCGCCTTCCACTACGTTACATTTGGCGCCCAACCAAAAAACCCATCCGTTTGGGGTTTCGGGACGCGGAAAGCTAGATCGCGCCACGTCTGTAACCCGTATAAAATAAATAGGCACGCACTAAACGTACGCAGTGGTGTCACCGGTATAGGGCGAACCATCTAGAAAGCATAGCACGCTTAAATACCGTAGATTTTTCGTGGCACTACTTAGAAACGGATATAAACCCTCCAAGTGGTCCACTCGCGACTATCTGGGGAGCTCGGCCTGATCGTAATCGAGGGTCGACACCAGGTGGTACCTGTGGACGCTGGAAAAAACCCTGTCAACAAAGTCAGCTAGTGACCACTCAGGAAGCTCGGCCTGATCGTAATCGGGGTGCCGATACTGAGTGGGAACTCGCAGACACTGGAGACACTAGCCGCCCCGAAGGGGACGACTAGCTTCACCGGTTGTTCAGGGTTGGTCATAAGGGTAAATATCCGGCCGGGAGTATTAAAAATAAAGTAACCACGCGAATAGGAAATTGATACCCGCACACAGGATACCTATTCTTAAAGAAAAAGGATAGACATCCCGTCGAGATAAACAAAAGCGCTCGAAAATTCAGAGGGGAAGAATTAGGGACCGGGAGCGCCCCAAAGGCAAACCGTTAGCAGCGCGTAGGCGCTAATAAATAAAAATAAATAATACAGTCCGCGAATTGGAAACATAGAAGAAACGTAGACAGTAGAATAAACTCTAAAATAGTAGAAATAAGTTAAACAGATAGCTAGGAAGAAGATTTTTTTTTTAACAAGATATAGTACTTAGTAAGCCGAGTAAGAAAATACAATAAAAACCCAAGATAGTATAAATAAAGTAGATAGTAATTACTAACAAACAAACAAGAACAAAAACATGCCCACAGCTTGGATATACAAACTTAACAAACAAGAACTGACCGAAGAATTAGAAACCAGGAATATCGAAGTCCCAACCACAAGTACAGTAGAGGAACTACGCAAACAGTTGTCACAGATAATCAAGACCGAGGACGAAACATCTCAAGAGAGTAACATGTCGAGCGAAAGCGAAATAAAAGAATTCGACAAAGCAATATCTCGATGGAAAATACAATTTGACACGACAGGGGACGCCGTAGAATTCCTAGAAAGAGTGGAAGAACTGGCCGAGACCCTAGGGGTCAATAAAAACAAAATAGTACAAGTAATACCGAGATGTCTTCACGGAAAAGCATCACAGTGGTACCGAAATAATAAACAACATTGGGAAAACTGGGACGACTTCACAAACGCCTTCAAACTTTACTATTACCCAAGTAATTATGAAAGGAATCTATTAGAAACAATCATCAACAGAAGACAACGAATGCAAGAAAAATTCGTAAACTACCTAACCGAGATACAAACACTGATACGGAGGTACGGGAAATTAACTCCAACCGAACAGTTAGAAAGGATTTATGACAACATGAAACCAAACTACCAATACTACATAAAGAGGAAGGACTTCAATACAATGGCGGAACTAATACAACTGACAGGGGATTACGAGAGAATAAATGTAGACCGATACAGGGACACATATAGAAGATCCGGATACACAAGAAGAGAAAATCGAGCAGGAAATACCAACAATTATACGAAATACCAAGGACCGGAGGAACACAAGACAGAAGGAAAAAAAATCCATGCTAACTACGATCCAGAGACATGCTCCTACAAGTGCGGAAGAAGAAACCACACAAGGCGAGAATGCCAAGCGAAGCAAGTGATCTTCTGCACCCGATGTGGACTGCTAGGAAAACTGACCCGAGATTGTTGCAATGCAAAAGAAAAAGGAAAAACAGAAAATTACACAACAAAAACCAAAGACAAGAAGGACAATAGAATATTCATAGACGTGAAAATATACGGAAAACCTTTCAGAGCATTGATAGACACGGGCTCAACTAACTCATACATCAACAAAGAAATAATGGACACCATCAAAGACAGGGTAAAAGGAACAATAAATAAAACACACACAATCAAATTGGCAGATGGATCAAAAATAGAAACAAAAGCAGCTCTAAACGTGGAAATAGACATAAAAGGACGGCCCATAACACACCAAGTAATCTACCTACCATCGACGACGGTAATGATCATAGGCATGGACCTCCTATCCAGACTAGGACTCGCAATAAACTGGACCGAGACAACATGCGAACAAACAAACATAGAAAAAACAGAAACCAAGGTCGACACAGAGACGAACCTAACAACAAAACAATACAAAGAACTACAAAACGTATTACAAGAAGAATTTGAAAAGGCCGATAAAAGCCCAAAAGGAAACAACTGGATAAAACATAAAATAAAATTAAAACACAAAGAACCCATTAAACAAAAATACTATCCGAGAAATCCGAAAATGCAAGAAAAAATAAACGAACACGTGAACAAAATGTTAGCAGAAGGAATCATAGAAAGATCAGACAGTCCATACAGTTCACCGATAGTCATGGCAAAGAAAGACAACGGCGAATATCGATTTTGTATAGACTTCAGAAAACTGAACGAAATCACGGAAAAAGACGCGTACCCACTACCCCAGATAGATAATACACTTGAGAAATTGAACAAGGGAAAATACTTCTCCAAATTCGACCTAAAGAACGGGTATTGGAACGTCAAACTAGACGACGCGAGCAAACCACTCACAGCATTCACAGTCCCGGGAAAAGGACTATTCCAATTCAAAGTAATGCCTTTTGGACTACACTCGAGCGGCGCAACATTTCAAAGACTACTAGACAGGGTAATAGGCCCAGAACTAGAACCAAACGCATATGTGTACTTAGATGACATAATAGTATGTAGTAAGACGTTCGAAGAGCACATATTACACGTAAAGGAAATATTCCGAAGAATTCGAGAAGCAGGCCTAAGAATTAATAAAGAAAAATGCGAGTTCTGCAAACACCAAGTAGAATATCTGGGTCACATAGTTACAAAAGAAGGACTAAAAATGAACGAGGGAAAAATCCAGGCAATTAAGGAACTAAAAGCCCCTAGTAACACCAAAGACGTCAGACGATTCATCGGAATGACTTCATGGTATAGGAAGTTCATACCGAAATATGCAGAGGTGACAGCACCGTTGGTAAAATTATTAAAGAAAGACACAAAGTTCGACTGGGGAGAAGAACAGCAAAAACAATTCGAGAGAATAAAAACCTTATTAATGGAAGACCCAATACTGACACGAGCAGACTTCTCCAAACCATTCATACTACAGACAGACGCGAGCGACACAGGCCTGGGAGCAGTACTTATGCAAGAAAACGAAGGAGAACATAAGATAGTAATGTACGCGAGCCGAACATTACAACCACCGGAAACCAGATATACAACTACAGAAAAGGAATGCCTCGCAGTTATATGGGGAATAAGGAAAATGAGACCGTTCCTAGAAGGATACCACTTCACGGTGATAACAGATCACCAAGCTCTTAGGTGGTTAAACACCCTGAAAAATCCATCAGGCAGGTTAGCAAGATGGGCATTGGAGCTACAACAGTATAACTTTGATATAGTGTACAGACCGGGGAAACAAAACGTAATAGCCGACGAACTGTCAAGGAACCCAGGTTGTGCAACAACGATCGAAGACAGAGACTGGTACACACAAAAATTCAGCAAAATAAAGAACAATCCCGAAACAGACCCAGACTACCGGATTGAAGAAGGAAAACTCTACAGGAGAATAAGCAACCCAAAATATGGGGGAAAATTAGACCCAGCGACAGAATGGAAGCTATGCGTAAAAAACACAGATAAACACAGAGTCCTAGCACAAAATCACGATGAGCCAAATGCAGGACACCTAGGAATATACAAGACATTTAATAAGGTAGCACAACGATACTACTGGCCAGGATCGTTCAGAGACGTAGCCACATACATAAACAAATGCCAGATCTGTCAAAAACATAAAACCTCACAGGAAAAAAAACCAGGACTAATGCACATCAAGAACGCAGGAGAACCCTGGGAAGTAGTAACGACTGACCTCATAGGACCACTGCCTAGATCCACCAAAGGATTCCAGTGGATAATAGTCTTCCATGATAAATTCACAAAATGGTCGGAAATAAAACCATTACGGACCGCAACATCGAAAACAGTTGCAAATGCACTAAAAGAATGCATCCTCATGAGACACGGCGGAATCAAAACACTGTTGAGTGACAACGCGAAAATATTTACAAGCAAACACTTTAAAGAGACACTAGCGAAATACGGCATAGAACAGAGACTAACGGCACCATACACACCTCAATGCAACCCAACAGAACGAGTAAACAAAACACTAGAGACAATGATAGCTGCGTATATAGAGAAAAACCATAAAAAATGGGACGAACACTTGACTGAATTCAATTTCGCACTGAATACATCAGTACAAGAGGCAACAAAATACACACCAGCGTTCTTACTGTTTGGAAGGGAACTGAGAAATATCCATGACGAGAACGAATTACCAACACCAGCACTAAAAGAAAGGGAAAATTTAGCAGAAATCCATGAAATAGTCAAAAATAATCAAAACCGAGCTTCCGTTCAGCAAAAATATTATTACGACAGAAACAGGCAAAACTGGAAACCGAGTGTAGGAGAACTCGTGCTTAAGAGGGAATTCCCGTTATCAAACGCCAGCAAACAATTCTGCGCGAAACTAGCCCCGAAATTCGCAGGCCCATATAAAGTAGTACAGCAAAAATCACCAGTAATATTTCTAATTAAAGCACTAGAAGGAAACAAAATATGTACGGCACACGTCAAAGACTTAAAGAGGTACTACATGTAACAAAAAAAAAAAAAAAAAAAAAAAAAAAAATTACCAGGGTACAATAAATAACGCAACTTCTGTCGGTAATATATCCATGGCACAACATTAGACGCGAAAACGCAATCTAGTCGTAACATATCCATGGCACCATAAATAATACCGCTTCTATCGGTAGTATATCCACGGCATCATACAAGCAAAAACACAATCTAGAAGTATTAGATCTATGGCATTATGAAGAATACAACTTCTAGGGGTAATGAGTCGATGGCAAATACACAAAAAAAAAAAAAAAGTTAATATCTAGTAGTAGAAAATCTAGGACGGCATACAGAGTAAATAGAAACGTCACATAAAATAAATATTTTTTTCTTAACCTACCCACAAGAGAAAAAAAAAAAAAAAAAAAAAAAAAAAAAAAATAAGGAACCACAATCTGGTAAGGAAAATTCTAGAACCACATAGAAGCGTCAAACAGAATTTTATTCTTTTTGGGACCTACCCACGAGGAAAGGAGGTAACAAGAAAAGTGAAACGAATTATCAGTCACGCATACGTGGTCATCCGTGTTCGTGTCGGAGCCGTGAATCATGGCGCAAATACTGAAGAACGAAGTAGTAATCGGGACCTGGAAAGGGAAAAGAGTGGGATATAACCCAGGGGTGAAGGTGGAGGGACCCGGCTCCCAAATCATCCGGTTATACCCACGGGGTACAGAAAGGCGAGATGGAGACAGCCCCGCGCCGGGACCATCCGACGGCGGCGACTGCCTGGAGATAGACTACCACACAGAAAATGGAGAGTACCAGGCGTTCGTCGCCGAGGTGGAGGACGCCGAAGCAAGCAAAAAAAAAAAAAAACGTAAAAAGAGGCGCCGAGGACGGAAACGCATGGGGAACCACTGGAGGGGCCTGGTCCGCCTCCCGCAGTACAAAGGAAAACTAAATTAGTAAGGTAACAAAAATAACGAAAGAAAGGGGGAACAACGAGAACAGACCAAAAAGGAAACAATAGGATACGGGGATAGGGTAAAAACGGATTACAAACAGAGAGATAACCAAGTGATTTTTACAGGTAAAAATCTCCAGAGGTGGACGGGGGATGCAACGATGACGTAACGAGGCGGCCAACGGGACGGGCCGCGCGTCATCGCTGCGAGAAACTTCGAGAAGCTTCACTGCCCCGCTACCCGCGCCGCGCGTACGCCCCGCGCGTACCTAGCACACCACCGTCACCGCGCCGGCTTGCCTGCCTGCAGCCGGCTATAAATAGCTGAGCCCGTCCACGGACAGGCAGTCCACTCGTGACTGTCTGGGGCGCTCGGCCTGATCTTAATCGTGGGTCGATACCAGACAGTTCTCGTGGGCACTGGGGGTGCTAGTCATACCTCGGCTTCAGAAGCCAGGCTTGCGTAGCATCACCGTCCGCCACTCCCCCTCGTCCCCTCGTAGGTGCCTTCCGCGCACTCCCCGCGTACCGCGTAAGCAGCCGACGGCGGCTGACAGCTCGCGCATCAAACCTGGCAGTGTTGCCCGCTGCCAGGGGAAAATCTCCCCGGCTCCCTCAGAGCCGGTGCGGTAGCAGATAAGGATAGAATATGTACGTTAGTTGTTAAGGGAATAAAACATAGTTATTGTCCGTGTTACCAATGTTTAATTTCTAATCTCCCCACAAAGTAGGGAAAACCTCGAATATAGGCTCGAACCCTATTTTAATGTAGGTAGTGAAGACGCGCTGAGGCCCAGGCGCCTTCCACTACGTTACAGGATGAGGGATTGTTATTAAAAAACGCGAACCACATACAAATCGAGGATTTAGATTTCAGTCTTCATAATCAATAGGTACCCCTAATAAATGCGAAAGTGTGTTTGTTTGTCTGTTTATTGATTTGTTGGTTTGTACGCGGGGATTTAGCTTATTAAAAATCCCGTGGGAACTCTTTGATTTTCCGGGATAAAAAGTAGCCTATGACACTTTCCAGGTCTTAAACTATACCCATGGCTAAAATCACGTCGATCCGTTGCGATGTGATTGAGGGACAAACCAATAAACCAACAAACAAACACATTCGCATTTATAATAGGGGTAGTGATTTGCTTTAATGGTGAAGAAAAACATCGAGAGGAAGCCTGCATGCCTAAGAATTCATTATAGTGTTCTCAAAGGTGTGTGAAGTCCGTCAATTCGCACTTGGCCAGCGTTGCAGACTATGGCCTAAATATTTTCATTCTGAGAGGAGACCTGTGCTTGAGTGTGGGCCCAGCAAATGGTTTGATTCTGATCATAAGTGAATTATGAATCTAACATACTTTTGCGAAAACCACTCTCATTTTAACATTTTTAACAGACTTCAAAAAGCAGGTTCTCGATTTAAAAGTTTCTGAAGTAGTTCTCTTGTTTCCTTCACGAATTCATCGAAGGCCTTCAAATATTGCACATAGGTAAACATAATATCGCAAACATTTGTCTTATTTACAGTTAATAAAGGATTTCTTTTGTATTTTGCCTTTTGTTAATATTATTATAACCTTAATCGAGTCCTCATTATAGCTGCAAGTAAAATCGATAATAATCGCCGATTGTTTATTTTTCGATGAAAAAAGTTGTCCAGAGATTGTCGTTTACATTTATTTTATTGCGTCTGCGCAGTAAAAATGTTACTTGAATGGTTTTATAGTTGCAATGTAGTTATTAATGTTTTGTTTTTATTTGTTCGCAGGTAAATATCCCCACATCGCGAGAATTCGTTCCGAGTCGACTCGCGCGCTCTATAGAGTTAGTACGAGCACGCTCATCAAATTTATTCTCCGTGAATCCAGTAAGTCCATTTATACATGAAGGAAAATAAAAATAAATGGGATTTCGTGTTCGATTCGGCCACGCATTGTCGTCTGCAATTAATATGTTTATCAAGCGAATATCTGACTTCGAGGCCGCCTGCTCTCTTGTAGGCCAATACCAGGATTCGCTGAACGAAACGTATCTTTTGTTGTCCCTATAAACATTCGAAACGCATAAATAATAAAATAAAATATCGTCGTTTTCGATTTCGAAATCGCCCGCACCAGGCGATTATGAACCGTAAGAAGTTATTACGATTACAGCAAGTGCTGCAACTGACCTAGCCCACGCGGAATGGAACACTTTCTTCTAAACTCAAAATGTAACCGTAACTATGAGGCGGACAAGCGTTTCCGGCGCCCGTGACGTCACGCCAGTCTCGCCGCGCCGCGCCGGTCGCCGCCCCTACTACGTAACCTTGGCGCAGTGAGATGCGCTCGCCGACTCGCTCACAACTCGCCCGCGCTCTCCGCACATCGCTTTCCTTTTCTTTTTTTTTATTAACACGCATCCTATTTGCGCGCGTTGGAGAGTGGAGACACTGGACGATCGGGCCGTCGATCTCGGATTCCCGGAATCTAATTCGCATTAACGCGTGTGCGTGTGCCGAAGCTTTCGATGTATTCGACCGGATGCAAAAATTATACATATCGAATACCACTTATAACGCGAAATAAAAGCAAATCGCGGGTAATTTTTCACACGATCCATGAGGGCATAGTTGCCCTAAGCGCGGCGGTCGGGGTGAGCGAACTCGCGGCCTGTAATTTCGGACCGCAAAAGGAATAAAACTCATCGAGATCGGTGATTAAAAACCTTTGTCGGTTCTACTAATATTTATATTTTAGCAATGCGGCCGACATCTAATTGGTCGCTCGTATATATCTGGCGGGTGCTAGCGCGGCGCCGACCTCCGAAGTTTCATTATCATTAGTTTTCTTGGTAGTGAAACCGTAAACAACCAATTTTTATGTGGAGTCGTTTATGTCCAAACGTGACGGTGTCCCAACGCGCGGCCCGACAAAGATGCGATGGAATAATCCATTTCCCCTTCGTTAGTCTAGACTCTAGGGCTTGAGCTCCGGAGTTCCGGTTTTCGTGTAACTCCGGCGTTTCGAAAGATTACAGGTTGCTTTATAAAACCGGAGTTGTCGTGAACATAACCGGAGTTTCGATTTTCATTTTAGAAAAAGTCGAGATTTTTTATCGGTTACATATTGTATAGTACAGAATTTTATCGATGGAAAACATTAAAAAAAATCTTACTACAGTTTCCTTGTCGTTCTTCTAATTGATTTGTTTAATGAACATTTAATATTAAAGCGCAAGAAATATTCAAATCAAACGCATTATTTAATCACATTATTATTTTTTCAATGAAGCTTCGAAACACCGGACTGAGCATCGAAAACCGACGCCGCCGTTGAAAAATAGTCCGATTTTCAAGCCCTGGGTCACACGATAGACTCGATCGACGGGTATAGTAATTGTTTCATTCCGTTGTTCAATATAGCTCTAAAAATAGAGGCAAAATTATAAATTATTGCAGGTAGGTAGGTATAGGCAACTAGTTTGAACTGCCCATTGCGGGTACCCACTCTCGATCGCCCAAGGTCTGGGATATTGAACTTGGCCGGAGCAACAGCACGGCAAGGTCCGACGCGAAAGAGACGGCTACACTATCACTCATTGTTATGGGGGAAATGTCGCAGCCACACGCGCGCCTTCGGGCGATTGATTATCTTCAATTTTAATTTTAATTTTATTCATTTACTAGAGAATGCCTGCGACTTCGTCCTCGTGGATTTAGGTTTTTAAAAATCCCGTGGGAACTCTTTGATTTTCCGGGATAAAAAGTAGCCTATGTCCTAACCCGGGATGCAAGCTATCGCTGTACCAAGTTTTTTTTTTTTTTTTTTTTTTTTTTTTTTTTTTCAGATACAAGTTAGCCCTTGACTGCAATCTCACCTGGTGGTAAGTGATGATGCAGTCTAAGATGATAGCGGGCTAACCTGGAAGGGGTATGGCAGTTTTTATTAAACCCATACCCCTTTGGTTTCTACACGGCATTGTACCGGAACGCTAAATCGCTTGGCGGCACGGCTTTGCCGGTAGGGTGGTAACTAGCCACGGCCGAAGCCTCCCACCAGACCAGACCAGAAATTTAGAAATTATAAAATTCCAAACCCCTGCCAGGAATCGAACCCGGGACCTCCCACTCTTAAGACCACAGCGCTCACCACTGCGCCAGGGAGGTCGTCAATCGTCGTCAAGTTTCGTCAAAATCGGTTGAACGGACGGGCTGTGAAAGGCTAGCAGACAGACAGACAGACACACTTTCGCATTTATAATATTAGTATGGATTTGTAATCAACAGCGTTACAGATAATATAATTTTACATAATATCAGACTTAAAATGAGGCCAAATAGGATTACAATTTTGTTTAACAGATTACTTAAAAAATTAATTATAACAGTACGTTTGAAGAGACCAAATAATTTAAGCAAGACTGAACTTAACTTTTAACTTTCAATGACTGAACCTTCGGTTTCTAAGTTCTAATACGCTCGGTATGCGATGCAGAGCCGCCAGTTATAGAGAGATCCCGTATAAGCTCGATACGCACTTCCTCAAAGTGTGATCAAGCAAGAAAGAGACGAAAATTTATTTCACTTTATGGGTGAAAAGGACGGCTATACGAGGACAAGTGCGTTGCAGCCGACAGGGACGAGAGAAGTGCATTGCGCTGACGCATCGCGATCGTCTACACGCTGGTCTTTTTGGAGCAAGATCCCAGTACCGCCAGACGTTACTTATATTCTGAGAAACAAAATGTGTGGGATAGAGTAGTGTGTATTAATTATTAAGTACGCATATCTGCTAGCTTGTGCCGTGATTTATTTTTTGGTATCAGCTACGAAAAGTACTTATTTAAAGACATTTTCTTAAAATCGGACTGCTGATTTTCATGTATGTTGTACAGAATATTGTTAATAATTAATATTCAATACTGCCAGACACTTTCCGTCGGCGGTAATATCTACCAGACGCTTTAAAGCCTGCAAAAAATAACATAATTAATCTTACTTATAAGTGAGTCGTAATTTTTATAATATGACTAGCTTATGCTCGCGACTTCGTCCGCGTGGATTACACAAATTCCAAACCCCTATTTCACCCCTAATTTTCAAAAATCCTTTCTTAGCGGATGCCTACGTTATACATAATAGCTATTTGCATGACAAATTTCAGTCCGATTCGTCCAGTAGTTCGAGCTGTGCGTTGATAGAATAAGATAGATCAGTCAGTCACCTTTTATATATTTAGATACTTAGGAAATACATAAAAATCTGCTGCAGACATTAAGAAAAGTGTGTAATGTTTTTACGTACCTTCAGCAACTGATATCTTTAAATTGGCCCAAGGTACAAGCTAGCAAATTAAAAGCGTACATTAAAAGTATACACCAGCGCTACTCCAAGCCACGCGTATTGTTTCTCAGGAAATAAGGAACGTCTGGCGGCATTGGGATCTTGGACCATTTTGTCAGCTTTGCCCCCGCGGCTTTCATTCTCGATGTTTATTAACAGTATAGGCGAAACGACGCTAGTGAGTTGCGCTAGTCGGCTAGTATCAATCAAGAATCTCGTAATTAAATACCTACACCCGTCTGACCGGTCGTCCGATTTGGCATTTATATGTTCCCACGCGGTTGATGTCATTTTAATTATGAATGGCGGCCTTCGGGCAGGGATGCCGCGGCGCGCTCCCGCCCGTACACTGACCCACTGCCTGTGACCGTGTTTCTCTCGCGAAACATTTTCGCTTTGTCAGCGTCCACCCGCGGCGTACTGGCGGCTACGTATACAAATCATCAACATCATCATTATCAACCAAGTCAAGTCTGAATCCAGCCGCTCCCTGCGACTCATCTGATGTCGTCCGTCCACGTAGTGGGGGTCTTCCAATACTGCGTCTTCCGGTGTGAGGTCGCCATTCCAGTACCTTGGGACCCTAACGTCTATTGGCTGTACGAACTATGTGCCCTGCCCATTGCCAGCTATGTTTGGAGTTTCTCTATGTGATCAAATCAGAAATGAGGAGATCCGTAGGAGAACTAGAGTAACCGACATAGCTCAACGGGTTGCGAAGCTGAAGTGGCAACTTCATCATAATCAAGCAATAGACGTCCACTGTCCCATGTCCAATGGGTCTCTTGTAGGGACTTCCACACGCGACGGTCTTGCGCCGTCGTAATCCAGCGGCTCCCTGTGACTTGTTTGAGGTCATATTATGTCCATCTAGTGGGAGGTCTTTTAACGTCACGTGTACCGGCGCGGGGTCGCGATCCTACCACCTTGGAACCCCGTCTATCGGTTTTTCGAAATACAATCGAAATCTATATGTATAATAAAAAGAAAAGGTGACTGACTGATTGACTGATCTATCAACGCACAGCTCAAACTACTGGACGGGTCGGACTGAAATTTGGCATGCAGACAGCTATTATGACGTAGGCATCCGCTAAGAAAGAATTTTTGAAAATTAGGGGTGAAATAGGGGTTTGAAATTGTGTAGTCCACGCGGACGAAGTCGCGAGCATAAGCTAGTGATATTATAAAAATTACGACTCAGACTTATAAGTAAGATTAATTATGTTATTTTTTGCGGGCTTTAATTATGTATCGATGTCTATTATGACGTAGACATCCGCTAAGAAAGGATTTTTAAAAATTCAACCCCAATGGGGTTGAAATAGGCATTTGAAATTTGTGTAGTCCACGCGGACGAAGTCGCGAGCATAAGCTAGTGTTATAATAAATGATGTCGTTTTAAACGGTCTTGAGTGTATTTCATTTCATTTCAATAATGAGATCCGAGCAGGAAACGAAGGCTCCACAGTCACACAATCGAAGGTAATCCTCTCGAACGTTCATCGGCATAATTAAAAATAAATAATATCTGTTTCGGAATGTTAGCCGGCGCGTCCTCCCGGCCTCCCGCCCTCCTGCCGAGATCGCGTCAACTTTTTATCCCGAGTACATCTCACTTAGCGCAATAAAATCTTAATACGTGGCACAGTTCTGCAAGTAAATTACTATCAATGAATATCTTTTATGATTTTATGCTGACAGTCTGAAATGTTTAACAGTAAGCAAAAAATCAAAGCAATCAGACCTGGTGGCAAGTGTTGATGCAGTCTAAGATGGGAGCGCACTTGCCTATGAGATGCCTATGCTCTATTCACTTGACTTGAAGATACCTATATTAAAAGTGGAGGGGAAAACTGATGCCGGAAGAGCGTCAGCTTCGTACGTGTCCGTTAAATGTCGATTACGCACGGGTGCATAACTTGACAATGCCTTGCGGTACGATAGTAGAAAGGTGAAGGAGGAACCGGCATACGCTATGAAATAATATATATGTATATATATTATATATCCTGTAGAATACCGAGAGGCAACAAATTTTGAAGTTTAAAATTGACCAGTGTTTCGTCACCAATGAGTCTTAAATAGCACGACGATCCGCCGAATTCTTGGACTTTGATAACATTAAAGGAAAAGCTTGAGTGTAATAGTAGGCTGCGGAATCAAAAGGGGGAGTTTGCTGTTTGACCCAGTAAAAGTGAATACCTGCACTCAGCAGATGTATATTATCAGGCCGTTATAGTACTATTAGATATGATACGAACTGCGACGTAATGGAAGCATTGTTCTGCTGACTACGATAACCACGTGTCTGGTTATCGTGCAATCGTTCCTAATACGTAGTAGTGTAGTTCTCACGGCGCCGCCGAGTGCGTTCACACCTAATAAACATGAGGCGAAGGCGCGCGGCCGATCCGCGCTCGGTGCTGCCTGTTTGAGCTCGGCAAACATTCCTCCAGATAAGCCGTGAACGACTCGCCTGTGCTTCCCACATCTGCCGCGACCTTGGCTGCCTCAGCCCGTTGTGTAACCTCCTTATCAGTCATGCTCCCTCGGTGCCCCCGCCTCACCGGCGAATCTCCTATACCAAGTTTTCCGGTCTCGATAACTTATCATACTTATCGAGCAGATGCAAACAAGTATAAAAGTCAGCCACGCGACTTATTACAATTTACACTTCCCAGTCGTACATTTTTCAGACCAATTTTAAAAATAGCCACGTGTCCCACGTCTCGTTAACATAATTACTGTTTTCGACTGGACAGACAGGTTTCGGTGCGGACTCTGATATACATATTATCGGGCTATCAGCTACAGGCGAGCTACATCGTTTTGTGCGAAACCGAAAGTTGATTCGGAGGCATGCAAATAAGCTGTACACAGTGACATTTCTATACGTCTCGCCAGTTCAGGAGGGCTTAAAAAGTGAAAAACGCGTGCCATGGTGTACGGAGCGGAGTCGACGTGTTCTGTTGACATTTCAGTTATGACTTATGGGCTAGCGAGAGGCGTGCGCGGCGGCGGTCCTTCCGTGAGCTTTATTATTCCGGTTATAAATTAAACTGTGCTCGTTAATCGGCCCTTTAATCCGTCTGGGCGTTGACTCCATGCTGGCTCGCGACGAGCGCTCGACGGCTCACTTATCCTCCTCGGAGCGGGCCGATTATGAGTGTAGTAAAATCTAAATTACTTGTATGTGTTTCCACGCGACGTCGAAAGAAAAAGTCACAATGGAGGTCCGGCGGGACGACTCATCGTCGTGGAATGTGGATGCATCCCGCACAGCCTCCGATACATAAAGCTGAGCCATTCCTCGCGATCACACAGCCTTCCGCCCCGGCTTCGCTTATCTCAGCCCGTGCCCGAGTTTGTTATTTGAGGCCATTAGATATCGACGTGAGATAATTCCGATGTTCGGATTTTTTGTACGTTATTGTTAGCCTCGAATGATACACTGCTTGAATATTTAGCGATATCCGCTGACTTCACCGCTTATAAAAAATGGCGAATAATTAGTCAATAAAAATTCCGCCGATTATATAGCGAGCTGTTAGTTGTTACACGGGTGTTACGTAATTGGAGTAAACGACCTAAGACTTGGTGGTCCGCGCGAAGGTCTCTGCCACTCTCGGCACCGCGTGGTAGCAGCATGTGGCCTTTATCGCCGCCGTTAACTAATTAATTACCACTAACATATCCATATCCATACTAATATTATAAATGCGAAAGTGTGTCTGTCTGTCTACTAGCTTTTTACGGCCCAAAAATTTAACCAATTTTGTTGAACTTTGGTACAGACTTAGCTTACATCCCTAAAAAGGACATAGGTTACTTTTTATCCCGGAAAATTGAAAAGTCCCACGGGATTTTTAAAAACCGAAATCCACGCGGACTAAGTCGCGAACATCATCTAGTTTTAAATAAAATCTTCTATGCTCGGTCATGCCGAAGCGAATTCGATCTACGTCTTGAAAAGTTGAAACGTCACGCTCTTTACCCAACATTACACAATTTATAGCAAAATATACCATTCGATATTGTCTCATACCTATTTTTAGCAGCTTTTGTCGTTAAAACTTAATCGTTATTAGTACTTATAGTCTCTATTATTATTAATTTTCCTAATCTAAAAACTAATAGGCAGATGTGTTAGTTTTAGGCAAGCGCACTCCATCTTAAGTTGTATCATCACTTGCCAGTAAATCTGATTGCAGCCAAGCGCTAGTCTTTAAAAATATATCTCAAAGTCTTTTAATCATCTAAGATCTCAAATCATCAAAACAATGCAAAAGAAATTCTTTCAGGACTAGTATAACAAGACACGTATATGAACATTGTAAGTGACAAAATCAAATTGTATCGAAAACATAGCTACATAAGTTGGTCCAGTGATAATTCTGACGGGTTGGGAGCGGGCGATGGATGACGCCCTTGACCGGGGCGTCGCGGCGGCGCTCGTCGGGTAAACAAATTGAATGAATCGCGTACGCTCGCATGTTGTACGTACCATTCATGTGTGCGCCGTTAACGCACGATAATTCAAGTGCTCGTATGTTCAACAAGGCATCTCAGTGTCGTGGACAATGACGCGCAATGATGGACGAACATTTACTTTGTAATCGGAGTATTTATGGAGTTAAGGTAGGTCGATACCCCGAGAGTCGAGACATTTATCGCAGGAGCGAACAGCCACCTACAGTCTAGAATTCAGTCTTTTTTTAATCTTGATGAAAGATACCGCTTTAATCTAAAGATATAAAAGGAAAATGTAACTGACTGACAGACTGACTGACTGATCTATCAACGCACAGCTCAAACTACTTGGACGGATCGGGCTGAAATTTGGCATGCAGAAAGCTATTATGACGTAGGCATCCGTTAAGAAAGAATTTCTGAAAATTCAACCCCTAAGGGGGTGAAATACGGGTTTGAAATTTGTGTACTCCACGCGGACGAAGTTGTGAGTATGAGCTCGTTAGCATACAAAGAAGAATCGAGAAAGACAACTAATTCTTGAAAAATTTGATTCTTTTCTTGGGCCTACTTTGCCAGTTTCAAGTCAGACTCAAATTAAATACTTATACGAAACGTGAAACTTACTATCTTACCACAAAAGCTTTAGGCGTGTTTTGAACTTAACATCTGTTTAAACCGCGCGTAAAATTTTTGTGGATTCAGGCGCGGCGCGACGCAAGGCCGTGGCGTGTGGAAGTCCCTACAAGAGACCTATGCCCAGCTGTGGACGTCTCAATCAATCAGCCTGTTTGCATCCACTGCTGGACATAGGCCTTCCCAAGAGCACGTCACCACACACGATCCTCCGCTTGCCTCATCCACCCATTTCCCGCTATCTTCTTAAGGTCGTCAGTCCAGCGGGTTGGAGGTCGTCCCACAAGCGGTCTCCACTCCAGAACACGTCTGCCCCATCGGCCATCGGTTCTGCGGCAGACGTGGACGTCTATCGGTTGATAATGATAATGCCACGTCCTTGACAAAGTTGTACGTTCTTTTGGGCAGTATGTCCCGGCGAGCGGAAGCGGGCGGCGTCACGCTCGCGAGGCGCCCCTTCAAGACGTGTGCGACGACACCGGGCGCACGGTTCCATCTCATTTGAAGCCATTTCCTTCTGTTTACTGAATCAACTGAGTTCATACCTACTCATCTTACCAAACAGTGAAATTAATATGGGACAGTATTTGCGAATAGCTTTTATTTCGTTTTTAAATTCCACTTACTACGTTATTCTTTTTTACTATCACATTCTTGAATCGTACTGCACACCAATAAATTATTTATTGGAAAAAATATATATACTCAAATCTTCTAGTTTCCATTCTTCCAATTACATTTAAAGTATTTTTTTAAAAGTTGAAAATAAATCCCATTTCTTATAGTGATGAGAAAAGTTATTTTGATAATATCAATAATTGATCAAAGTAAAAATAGTTGAAGTACAAGTACATTCTTATTTATTGAACTAGCTTATGCTCGCGACTTCGTCCGCGTGGATTACACAAATTTCAAACCTCTGTTTCACCCCCTTAGGGGTTGAATTTTTAGAAATCCTTTCTTAGCGGATGCCTACGTCATAATAGCTATCTGCGTGCCAAATTTCAGCCCGATCCGTCCATTAGTTTGAGCTGTGCGTTGATAGATCAGTCAGTCAGTCAGTCAGTCACCTTCTCCTTTTATATATTTAGATTTGCGGATTGGCTGCATCATCACCTATTAACTAAAAATGTTACAAGTACTAGTTAGTAGTTGAAGCAATATCGTTGAGCACTAGTCAACAAAATAGGCATTTGAAGGCACGGGCACAATTTGCGGAAGGCTCGCGGAGTGCGGGTGACGGGTGAACGGCCGCCGCGACCGATCGCTGAAGGTCAAGGCGAATCGGCTTCTAGCTGCAACGAAAGAAAAAGTGACGCCCAAACCTGAATAGATGCGACTCGCGACGCGCGAGGACGAGTAAAAATGAAAGCGCTGTTTCGCTGGACGGGACTTTTACTTGAGCTTTTTTACGATAAACATCACCCAATTTCGATTTACGTAATTCGAACTTGAGAGTAATTTTTTTTTTGTAGTAAAAATCTTGGTATTCCAACTAGCTGATGTCTTTTCTACTTGGATTCAGGTTTTTAAAGATCCCGTGGGAACTCTTTGATTTTCCGGAATAAGAAGTACAGTGCGACAAGGCTCTTTTGGCACTTGAATGACATTGACAGGGGGCGCTGTTGGAGAACAAAGGGTTAGACTATTCAAACAAGAACAAAGGGGACACTTGACGGCAACATTAGTTCTGATTTTCGCCACGAGCTAAAAGAGCCTTGTCGCACTGTAGCTTATGTGACACTCCAAGTCTTTAGCTATACCCATGCAAGAAATCACGTTGATTCGTTGTTTCGTCACGACTGGATTGAAGGACAAACAATCTTTCGCATTTTTTAATTAGGGATTAGTAGATTAATTGAGCTTAGTTTATGACCATAAGATACTTGTTTCATTTAAACTAAAACAGGAAGAAAAAATAACACAACTCAAAAGTCGAATAGGTAGATCGGACTCATTTATTCTGTCGTAAAAACCTGTATGTACTCAGATTTGTATATTATATACGTTAATTAAGCTTATTTTAGGACCAGAAACGTGTTTCATTTAAATTTAATAACATTTATTGAAATAGTGCCATTACACAAAACACACAACTCAAAAGTCGAATGGATATCCATTTAAAATGGTAACAACGGACTTTTTGTGTAACTTTTTGTTCGGTATTTTTTTATTTAAATAAATAGAAGAGATTATAATAATAAATTAAGTTAACTGATCAGGATCACAGACTTTTGTACCTACTGTCAATAAGAAATGAAAGAAAAAGTGGCTCCCAAACCAGACTGGAGGACAAATAAAAATGAAAGCACTGTTTGCGCTGAACGGGACCCTGTATTTGTGCGCTTTTATACGATGTACGCCAAAATTCCGGTGAATTAGTTTTATAAATTAGCATGTTTGTACTTTGTAAGCATTTTGTTAGCATGTTTTTTAAAAATTACAATTCACAAAACTTGAGTAGGTATGAATACATACTAACAGAAAAACTAATGTCAATCTTTTTATAGGTAGATAGACTGATATTCCGGGATTCGATCCCGGGAATGCACCACCAACTTTTCGAAGTGATGTACGTTTAAAGAATTTAAATATCACTTGCTTTAGTGGTGAAAGAAAATATCGTGAAGAAACTTTCATGCCTGAGAGTTCTTTCAATCCGCACTTGGCCAGCGTGGTAAAGTATGGCCAAATCCTTCTCATTCTGAGAGGAGACCCGTGCTCAGTAGTAAGTCGGCAATGGGTTCATTAATATGATAGATAATAATTATTGAAAATTATAATATACAGCGTGGAATCGATTTTATTGAATCACTATGATGACTTGCTCGATTGTGCGTGCGAAAGATCTCGTAAAGCTAGATATCCTGGTGGTTAGGTCATTCCGCGGCCGTTGACCCGCCGATTTGATCAGAATACAGTGTCAATAATTTATCTGCGTCGTGTTTCTGTGACCTTAGTATACTTGCTACGTATTATTAATAATTAATTAGCATATTATTATGTATTTAACCTAGCCTATGGCAGTCCGACCACCGACGATTAGCGATAAACGGGTTGAGCTTAAATCGAGAAACGAGTTAGCTACCGACGTGAGGTGTGTAGACTGTAGTTGGGATAGTTTTGTCGCTGGGCTATAAACGAGTATGCGAGTGCGACGGGCGAATAATCGCCTGTCATACATTAATTTATCTCTACGCAGAATGCGCGAGTATTTTGACCGCCAAGAGACCGTCGCGTCGCGCGCCGCCAGGCGACGGTTGTCGCTGCGACAAACTAATGGGGACAGAGTTCTCGCCGACTGTGACCATAGTCAACGATTAACTATTACCTTTTATTGACACGGAATCAAACATCGATTGTACGTTTTTGAGCGAGAAACTTATAATCGAGTCGATAATCGGGAAGAAAGCATATTATAATTATGTTCATTCATCTACTTATGTGTTCATAGTTCTAGATAAACGATCAAAAATAAGGCAAAATTCACGAAGTTTTGTTGATTTTTTTGGGTTCCGTTGAAGATTGATATGCCTTATATATAGTACTAGCTTATGCTCGCGACTTCGTCTGCGTGGACTAAACAAATTTCAAACCCCTATTTCACCCTCTTAAGGGTTGAATTTTCAAAAATCCTTTCTTAGCGGATGCCTACGTCATAATAGCTATCTGCATGCCAAATGTCAGCCCCATCCGTCCAGTAGTTTGAGCTGTGCGTTGATAGATCAGTCAGTCAGCCAAAATGTGGTTGACGTAGTGGGTACCACGTAAATTAATATTGCATTATATTACTGGTTTTTCAAGCGCTGCTGTTTGTTGAACCCAATAAATAAATAAAAATTGAAAAATGAAAACTTTGAATATCGCACGACATTCTTTCGACAAAGGAATACTTTTGCAATTTTTTTCAATACCTTTTTTAAGCGATCAGACATTGCTCTTTATAATATAGCGATTAGTGACTTTGTCTCGCGGTTTCTATATTTCTTTTTTTTTTATAAAAAATATAAATTGCATCGTCTGACATTTCCCCGTACTGGTTTACTCATCTCATAAATCGCATACCGTGACTCAATGGATGTACCTAACTAATCGGTAGGTATCTGGTATTTTTTTTTCGGTTTTTAGGGTTCCTTCCAAAGGGTAAAACGGAGTCCTATTAATGTTACTCTGCTATGCCTGTCTGTCTGTCCGAGTGTCACGAGTCTCTAGCTCGTAGACGAAATGAATTCCAAACCTGAAATGTTATCTGGCCCCCAATTGTGTAAGAAAAACGTATTCAGTGTTTTCGTAATCATCAACAAATTCTGCACAATGTGAACAGCGAATCAACCAATCAAAGGGCAGAATTTTTTGACGATTACGATAACGATGAATACGTATTTCTTACACAATCGGGGGGTTGGTGTAGAACGTTGACCCAAAACCGACTAATGAACTAGAAATTCAATGAAATTATTATTCAGCTTTATCTAAAATGCAACCTCAGAGTTTTTTTTTTAATTTTTCCAGACTCGAAGGTTGAAGCTGTATCCACACCCTAATTAAAATGTACGAAACCGAATCCATGCGGTCGAGGATCGAGATCGTATCAATTTTGTTTAATGGCGCGTTCTACAGCCGATTTGACGTCTAAAAAGTAAAAACTTGCTCCTAACCGCATAGGTCGTTTAGGATACATCAAATAGCCTTTTTGGTTTTAGAGCCCTAACACACTGTGATGCCATGGCGACGGCACTGGCTACGTAGGCATTTCCACCTACCGTAGCTAAATACGTAGCAAACAACACAACACTAGCGAATACAAACACGCGAGCATCCGTCCAGTACCCGTAGTACAAGATTTTACGTCTCACCAAACCAAACCAAATTCGAGAGTCGAAATACTTCCGCGTTACAGTAAAATGGACCTAAACAGCCTTGAATTAAAGTCAAATATTCAATGCCACTGATTTAATTTCGCAATGTTTCCGCTTGGAGCGCTGGCTGTAGAAGTGTAGACAAACTTGAGCTTTAAAACAAGGCATTTAAGATCCAGTTTACTGTAACGCGGAAGTATTTCGACTCTCGAATTTGGTTTGGTTTGGTGAGACGTAAAATCTTGTACTACGGGTACTGGCAAAATACGTATGGTCTCCAGAGTATTCCAGTCTTCACGTAGGCACATGTCGGTCGTGGCTACGCTTTCAAATTGGCGACGTCGCCAGAGCGTAGCTAAGTGGGATACCTGTCATGCATTTAGAGCCTCAATAGCTCAACGGTTAAGGAGTGGACTGAAATTCGAAAGGTCGACGCGACAGTTCAAACCCCACCCGTTGGACTAATCTCGTACCTGCTCCTAGCGCAAGCTTTACGCTTAGTTGGAGGAATATTAGTAATAATTAACATCATTTCGATACAAATTGTGTGGATATGTAGCCGGCGACCCCGCTATGGCGTCCCAGTGTGTTAGCGCTCTTAATTTGATCAATGTCGAAAAGATTTAACATTTTGGTCATACTTCATAGAAAGTAATATTGCAACCTTCACCTAGATGGTGGTTCTATTGTCGCTTTTCTATGCTTTATAATATACGACTTAAATAAAATGGACTGTTAATTTGTAATAACTAATAAATTATTATATTGCACGATTTTCCTTATTCAACAGACCACATACGTCGTTAAAGTTTAGGTAGATCCAAAATATTCACACAAATTATCACACAAATTGATATTCTCACGTTTAATTTTTAAAGCCTTCTAAATAGGTAACAGTAACTTCTCAAAAAAACGTTAATTTATGTTACGTGACGTGAACTTTGCGGTAATTCCACGGAACAGGTCATGGAATCAGTTTAAAGTATTCGTTTGTTCCATGTTTGTTCTGTTAGTAAATCTGTCATTAATGAGCAAGAATAGGCAAATCGCGACGATCTGACGTCTATACGGCCTGATTAACTCAGGTGTTAGGTTTCAACACGAAAGATTACCTATAATTACCTTTAAAGTCAGAGCACAAAGATAGGAGGTATAAGGAAGAACACTTGAACGCTTCACCCAATTAACGTTAACTTGAATTCAATAAACACAAATCTTTAAACAAAGGTCACGGTACAGCCCCAATTTCTATTTTGTAAGTTGTGCAGAACTCTGTGTAAACTTTCGCTTCCCGCTTAACCAATTTTTTTCTTTAACGGCCATAAAAAAAAAACCCTCAAAATGTGAACCGAGAACGAGTATCATAACGATTAGTTCGTGCGTTTATTTATTAACGACCGGATTTATTATTTCACAGTTTAATCTAATTTGCTACACGTCAACGCTTGAATTTTTAACTTGGACTTTTGACCGGGTCCAGTACGTCAGTCAGCCTTCTAGTCAAGCTTCCTGCATCATGGCATGATAGACTACACAAATTTCAATCCCCTATTTTACCCCCTTAGGGGTTAACTTTTCAAAAATTGTTTCTTATCTGATGCCTACGTCACAATCCTGTGACGTTTTATCGGTCTCAATGACAGGGACAACGCTCTACATATCCGCTATCTCCTTCTAAATATCGATGTACATTACTTTCGGCCGCGTACTGCTGTAAGTAGGTATTTACCGTGGAATGTTCGGTGTTTGTTATACATCCTTTTGATTAGGCATTGGATTACTAAGCATTCACTTTTTAGGCTTCACGTCTGCGTAAAGTGACTTGGGGCTAATCTGTTAACGCTTTGTCGTCGTGCTGATTAGGGAGAAGGCGCTTTCATGCACGGAAATCTTTCATTAGAACTTCTTTACGGCTTACCTACTATCACTCAAATTGTTTTTGGCTTTACTTGGTAACTCTCTGGTGACGCTATGATAGCCTAGTGGTTGAGACTGCGGCATCGGGTCGGTGGTTCTATTTCGGGCACGCACCTCAAACATACGTTTAAGTGTTTTAAGCAATTAAATATCACTTGCTTTAACGGTGAAGGAAAACCCTGCATGAGAATTCTCTATAATGTTCCCAAAGGTGTGTGAAATCTGCCAATACGCACTTAGCCAGCGACTATGGCCCAAACCATTCTAATTCTGAGGGAAGACCCGTGCTCACGTTGACATTGTTGAGAATTTAGATGATAATTACTCATGGTATTTGAAAACAAATCAGACCCCCAATTGTGTAAGAATAACCATTTAATGGCTATCGCAATCGTCAAGAACTTCTGCCCTTTGATTGGCTATGAAAAAATGTAAAAAGCGAATCAACCAATCAAAGAGCAGAATTTTTTGACGATTTCGATAGCGATGAAATGGTTATTCTTACACAATCGGGGGGCAGAGGGCACAGTAGTGCCCCCGCCGCCAAGACAAGCCAAGCTAAAGGATAAATATTATTCTTCGGATTCTGAGAAAAACTACAGATCGCGCTTCACCGCGCGCTGGTAAAACACTTCTTCCACGTCTATATTGTATTGTATGCTCAACCGAAGCAGACTGAAACTTCTGCGCTGCAAATTCATCGTTATGTTACAAAAACCGATCAATTGCGAGTCGGACTCGCACAGTTTCCGTACCATCGTTCAAGAAACACCACTTTTTTTCATGGCGGCAATTTTGTAATTTTTAGTATTTGTTGTCGAAGCGGCAATAGAAATACACATTCTGTGAAATTTTCAGGTCTCTATCTATTATGATTCAGCTGCGCGATTGCGGGATAATGACAGCTACAATGTCACGATCGCAATCATCTCTGATTGGTTAACGCTCGCTCACTATTGGCTACAATGCATTGTTGCAACAAGAATCGCACAAATTCAGCCAATCAGAACAATTGAGATTGTAATAATGATTGATGCAGGTCTTAGACAATCGCCCTACAGGTTTGATACAGGTCTCTATCTATTATGATGTCACGAGATACAGGCACAGCCCGCTGGAGTCTTAGTAATAGGTTCCACCCACCACCCTTTTGGCACCCTTCGGGAACAGAACCCTGAAAACCCCTAGTTAGAAATTTGTGTCACGTCATGTAGACTGCAGTTCGCGCGCTGGTATGTCGTCATCATTTCGATAGTAGGGTTCGGACTCGGATGCACCTCGCCGGACGAAATGTCACTCGGTGAGCCGCCGCCGCATTTAGTCGCTCCGAAATAGACGCGCCGTTCATCAACCCCTCGCATTCGTCATCGACTACACCGCCCAGCTGACCTTTTACATCGACGACTTTCTTCACAACTATCCTTTAAACATCAGCACTGGACTAGGTAATGGATTGCATCCATTAAGATTCTCTCGTCACAACTCACGGCGCAACACCGACACACTTTTTGACGACCCAAATGTTTTCTATCGCTCATTATACCCGATATCCTTCTCGATTGTTGGTATGTAATTTGGAGCTGTCAAATCGAATCCGAAATTAATTGAGTGTTTTCAAACCTTTTGAAAAGGACGCAAAGCCGCAACGCTGCATTTCGACCCGTCATAATGACGGAGCGGCAAAAAATTTTGACACTTGGCAGCCAAAAATAACAATCGATTATTTAATAAAGGTCGGTCGGTAAATAAGTC
Source organism: Maniola hyperantus (assembly GCF_902806685.2). NCBI lineage: Eukaryota > Metazoa > Arthropoda > Insecta > Lepidoptera > Nymphalidae > Maniola > Maniola hyperantus. The sequence goes on along the minus strand of NC_048552.1, from coordinate 1,845,774 downwards.
GCGGACGCGGAAAGTTGGCTTGTTTATAAAGGATCGCGTAAAAAGCATCGCGGCGCAAATCTTTGAGGAAACCAAGCTATAAGGTAATGATCTGAAAAAGTACCAGACCACTAGGTCAAAATCAAAAATATAAATGAAGTGTCGTTCTTAACTTCTATTAACGCGATGTCTGGTCGACAAACTACCGACCAACATACAATACTGTTGAGTCGAACAGGTTTTCGCGAGATGATCTTGTAAAAACAGGAAAACGTTTAATGAGTGCACCTTTTAGTCTCACGATAATCGTATGTACTCGTAGTTATAATAGTAGAACGACGCCAGCCCCCTAATTGTGTAAGAATAACCATTTCATGGCTATGGCAATCGTCAAGAATTCTGCCCTTTGATTGGCTGTGAAAAAATGTAAACAGCGAATCAACCAATCAAAGGGCAGAATTTCTCGACGATTGCGATAGCCATGAAATGGTTATCCTTACACAATTGGGGGGCTGAAATTGTCATGGAATTGTTTGTTTGTTGATTTGTTTGAGCAAGTACTATAATGACTGAAGGTGTGTTTTACTAAAATGTTGTTAAACTGGCACGCCTATGAGTTCTCCATAATGTTCTCAAAGGTGTGTGAAGTCTGCCAATCCGTACTGGGCCAGCTTGGTGTACTATGGCTTAAATACTTCTCAGAAGATCCGTACTCAGTAGTGGGCCAGCGATGGGTTGAAATGATGATGATTGTGCACAGTAATGTTTTTGTAATTATAACTGATCTATGTTAATATGTCTTGTTATGTTTATGTTGTATTTATTTTTGTGCCAAAATTTATTCTACTATTATATCTTCTACTAGCTGACCCGGCGATCTTCGTACCGCCTAACAGTCGATTCTTTAATTTTTTTAATACTTTAAATTTTTCGCTCCGTAAGAACCATCCTCGTACTTCGAGGAATATTATAAAAAAAGAATTAACTAAATCGGTTCAGCTGTTCTCGAGATTTGCGATCAGCAACACATTCAGCGATTCATTTTTATATATAGAGATTATTGTGTTCAATTCCATTTCCCCCTGCATGATGAGACCGTACGTACTTTTTGTTACGAAAGCGATGTCTACTCCTAAACTCGATGCTTTAATCGCGCTGTTGGTGCGATTTTGCAGGTCCCATAATGGCTGTGGACTCAAGTCATGAAACCGAGTGTTTGTAAACATCGAGCAGTGTACACTGTACGTACACGGCCATCTTTCCAGCTGCCTTTTATTGCCCAACCCGAATTGCATTTTTATTGCTATAGTGGGATAAACGGATACGGGCTAGAACCACACCATAAAAGTACGTAGATAACTAAGAAATTCGTTAAAATATAACGTTTGAATTACGCTTTAAAAGTTTCTTCCCTACAAGTTATGCGTGTATCAAAAACAACATCCATTAAATCGTATGCTATGCACAACCTACATAGATTTATTTAGGAGATTCATCCACTTCACATTCACAAACTAAGAATTCGTAATACAGTCACACGAGTAGATATTATAGACCAGAGGGGAAGCTTCACACTAACTCACGCACACCACGACGTGCCACGGACGGCGGACGCTCCGTGCGCCCAGTTTGGTGGCAAACGGAGCGTCCGTGACACGTCGTGGTGTGCGCGAGCTGCGCTAGAGTGAGTGCACCTACAGCCAGCCGCTAGTATGAAGCTTCCCCTCTGGTCTATATATCTACTCGTGTGATACAGTGTAGGACCTAAAGAGCGATGATAGCCTAGTGGTTAAGATGTCGGTAATCACTTCGCAACGGTGCAACAGATTGACGTGATTTCTTGCATGGGTATAGATAAATACCTGGAGAGTGACATAGGCTACTTTTTAGCCCGAAAAATCACAGAGTTCCCACAGGATTTTTAAAAAACCTAATTCCACGCGGACGAAGTTGCGGAAATCAGCTAGTAAGATATATTTTATTTTAAAAAATTGCAAAAAGCTACCCGTGCGAAGCCGGGGCGGATCACTAGTGTTTTATAAAACCTCTGGTCCTTCTCGGTAGAAAAAGTGACGAAGAAAACTAGCTCTTTAAGTTTACCGTTGGTGACAGGTGGTAAAATAATAAAAATAATAAAAATTCAATAAGCAAGGTATGTTATTAAAATAATCACCACATATACTTGTTAAAAGACATTCCTACCCGGCATTAAGGACTATAAATCTAAAATAATATAGTTATTTAACTCATTATAGGCAATCGTGGCGTAATCAAAAAGGTTCACTTCCTCGCAATTTAACAATAATGTAACTTAATACGAGAAAAATCAAAAGTTAAATCCGTGTGATGTTTTATACGTGTTAATATTAAAGGTCAGGTGAAGAGGGATAGGGTTTCAACATACGTAGTTTAGGAACCATACAGTTCGGTAACTGACTTACCTAGATACAATGCTGGAGTCATAATACTAACAATAAAATTAAATAACTACCCATTTTATAAATGTGGTAGTGTGTCTTTTTGTTACTTTGCCCTTCAAAAGCAACGGGGCAACGGATCGACATGATTTTAAGATTGGTTTTTGAGACCTGGAAAGTGAAATAGGCTATTTTTTATCCCGGAAAATCAAAGAGATCCTACGTGGATGAAGTCGCGGGCAGCTAGTACACTGTAAGGGGAAAGTAAAAAAATGCGACAAAAACATCAGTTTTCAAACTACAATAGGGCTAATATAGGTAGGAACATTGAAAAGAAATGACACAGAAACAAGAAGGCTATTTTTCAGAGGTCAATTATTGTAATGCTTGCAAAGCATTGGATTTATAAGGATCCTTCGAACTGTCTAGTGCCAAAATCATTGAGTGAATCACACACAAAGAACACAATAATCTGAACTTCAAGCCTGCAAGTTTATCATCGGATAAGCTTTTAAATAAGTTCGTTATTCAAGCGTTCGACGTCGTCGTTATTCTGCGCAATGCAGTTTCTAAACTGTACGATAGCTAAACTGTGGTGTCAGAAATAAAGTCATACGTCCATGCCACTGTCTGGACGTGTTCATATCGGAGTTATGGAGGCGATTCACGCTGTGTTCACTTGAAGGGAACTTGAGCTTTAAAAATAAAGTAGGTAGCATCAGACAGTTTGCCCACACATTTTATGGTTACCACTCAAAATTCTAGTTTATAAAGACTTCTCTCTCCCACCTCCATATTCTTTTACAATGAAAATAAAAATAATTGCAAAATTTGCAGCTTACTGCTAACCTTAGTTGGGCAAACTGCACAATATAACGTGTAAAATACCGTATTTTGACAACTAGTTTAAATCAGTTACTTTTTATCAAACGTCAAAACGCGCACTTAGTATGCAAGATTCTATGAAATACCAGTATGTGACATCACAATCATTTGATGCGCTTTTTTTTTAAAAAAAAGTAAAAATGGAAGTTTTTTTAATTTTTCAATTACCTATTGAAGATTGACAGTGTGTTGGGTGCCTAACGGGTCGAATGTCGTTAATAAAGGTGGGGGTCCCTGAACCGGCGGTGAACTGCGTCTCACAAGTTTGCACGACAAACACTGCGTCACCTCTCATCATTCACACTCTTTTTCTTTTCTTTACTACCTACGCTCGGTCACTAAATTGCGTAGTGTCTATGTACGTATAAGTTTACTACCTGATGGCCGCGACTTCGTCCGCGTGGAATTAGGTTTTTAAAAATCCCGTGGGAATTCTTTGATTTACCGGGACAAAAAGTAGCCTATGACACTCTCCAGGTCTTTATCTATACCCATGCAAAAATCACGTTCAAAGAAATAATTTATTTTTGACATAGGCATCATCCCCATTGTGGGTGGTAGGCTTAGAATAACAACTCGAGTGGTAGGTAAGTTATTAGTCTTTTATTCATCCAAGGTCTTTTCAGGTTAGTTCGCTTCCATTTCAGCAGCTATCACCAGACGAGAGGTATCTTGTAAATACGGTATTTGACCACTAGTCAAATCAGTAACTTTTTATCAAACGTCAAAACGCGCACTTAGTATGCGATATTCTATGAAATACTGAAATGTGACGTCACATCATAATGACGTACTTTTTTAGTTTATTCGATAATTTAAAATGGTTATCACACTTAAAACTAACAAAGGACGTGGGTTTTACGTATTTTGGTACCCTCTAATTAATAATCACTGAGAAATAATGTATTTTTGATGAAGTCAAATACCCAAATGATCTCTTTAATTATGAAGGTTCTGAATTCTCACGTGAAAATACTGAAGATCGAATTGTGTTAGATGCCCAACCATTCTTTATGTTAATGATATCTCCGAAATTGAAGCAGACAGCATAAATACCAAATAAGCAAAACCTCAAATAACCGAACGAAAGCTAAAGTATAGAATACCTTCTCTATTTTTGTGTAGACTTCCAATTTATACCTGAAATAATCTGACTAGACTGTAAACCCGAGATCCTTGGACCAGATGTCTGTATCCAGTGATCCTCCTAAATAGAATCAGTTTGTTATAGCTCTTCAGTTTTCATGCAACCCTGGTAAACAATCTTGTAATTATTATTCTTGAAACTCTCCCGCAATATCTTATTTACATATATGTAAGTTTCTTCATAAATAAGTCGATTGTTATAAATCGAATCGGAAACGCGGACATCCCATACGGTATTATTGACAACTAGTCAAATCAGTAACTTTTTATCAAACGTCAAAACGCGTGCTTAGTATGCGAGATTCTATGAAATACTGGAATGTGACGTCACATCGTAATGACGTTCTTTTTTACTTTAATCGATAATTTAAAATTAAAATGGTTATCATACTTAAAACTAACAAAGGACCTGGATTTTACGTACTCTTTCTAGAACCATTTGTAACTGAGTCATCAACTCGATGAGGACGGTCACCTCCTCGCGATCTATAATAATATAACAGACAAATAGCGCGATAAAGTGAACCAGACAAGAAAAACCTGTAGGGATAGACAAAGGGAATTCCTTTCAACAGGTGTTTTGTACTTAAAAGGTTTGCAAGAAGTCAAAAAGTTCAAAGCTCTCTAAAGACCTTAACGAGACGAAAATATCTTTAAAATCGTGTCCAAGTAGCTAATTATGACCACAGATAAAATCGTACGAATTATTCGGTCGTGGAACTAGATCGCCATGTCAATTTCCTTGAACATCAGCGCATAACTTATGTAATGTAACCTTCTAGGATTTGACCTCACGTATTCGCGATCGTTGAGGCGGAAACGTGGAGTCAAATTTTTGGTTGTGCTATCGGACACTATATCAACATTTGAGTTCATGGTGGCCTAGTACAGCGGTCATCTTAAAATATATAATAACATAGAAATGTAACACGTTATGCGTCGCGTTGAAGGCTAATTTTGCGTGTGATTTTAAATAATCGTGACTTATGTTGCTCGCAGGCCACACATTCCATAAGAATACCTAAAACAACTTTGATATTTTGCCGACGAACCAAAAAAACGTGCTCTATCATTATGCCAGAGACCTAAAAAAAGTCATAAAGTTTAATAATATCTTACGGAAAATCTAGAAAGACGATATTAAAAATATAATACAAACCTCGTTTGGTTGCATTTAAAGTCTATGTCACCACCGGCGCCCGGGTTGATCAACCGATAACAATTTTATCGTACCTACTACCTAATAAATAACTTTAATATAAATCTCGGCCTAACGAAAATTCAATTATTGCGTAATATAACAACATCCAGTCCAGAAGAAAACATTTACTTTTATCTTTTCCGTTACTTTGATATCGATTAACGATTCAAAAGCACTTGTAATAAGTCTACTTGAATAAAATAAATTATTTTCTATTCGACACAAAGATTTCCTAAGTAGCCTAACGAAACAGTTTTCATATGAAGTTAGGCAGGTGAATCCTAATACGTATGCTAAATTCCTAACATTTTATTTGAATTTAAAGTGACAACTCCTAAGTCTTGAACCATAGAGATTAAACTTATTAGAATGTAGAGTTTGTCTGCATTCAAAAAATAATCCACGAAAGACACCCAGAAAGGAATGAGAGAGAAGAAGGACTAAACATTAGACAAGAGTCATAGAGTGAGCATCGATGTCGGAGGAATTTTATAGCTCTGTCAGAGTGAGCAAGGAACAATGGAAACAAACTAGGAATCCAGAAATTTATGAGAAGGAAGCGACCGTAACTCCAACTGTTTTACAAGTACTAGGCGTTTATGAGCTATCAGAAGCTCGGTAACGCGCGAGGCGATTAGAAGTGCACCGTGAGAGCTGGCGACGGGCCAAGCGGGCCAGTACATTCACCCACAAGAACACCTCGTAAAAGATAATTAACGATTGTTTTTACGCGTATACGCCACGATATTCGAAACATTTTGACTGTTACTTCATCGACGTTCCTTATCGTCGCATGAAACCGCCGATTTGTTGACTTTGCGAGTACCAGTGACGAATCCTATGTTGCCTAACCTTGGCCTTGGACTTTATAATGACGGTTATAATATTTTTGCCTATCGCGAATTCAAATGCTGTAAAGCAAACGACATTTAAAATACCTCAAGTTGCAACATGAAGTAAGCCTGGTCGAGACGTCAATCGGGGTGGGAACGGACGGGGCGTCCCTCCGCCTCATACCCCGATTGCTATCTCATGTCTCGACCTGTCGAGTAACTTTCGAGTACCTACTATATTTCAATTCGAATATCTACTTTCTTTTGATACCACCATTAATTAACAATGCCTAACTATGACCTAATATCACAAATCTATTAGGTACGTCATGAATCTGACAGTACAATAGTGCAGACGATACTATTCCTTACTCTGTTTGTATTAAAGTACACTTTCGACTGAAGATGTGATCTTGAACATATCAAGTACGTAGAAGTACGTAATTTCACACCTGATTCATAAGCATAGCGCCGGAGATCATTGAACTACCCATAAATATGAGCGCGATCACTGAAACAAACTAAAATTAGATAACTACTTTGGTTAGGTAGGTATACGAGTTAAGGCAAAAATAGGCGACAGAAAAAAATGGCTGCGGGACCAGAAAAAATGACCAAGTACCGAAACGAAAACGAGGTTAAGGAACGAAAATTAGCTAGGTACTTGTTCTTTAGTTGTATTTATAAATAGGCAATTTTCCCTTAATGTCTAAGAAAAATACCTATTCTGTCCAATGTTTTAGAATGTTTTATTCCGAAAATTAGAATGGTTAAGACGTCGGCCTTCCAGTCTGAGGGTCAAGGGTTCGATCCCGGGCACGCATCTCTAACTTTTTGTATTTATGTGCTATTTAAAGCAATTAAATATCACTTCATTTAATGGTGAAGGAAAACGTCTTTAGGACACCTTAACTTCATGCTTGAGAGTTCTCCATAATGTTCTCAAATTTGTGAGAAGTCTGCTTATTTGTACTTGGCCAGCGCGCGTGGTGAACTATGGCCAAACCCTTCTCATACTGAGACCCGTGCTCTGTAGTGACTAGTGACCCGGCTATGTGTTGATCATGAAGCACTTTAGATAGAAGATTATATAACAGGGGTTTGGTGAAGTCGACGCAAATAATTGAGTGCCCATTCAGTGAGCGCGTAAATATTTAGGTCAAGCACAGCCTTAAAGTCTGTCTCGGGGTTAATAATTTCGAATAAATAATAAGCTCCTTTTGTATATGTCTCCCTAGTCTTTTGTGGAAAGCGTAGATTTTCTTGTAGAGCGAGCAATCGCCACGACGCTGCTACGGCCCAGTACAAATAGTACAAATTACAAGTTTCCCATAGTACAAATTATCATCATCATCATCGTCATCATCATCATCATTAACCGATCGACGTCCACTGCTGGACATAGGTCTCTTGTAGGGACTTTCACACATCACGGTCTTGCGCCGCCTGTATCCAGCGGCTCCCTGCAAATTATAGTGCGCACAAAACCTTCGCATAACAGTGCAATCTGAATACAAGGCATATGACTGCGCATTACACAAAAACAGATCTCAGCCCCAAATGACCTGCGCAAACCGCCATGTGTACAACTTCAGATTGGACTACTTGTTTGCGCGCACTATATCACCCAATGTTTTTCTTTACAATGAAAGCATCTGGTAATTATATGTTTTGTAAAATGTACAACAAATAATAAAAATTTCAAAATGGTTGCCATGAAAATTAAAAAAATTAAAAGGGTTATTTCTTGCTACGGAACCCTTTGTGTGCGAGTCCAACTCACACTTGACCAATTTTTACTGTGATTTTACCCCATCCAAACACTACATCGGCTACCAACCAGTAAAATATTTATTGGGCAATCAAGTGTCTGGAGAAATTCGTTGTTATTAACATACACACAGTTTAATGCACATTAATTAGGATTAAACGATCACAGGAAATGCTCGTTTCGTTGCCTGTAAACTGTCTCATAAAGCATCAAGCATATGAAACCTCGCGAATTTATTGAGTGCGCGTGAGTCCAGTAGCCTTAGTACCAGTTTGCATTTCGAAAACGTTGGTAGATTTCGAGCTTCGAAACACTATTACGTCAAAGTAAAATGGACGTAAACTCCTATGTTTTAAAATTTGAGTTCGTCTATAAATAAATAACTAGCGCCCGAGGCGAAAACTTTTTGTAGTTAAAAATCGATATTAAAAAATAAAGGGCATTAAAATATGTACTCGAACAAACTCACCAGTGCATGTGGTTGAAATGCTTGCTTTGTATGAAAACCTAGAGTCGTGCAATTATTGACAGTTAGACTAATCTGTGAGATGTACCTACTACAATTCGTACCAAAATATATAACGCGAAAAAGTTGAACAGCTGTTTGGTTGTTTTTACAAAAAAGTACCTACTGCACAAATATTATATTGATGTAAAATAAAGTTAGTTCAAATAAATAGACTGCCTATTGGTAAATTATTTTGGAATTTACATACCTACTCATAATCTTTTACGCCAAAAGTTGCGATTTTTAACTCCCAACCCAAAAAGAGGAGTGGTATAAGTTTGACGTGTGTATCTGTGTGTTAGTGTATCTGTCTGTGGTATCATAGCTCCTAAACGAACGAATCGATTTTGATTTAGTTTTTTTTGTTGGATAGGTGGCTTGATCGAGAATGTTCTTAGCTATAATTCAAGAAAATCTATTCAGCTGTTTGAACGCAGATCTTTTCTAGTTTTCTTATTAGACCGCTAAGTAAATAACATAAAACTCGAATACCTACAAATGATAAAGTACCTTGGTAATTATGCTGTTGTAGAAAGAATAGTTAACTTAAGCGGTCCCCCCGACAGGACGAGCGCTTGGATATAAATTTTACTATTTTATATTAAACTTATAGGGCCTTTATATATTTTTTTTACTTTTAAGAGGTTTTTGTGGCAGGGGTTTTTTAATTTTAAATTCATTTTTTTAGTGTTAAGATGTCGACTGTCGAGACTCGTAACTTCCATCCAAATCAATACTTTTTTACTGTTTTGTTTAACAATCCAGAAAACGATAAGCACTGCGCTTGGACTTTGGGCGCTATTTAAATATTTTTTCTTTGACGTCAAAGCGTTTCGATATTCGAAATCGATCATTCCCATTGAGATGTGCAAACTCGTACTATGGTTACAGAGAAGAATTTATGTGTCATTGTATTCAACAATATTGTAGCATCATTCAGAACTGAGATCCATTCGTGAGATGATTTTTACGCCTCTCCCACATCTGTGAAGTTTTGGACGTATTTTTACTCCACTAAAGCGAAGCAAAGGAGGGCTATGATTTCAGACATCTGTGTAAGTTTGTATCTGTTATTGCATCTATTTTCTCGTGACTCCCAAGCTGTTTATTATTTTTGCCAATAACATTATGTAAATCTAACATGGTGGACATGATACAACAACAGAGTTGCATATTGACGACCTCCGTAGCGCAATGGTAAGCACTGTGGTCTTATTAGGGGGAGGTACCGCGTTCGATTCCTGGCAGGCGTTTGGAATTTAATAATTTCTAAATTTCTGGTCTGGTCTGGTGGGAGGCTTCGCCCGTGGCTACTTACCACCCTACCGGCAAGGCCGTGCCGCTAAGCGATTTCGCGTTCCGGTACGATGCCGTGTAGAAACCTAAGGGGCATGGTTTTAATAAAAACCACCATACCCCTTCCAGGTTAGCCCGCTTCCATCTTAGACTTCATCATCACTTACCACCAAATGAGATTGCCGTCAAAGACTAACTTGTATCTGAATAAAAAAAACAGAATCTATTTGAACGACGAATTTTGGTCCCAGTAATAAAAGAGTTCCCACGGGATTTTTGAAAACCTCAGTCCACACAGAAAAAGACCCGAAGACGAAGGAAGGAGTTCCCACAGGATTTAAAAACAACGAAACTTACGCGGAGACAGTCGCGAGCATCATCTAGCCTAGCTATTTTCATATTATCTAGAAAATGTGCAATTCCATTTTCTAACATTCACTACGATGAGAGCTAAAGCACCCTATATCATGCAAATTTGACGAAAAATCAGCCTTCAATTTTGATAAAGTATAAAATAAAGTAATAAATAAAAATGTGAATTTTTAAAAATACATTTGCATATTGAGGTTTAGTCACGTACACTCTTCAGCGATATTTTGTTAGCTTAATAAATTCTCAAATTGTTTGTTGAAATATGAACTTTATTTGTAAACTATTAAGAGTGTTGTTAAAGTTTCGGTTTAAAAGAAATGTAGTATTTACTGTGTCCACACGCTCCCGTGGGACCGCGCGCCGCGCAAGTTTCGAGTAACAGATTCAAAACTTGATACATTTTAACCTACTGAGTCATTTAACAAGTAAATTCTTAAGATGTTTACGATTTTTAAACCCTTTTTTAGAGTTCTGTAGTAAAATAAGGAATGCTTATCGAATAAATAACAAAAACAGTTGTCGCATTTATGAAAGACTAGATGATTCCCGCGACTTCGTCCGCGTGGATTAAGGTTTTTAAAATCCTGTGAGAACTCTTCAATTTTCCGGGATAAAAAGTATGTCCTATGTCCTTCCCCGGGATGCAAGCTATCTCTGTACGAAATTTCGTCAAAATCGGTTAAACGGTTGAGCCGTGAAAAGCTAGCAGACAGACAGACAGATACACTTTCGCATTTATAATATTAGTATGGATCACCACTTCAAAACGGCTTGGCCGATTTGGCTGTTTTTTTTGTTGTGTTCGTAATAATTGTCGGGACAATGTTTCTATCAAAGAAAATTAACTTTATAAAACCTCAAGTAAAAAAATCAACTTGGGCGAAGTCGGGACGGGCCGCTAGTGATAAATCAAATGGTTACAGATTTGGCTCGCTCCAGCAATGCCCCTCTAATTCTCTGTCATTACTAATCATAAAATTGAATTTTTATTAAGAGCAACCGCCGAGTTTCTTGTTGGTTCTTTTCGGTAGAAAGGCTCAGTAAGAGACCTACATATCTCAGTGAAGATTTGGACATTATTTTGAGGGAAAAGGTAATATTAACAATGTTTGACACGGCTAACTAGCCTCCAAACAAAAAACAGTCACAATGAGAAAAATATGCGTTCATTGGCCATGTTTATTTAACGATAACCATCAACCATTTGTCTAAGCCGACCAAACTAGTTATTTAAAGCATTACATAAGCATTCTAAACACGTAGGTGACCTAGAATTATGTAGGTATTACAGACGTCTTTAAATGGGCTCAAGTACCCCAAAGTTACCGGATTCAGAAAAAAATCTATAGTACTTTTTACGTCATTTTATTATTACTGATAACATCTGAGTAATAATTTAACGTGCATTTATTTTTCTCATAAAGTCAGTTTGTCAACTTAAAAAAAAATACAAATAGAAGAATAAAATCGGCCAAGTGCGAGTCGGACTAGCTCACATATAAGCTTTACTTAGACATCCGCTAAGAAAGGACTCTTTAACATTGCATTGCACCCATAAGGGGGTAAAATAGGGGTTTGTTGTGTAGTCCACGCGGACATAAGCTAGTACTTACTATAGTTAGTAGTATAGGTAGTTTCACCAGTTTCAAAGTGAGTTATCGTACCGAAAGATGTCGTCTTAAAAAAAATAAAAATATAAAAGTGAGAGCACAAGAGTACCCAGTGTTGAGTGACAAGGTCCACTTGTGCTGACGTCTAGTACTCTTACCTCGCACGAAGCTAGTGCTTTCACGGACCCTAAACCCACGAGTAACTAACACCAAAATACAGAGTGTAACCAGAACGCTAGCAAAAATTTCACCGTCAGTCTTCCCAGAACCCCTCTACTAACACCTAAACTTTATGGTATGGTATTAAAGTTCAAATTGACTTTTAAGTATTATTACGAATCTTTTGTATGGGAATATCGAAAAGTGTTGTTTTTAGACTTTTTCAGACAATTTTTAAAAAAATTCCCTCCGTAAGAACCATCCTCGTACTTCAAGGAATATTGTAAAAAAAGAATCAGCGAAATCGATTTAGCTGTTCTCGAGATTTGCGCTTAGCAACACATTCAGCGATCATTTTTATATATAGAAAAGAAGATAAGCAAATCTGCCAGTAAAATAATATTAAAAGAAAATACAACACATTTGAAGAATGATATACCTAGAATAATGTAATAATGGGGCTGATTCTCTTGTACACAATCTCTAAACTAAACTAAATTAACAGGTCTAAATCTAGTGCTATCCTTTCCTGCAACAACATTATCAAAGGGATAGCAATAGATTTAGACGTGCCATTTTAGTTTAGTTTAGAGATTGTGTACAATGGAATTAGCCACATTATCTTATTAAATCCTTTAGGTATTAGCATCTGCCGGCCTAACATGCGCCCCGCGAGAAAATTTTGTCTACGCATTATCTCGTGTTTCTTCATACAAATAAGACGAGTAAATGCGTAGACAAAATTTTCTCGTGGTGCGCATGTTAGCCTAACTGGTGTCAATGAATTTTAACATTTCGACAAACGAGTATGTAATGTAGACGCATACCATTTTAACCTTGGAGGGGCGCGGCGGCGCGGCCGAAATTATTAATTATGTCCAACTTGAAATATAAATATAAGCTGTTTTGTGTATATAAATACACCAATTATTAATTATAATTTTTAAATATTTTTACCTAACACTTCAAGGAAATTTCTAAATAATTTTAAAAACATCGGGTGCGATCTCAGGAGACGCGGGTTCGATTCCTGCCGGTGCACAATTTTTGACATGTATTTAAAATTATTTAGAATCTTTTCCTGCGTTCGCCCTTAAAAATTAGTAGTGTGGATTCTAACTTTACACGAACAAGATGGTTCACTTATTGATATAACATAATAACAGCCGTTTCCAATTATAATTTTAGACTAGGATTAAATATCAAATGGGTCTATATAAAAATGAAAAAGGTTTTTGTAAAATATTGTAATTATAATATGAAGCACAGTAGGCATCTACGTAATTCGGAATATCGGAAAATGTAGGTACCTACTAAAAGCTTTGGATTTTAGATTAGGAGTACACTTAAGTCAACTAGGATTAAACATCAAAGTGAAGTAGAAATGAAAAACTTAAAAGGCATTTTGGAAAATATCTACATAATATAAAACTAGCTTATGCTCGCGACTTCGTCCGCGTGGACTTCACAAATTTCAAACCCCTATTTCACCCCCTTATGGGTTGAATTTTCAAAAATCCTTTCTTAGCGGATGCCTACGTCATAATAGCCATCTGCATGCCAAATTTCAGCCCGATCCGTCCAGTAGTTTGAGCTGTGCGTTGATAGATCAGTCAGTCAATCACCCTTTCCTTTAATATATTTAGATATCTACGTCAATTGGAAATTCGGAAAAATGTACTGAAAACTTTGGATCTTTTGTTCGGAATGTTGCTTCTAAATTCACGTATTTTACCTACTCGTAGAGCGAAGAAACTCGATAAGATTTTTTTTAATAGTATGTACCTACCTAAGTAACTAAGTTGAGTCTGGTGAAATAATATTTGTTTTAAAAGCGAGCAAATTATTACTATAATAAATGTTGCCTCGAGCTCCAGACGAAAACTCGGCCTTGAGACCGAGTAAAGCACGTACTTATGTAATATTAATGAACTTTACATAGTTCATACTGATAGGCGGTAGTAGCTACATAAATACTATATACCTGTGGTAACTTATGAAAGACTATGTTTCTTCAAGCTGTTTATTGTTCAAGCTGCTATACCTACCTACTCTTGGGGGATGCATCCCACTACATTTAGACATGTCAGTTTACTTTAGCATAGATATTTAGAACGGAATTGGCCACATGCAGCGAAATAAATGTTCCACTAGATACGGCGCCTCATAGTTATCCATACTAATATTATAAATGCGAAAGTGTGTCCGTCTGTCTGTCTGTCTGTTAGCTTTTCACGGCCCAACAGTTCAACCGATTTTGATGAAATTTGGTACAGAGTTAGCTTACATCCCGGGGATGGACATACTTTCATCCCGGAAAATTAAAGAGTTCCCACGGGATTTTTAAAAACCTAATTCCACGCGGACGAAGTCGTGGGCCTCATCTAGTAAGTAATAACATGTTCTACAACGAACATCGGTGTCCGCACTCCTATAAATCCTAATCCGCTTTAGACGCTGTCCATTTATATGTTAACAGATAAATTAGAACTATTATAGGATTGTTAGCAAGTCGTCCCATTCGCAACTCATCCCACATTCGCATCTCGTCCCATCCGCATCTCGTCCTATTCGCACCTCGTCCCATAGATACAAAAGCTATCTATTAAAATGTGGTAACGTGAATAATAATTTAGAGTTATCGCGCAAATTTAAGGTTTACAAGTGGACTGCGTTTAAAGAGGATTACGATCGACAGGAGTTCAGACATCGATGTACATTGGAACATGTTGTTACTATGAAACGCCGCATCTAGTGGAACATTGATATCGCTGGCCACGTGGATAACATCCCAATAATGAAAAGATTCAACAAGCACTGGACCAGTCCATTGCAGGTGGGCGGGCCAAACAAATCCTTTTCAAAACGACCTTAAAATCTTTGATTAAAAATAAAAATATCGATAAAGATTAAAACTAAATACCCAACGTCTTTATATTAGTTAATAGGACACGACAGTTTTGCACTGCGCGGGCGCAGGCTAGGGTTGCCATCTGCAAAATCTATAAATTAGGACAAGGCGCTTGAAAACCCCGGATTTTCTCGAGTTTAAAATCCGGACATATTGGTCTATTTTTACTTATTTATTAATTTATAACGATGAAAAATACCTTTAACTTTGATAACAGTAACATCTAAAAATTAAACAGCCTTTCTCTCATCATTCAAGAAATAATAAAAACACACAAACCAAAAAAAAATTGCCTTCAAAATTGATTTGACATAATTCTAAAACACGGACAGTAGGTACAGTACGCGGCAGAAAATATTTTGCATCGACTTTTAGAAAGAGATCTCTGTCGTTGGGACCGACAAAACGTCACATACATACATAAGTACAGGTGACAGAGACAACGCTCTACAAAGCTGAAATCTCATTCTATAAGTCGATGTACATATTTCTTGCCGGCTACTGTTGATATGCAAAACCCCGCCCGGACGCTCCCTGGACGCCCTCAGAACTAGGACAAATCCGGGGAAACCTGGACAGATGGCCACCCTAGCGCAGGCTAAACAACCGCCTTCACCAGTTTTTGTTCACTCACCTTGCTTGACTTTTCTCGAACGATATACTATACCTTTATGTATGGTCAACATACTACTTGTTTATTCAAACCGTTTAGTGTTTCTGCTTAATTTTTTTGACTGTTTAATTGAAAGCACTCGCAATTAGACAGGGTATCATATTGCTAGACGATTAGTTAGTTGCCTTTTCCACTTAATTAATTTTTTAGCTTAATGATTTAACTTAGGGTCAGCGCATACAGTCAGAGTGGAGTAATGCCGAGCCTTTTTGATAACAAATTGAACTCGGCTTTAAGTGCTTTTATTAACAACTAGATGATGCCCGCGGCTTCGTCTGCGTGAATTCAGGTTATTAAAAATCCTGTGGGAACTCTTTGATTTCCCGGGATAAAAAGCCCATGTCCTTACCGGGATGCCTGGTAGAGATTGCTGTGAGCATAAGGGCGCCTTTGCAAACAATTATTTTTTAGTTTTAGTTTCTTTGTTTTTGTCATGTTATGTAATATTTTTTGTGCGCAATAAAGTATTTCTATCTGTCTATCTATCTATCTATCTATTGTTATTTTTCATTTTACTAACGTGTTATTTTCTTTCTTTCAGGTAATTATTATCAATGGATTCAAGTTCAAGACTGCGTCCCTACGATCTTAATGCGTATGATATAATAATAATTAGTTTGGAAGCGTAGCGTGCAATTTTTAAAACTCATTTCATTACATTTGAAGTGTCAAACTAAAACTCTCCTTTTTAAAAATCGGTAAAGCAATAATTAGTAAAAAAAAACGCATTGGTGGTTCTCCTCGTGCTGCAAATGTTCATAGGCGTCAATAAATCAAAAACTATTATGCCTAAAAATAAATAAAACCCCCCACCACTTGGTATAGCAATCTTACTTTGAAAGTCGAAAATAGCAATATTTGTTCATGAACACATTTTAATTTTTTTCTTGTGATGTAACCACAAATTCACGGTTTTCAGATTTTCCCCTAATGTCTGCTATAAGACCTACCTACCTGCCAAATTTCATGATTCAACGGGAAGTACCCTGTAGGTTTTTTGACAGACAGACAACAAAGTGATCCTATAAGGGTTCCGTTTTTCCTTTTGAGGTACGGAACACTAAAAAAGAAATTAGTCATATATTTCGCCAGACGCGGGAGTAACGGCCCCGAAGACACTCATGCCTTATGGCGCTACATGTGTAAAAATTAGCACTCTCGCCTTGCCTTTGCGACATTTGGTACACTGACTAAAATAACCTACTATTTATACCTACCAGTTACAACAGCGCTGATAGCCTAGTGGTTAAGGCTTTGGACTCCTATTTGGGACGTCCGGGTTCGATTTCGGCACCCGCCTCTGATTTTGCCGAGTTAATACTATATTATGTTTAAAAAATCCCGCGGGAACTATCCATTTTTACGGGATAAAAACTAGCCTATATATTAATCCAAGCTGTAATCCATCTCCATTCCTTTCAGCCAAATCAGTCCAGTAGTTGTATGAAATACAAATATGTACATACAAATTTTCGCTTTAATAATATTAGTGTGATGTGATACCCACCTGGAATAATATACCTTTCAAAGACTGTTTTTAGGGTTCCGTACCTCAAATGGAAAAACGGAGCCCTTATAGGATCACTTTGTTGTCTGTCTGTCTGTCAAGAAACCTACACGGTACTTCCCGTTGACCTAGAATCATGAAATTTGGCAGGTAGGTAGATCTTTATAGCTGACATTTGGGGAAAAATCTGGAAACCGTGAATTTAGGGTTAGATCACACAAAAAAATTAAATTGTGGTCATGAACTAATAATTAGTATTTTCAATTTTCGAAGTGAGTGACTATATCAAGTGGGGTATCATATGAAAGGTCTTCACCTATGCATTCTAAAACAGATTTTTATTTATTTTTATGCATCATAGTTTTTGAACTATCGTGCAAAATGTCGAAAAAATACGACTGTGGTACGGAACCCTCGTTGCGCGAGCCTGACTCGCACTTAGCCGGTTTTTTTAAATAGGATAAGCAGTTTCGGAGATTACTCCTACGTCCAAACTTACAAAACCTTTGTATAACACTAGCTTATGCTCGCGCCTTCGTTCGCGTAGACTACATAAATTTTAAACCCCTATTTCATCCCCTTAGGGGTTGAATTTTCAAAAATCCTTTCTTACCGGATGCCTACGTCATAATAGCTGTCTGCATGCCAAATTTCAGCCCGATCCGTCCAGTAGTTTGAGCTGTGCGTTGGTAGATCAGTCACTCAGTTACTTTTCCTTTAATATATTTAGATTAGTGAAGACCTGATCAGCTGTATTTTCTGAGATAATAAAACAATTCCAAAGTCGCAAGTTTACATACAAATGTATATCCCAGGGCCGGACGCCAGACCCACCCCCCTCAATATCTATGAACATTCCCCTCCCTACATCCGTTACATTTCTCAAGCGCACACTTGATTGATGCTAAAATTTCCCAATTTATGCTCCGGTCGCTTAGAAATCGCCAACTATGTAAACCGTGATATAAGTCCTACAAATTGCTATTGCGCTGGAACCATGTCTCATTAACATCGAAATGACGTCATTTTGACGTCAGCCGAAATAAAAATATACGATCAGCTCGAAACTTCAGTCTATTGCTGACGTCACTAAAATGGCCTCCACGCGCATTACCAATTTGCGGACTTATACTAAGAGCATGATATGACGCTTTGATAAAGTGTTACTGATTTTGGCAATTTCTACGTCACCAGAGTATATATAACTGAACAAAATTGCCTACAAAGCTGTTATTTTAACTCGAGTTCGACTGCCTAATTAATGAGGCCCTTCGATCCGGGGCCCTTGATCAAAGGGTCACCGAAGAAGCTCCTATGTCCTTTTGCTCTCCTTGTGGAACTGAAAATTGAAACACTCTTGTAAAAACCTTCGAAGGATCTGTTCAAGTTAAAATCGAAAATTGCCTTACGCCGTATTTTGGTTAGTTGCATACTGTTTTGATTGATATTTATTTTAAACTAGCTGCCCTGGCGAACTTCGTTCCGCCTAACAGTAGATTGAAATTTTTTAAATTTTTCTCTCCGTAAAAACCATCCTCGTACTCGGAATTTTAAAATAATAAAAAAAAGAATTAGCGAAATCGGTTCAGCTGTTCTCGAGATTTGCTATCAGCAACACATTAAGCGATTCATTTTTATACATAGAGATAAGGAATTCGGTTTTTTTAGGGTGCCGTACCTCTAAAGGAAAAAAGGAACCCTTATATCATCACTTCGATGTCTGTCTGTCTGTCTGTTTACCTTTAACTTTTATCTCAACTTTTATTATGGAGTTATGAATACTGACGTATAAGACGTCCGTCAGTGTGACCCACTTTGCTTTTTATTGGTGGCTAAAGTTTAACGCTACCCGTAATTTAAAAACCGCATGTCATGTAATGAGTCTTAATAATACTTCCCAAAAACATACTCTCTTTGTCACACTAATAGCTACTTTGATAAGGGAACAGATTTGAATATAGGTACAAGTCTGTACATCTTGAGAACTTTTATGGAAGAATCGTGAGTTTCGATGTTACCCTCGGGGTAAAATGGACCTTTTCATTGTTTGAAACATGTTTCAAAATCTTTCTTGTCAACGATTTTTATGTCACATCGCGACTGCTGACTATCAATGGATGTATCAATAGCGGAACTAACATCGAAATTCACTATCGAAAATGAGTCATACTAGGGATGAAATCTATTACTTTTAGTAGGTTACTAATAGGGCTTAACACAGATTTGGAAATGCTGTAATGTCAATTCAGCTCAAAAGTAGGTACTATTAAATTACCAAGTTAGAAACTCGTTCGGCCAAATACAGTAGTATTTGGCCGAACGAGTTTCTAATAAAGACCCACCCATCATTCAAGACTATTCCCATACTCCACATCGCAGTGAGCCGTAAAAAGGACAACCGTACTAAAATACCCACTCGTCTTACCATTTCTCTTTCTTCGGAAACATGTCTATCTCGGCCGATCAGAGGAAAACAACCTACATCTCTCTCGCTTTCACTCATTAGGTACTATGAGTATCCCTAGATGCCACGTGTCAGTCAACCGCATAAAGTATCAAGTCGTTACCGCGCTATAAACGAAATTAACGTTTATTACTATAGTAACAGAGTCTCTAATTACTTAAGTAACTAACACCGTCCCGGTTGTACCACGTTGTACGGACAAAAACGTAAAGGAATACAAACCATCGTCAATGTAACCCAGACTTTAAAACAACCGGGCACGGTAGAGTTTCCCACGTGCAGTATTTCGTTTGTCTTCTCGTCGCCTGTTCCAAATTCAAAATGTTTCTAAATCGAACGCTTCGTTTTGTGTTTTGAAACAACACTACTCGTCCTCAATAATTTCGTAACTTAAATGCGTGATGATGATTTATTTATTTATCTAATTTATTGCGTACTGACTGCTGTGGATCTATAAACAAAATGTCAGGTAGGCAGTCAACGTCAAATTCAGTTCGATCATCGCCGGCCTTCCCCGCACTCCTAACCGCACACCTAAAGATATAATATCATTAATCATTCCAACGCTTTAGTAACCAAGCATTTTAATACGAAACCTATTGTTATGGCACTAAAGCCTCTTTCAGATCGCTAAGGGTCGTTGACTTACGCCCCTGCGATTGTTTGTGCTGACTCCTCGTTACCGCTGTGGCCCTGGTATTATGTAAGCCGAGTGCAATGGCCGCGGGAAACATCAGGAAAAGCTGTTTTCCTGCTCCGCTGAATTTTTCTTTAGGACCCTTAAAATTCTTTGCTATTATTACAAAAATATAATGTTAATTCCGTTGATCTTTTTGTTAGAGAACCGCTAAACGTTCTTTTAACAGGTTTCCTGACTCCTGAAATAAATACTTGCATTCCATTTTCACTTTCACAATTTTCTTTCACAAATTACTTCTATAGGTACTTCTTACTTAATTTTTGTTAGAACTAAGTGTGTTTTATACGACGTATTCTTCTAGAATTTAGGCTAGTCATTCTACTAAGTGCTTTAGTACCCTCGCAAAGGGGTAATGAATAAGTAATAAAACAAATGCTAGTGAAATACCGAAAACATGGTTATTATGAAGAACAAATTATGTACCTAATTCTATTCGTAATGAACATTTTAAATTAAGAATTCTATCAATCGCTAAAATAAAATTAATATCTGAATGTTCAGGTTCATGGTTCAGGTTATCATAATATAACTAACATGACTAATAATGCAAATTAATGGTTATTTAACTTTAAAATATCAATGTAATAATAATATTTAGTTCAATAAGTTCATTTAAATATTGGTATATATGTATCAGACTTTAGAACCTTTTTGGCATTGATTTAAAAAAAAAACCAGCCAATTGCGATTCAGACTCGCGCACTTAGTGTTCCGCATACTTGTTCGACATTTTGCACGATAAATCAAAAACTGTTATGTATAAAAATAAATAAAAATCTGTTTAAGAATTCACATGTAGTTATTTGTTCATGAACACATTTTTTTTGTGATGTAACCACAAATTCACGATTTTCGGATTTTTTCCCTTACGTGTGCTATTAAACCTACCTACCTGCCCATGATTCTAGGTCAACGGGAAGTACCCTATATGTTTCTTGACAGACACGACAAACAGACAACGAAGTGATCCTAAAAGGGTTCCTTTTTTCTTTTTGAGGTACGGAACCCTAACATTACCAGTTTTAAACAAAAAGTTTTATTTCAACCAATTGTCACATTACGCACATTAGGTCATCGTCATCCATATTTATTTATGTCGATTGCGTTTGCTCACTTGAAAAATTTGCAGTTCTAAGTACAACCACAGAATATATAATAGTGGTACCACCCTCCGGCTAACCCGGCTTCGTTCAGATGGAATTCTAGTAAAACCTTTTTTGATGGGGATACATTAAGAGATAACCTACAATCTACACAAAAAATCTCAAGATTGTAGACCTAGCCGTTCGAACTGTAGGTATAGTCCGCGGCAGGTTGAGATGACAATCGGGGTATGAGGCGGGGGGAGGCCCCGCATACCTGCACGTCATCCGCGCTCGCCGGCACCGGGTTAGCGCGGAAGCTGTGCGGGTGAGCACTGGCGTTTGCCATTTCAACCTGTCGCGTAGGTAGGTACTACATTATGTTGAAGTTGATATGTCAGTCAGTTCCTCGTCGTATACAGATTAGCCCGTCCAACTAACACCGATCAAACCGTGGACATGACCTGTACAAGCGATAATTTCCCGATGGATACGTAACGCGCAATTATACAGAATGTGGGTTAAATTCGCACGCCAGGGGTTGCCAATGCACCGGCGGGGGTCGTTGACCGGTATCGATCGGTGACGACGCGCCCCTGCGGCGCCGCGCCCTCCGCAGCCGCCCACCCCCAACCCCTCCCCCGGACCCCTCTACGCCGCACACACGCTGAAACACCGCATGCGACATTTCGCTCCACTTTGGGTGCCGGCTTCTGAGTTCTTTACCCCATTTTGCGCGCGAAATTAAATAGACCTATGTCTTTTAGTTATCATCGATAGATATTTGTACGATACCTAGCTGTTATTGGTGACTTCTGCGTGAAGTTAGTTACAATCGTATAGTGCAGGTGAGATACTGTACGCTGAAATGGACATATTATACTACTGCAGTCGTATTTTTACGACATTTTGCACGATAATTCAATGATGAAAAACTATGATGCATAAAAATAAGTAAAAATCTGTTTTAGAATGCACAGGCGAAGACCTTTAATATAATACCCCACTTGATATAGTTATCTTACTTCGAAAATTGAAAATACTATATATTAGTTCATGACCACGATTTTTTTTTGTGTGATGTAACCACAAATTCACGGTTTTCAGATTTTTTGCCAAATGTCTGCTATAAGATCTACTTACTTACCAAATTTTATGATTCTAGGTCAACGGGAAGTACCCTGTAGGTTTATTGACAGACCGACAGACAGACAGACAACAAAGTGATCCTATAAGGGTTCCGTTTTTCCTTTTGAGGTACGGAACCCTAAAAACTGCTAAATTAGTCTCTATGCAGTAAAATTGAAATTCGGGAGAGTTGCCAATACAACTAAAAAACTTTAAATGCGTGAAACGAATTTTTTAAAGTTATCTACTTATTTCATTTTAAGGATATTTAGAGATTTTTTTTCATATAAATCCTTCAGATTCTAACTAATATTATAAATGCGAAAGTGTGTCTGATTGTGTCTGTCTGCTTGCTTTTCACGGCCCATCCGTTTATCCGATTTTGACGAAATTTGGTACAGAGATAGCTTGCATCCGAGGGGAAAACAACGGCTAAGTGCTTTTTAGCCCGGACAATCAAAGATTTTCAAACCTAAACCCGCACGGAAAAAATCGCGGGCATCATCTATTTGATACAGAGGTAGCTTGCATCCTGGAGACTTACATAGATACTTTTTATCCTGAAAAATCAAAAAGTTCCCACGGGACTTTTAGAAACTAAATGGAAAGAAGTCACAGGCTGATTCTAGTACGTACATAAATATTTAACGTAATGCACTGCAGATTTTTATGTAAGAACTTTTCTTAGTTCGTGTATCGTCGATTTTGCTTGGGTCTATTCAGGGTCTATTCAGTATGACGCCCTATGTTTATGACAACGCGATGCGTCACCGCCTGGCTCTACGCCAAATCGCTATTATGATGAAACATTTCTTTCTCCGATAAAATAATTGTCTACATTCCAGTCATATTTTCTCCCTAAAAAATAGCCCGAATACGACGAATAAAAATATCTTTAAGTCGGAAAATGGTCTTACAAAGAAACATACCAGGGAAAAATAACAATGTTAAGTATAATAGACGAGAGCGCCTTCCCAGGGATCCATTGTAGGTGGTGTACCTATATCAATGTATAGAGAAACAGCTGGAGGGTGCGCGGGAAAACCTATAATATTATGTAATACCTATTGCGCGCGGGGATCGTGCGGCCCCAAGTTTCTCTACTACCCTTGCCAGCCGGCCGTTGTTATGATAACATCTTATGAAATCTACTTTCCTGGTACTTTCTTGAAAACTTTACCTACTATATAGGAATACAGCTATAGGTAAATTTAATTTTATTATTGAACATTTAAATCCTACCGAATTATTCAATCTGTTTTCCCTCCCCTTTTCTTTTAATGAACAAAGTGATTAAATAAAAACTTATTTTGTTTATTTTAGTTGTACAATTTAAATTTCCACATTTTAAAGCCCTGATGAATTTCATGATATATCATATGATGCATATTTATTTATTACTTTTGTTACATGAATACAGTTTATTTCGCCAATGTTTAAATTGGGTATTTTCGTGTCAAAGTTGGCTTATAAAATTTGGATACACTCGTATGTATTTTAAAGGAGGAGTCAACTGAATTATAGAGATAAAAATCCAATAAAGTGCCACTAAAAATGTTCACGTAAAACGTGAGTAAAAAAATGATAATCATAAAATGTCCGTAGCGTAGCTCGGTGACCCGGTTCTACGGCGTAGAGTGCGGTGGCCGCTACGGTGGAGCTACGCGTACAAAATGTAGGTGAGAGAGAACTAGGCTCTACGACTCTTGTACTACGAGCTCTATTACTGATTGTACATATTTTAAATTTACCGTACCTAGTATTTAAATGATATAAACTATAATAAAGACATTTTAATGCAAGGAATTACAAATAAAATTTAACGATATTTTAAATAAATAATAATTAATTATTATTTAGATAATTACGTACTTACTCAAATATAAATAAACCTGCAAGTTATTCAGTTCAAAGTAAACTCTTTTGATAGATTTTTACCAGCTCTTTGAATTATAGAGAGAGACATTTCATTATTTCCTGAATACAAATTTTTAGAGTACAATATTATGACACAACATTTGAATTAAATAATGATTGTATAAAATATATTATATAACGTATATAGAAGCGGTGTTAGCTAAGTCATCGGCCTCTTAGTTGGGGGTCCGAGGTGCGATCCGAGGCACGCACCTCTAAATTTTCGGAGCTATGTTCGTTAAGTGTTTAGCAAATAAATATCACTCGTTTTACCGGTGAAAGAAAACATCGTGAGGCATGCCTGAGAGTTTCCAGAACGTTACTAGACGATCGGTAGACTATGACCAAACCCTTCTCATTCTGCGAAGACCCGAAGAGATTGGCAAACTTCACACGCCTTGAGAACATTACGGAGAACTCTCAGGCGTGCCGGTTTCCTCACGATATTTTCCTTCACCGTTACTGACTTTTACAGATTTATAATTATTTAATTAAGCAAAATAATTAATTTAGAAACAGTTTGTGAACCAGTAACGAATTTTTTAAAAAATAGAACGCAATTTAAAAATATTTTCCAAAACCGCACCGCATGAATAATCGCGGACGCGGGCGCGTGTAATCCGGCTCTCTGAATAATAAATCACCCTGTATCATGTAGGCCGTATTGTACAATTCATACAGGATGTTTGCTTATATATCTGTTAACCTTTTAACCTGTGTTTGACCTGTGATACGGACGGACAATACCATTTTATTTTTACTTGCCGAAGAACGTAGTAAAAATTACTTGTATAAGTAACTGGCTCCGATTCTCTAGTCTCTCTCTTAACTAAATTTAGAGTATCTGCATCCTTTTCTTTTAACTAATGCTAAAAAAAGAACGGAACATGACTTTCACATTTAAAGACTCTAACTTTTAGTGCACAATACAAATTTAAACAGTAGGTTCGCGAGTGCGTGCTAAAATCACGGGTTTTACCATCTAAAAATTAAATTTAGAAATGTCAAACTGCTTCTGTCCTTCTCATATTACAATAGTAAGAAGAGGGCGCGAATACTCTGAAATTAGGTTGTGCTTAGAATCGGTGCCAATCGTAGTATTTAACGTCTAATAAATGAGATAACTTTTGCAAGCGACTTCATCCGCGTTACTTGTACAATAACTAGCTTATGCCCGTGAATTCGTCCGCGTGGACTACACTATTTTCAACCACCTATTTATGAGTCTATTTCTTCATAACTATCTGTATGCCAAATTTCAGTCCGATCCGTCCAGAAATTTGAGATATGCGTTGATAGATCAGTCAGTCAGTCGGTTAACTTTTTAGATTTATAGTTACAACCAAAATTTACAAACTTTACCTCTATATTAATTAAATAGATTATTTACCTCCCACATGCAAACTTACAAACCTTACCTCTTTATAAAATAATTGTAGATACATATATTTTCAAAGAAAGAAAAATGTTCGATATTTACTCCATACCTATCTTTATTATCTAGAGAGAGCAATATTGTACTGTAATGATTCTAGAAGGGTATTTTCTCTAGAGTACTGGAGTATTACGTTCCCTATGATAAGACTTTCCATTCCATATTATTTTATTTCTGCAGCTACCTATCCCGTTTTATTGACATTGGAAACCAAAACAAGGTTAGGTTTATTCAAAACACGCATCTTTATTTAAAATTACTTCGGATGTAATAAGGTAATCTTTATTCTTACTTAATATAATAAATGAAAAATATTTTGTCGTCCTTTACATCGATTTTGCTTATCAAAAAGTTAATTGTCCTAAAAATTACCTTTTTGAGCAATCTTTTTTAACTAGCGCGATGTGTTGAAATTCCGCCATTGGAGTAAAACATCAAATCACTTATGTTAAGCAAAAAAACAACTTCGAGACGTTTTTGTAAATTTTAATTATAATTAACTGAAAAAATATATTAAGTGCAATTTTTTACCGTCGTATTTTTTACTATACAAGAAAATGTATGTAATCGTGTTTGTATTAAAGACCCAAAAACGAATTCAAATATGGAAGTTATTGTATTTATAATTTCAAAAGGGGGGTTTCCGAAAAGTAGCAACTTTTCAATATGGGGCCACAAAATGGTCAAACCACGTCGCGGAACGCAAAGCTTTGGCGCGTTCATAATTGCGCCTTCACAATAGGCCTTGTGCTAAATAATTCAGCTCTTCTCAACGAAGCTGCCGTTCCCATGGTCGCTATAGCAACAACCTATTTACATATGCATCTGTATCTAGACCTGAATG
Source organism: Maniola hyperantus (assembly GCF_902806685.2). Lineage (NCBI taxonomy): Eukaryota > Metazoa > Arthropoda > Insecta > Lepidoptera > Nymphalidae > Maniola > Maniola hyperantus. Next base: position 1,818,936 of record NC_048552.1, on the reverse strand, counting down.
GGTCCCAAGTTTTACATGGCTACGAACGGGTATTGAGTTGAAAATCCATACTTTCATGCTAATATAGATGACTAGCTGATGCCCGCGAGTTCATACGCGTGGATTTAGGTGTTTAACTGGGAACCCGTGGGAACTCTTTGACTTCCCGGGATAAAAAGTAGCCTATGTCACTTTCCAGGTCTTTATCTACCCATGCAAAAAATCACGTCAATCCGTTGTTCTGTTCCGACGTGATTAAAGGACAAGCAAATAAATCAACGAACCAACAAACAAACACACTTTCGCAATAATAAGGGTACTGATTATCGGTGATAGCCTAGTGGTTAAGACGTCCGCCTTCCTTTCGTGAGGTCGGGGTTCGATTCCGGGCACGCACCTCTTTACGGAGTTATGTGCGTTTTAAGCAATTAAGTATCACTTTCTTTAACGTTGAAGGAAAACATCGTAAGGGAACCTGCAAGCCTGAGAGTTGTTCATGTTCTCAAAGGTGTGTGACAAACTATGGCCTAAACCCTTCTTATTCTGAGAGGAAACCCGTGCTCAGTAGTTGGCTTGGCAGGCGATGGGTTGATCATGATGATAGATGGTTATAGCAGTGTGTATTATAAGATAGGTATTATTAGGATGGATAGATCGGTACTAATTTCAAAGAATCATCAAAAAGAATTTTCAGTTTCAGAAACTGTCGATTTATTCCTTGAAACTGTCGGAAGATATTTTTTCTGCAGCATACAATATCAATGATTATTTTAATAAACACAAGTACCCACTTCTTCGCCTTCCATCTCATAAAAAAAAATTCACTATAATATGCGAAAAATCGTTTCAGAATGTCATGAATTAAATAAAAACTTGTATTTAAGTGCCACTTGAAAATTGAAATATTTACCCACACAGACATAATATTTTTCACCCAAAATGAAATTCAAAGTTTGTGAAGAATTCGTAGCATTATAAAAAAATTGCTTTGAAGTTATGTCAACTCTGCAAAATATTGTCTAGCAATTGAATAATCATTGCCTTGACGCCTGTATGGAGTACACACCACAAAACAACATAAACCAGTTTCTTACGCTATAATAGAATTGGTAGACCCAAAGATAATACTTGCGCCATTTACTACTATAGGCTTAGTACGAGTTGGTACATGTCAATAACGATAGTAGATTTCTAGTTTCGAAACATTATAACGTCTGAGTAAATTGGAGCAAAATTCTCTCATTTGACTCTCTCAAATGAGAGAGCTGCGGAAACTTAAACCTAGAAATTAGTAGTACTGAATCAGTTAGTAGTACCTATTCTTAAAAAAGTATCTTTAGGTATTTTCTCTTACATTATCAAGTTTCAATGTTTATGTTATGGTACAAAATAAATAAAATGTTGCGATTTTTTTATTACGAGCTTGCCCTTGACGCAATCATACCTTATGGAAAGAAATGATGAAAGAAAGTATCTTATAACAAAGAGTTGGGGTTATTCCGGCGCTTCCTTCCCTTGACCATTAAGCCAACATGCCTCAAACAGATATAGATGAGGTCTAGTTTGGTCTTGCCTAGAAGATGCCTAATGCCTATTTACGCAATACTCGAAACTATTAACGTTGACGAGAAGTTTAAACTCCTGCTAAGGGTACTGGCGTATTAACAAAACCCTCCCATTCGGAGTAGGGTGAGCGTTAATTTGCCGCCCAGTACGTATGGCTGGAACGCGGCCAACGCTCGGTATCATACATAAAACTTAAGCTCGCCCATTACTGTTTGCTTGCTGAATAGTGGAATTCGCTTATTTTTTGTTAATTGCACCAACCACGATTAATTGTTCGATTCCATGCACGCACCTCTAACTTATGTGTTACTAGATGATGCCCGCGACTTGTTCCGCGTGCATTTGGGTTTTTAAAAATCGCGTGGGATCTCTGTATTTCCGGGATAAAAACTAGCCTATGTCCGTCCCCGGGATGTAAGCTAACTCTGCACCAAATGTCATCAAAAACGGTTTAACTGTTGGGCCGTGAAAAGTTCACGATGTTTTCCTTTACCGTTAAAGCATATTTAATTACTTAAAACGCACATGCAGTAGCCGGCAAGAAATATTGTACATCGACCTTTAGAATGAAATTTCGGCTTTCTAGAGGGTTGTCTCTGTCACTCATACCTATGTGACGTTCTGTCGGTCTTAACGACAGAGACAACGCTTTGCGACACCGCTATGTCTTTCAAAAAGTCGATGTACAATATTTTCTGCCGCGTACTGTAACCCCCAAAAAGTTAGAGGTGCGTGCTCGAGATCGAACACCGACCTCCGCTTAGGAAGCGGACGTCCTAACCATTAGGCTATCAGCTATCACAGCTAATTTTATAAGGTACCTACATCGAAATGTCTTTGACCTCGGTACGGCATGAAAGTATTTTCTTCCATTAGTATTTCTTCGAACATTTCCTTTCATTTCTGAATTTAATCTAATCTGTCATCCAGGATCATAAGTCTCGCGTGAGCGAAGAAATAATATTCGTGACACCTAGATTTCACACGGATCCTACCTAGACTTATGAGCTTCATATATATCTCACGCCTAAACAGATCTACGGGCCGGGCCGATGACCTGCGATATACATCTAGCCTCTGTTATTATCTTTAGGCTTTTATTATTTGCAACCAATTACACTATACCATAGACATGTTGCGTTCATATTACATGGCTTATATAATTCGTGCACGATGATGAGTAAGACATGAGATACGAAACTCACGAGAAAAGAAAGAGGTAGCGCTCTGCAATACGGTATTTGACAACTAGTCAAATCTGTAACTTTTTCTCAAACGTCAAAACGCGCGCTCATGCGAGATTCTATGAAATACCGGTACATGACGTCACAATCATTTGACGTCTACTTGAAATTAATTTACAGCTGACTTTTAAAAACATCAATGATATTTTTACTAAATTGTAAGATATTCCAATGCAATCCCTTAGATTGAAAAATTGACACATAGTTAAACAAAACTTTTGGAGAGAGAGCCAGCGCGTGCCAGACCTTCCTTATTTTGTTTGGATCATGGTGGCTTTGGCACCTTTATTACCTGTTATCTCCCAAAGCCACCATGATACAAACAAACGTTCCTCCCAGCGTTGGGGACAATACGCAGAGAAACTTTCACCTTTTATAAAATAAGGAAGGTATGTGACGCGCTGGCTCTTAGACCATTTGTTGAATCATAGTTAAACAAAACTTTGTAGAATCATAATATTTTATTATTTGAATTTAAAAGTTAACCTTAGCGCATCACTTTAGTTATATCTAAAATATGTGGCGAATTTAAATACCTAGTAGTTTACTGTAGAACGTAGAAGATTCATATAAGGAAAACGTCTCAAGAAAATGCGTGATATTGATTGTGGAGTTGTGAATTCGTAGGACACTGCACGCTACGCTACCATGATTTGCCGCATTGGTCGCAAGAGTGGGATAGCTAAACAACAAAACTACGAGCCAGAACGGGATACGAGGCGTAGAGGCCGGGACCACGTGGTGTCTATACGTACTCTACGAATTCTTAGCCATAGTTATTGTTTTTCGGATATAAGTTACCATTTCATACTTAAAACTGATTAGGGCATGTTGTTTGAATACATTTTCTATAAATTCTTCAAAGTTTCAGTAGGTCGGTTCTTCATATAGGTTTCAGTGCGATACAGACATGTGTATCGCGCGGCTTTCAGCCGGCGAGTGACGTGTCCGCTCTAGTAACCGCATGGCAACGGCCGGGCTGACGTAGCGAGGCGGGAGGCTACATTGACGCCGCGCGCCGGTCGCGAGCGTCTCGCAGGATTGATAATGGAACGTCTAGCCGCTGCAGTGCAACCACGATACCCGTATTACGTAATAATTACTGACAAATACCGATAGTCCCTGGTTGGGCGCCAATTAATATTTGACCGTTAATTGGGGCCAACTTGGGATTGTAGTAGAAATAAATGGTTCGAATATTATGTAATATCATTTTCATACTGGAAACGGGGCCTACTTACATACAGCTACGCATTGTACTCGAGATACAAAATAAGGTCTCGGCCCGACTTAAATCAATCCTTAGTCTATGATCTGCGCACGAATCTATCAAACCGCCATGTTGCAACTTCTGCTTAGATTACTTGTTTACTAACTACTGTGATATTTTATGCGCTTACACGTATTTTTTCGGTATTTAAATGTTTGTCTTTTGTTGTTCCAGGCTGCAAGATCAAGGCCCTGCGCGCGAAAACCAACACCTACATCAAGACTCCGGTGCGCGGAGAGGAGCCCGTGTTCGTGGTGACGGGCCGCAAGGAGGACGTCGCGCGCGCCAAGCGCGAGATCCTCTCCGCCGCCGAGCACTTCTCGCAGATCCGCGCGTCGCGCAAGTGCGGGGCCGCTCCGCCGCCGCCCGCCGGCGCGCCCGGCCACGTGACCGCGCAGGTGCGCGTGCCGTACCGCGTCGTGGGGCTCGTGGTGGGCCCCAAGGGCGCCACCATCAAGCGCATCCAGCACACCACGCACACCTACATCGTGACGCCGTCGCGCGAGCGCGAGCCCGTGTTCGAGGTGACGGGCCTGCCCGAGAGCGTGGAGGCGGCGCGCAAGGAGATCGAAGCGCACATCGCGCTGCGCACGGGCGCGGCGTCGGGCGCCACGGGCGCGGGCGCGGTGGCGGGCGCCGAGGGCGAGCCGCTGGCGCAGCTGTACCGCGCGGGGCTGGCGTCGCTGCTGCGGCCCGAGCAGGAGGCCGCGTTCTCGTCGGCCGGCTCGTGCTCGTCGGGCGGCTCGTCGGGCCGCCTGGGCGACCTGCTCGGCATCTGGTCGTCCACGGAGCGCGACGAGGGGCTGGGCGAGTCGCCGTCGTTCGAGTCGCCGGGCGCGGGCGGCGTGTGGGCGTGGGGCCCGCCACGGCCGTCGCCCGCCGCGTCGCCGGCGCGCAGCTGCGCCGTGTGCGGTGAGCGCGGTGTGGCGGCGGCGCTGGTGCCGTGCGGCCACAACCTGTTCTGCTTGGAGTGCGCGCAGCGGCTGGCGGCGGCGGCGCAGCCGTGCCCCGCGTGCGCTGTTCCCGCGCACCAGGCCATCCGCATCCTGTCGTAAGCCGCGCCCGCGACGCCGCCGCCGTGCGCACCGCTGTCGCCACCACCCGTGGGACTGACCTTTTTTACTTAAATCGTTACGAAAATATTTAAAAAAAAAGTCGCGTAATCGAAATCCTGGTGCCAAAAGTCGGCGCCTCGCCGGCACGGCCCGTCCGCCGCGCCGAACCTATCGTAAGTCGGCAGAGTTACTCACGATATATTTTCTTATTATGAACGTTTTTTATTAGGTCGGCGAGCGTCCGCCGCGCTCGCCGCCGCAGAGAGAGTCGAGGTACGTTACGATAGAATTTCGAAAAAAAGCATAAAATTTAAAAAAAGTTGTATAATTATTATTATTGATGATAGCGTAAATGAGAAATCGAAAATTTATAAAGCTTACCTAACGTAGTAGCGTAAAGTATTAAGATATCGTAATATTATAATAATTACTATAAGCGAGGGACGGGCGGCACGGGGAGCGGGGCTCGGGCGGCTAGCCAATGTTTGTTGATAGTGAATGTGTTGCGTGCGCGCGAGAGGCGACCGCCTCGCTGCGCTCGCGGTAGTGTAATGCCCGCCCGTGCTAGTGAATGTTGCGAGTGCGCCGGTAGTGTAATGCCCCCCCGCCCGCGCGCCGACCGCTCCCCCGCGCGCCATGCTCATTATTTTGACTATACGATTATTCGCTTAAATGATATTATACATACGTACACACTATGATTACGATAATATTAATATAATGTTTGTTTTAAGTGTGTTTTAATGTTTAGATTTTTATTGTAATGTTTTTATGAATGATTTTTATCTGTACGATTATTATTATTGATTATTATTTTATGTGTTGACGATGTTTTTTTGTGATTATGCGCCCGCGCGGCCCCTAGGGCGCCCGAGGGGCCCCGAGGCCCCCGAGGCCCCCGATGGTCCCGAGGCCGAGCGCCGCGCGGGCCGAGGCTGCAGCTCGTTAGTGTTAATATCGAGTAATAAATTAAAGTAATAAATGATAAAGAAATAATACGACTCATTCATTATTATTAATTATATTATTATTATAAACTACAGTAGTTTGTAGCACGACATTGACTAATCATTACCTATTGATACATATTAAGTATTATTATTATTATATTGAATAAATTTAAAGAATGCATAATTATATTTCATAGGAATCATTATTCTGTATAACTCTAGTTAAATATAACGATAATAAATATTAATTGTATTTGTATCGGACGACGTTGTTATTTGGTTTAACGGGGGGCTGCTTTTGCGAATTGATATTTTTTTATTTTTTTACCGTTATTAGTTTTTGACTTACTCATGTAAAGAGATACGCGAGAATAAAAAACTGCCTATTAGATTATATTTTAAAAAATAATGGTTACGTAAAATCAGCCCTCGTCGTACGTAGATCCAGTGATTTCGATATAATTTTATTTTCATAATAAAATGGGTAGACGCTTTAGGTTCAAATAACGTTGTGAAAATTTGTGAAATTTTGTAGACTACATATCTTATTATAAATCTAATATAAACTATAAATTTCGAATCTCATCTTTCATTTACCCAATATTATACTGAAACCTACGATTTACTCACTACACTGTCGCCCTTTAACTAAAAAGTAAATTTTGAGTTATCGCCAAAAAAATGGGAATTTTCAAAAACTAATATTTCTAAAAATGAATCCTGAAAACTAACTGCAAATCTTTGTCCTACGCAGCATTATTTTTTAGAAACATTAGTTCTTGAAAACAAACCTCGATTTTGACGATCACCAAAAAATTTTTTTTTTCAGTTACCTGTTTAGTAAAAGGACAACAGTAGATAGAGTTTTAGGAGTGATAGTAAGATACGACATGTGTCATATTCAACCTTTACGCAATGCATTAAGGTTGTAAATGACACGTCCGCGTCATCTGAATCGTCCTCTAAATTGCGTATGCCTATGATTCAGTCTAAGATGGAAGCGGGCTAACCTGGAAGGAGTATGGCAGTTTTCTGTACACCTTTTGGTTTCTACACGGCATCGTACTGGAACGCTAAATCGCTTGGCGGCACGGCTTTGCCGGTAGGGTGGTTACTAGCCACGGTGGAAGGCTCCAACCAGACCAGACCAAAAATTTAGAAATTATAAAATTCCAGACCCCTGCCGGGAATCGAACCCTGGACGTCCCACTAATAAGACAGCGCTTACCACATGGTACCTAACGTGAAACTACGTGATCAAATCAGAAATGAGGAGATCCGTATGAGAGTAACCGATATAGCTCAACGGATTGCTAAGCTGAAGTGGCAATTGGCGGTTGACAATGATGGGGATGATGCTTGAGCATCTATGTGCTTTTTTCTTTTTTTTATTCAGATACAAGTTAACCCTTACTGCAATCTCACCTGGTGGAAAGTGATGATGCAGTCTAAGATGATAGCAGGCTAACCTGGAAGGGGTATGGCAGTTTTTATTAAACCCATAACCCCTTTGTTTTCCCTTGGCATCGTACCGGAACGCTAAATCGCTTGGCGGCACGGCTTTGCCGGTAGGTAGTTTTGCTTGCACAATACCAACATACATATAAGTGTACCTGCATTAGCACCATATGCATCGCCTACATTTCTACGAGCGAGCTACGTGCTACGGTGGTTCTACGAGATTCGGCGCTCGCCAGTGCTACGATGCTACGACAACTACACGACTGGAAGTATAATAATCATTCTAGATTTTAAAGTGAAAACTTGTTTTATATTTATTTTTCTAAGAATCTTAGCCAATTTAATTGCTGACTTATATTCCCCTTTCCCCTCCAATTAAGCGTAAAGCTTGTGCTAGGAGTAGGTACGACAATAGTGCAACGTATGGGATTTGAACCAGATTTTGAATTCGGATACAAGTTAGCCCTTGAGTGCAATCTCACCTGGTGGTAAGTGATGATGTAACTTAAGATGGAAGCGGGCTAAACTGGAAGGGGTATGGCAGTATCGTTGAGATTAGGCTGTTTGCGTTTGAAGCTTGAGGAGTCTAGCTAGACAACTATATTGCCATAAGCTTGAGTAATAATCTGGACGACTATATTGCCATACTCGACCTGCCCTAACATAGCGCGGATTGCCCCCCGTTGCACCCCCACTGCATCGCTGTGCAAAATGTTAAAGGTACATGCAATCACTGAAATGGACTTATTTATACAACAAGTACGCTGGAAGACATGGTGTAAAATGACAGCTGTTATTGAAGTGAATATGTACTTAGAACAAAAGAGACAAACACATACGTCTATAGCCTATGAGAAAATGAGATAGAATATTTATTATTCCTATTATTTCCTTTACACTTACTTTACTTTATACTCATTATACTATTATTGTTTCCTATTATTTCGTACCTATAGTACGCGATAGGTCGAGATGGCAATCGGGGTGGGAACGCCCCGCACACTCACACAGCCCCCGCGCTAACGGCGGGGTGATTACGTAAAACGTTGCAGTAGCGACAGCAGTAGCAATCCGACAGTTCATTTGCTGTTTCTCTTCTTCTTCTTCTTATGTTGCTTTGTGGCTATTGCTGTCTCTCTCTAGCTAGCCGTTTGACAGCAATGATCGCGAATTACGCCTGTCGCGAGATACGTAATCACCCCGCCGGTGCCTCATACCCCGATTGCCATCTCGACCTGCCGCGTAGTATACTTTAGTTACCACTAGTGCCTCACGCGTCATTGGTTGAAATTGAAAACATGAAGTCCGTGTGATATCACGACCCATATTATAAATGCGAAAGTATGTTTGTTTGTTGGTTTGTCCTTCAATCACATCGCAACGGATTGACGTGATATTTTGCATGGTTCTAGTTAAAGACCTGAAGAATGATACAGGTTACTTTTTATCTTGGAAAATCAAAGAGTTCCCACGGGATTTCTAATCCTAAATCCACGCGGACGAAGTCGCGAGCAACAGCTAGAATATAATCACCCTAACATGAACCTTCATATGTTTTCAAACAAGGAAAGGAACTTTTAGTCGAACGACAAGTCGCTCGTGAGATCCTGCGGTTAAGGTGTGACCTAAATTTTCTCCTTCATTTAACTGTTGGGAAGTTAAGTGTTAAAAGTCTGTCTTTGAAGTTGAAGAACTTCAAGTCTACCCGAAGTCCGGGGCCTACTTAGGTTTAATACCTACCTTCTTAAAGGTGATCGCACATCTGTCTCTGCACCAAACTTGTAAAAGCCATCCTCGTAATTGCTGTTATTATTGGACTAATTTATGGTATTACTAGATGACGCTCCACGTGGTTTTAGGTTTTTAATAAATCCCGTGGGAACTCTTTGATTTTCCGGGATAAAAAGTAGATCCTTCTTCTAGTAAGTCCTTCCCCGGGATGTAAGTTGACTCTGTACCAAATCTCATCAAAATCTGTTAAACCGTTGGGCCGTGAAAAGCTAGCAGACAGACAGATAGTCATACACTTTCGCATTTATAATATTAGTATGGATTTAATAAAACCTATTTAAGCCTACAAAAGAAGAGTATCAGGAGTTTGGTGCTAGAGGCAAATTTAGGTTTTACTTCATAGTCTTGTTCTTGATAAAGCACCAACAATATAAAATCCATACGTACCTACCTACTTATGCTTTCAAATATACCTATCCAGAAACGACCGTGGTCGCTTGGCGTACCACTAAAGCCTGGGCTTTTGGGAAGTGTGCGCAGAAGCCGCAGTTCTATGTGCTTAGTATGAAATTTCTCATCTCACCAACATTGATTAAATTCTAACGCGTTGAAACGCTATAAAGTCAGAGTAAAATTGACCCAAAGGTCAAGGATTAATCATGGCAGCACGTCTAAGCCCGACCCTCTTGGTCGACTGACGCACTGCCCTTGCACCAACATTCGTCACGTGCGGTCCGTGCGGCGTGTTTACTGCAGCCAGGTGGGTGATCAGTTTCATACCTATCTTATTTTTATAACATGATATAAGTAACCGCGGTGAAAGTCTGGAGGGTTTAGGCACAATTTACTCCATTTAGGTTACACCTTATAATTTAGACGACCTCTTTGACGCAGTGGATCCTTTTACCAGAGCTGTCTTATGCTTGCGACTTCGTCCGCGTGGACTACACCAAACCCCTATTTCACCCCTTTAGCCCCCTGCCACATTTCATGTTTCTAGATCAACGGGAAGTAAGTACCCTATAGGTTTTCTTGACAGACACGACAGACGGGCAGACAGACAGACAGCGAAGTGATCCTATCCCTTAAGGGTTCCTTTTTCCTTTTGAGGTACGGAACCCTAAAAAGACCTAAAAGGTAAGTATCTATTTTCCAATAAACAAAATATGAACAATATATATTTTCAACGCGCTGCTGAAGGAGTCCCCTCGCTGTGAAATATTTGCTGACAAATGGGCTGACCTCATGGGTCAGATCTTGCACTTTTGTGAAAATTTATAATTTTGCTTTTTTTATTTTTGAAATTTATAATTTTAACAATTTTTGTAAGTATGTTTATATTAGTTTGTACTCGTAGTTTAATTAGTGTAATTGGCTTTATGGCCGTTCTAATTAAATAATAAATAAATAATAATAATAATAATAAAATCGATAATGGGCCTCGCCTCACAGGATGTGGAGGCTGTAACTTGACACTGTAACTCGACTAACTTCAGAGTGCAACCAACTCTGTAACTCAACCGTCGTATTGTAATGCCTTAAAGTTCAAATTTTATAAGTTTTTGTTTTAAGAATGAGTGTGAGGTTGTTTTTGATTAGGGTGACCATGATACCGGATTTACTGTTTCAAAATAACTTTAAGTACCTATCTTCATAGAATCTTCCCGTCCTTTTGCATTTTTTTAGTTACTAAATTCTAAAATTGTAATGAATAAAACAAAAAAAAACATATACACTATTTATATGAAACCTTATTTGTTGACGGAATGTACCTACGTTATGTATACGCGCAATATGAATATATTCATACCTTTTAATAAAGTAAAAAAAAAACTTTTTTGCCTCGAATATATGGGTATATTAAAGTTCATGTCGTTATTTTAGAAGTGAAGCGAATGGATTTTTGGTATGGGGACCTAAATAGCTTCAAACTAAATGACAAAAAATTAAATAAATGTATGAACGCGCGATGATGAAACGCATCTCATTGGCTGAGCAGCACGTATACGAGTAGCTAAGTCAGAAGTACAAGGTCGTATGTCTGTTGGCAGCTTCGCTTCAGTCGGTGTGAGACACTTCAAAGCTTTTTTTAATAAATCCTAGATTGGGTACGTCAATGTATAGGAAATGCCTAACATCCCGTAGGAAGTAAGAGAACTACGAGTATGTCGTCTCGAACGATCTTAACATTAGTTTTAAGTCCTAGTCCTACGCTAACTCATACAACATAGGCACCCTATTTTTGACAATAGCTACTCTGGGTCGCCATCTGTCGCGCGTCGCTCGCTACTTGGGCACGATCACACGTTTTTCTCGTACATCCATCGGAAGTGAACTTGATATTAGTCCGCAGGTGTCCGCTTCATAGGGCACAATGTGCCTATAAGTAAGCCGATTGCCATCTCGACCTGTCGCGGACTAGGTATATGTTACAATAAAAAAAATACAAGAACCCATCCGAAAATTGGATTCGGCAGCTAACGTATTCAAAGTATTTATTTTTAGTTTTTACCAATGTATGTTTCCAGACCTCTCTACTTTCAAGTTTCCTATATCAAAGGAAACATCGGGTTTATCCAATATTTAACTACATAAATGATTCATAAGCTTAATTCTAAGAATTATAATAATGTGAGTAATGACTAATAACCCCGAACCTCCCCGAACGCTATCTTTCTATTTACAGTAGATTTGCCTATGTCTCTTAGATTTAAATAGGTGATGTCTATCACTCTTTGTTTTACAAAAGATCAGTCATATATTCAATATCCCTATTATTCCTATTACTGTCAAATATTTAACATCACTATTGACCATGACCATGACCATTTGCACGGGGCATATTTTTTGTACATAATGTAATTTGTGGTTTTTGTAATTAATAATAATAAAAACCTTTTATTCAGCCAAATATACAAATAGGTACAAACAGCTAGGGTGCCGTAGTCCCTGTTTAATTAGTGTTAATTAGTGATAATTTTTTTAAATGTAAATCAGTAACCCTTATTATATCACTACCCTTATTCTAAATGCGAAAGAGTGTTTGTTTGTTGGCTTGTTGTTTTGTCCTTCAATTACGTCGGAACGGAGCAACGGATTGACGTGATTTTTTGCATGGGTATAGTTAAAGGTCTGTACCCGTAGTACAAGATTTTACGTCTCACCAAACCAAACCAAATTCGAGAGTCGAAATACTTCCGCGTTACAGTGAAATGGACCTAGACAGCCTTGAACTGAAGTCAAATATTCAATGCCACTGATTTTAATTTCGCAATGTTTCCGCTTGGAGCGCTGGCTGTAGAAGTGTAGACAAACTTGAGCTTTAAAACAAGGCATTTAAGATCCAGTTTACTGTAACGCGGAAGTATTTCGACTCTCGAATTTGGTTTGGTTTGGTGAGACGTAAAATCTTGTACTACGGGTACTGGAGAGTGATATATGTATATGCTACTTTTTATCCCGGAAAATGAAAGAGTTCCCACGGGATTTTTAAAAACTTAAATCCACGCGAACGAAGTCCAGGGCATCAACTAGTATATTATCTATTTTTCTTTTTTTTTTAGTTTACTAACAATCCCTATTTAAAATCTTAAAAATTCTTACGAAATATTTCAGTTTTCATCGCGGTGCCCTCATTTGGTGACAGAAGGATCAGCCTGGCTGTTCAGCTTGGAAATACAGCCAGTGTTCTTAGCACCATTCCACGCATTATATAAGACTAGCTGCTAGTTTTATTGTAACAATTTTCCATTAAAAAAATATGAAAAATGTAATTTTTTTTCAACGTAAATCCACGAGTGGCAAGTTATAAAATACATAGGTGTACATACCTGTACAAGTAAATAGTAATTAAAATTTGATTCGATCCCAACATCCAAGATGGAGGTTGTACAAGCTGCGGTGATCGCATCCGCCCCTCACTTCCGTCGCTCGCGTTTCAACAGCCTTCATTTTTATTTTTTTGGGTTCCGTACACGAAAAGACAAAAAGCTGTTTAAAAAATGAAAGAAAAGCTTACGAATTCATGAAAATTATAAGAATAAACAAGTGAAGCAACGTATTTAAACAAATTAAATCAAAACTCAGTTCTCGCCACGTACCTAAGTTGGCTAGATTAAAAGTGCCTACTGCCTATGTTCTGCAGAACAACAGCCATCGCAGACATTGATAGACATGAAAGACAGACGGATAGACAGACATACAGACAACAAAGTGATCCTTATAACGGTTTTATTCTTTTTGAGGTACGGAACCCTAAAAAATCTGGAAAAGTTATTGAATGCATTTTAACAGTTTACGTAATTTAAAAACCAATTTTTTTGCAATAAAAATCTAAATACGGACCCTACCTCATGAGTATTCTGACACACACTTGGCCGTTTTTTTATTATTTTTATACATCCTCCTCGTTCCCATGACCCGACAGGACGGTTTTTGTGCTTCGATCGTTTAACCGTGATTTGTTTTGTGTTTTGCGGTTCATATTATAATAGGTTCTGTTTTAAAGGTGTGCTCAATTCACTTTGCCATTGCGATTTTCTCACGTTTTTTTTACCATGGACTGTACTTTTTCTGGGATATTTGCAATTTTTATCATTTCGTGAATTTTCGAAAACTCTAAATTGAAGAAGGGCTGGCTTATTTCTTGCGCTAAGGATCAGCCTGGCTGTAAAACGAGGGCAGGCTGCCAGTATTCTTGGCACTATTTGACGTGGGCATGATCTGTACAGTAGTTAGATGTCATCATGATCAACCCATCACCGGCTCAATACAGAGCACGGGTCTCCTCTCAGAGTGAGAAGGGTTTTGGCCATAGTCTACCACGCTGGCCATGTGCGGATTGGTAGACTTCACACACCTTTGAGAACATTATGGAGAACTCTCAGGCATGCAGGTTTCCTCACGATGTTTTATTTAATTAATAAAAACGCACATAACTCTGAAAAGTTAGAGGTGCGTGCCCGGGATCGAACCCCCGACCTCCGATTAGAAGGCGGACGTCCTAACCACTAGGCTATCACAGGTTTTTTTTAAGTTAGATGTAAAGTAATCTAATTCTAGAGCATTTGTTTATTATAGTTTTTGTTTGGGTATTATTAAGTTACTAATTAGTTTTAGTTTGGTAAGATTTAGATAGATTTATTTATTTACTAGCTGATGCCCGCGACTTCGTCCGCGTGGATTTACGTTTTTCAAAATTCCGCGGGAACTCTTTGATTTTCCGGGATGAAAAGTAGCCCATGTTTTAATCCAAAGTATATTCTATCTCCTTTCCAAATTTCAGCCAAATCCGTCCTGTAGTTTTTGCGTGATTGAGTAACAAACATCCAAACATCCACACTTTCACATTTATAATATTAGTAGGAATCCGGATTCCCTTGACTACGATCTCACCTAATGGTAAGTGATGATGCAGTCTTAGATGGAAGCGATAGTGGGGTATGGAAGTTTCATTAAACCCATATCCATGATCGGTTTTTAGGCAGCATCGTGCTGGAACGGTAAAGAGGTAAATCGCTTGGCGGCACGGCTTTGCCTAAGGATTATTATGAGTTCTATACAAACCTATCGATCATTGTTCTAGGTACCCTGGTAATGGCGGGAAAGGCCTGGTTTACTCACAGGTTTTCCCGTCCGATGCTTGCTGCTCTATATTTATTATTTCCACCCTAAAGACCTTGAAGTACGTTCGCTAAATAATACTTAATTTTATTTGTAATCCAACAGCTGTAATTTATTCATTAAGTTATGGTTTGTTATTTAGGCCTCAACTCAGTCTTATGTAAATTATGTAATCCAGATCCATACTAATATTATAAATGCGAACGTGTGTCTGTCTGCTAGCTTTTCACGGCCAATCCCTTTAACTGATTTATAATCATGCAATAAATTAATAAATCTAAATCATTGACGAAATTTTAAGGACGGACATAGTTTTTTTTCTAAAAAATCAAAGAGTTCACGCGGGATTTTAATTGATTGATTGGTGACTCAAAATGGTTAACACCCACAGAATTTTTGGTCTTTGTCATTTTTATGGGATTACGTAATAGAGAGAGCCTATACTAACTTCTCTGCGTGGAGAGAGTATAATAAGGCATAAATGGAGATAATACTTACATAATTATATTTATATGGAAGTGGGTGGATGAAGAAGGCGAAGGTGCGTGCGTGGTGGCGCACTCTCGGGAAGGTCCATTGTCCAGCTCCACCAAAAAGGCTGATTGATTGGTTCATCACTAGTAACTATCCACATTATAAATGCGAAAGTGTGTTTATTTCTTGGTTTATTGGTTTGTTAATTACGTTGCAACAGAGCAACGGATTAGGGTGATTTTTTGCATGGGTATAGTTAAAGACCTGGACCTTTTTTATTCGAGAAAATTAAAGAGTTTCCACGGGATTTTTAAAAACCTAAATCCACGCGGACGAAGTCGTGAAGATCAGCCACTTCTACTACGGATACTATAATACGAATTTCTTGAGCGAAAGGAGACTTGATGAAAACTTGGAAATCTGTACGTTCAGCGCTTTCGAGGTTGGCGTTCCAACTTTAATAAAGTAAAAACCGGCCAAGTGCGAGTCAGGCTCGCGCAATGAGGGTTCCTTACTAAAGTCGTATTTTTTCGACATTTTGCATGATAATTCAAAAACTGTGATCCATAAAAATAAATAAAAACCTTTCATATGATATCCCACTTGATATAGTTATCTTACTTCAACAATTGAAAACACTAATTTTTAGTTCACGACCACAGTTTTTTTTTTGTGTGATGTAACCACAAATTCACGGTTTTCAGATTTTTCCCCAAATGTCTTTTATAAGACCTACCTACCTGCCAAATTTCATGATTCTAGGTCAACGGGAAGTACCCTGTAGGTTTCTTGACAGACCGACAGACAGACAGACAGACAGACAACAAAGTGATTCTATAAGGGTTCCGTTTTTCCTTTTGAGGTACGGAACCCTAAAAAGTACTACATTGACAATAAAGATTAGGGACATAATATGAAGCTAATAATCCGATATCCAAATAATGAAATCGAAGATTACCCACCGTTACAGTTTTCTCTCCAAAACCCCCCCCCCCCCCCCTCACTTGGCCGCATCCCGCTTAACTATTAATCTACATACACTATAGATCACTAGCTGATGTCCGCGACCTCGTCCGCGTGGATTTAGATTTACAAAAATCCCGTGGGAACTCTTTGATTTTCCGGGATAAAAAGTAACCCACGTCCCTCTCCAGATCTTCATTCTATATTATCCATGTAAAAAATCAGTTCAATTTGCTGCTCTGTTGCGGCGTGATTGAAGGACAAACGAACAAACCAACCAGCAAACACTTTCGCATTCTTCGCAGTCAAGTGCGAGTCAGACTCGCACACGAGAAGGGTTCCGTATCATCGTAAAAGAAACACCTGACACTTTTTTTATTTTCTTGATGTTCTTTAGCTCTTAACTGACGGCGACGGATGGATGGACGGCCGGACGGCCGGATGGATGGACAGGAAGCGCAGGATTAGTAAGAGGCATGGCAACATGGGCAACCTTCGACTACGGAACTTTTTTTTTTTAAGAATATTAGCCATGTTAAATGACTGATTCCCCTTTCCTCTCAAACTAAGCGTCAGGCTTGTGCTAGGAGTAGGTACGACAATAGTGCAACGGGCGGGGCTTGAACCGTCGACCTTTCGGTTTTCAGTCCACTCCTTTACCGGTTGAGCTCTTGCGGCTCAAAAAATCAAACTTTAAAAATGAGATACCGATATTCGATTCCTCTACCTATACGAGTACTTAATAATAAATGGCACATTGCCAGGCGATATTATGGTTTTATTTCACAAGGGGGATAGTTCCATGCAGTTTCAGCGCCGCGATGTGACACGATCAGACCTCACATTACCACTTCGCAGCCACAATTTAAATGGCGGTGAAATATGACCGATTATATCGGAAATTTCACGATTGTATTTTAAAATATATTTAAATTACGCCATTTTCAAGCAATAACTGCGGTGAATATTTTGTTTTGTAAGCGGGGCATTGACCAGAGTTTTACACGCTATACATTGCGGGTTTGAAAAATACTAAATACGTTTGTAGATTCCGACCACTCTAGCTACTTTTACTTATATTTTTTTTATAGGCATACTTTAGTTTTGATTTATCGTGCAAAATGTTGATAAAATACGATTGTAGTACGGAACCCTCAGTGCGCGAGTCTGACTCGCACTTGGCTGTTTTTTTTTTACATTATTTTATTTTTAAATAAATATCTAATTTTGAATAGTAATATTATCAATGGTTAACAAATAATATTTTCCTATTAATAAACTTAAATCTAAAAAAAAAACATTAAATTAAAACTAAAATAAAGTTTTAAAATTACTTGTTTCATCTACTTGAATCTATTCCAAAAATCCAAATGTCTGAATTATCCGATGTCGGTAGGTATGTATGTGTAGTAACGAGTGTCGACTTCATAGTGCCAGTATAAGCTCTCGAGACTTAACGCCTCGTGGAGAGTGTACTATGTACTATGACTGTACGGAGCAGTGCGTTTGTATCTTACACGAGCTGAACTTAGAATAATTTTATTTTCTAGTTTTTATGAAGTTATTTCTATAAAAGCGGTGACAAAAGCGATAACCACTACCCATATTATTCACTACCTATATTATAAATGCGAAAGTGTGTTTGCTTGTTGGTTTATTGGTTTGATAGTGTGTCCTTCAATCATGTCGCAACGGACCATCGTATCGACGTGATTTTTTGCATGGGTATAAAGACCTATAGAGTTACATAGGTTACTTTATATCCCAGAAATTTAAAGAGTTCCTACGGGATTTTAAAAACCTAAATCCACGCGAACGCAATCGCTACCACCCGCTAGCAACATATAAACTAATGGTTAGGACGTCGGTATTCTAGTGGGGGCCCCCCATATAGTAGGTATATAATTTCATATCGCTTATTTTTACTTTTATATCATCATGATCAACCCATCGCCGACTCACTACAGAGCACGGGTCTCCTCTCAAAGTGAGAAGGGTTTTGGTCATAGTCTACCACGCTGACCATGTGCGGATTGGTAGACTTCACACACCTTTGAAAACATTATGGAGAACTCTCAGGCATGCAGGTTTCCTCACGATGTTTTCCTTCACCGTTAAAGCAAGTGATATTTAATTATTTAAAACGCACATAACTCCGAAAAGTTAGAGGTGCATGCCCAGGATCGAACCCCCGATTTCGATTAGAAGGCGGATGTCTTAACCACTAGGCTATCACAGCTTTTTCACCTTTTATATAAAGTAACTAAAAAATAGTAACGTTAAATATACCTACTAACGTTAAGTACCTACCCATTTCTCAATGTTGGAAAAGAATAGTAGGTACTCTAACATTTCAATTTCGCCTCAGATTTATCCAAAACTTTTTAGACCATAGGGTTATTTCCCAGAATGTTCTTGAAACACTCACAACTTTGTGAACACTGTTGATTTTACTCAAAACAAGTTTCGTTAGGTGGGTGTTCGAAGTATAAATTATATTTGCTCTTGACCCTTTAACAATTTTACTTTATGTAAGTAGGTACCTATCTATTTAAAATTTGATACAAAGACAACAATCCAGCGAAGCCAAACAATAACAAATTTTTTAAGAGGAGAAAGAAATTTCTGAGCCTCCATTTTAACATCATTTTAATCGAATATTATATCAATATTTCGCCAGTCATCACAATATTGTCTATAGCACTTTCCCTCCCACTAATTAGTTTTCAAAATTAAACCCAATTTCTTTTGCAATAAGGACTAATTTGGCGTATTTTAACGGTTTATTTGTAAGAAGTTTCCACCCCCTCTTTATTGGATACCTTAATTCTCTGGGGGCGTCTCTATAGCTACGTAAGATCTAAAAATATTATATACCTACTGTCCTTTAGACACGTTTAGGTAGAGACGTTCTGTATGATAGGAGAAACTGACTGACTGACCACTCCCTGAAAAATACTCAGATTTCGAGCCGAAGCCGAGGGTTTAAAAGTTCAATTGAAGATTGGATAAAAGTAAATAAAACAATGTTTTTTTAAAATTCATATTGACAGTTATATTGTTGAACTTCTCATAAATAATAACACTTCGAAATAATGCCTTATCCATTTATTTCATCGGGAGCACGGGTCTCCTCTCAGAGTAAGAAGGGTTTTGGCCATAGTCTACCACGCTGGCCCTCCACGCCCTCACCGTTCCCGCCCACACTTTTATAGAAACCATGCTAAAAATTGTTTAAAAAAACAGTCACAATTTCTCTGTACCCACCCACTTCACTAATCAATTTCTATGTCATCTTTTACATAATTAATTTCATAAAACATACTTGCGTGGGTGGATGGCATTTATCAGATCTAAACTGAAAACCCTCCCTCTGAAAAGCCATAATAATTATCCACTCATCATTATTAAAATCGAACAAATAACACACAATCAAAAAGCAAATAAAAAAAATTCACCTGCATTACCATCATACGCATAACATTGCGGTTTTTGAACGATAATAACAAAACAAACAATAGTTGCCGGTGTTACACACACACACACACCCGCTCACACAGACAAACCATTAAGTTTCCCGGCATTTGAAAATAGAACGCGGGTAACGCACACATGTATACCAGCCCGGGATCTGCTCACACTTTTACTCACACTCCTGAAAACCTGTATTACAGGCCATTTTGAATTGAGCTGCGGCGTTGTCATGTGTGGGTATTTTTTGTATGGGCTTGTATCTGCGCGACGTCATACGGCAGGTCAAGCTAACTGGTTTCGAGTGAGATGGAGCTACACTTGTCGTCCTTTAATTAAAATGCAGCAAGTCCCAAATAAAAGATTTTGTGTTTTTTACAACACTTTATAATGCTAGTTCATCATTATCATGATCAACCCGTCGCCGGCTCACTACAGAGCACGGGTCTCCTCTCAGAGTGAGAAGGGTTTTGGCCATCGTCTAATAAGGCTAATTATTTAACTGAAATAGTTTTTTCTCCCACTCGCTTGTAAATTGCTTCATTACTAAAAAACAAAACGATAATCGGCTCTTTCCTGTCCGCACGCCAACAATCACCAATAGGACGGTAATAGAAATTGCTGGACAGTTTCAAACTGGTAACGAGGTTCTTCAAATGCATATCTACATGTGAAATTTCAGCCCGATCCATCCAGTAGTTTGTATTGTGCGTTGATAGATTATTCAGTCAGCCAGCTTTTCCTTTTATATATTTAGAAGATATTTTTTCCTCTTTATTGGAACACAAACATCATTTACATTGATACTTAGCTTCTTATTTCTAGTTAGTACATACGCCTATTAAGTGTTCACTTATTTACATCATTTATTTAATTTAGTGCGGGAGTTAGTAGGTTAGTAATTAAATTAAATTAAATTATAAGGAGTTAGTACGTTATGAAGTGGTTACAAATAAAGTATATTATTCTAATCATGCCTCTAGAGCTATACATACATATAGATTATTTTAACTTTCTTAGTTCACCTTCAAATTTACCAATTTTGTGATGAAATTAAACTAAGTGTACATTTTTCTTATTATATTTATCGCATGTTCTCACTAGAAATCTATTATGGCCATGGTTCGTGTAAATTTGTGGAAGAATAAAGGTTTTTTCTGACAAAAAAAGGGCTGAAGTGGCAATGGGCAGGGCACATAGTTCGTACAATCGATAGACGTTGGGGTCCCAAGGTGCTGGAATGGCGACCTCGCACCGGAAGACGGAGCGTTTGGACCCCCCCACTAGGTGGACGGACGACATCAGACGAGTCGCAGGGAGCCGCTGGATCCAGGCGGTGCAAGACCGTGGCGTGTGGAAGTCCCTACAAGAGACCTATGTCCAGCAGTGGACGTCTATTGGTTGATGATGATGATGATGATGAAAGGTTTTTTTACATTCCGTCTGGACAGTCGCGGTATTTCTATAGAAATCTTTCCTTTTGCACTTAGCTACGTTTTAGCGCGCGGTGGGTAGTACGTGTGGCGGCCGCACACTGGCGCGCGCAGGCTCCCCGGCCGGGCGTAGTGCTAGAGACACATTGACACAACGTCTGGCGGCATCGATTGCAGTTTCCTGCAGCGCTGGTTGCCGTGGCGACGCGCGGGGCGGGCGGGGGCGCGGCCGCACGTACGGGCGAGGTGTACGTACGCCTTTATTGGGGAACTAGCTGACACCCGCGACTTCATGTTCACGTTCTCATGGATTTAGGTTTTCAAAAGTCCCATCGTTTTTTTAATTTATAGACTAACACTCAGACCTGCTGGCAAATTATAAAGCAGCCTAAGATGGCTATTTTTTGATTGTTTGATGAAAACACTGGGTACACTTTTTTTTGGGCAGTCCTGTGTTTTTCTTTATAAGCTAATAACTTGACTAATAGCAAGATAATCACTACCTCACTACCCATATTATAAATGCGAAAGTGTGTGTTGTTCGTTGGTTTGTCTTTCAATCGAGTCACAACGGAGCAAAGGATCAACTGATTTTTGGAGATTTACATAGGCTACTTTTTATTCAAAAAAATCAGAGTTCCCACGCGATTCTTATAAACCTAAATCCACGCGGACGAAGTTGCGGGCATCAGCTAGCTTTTGTTAGAATTAAACAATCACTTGTGGCCATCTAATTCTAGACAATTCCTAAAAAATCCCTCTATGCCATCCCACGTCGCAATCAGCGGGCAGTCCAACAATTATTCGTAAGCCTGATTCAGCGGACGACTGTGCAGGATTACTGCAGGGCGGTGATCCGCTAATCATTTCACGGGCTTCCCGCTTTGCTGTGAAAGCGTTGAGAGAAAATCCGATTTTTCTTGTTAACTACCCCCCTTTTATAATCTGTCCGACTGTTTAAGCGCAAGAATATAATGTAGGTACTTAGCTGAATTTTTGTGAATAGATATGATTGATAGATGTGGGGTCCCAAGATGCTTGAATGGCGAGCTCATACCGGAAAGCGCAGCGTTGGTAGTCCCTCCATAGGTGGGCAGACGATATCAAAGGAGTTGCAGAGCTGCTGGATTCAGACTGGCGCGGTGCGAAGAGTTCCGTTCCTGAGCTTACAAGAAATAACACTTTAATTTTGTTAATTTTAGTGGCGGCCATTTTGATGTACGGACGGATGGATGGACCTGATGGACGGGTAGACGAACGGACAGCGCAGGCTTAGTACCTATTAAGGTGGGTTGCCAGCCAGGTGTGTTGCTGGTTGGACCCTGGTAACATGGTTAATCACCTCTCGAGGATATTGTTGGCTATGGCTAATGACCTGGTAAGGGGGGGAGGGGGGGGGGGGGGGGGGGGGGAGTTGGGTTCCCGGGTTGGGAGGCGCACGCACTTCATCGGTGCACCTCGGACGTGCGTTATGGGGGCCTCGCCTAGGCGAACGTCACTGACTGTGTCGCGAGTGATTGCTTCAGTGTTCCCGTGATCCAGTCGCCAAATGACGCGCGGGAGCGCGTCATTGCATTTGCAGCGCAGTTGGCGAGTCCCACATACCTTCCCTCCAGTTGGTTGGCTAGCTGGTTAACTTGCTGGCGGCACCCAGGAGGGGGGGGGGGGGGGGGGGGGGGCGTTAAAAAAGGCTTAGTAATATGGTCCCGTTGGCACCCTTCAGGTAAGGAATCCTAATAAGACAGTGTCGGCTCCAGTCCACTCCGTACGTATGCGCCGGACTTTATTAAAATACCTATCAGTTTATTCCAGTTTAATGTTCTTACACACAATTCTTTCAAATGATTTTCCTCTCCACGGAAATTCGTGTAAATGGTTGTCACAAATCTCGTAAACCGTAAAGAACAGGAAAAACGCAGTGCGCAGTAGGCTGTCGAGCTGTCGAACAATTAGACCTAAGCCCGGCTGAATAGATCCCCCGTGGCGAAGGATTAGTGTTAAAAGCGGGTGCGCTTTGAAAATCATTTTGTTTTTAGGGTTCCGTATTTCCAGAGAAAAAGGCACCATTATAGGATCACTTTTTTGTCTGTCTATCTGTCGAGACTTATTTACCTACATAATACTAATATTATTATAAGCTTGATATTATTTTAAAAGTTATATTTTATCCTCACAACACATTATTGCATGTTGAAAATTGTGAAAAGGTGACTTAATTAACTAATTAAGTAAAATATATTGAAAAAATAGAATTAAGTATAACTATGTTTAGGAAAAGTGTAAGTGTTTTGTTATATTTATTGGGAAATAAAGGCGATTATTATTATTATTATCTGTCAAGACCCGTCAAGGGGATCAAAACCTATAAACCTATACTTCCCGTTGACCTAGAAAATTTGGCAGCTAGTATCTTATAGCACAAGTAATGGGAAAAATCCGAAAATCATGAATTGGTGGGTAACATCACAAAAAATTTAAGATTGGTGTTCCCATCAAATAATAATCATTAGTTTACTAGATCACATCAAGATGGCACTGTTCATCATTAACTTGGTTATATACTGGTTTCTTATACGATTGTGCCAAACCCTTCGTGTGTGAGTCTGACTCGCACTTGACTGGAGTTTTTTATTTTCTTTGCAGTATTATTAATAACCACTTTTAACAAAAAAGTATCTCCCTGAAAATAATAATATTTGGTAGTTACACTTTTGTAGTAGGAAGTTCCGAATTTTCCAAAATGTTTTCGTGAGGTTATTTCTGCGGCCATTGTATTCCAATCCCCTTAATAAGTATGCAGTATGCATCGTAAAAGTAATTCAGAACATACGTTCGCAGTTAGGCCGACCGCACATTGGATAAGTAGGTATGCACGTAAATAAATTATAAACGCCATGTACTTAATTGTTGAGTATTAGATTTTAAGTATCTACTTTATGCTACGCATTGCATTCCATTATTTTTAGTATGAAATATTACGTCTCAATAATGTTGATAGAATTCGTGCTTCGAAACACAATACAGAGTAAAATGGTCCTTAAAAGTGAATATTAGGTAACATCGATTTTTATTTAGCGAGGTTTCAGCTTGGAGCCCTGACTGTGATGTAAGATGAACTTGATCTTTAAAACAAGGAACCTAAGAACTATTTTACTTTGACACTAAAGTGGTTTGAAGCTCGAACTCTATCAAAGTTGATAAGCTCGTAAAGTTCTACTTTATGCTGGCTGTAAGCGGACTAAAACTACTTTTCATGCTCTTGTGTTTAAAGGTATCCAACAATCTGTCTAAATGACATATGAATGATACAAAAAAATTGTAGGTAAGTATATAATTTCTATAGTGCCAGTAACATTTTGCACTTATGATGAGGTTGCGACCTCAACCTCATTACAAAATTGCTCGAATTTCACTTTAGATATGTTCTTATAATATAAAATATTATTAATTTACCCGCAAACAAGATGAAAAGCAGAGTGTAAACTTGGTCATAAAGCTCATTTTATTCTCGACTTAAATAACTGTCCTTGCCTTCGGCTCGGGTAGATAAGTGTCTCAGATAGAATGGTTTGTTTTATGCCCTTGTTGTACAATCTACTATTCTGCACCTAAAACTTTTGTGGTACACACTTACTATTATGTAAGTCATAGAAGGTCCTGTCTCGAACAATCGAGAACTGTCGTGTGTTTTTGTACTTACCTATATCACACAAATTCTTACTAAAGCGCCTACCAATGTGCGGCCGGCCTTCTTCCTGCCCCAAAAGAACGGGGCAGCTTTTGTTTATTATGCCCATAAATATTTTTATGTATGCAAAGATGTAGCATAATATTAGATGGAAACACAAATATCATAGAAGAAAATGGGCTCGCTTCGTAAGCGTACCCTACTTTAAATTAATTGCATTAAGTAGGCTACTTTGACTCAAGTTATTAATGGGATGGGTGTTCAGTGTACTTTTAATTATAAACTCTAGTAACTATTTAGTTATTGATCCAATTCAAAATATAGCAAATAAATGATGCTCGCGACTTGTCCACGTGGACTTAGGTTTTTAAGAATTCTATGGAAGCTTAGATTAGTTGATTTTCCGGCACAAAATGTACCCTATGTCCTTCCCTGGAATGCACGTTATCTCTGTACTACATTTCGTCAAAGACGGTTAAATAGATGGGCCGTGAAAAGCTAGCAGACAGACAGACACACTTTCGCATTTATACCATTACTTGATAATGTCCGCGATTTCGTCCGCGTGGATTTAGCTTTTTAAAAATCCCGTGGGAACTCTTCGATTTTCCGGATAAAAAGTAGCTTATGTCCTTCCCCGAGATGCTAGCTATCTCTGTACCAAATTTCGTCGAAATCGGTTGACAGACAGACACACTTTCGCATTTATAATATCCATACTGGATAAGTATGGATAATAACATCGTTAAAATTGCCACCAACAGAAGCAAGTGCCAGCAGAGTGGTAGAAAAGAGAGAAAGTCAGGGCAAAGTACGCTTTATGAATCTCGGCCTAAATGGCAGAAATTAAAACGACAAATAGCTATGATATTCCCCACAGCTAATGATAGCATTAGTTATAGTAGATCCATAGCTGGAATGCTCCCAACTCGAGACGATTCGTTGACCTCTGGCTCCGGAGCATTGCTACCTTGTCCATTACCCTACTGGCATTCCTCCAAAACGCGTATCATTTCACATCATAAATTACGTCCATTGTTACGTAGAAGTTGAAGAAATACATCAACTTTTGTGACGTCATTGGAATTGAATGCTCCAAGTCACTATAAAGTGATTTGAAAATTCTATACTGTGTTTCACGCAATTATTTAGAACTAGTTGATGATTGGGACTCCGACCACGTGTATTTAGGTTTTTTTTAAAGATCCCAAGGGAACTCTTCGACTTACTAGTGGAACAGGGCTGGAATGCGCCCAACTCGAGACGATTAGTTGACCTCTTGCTACGGAGCATTGCTACCTTGTCCATTACCTTATAGCATTCCTCCAAAACAAGTATCATTTCACATCATAAATTACGTCCATTGTTACGTAGAAGTTGAAGAAATACGTCAACTTTTGTGACGTCATTGGAGTTGAATTCTCCAAGTCACTTTAGAGTGATTTGAAAACTATGTTGTGTTTCAGGCAATATCTTCAAAAAATTCAACGAAGGTGGCTCTATATGGCTGAACCCGGCCCTGACTGTACCTAACTAGTTAAAATATTTCGTAGTGAGGTTTTCAAGCTACTTACTTTACAGATTTTTGATCTCACTATTACTTGACCTGACCGTTATATAACTATCCTAATCTACATACCCAAATACAGTCACTGCAAAGGAAAATGCTTCAGAGCATTCGAGAACCCAGAAACTCAAAGGAAAAGCAAAATGGGTCTTTCCATTGATTCTGCAACATGCAATGTTATACTTCTGTATAGAAGTCTGGACAAGATGGGAGACGGATCGAAACTCCCGGGCCCAGACTACGCGCTATGCATTGTGCTAACTAAACCATAGCCTTACAGCCTATATACTACTCTACGACATCGCATTTACAACCTTACAGTCTAACACCTAGGTTATAAATTACTATGGCATTGTGGAATGCACTCAAATATCATAAGTGAATAGCGTATGTACATCAACTGGTGTCGTTTGATTTTCAACTGTAATCTTATTGAATGTAGTTTCAAGTTTGAATGCAGATGACGAGTGCATTCGCATCACAAAAGTGTTAGCTGAAACGTTAAATTGGTTGTCGTAATTTGAGTTTTATTTTTATAAAGTTTAGGTGGTATTTTGTGTGGTATGGATGCTTTTGCATTTCCGGGGTCTGAACTTGAAGGGTTGTGGTTCCAAGATGAAAATATAGGATTTTAATATTAACCACCCACATTGTAGACTTTGTACGTTTTCCTCTTTTATGTATTCGTGAAATAGAGTGTCTGCGAGTCCAATTATGCTTGCTTATAATTGGACGACTCCTATGCTTGACCAAATTTTTATGAGATTTTATTGCACCTGGGTTTCGGAGATAGTTCTACCTTGATTATTTACTTTACTAATTAAAAGCTTTAGATGATCTAATCTTTTGTTCTTTTATGAAAAGCTTTAGATGATCTAATCTTTTGTAAGATTTTTTTGTATACTAATCAGTACCCTTATTAGTACCCTTATTATAAATGCGAAAGTGTGTTTGTTTGTTGGTTAGTTGGTTTATTGGTTTGTTGGTTTGTTCTTGAATCACGTCCCAACGGTGAAACGGATTGACGTGATTTTTTGCATGGGTATAGATAAAGACGAAGAGTGACATAGGCTAATTTTTATCCCGGAAAATCAAAGAGTTCGCACGGGATTTAAAAAACCTAATTCCACGCGGGCATTAGCTAGTATATATAAATAGCCGTCTCCGTTTCTTTCATACGCCAAAAATAAGAACATCAACTTATTTCAGGATATGAGTTTAGACTGAAATAAACCTAAAAAAGTGCTAATTAACTTCGCAATACCAAAGTTGCATTTAAAATTTAAATCACGACTAAGTATGCCTCAAGAGCGGCCACACGCGGGCATGAATCAGCAGTCGTGAATCATGACTGACCACTTCAAACTGCGACTGCATAGAGACCTAATCTTCCTTTTTAGTGTCATAAGCTCCTTTGATCAGTCGTGAATGTGCGCACTCTGTAGCATGGCTAAATTTCGGCCTGCGCGGCGGTTGAGCAGTGCGACGCATAAAATGACTGCTTTTGACTTCTCGAGCTGTCGATTGCTTTGAAGCAGTTGTCGCCTTTCATGGTTGAATTCTTTAACAGCTGACAACTATTATATGCTAATGATAATGTCCTCCGAACCGATTTTCGGTCACGGCGGCCAATCGCCACAGAGATTAGCCTGCGCGACAGATATTATACGGTACAAATGTGTGCGCAAACATGCAAGTGCACACTCCATTCACTAACTCTCAAAGTCCTATTACATGGCAATACGACACCACCGGAGAAAGATACAAGGCCTTTCGTGCTCCCTGAGGCACGGGGTGAAACACTGCCAACTTCCTAACTCCGAGTAAATACTCAAAGTTTCTTAACAGAAGAATCCAATAGGTACAGTGCGACAAAGCTCTCTTGGCACTTGAATGACATTGACAGAGGGGCGCTGTTGGAGAACAACGGGGACACTTGACAAAGGGGACAATATTCAAACAAGAACAAAGGGGACACTTGACGGCAACGTTAGTTCCGATTTTCGCCACGCGCCAAGATAGTCTTGCCGTACTGTACGTAACTATTTCTGACGCGACCCGGAAACCAAATCTAAGACCTCGTCATCCGCATTAGAAAATGCTAACCACTAGATCAACGATGCAGTCAAAATTTAACGATGATAAAATAAAGGCATTATTTAACAATCAACTGCTTAAGCTGCCCGACTATGGCCGGTCTTATTAGGTATACCAAGTACCAACATTACCACTGCATACATTCCTCTGCAAAATTCACATAATACACGCAATCCATTTAAGTAGGTATGTACCGAGTACAGACGAGTGCTTTTCCTGATTTGTTTTCTTTGGGGAGCTCTAATTTGACTGCGTTACGAAGCACCAACTCGAATTTCTTCTCCACTTACGTTTTCTATTTCCATTGCTTGTTTAATATGAACCAAAGTATTACCGCTTCTTCTAAATAGCAATGGTTATGCAACAAGAATTTAAATTGTATCGAGTGTTAGATAAAGATTGACTTGGTAAAGGCAGTCTCGACGGTTACTAACTCGCGTTTTTTCAGCGACCACATTTATGTTTTACGTTGCTCGCGTCACATGTACCAATTTTAACCAAGTTTCTTTGACGCAGCATTGGATATGAAACTAGGGTTATACTCGTAAAGAGGAGGGTATAAAAGGAGGGTGGAGTAAGAGTCTGTCTGGACGACTATATTGCCATACTCGACCTGCCCTAACATAGCGCGGATTGCCCCCCGTTGCACCCCCACTGCATCGCTGTGCAAAATGTTAAAGGTACATGCAATCACTGAAATGAACTTATACAAGTACGCTGGAAGACGCGTGCCATAAAAAATTACAGTTATTTTTTTATGTCGATTCGAACGCCCCACTGAGCGTACCGGGAATTAAAATAGACATAATCAAATGGTCTTCGAGTTGACACTATGCTCATCACTAACATTTAGTTCCGAATATGCTCACGTGAATGGCGAAAATCAAGTTGCTCCAAAAGAAGGTCGGCAACCGCAAGTCCAGGGTAAAATGAGCAGAGGTCATTGCATGCTTGCTTGCAATGGTTTGCTAATGGATTATTCAATCAGTTTTTAGATTTGTTTTGACTTTTAACTAGGTAGGTATGTTTGGCTGTTAGGTTAGCTTTTGAGGATTCTCCGCCCTGGGAATAATACATTTGCACTGGAATTGCTGCGCCCACAGAATTGTTAATAGAAATAGTCTTTGCTGTGTTGTAAACTGAGACAACATACCATCGACCACCACTTCATGTCGGTTACTCTGGTTCACCTGCGGATCTTTTCATTTCTGATTTAATCACATCACATGACTTTGAGTTTCTTATGATTTCCATAGTAAGCGATCATGTCTAGAATCCAAGTATGCTGGATTTATAGCTAACTAGATGATGCCCGCAACTTCATCCACGTGGATTTAGATTTTTAAAAATCCCGCGGGAACTCTTTGATTTTCCAGGATAAATAGTAGCCCCGGGATGTAAGCTATCTCTGTACCAAATTTCATCAAAATCGGTTGAACGGATGGGCCCTGAAAAGCTAGCAGACAGACAGACTTAGTATGGATTTTTGATTATTGACCTTAATTAAACTGTCCCCTTCCGAATTTTGCCCGTCTCTCTTAGACTGCATCGTCACTTACCGCTAGATCAGTTAAAAGAGTCAAGGGTTAACTTTTCATCAATAAAATTGCTGTGGCAATATTGATTTTCCCAATGAAACTCCCCATCAATTTTGCGCGGCGCAATGACTACTCACCAACTCTACTATACTACCTCCAATTAACGAATGTCTGCATACAAAGTACAGACAGATTGATAAAGGACAAAGGGTGGCTCTTTCCGTCGTTGAAGATGATTGATGAAAGGGGTCGTATCGAAAATTAAAGTAGCCCTCTGTCCTCAATTAACAATAAATAACAGGTGGTTAGATTTGACATCAAAAGCAGGGATTTTCCATTGAGTAGGTACTTGCTCTACAAACAAATTGATTTGCGATCTACCGACTGAAATCAGTACCCTTATTATAAGTGTGTTTGTTTGTTGGTTTGTCCTTCAATCACGTCGCAACGGTGCAACGGATATTGATGTGATTTTTTGCATGGCAACTTTTTATCCCGGTAAATCAAAAAGTTCCCACGGGATTTTTAAAAAACTAATTCTTTTAAAAAAAAAAGTTTTAGGTTCAATACTTTATACGATCTTTTTTGTCGAAACCCCTTTTGACAAAAAAGGATCGAATGAAATTCAAACCTGGAGGTGAAAACTAAAAACTTTAAAACAAAATTTATATTACTATTCATCTTTAAAAAATTTTTTTACCGTAATTAGATAGATATTATGCTGAAACCATTTTATTTAAAAATATTTTTACAAATAATTTGCTTTTGATATAACAGGAATTTTCCTGGTAAAAGAGCCAGAATAATAAAAATTCAATTTAGGAAATTCGTAGAAGTTATATAAGTGAACACAACAGCAGCACGGAGCACCAGATAGGTATGGTTGTGTAGGAGGTAGACTAGGAACGCGGCGGTAGCCATGGCGACCGCCGGATGTGCCGCCATCGCGCCAGCTTGCATCCCTGCGAATAGGGCGACCTAGGTTTACACGAAAATTCTTTCAAAACTGTTCAAACATTTATTGTTATTTTAATTAAAGAGCCTGCTCGGTACTGCTCGATAGTTTAATCGAGCCTTTAATAAACCTTTGATTCATCATCATCGTCAACATAATCAACCCATCGCTGGCTTACTACTGAGCACGGTGCAAAATGTGAAGGGTTCAATCCTAGTCCACAACCCTGGCCAATTGTGGATTAACAGACTTCACACACCTTTGAAAACATTATAAAGAACTAGATGATGCCCGCGACTTCGTCCGCGTGGATTTAGGTTTTTTTAAATCCCGTGGGAACTCTTCAATTTTCCGGGATAAAAAGTTGCCTATGTCCTTTCCCGGGATATAAGCTAACTCTGTACCAAATTTTATCCAAATCGGTTGAACGATTGGGCCGTGAAAAGCTAGCAGACAAACAGACAAACACACTTTCGCATTTATAATATTATTAGTATAGATTCACAGATATGCAGGTTTCCTCGCGATGTTTTCTTTCACCGTTAAAACGCACATAACTCCGAAAAGTTAGATATGCGTGCACGGAATCGAATCCTCGACTCTGGAATAGGAGTCCAAAGTATTAGCCACTATCGTCTATCACCGCTTCTTTACGTAGTGGTACGTAGTAGCTATCCAGGCCAAGCCACATTAATTTTAATTTTTAATTTTATTTATTTTTCAACTAAGTACCTACCTACTTTTTAAAAGAACACTTATTCCTTTTCAAATAAAATGATTATAAAATTGTTACGTATGAACGTTTTACTAATAGAAATATTATATTGAGAGATTATCTAAGATTAGTAGGTGGATTACTAGTCGCCCTTATTATGTAAGATTAGTTTATTTATTATCAGAGCATTTCAGTACGTATCAAGAAAATATTATCTTATCAAAGAAAATCATTGAAAGGAAAATTTAAATAAATTGTAATATTATTGCTTTAATTTATTACGTTTCCACCATGTTCTTTGAGAATTCTTAGGATATTGGGCTATTGAAAGGACTATTCTTAGGATATTGGGCTATTGAAAGGACTATAGGCGAACTTCGTTCTGCCTAACAGTCGATTCAAATTTTTTAAATTCTTCTCTCCGTAAGAACCATCCTCGTACTTCAAGGAATATTATAAAAAAAGAATTAGCGAAATCGGTTCAGCGGTTCTCGAGATTTGCGATGAGCAATACATAATGATTCATTTTTATATTACAGAGATTTGTTTTTTTTTTTAATTCCAGAGACTAAAATGGCAGCTAGAAATGTCAAACTTAAAAATACTGATACCAGCTTAACAAAAGCAGAAAGAGGTTCTCAATCTGGTGCGATTTCAATTTATATAAATAGGCATAATAAGAAACTAGAAATTGACGCAGTACGCTTAGTGCAGAAACAATTTTTTTTTAAATTCATAATCGCTTTGGAAGTAGATTTTTGAAAAGATTTTTTAAAAAGCTTTGCCTTCACTTTTCAAAATACTGTATGTATGATCTTTGCCTATCTGGAGTTTTATGATATCTTCGGAAAAACCGTGGAAAAACCTTTTTTTAACAGACTTCAAAAAAAGAGGGAGGTTCTCAATTCGTCGGAACCTTTTTTTTTTTACCAGAGGAACTGTCGATGCGTTGCCGGCCTTTCAGGAATTTGTTGGTCCGCCCCTTGAATAACACCATGTTGTAATCTAGTGGCAACACCGCCGATGAGAGTAATACCTAGTACTAGGAATGAAGGAATGATTGTCACCCTGCAGATGCATAGAACTCGCTATTATTAGCACGTGTGTAGGTCGACGCAGGATCTCTGCAGTGCCTCGCTGTTTACTTTACCCTGATATTATGTAATAATTAACTTTTATGTTTTGTTTGCTACATACCTACATGATCTCTCGTGGGACATTTCATGTTCAATGTTTAGTTTTGTCAACAATTAGTTCAGATAAATGTATGTCGATTTACTTGGGTGTACACTCAAATATTTTCTATCTGCATAATATGTGATCCAATAAAATAAACCTGTCTACTTTTACTCTCTTTTTCTCTTTATTGAAAACTAACTGATGCCCGCGACTTTAGGTTCTTAAAAATCCTGTGGGAACTCTTAAATTTTCCAGGATAAAAAGTAGCCTATGTCCTTCCCCGGGTTGCAAGCTACCTCTGTACCAAATTTCGTCAAAATCGGTTGAACAGTTGAGCCGTGAAAAGCTAGCAGACAGAGAGACAGACAGACAGACACACTTTCGCAGTTATAATATTAGTATGGATGTTTTTGGTACAAATTAAATTAAATTAAAATAAAATAAATGTGAACCAATCGAACAAATATTAGCTCTACATTTTAAGGTATTTGTCCATGCAGATTTCCATACGATACATTGGCGATTTTCCGCCTTTGTCCCAGTCTAAGTTGGACAGAAGACTAAAATTTCGAAGGTTCTAATTTGACTCATTTCTATCTCAGCAGAAGGTCAAAATTTTATCGGCGAGAATGGACACTATTTAGTGTTTTCTTTTGTTTTACTTACAATGTAAGCGTTAGGTATATCTACCTATTGAAATTAAAACTAAGTAAAAGCTATAAAATGAACTAAAATTTAAATTAAAACTAAATTCTTAAATGCGAAGAAATTAACACTAAACTATAAAATAAACTAAATTTAAAATTTGCAATTTTGTTATATATTTTTCTAATTATATTATATTACCAATGTTAAAGTGCTCCCTTTTGAAAGAAAAAAACAGAAAGAAAAACGGGCATGGTGTAATCCTCTATGAGCGCAAACTCGCCAACACACTGCCGTGCAATTTGGCGATGTGGAAATTGTAATACTTGTTAGGTGCATTATGATAAATAAATAAATTTAAAAATTACTCAGGCACACGGGGAGGTTACCTGGCTGGTTACCCAGTAATAGGGCCCCTGGCAACCTGCGGGGATGGTACGTTTATAGAAAAAAGCACCGACCCAAAATAAACGGATACCTAGATACCGTACGTTACCTTTCATACTGCAGACAATTGACGTTCCTATAAAAAAACAAAAAGGCGCCCAAAAAGTTGATTTTTACTTTTAGCAGATCATGGGCTAGTCATTATGCCCTCTGTACATAAGGGGAGGCCAGACTATCTCGGGAACGCCGTATATTCGAACATATCAAAAATATATTGCATGTCTGAACCACAGCCTCTCAAACTTTGGTTAAGGCTTTATGTGTACTCGTTTGTGTTATGAAGAAGCTAAGCTGTGCCTTGAGATCCTAGTAGAGATGGGCTATTTCACAGGCAGTAAATGTAGTATCAAAGTTGTGCCTACATACTTGGTGACTAGACTGTTGTACTGATCTTGGAAAAGTGACACTTTTGATTAATGCAGGTTTTATTTGTCCGCACGTCACCCGTGCTATCATGCACCGGTAGGGCGATTGTCTATAACCTGCATCAATTATTATTACAATCTCAATTGTTCTGATTTGGCAAAATTTGTGCCATTCTTGTTGCAACAATGCATTGTAGCCAATAGTGAGCGAGCATTAACCAATCAGAGATGATTGCGATCGTGACATTGTAACTGTCAAACAACCGCGGTAGGGCCACTGGTTAGCGCGGAGGCTGTGTGGGTGTGCGGGGCATCCCCACCCCGATTGCCATCTCAACATGTTGCGTACATAGGTAGGCCCAAATCTTCAAAGCCCTTTGTAAAATTTAACATTTCTAAGATAACCTTTGGGGATCAGTGGCCTATTTCAAAAACCGTCTGCATCTCCCCTCGCTGTCGGCTGCCAATTGTAATTAGCAAATTGCTTACTAAAATATACGACGAGTTTCATCCTACAGTACTTTTCAGTTTTCCGATCGTCCTGTTTGAAAAGGGGGGGCGATACCTTCCGCATCACGTAAATCATTTAAGCCCTAACGAAGGTATATGGAAAGGACAGAAATAGCTACACATTATGGAATCGGTTAAAAACAAAAATGGGTATGGTGTCGCAATTAGAACCCATTTTCAGTCTAAACGCGTTTTAACTAGTAAAAACTAGAATCCAAAAGGTGTGTTTGAAATAAAATGAAACATAACATCTCACTTACGTTGATAGAATTCGAACGTCGAAACCTTTCAGCGTTCAAGTAAAATGGATTCTCATAGCCGTGTTTTAAAGCTCAATTTCGTATATACATTTACAGCCAGCGTTCCAAGCGGAAACATTGTGAAATTTAAATTGCTGGTATGTACTGAATATTTGACTTTATGTCAAGAATTTTAGGTCCATTTTTTTGTGTGTCAATGCTCGAATTTTATCAACGTCGGTGAGGTGTAAAATCATACTTAGCATATAGTACTTTTCAGTTTACCGAACGCCCGTTCGGAAAGCGGGGCGATACCCCGCATCACGTAAATCATTTAAGCCCTAGGTATATATACAGACGGACAGAAATACGCATCCTCTTTACATTAGGAATCGGTTAAAAATAAAAATGATGTTTATATCTTATTAAATTCTAATTTTTACTAAGTAGTTAAAATTATAGTAGGTACGCGACAGATCGAGATGGCAATCGGGGTGGAGACGCCCCGCACACCCACACAACCCCCGTGGGAACCCGGCGCGGGATAGCGCGCGACGTGCGGTTGTGCGAGGCGTCCCCTCGCCTCATACCCCGATTGCCACAAATCGAATTGTAACAAAAATGACAGGTACAATAAGTTTTTACTAGGTAAAAGACGTTTAAGCTGAGAAAGGGTTGTGATTTCTCCAAAATGTAACAATTTTTAGTTGTGTCTGCTGTGTGTGTGCTTTATAATAAAACAGCATTTTCCAGACACAACTAAAAATTGTTATATTTTGGAGAAATAATAACGTACTCAATTATGAGAATAATTTCATTACTAATATAAAAACTGCACTATACTAATCGTATCTCTGAAAGTACTTAGAAAGACGACTCCAACCAAATCATATTCTCCTAGTACTTCAGCCGCATTGTGTATGTGTCCACATGTGTGTTTGTGTGTTATAAGGTGTAGAAGTAGGCAGGTAGGTGTTGGGTAGGTGTTTGTGTGCAGAGACGGTTGCTATGGTCACCGCTATCTATTTTGCGCGTAGTCGACGGTGACAAATTGATGAAGGATCGTCTTCACATCCTCTATACAATATCGTGATTGCAATATTTAAGAGAAACCTATTATTACTTCTTAAAAAGTGAAAAAGTATGAAAAGTATGACATGAAAATAGACGACATTAAAAAAAAGCTGTTATAATTTAAACCTTTAATTTTATTATATTATGAATGCGAAAGTTTGTCTGTCTGTCGGTCTGATGGCTTATTACAGTTCACCTGTTCATTTAGAAATAGCTTTCATACCGAGAACGGACATAGGCTATCTTTTGTCCCTGAAATCAAAGAGATCCTACGGGATTCTTAGTCCACGTGGATGAAGTCGCAAGCATCCTTTGTTACAGAGATAGCTTGCATCCTAGACACGGATATGAATAAGCTACTTTTTATCGGAAATCCTCGAAAATCGATGAGTTCCCGTGGGATTTTTAAAAACCTAAATCCATGCGGACACTTCGTCGCATCGTCTAGTATATAATAAAAATTGTTTGTCTGTTCATTCCCGCATCGTTCACCCGTTTGAGTAGAAACTTTTTACAATAATTGTTGTTAGCATTTGCGTTAAAATTTCTGGCATAATAATTTTAAATACATATCAAAAATTGCGGATCGGCAGAAATCGAACCTGTGTCTCCTGAAATCGCGCCCGAGGCTCTTACGTTACGGCACGCTTACTGCCGCTTAATTTGTGATATGTATGTTCACTCAGTTCTGACACAATACCCATCACAAGTACAAGAGAAAAAGTACATATTTTTATATTATACTAGCTGCCCCGGCGAACTTCGTACCGCCTAACAGTCGATTGATTTTCAGGCAATTTTTCTCTCCGTAAGAACCATCCTCGTACTTTAAGGAATATTATAAAAAAAGAATCAGCGAAATCCGTTCAGCTGTTCACGAGATTTGCGATCAGCAACACATTAAGCGATTCATTTTTATATATAGAGATTATATTATGTAAAATTTCAGGTTCCGTATGTGCTTGTAGTTGTATCTAGACGCAGCACTGATGTTCCATGAAGCCAGAAAACATACGCTTGTACGGGACCTACTTAATATAAAAATAATAAAAATAGTACGTACATTATGTAAACATAACAAATTCGAGTACTAAAAACGCAATCCCCTAAAAGCGTCATGAATAAAAACAAAGAGCGGTATCGTCCAGGTTCGCAGACCTGACCTACCCCTCGCCGCCGCGCCGTGCGCTATAGCTACCCTACAGTACTCCCAGACTAGCACTAAATTACGCCCC
This sequence comes from Maniola hyperantus, assembly GCF_902806685.2. Lineage (NCBI taxonomy): Eukaryota > Metazoa > Arthropoda > Insecta > Lepidoptera > Nymphalidae > Maniola > Maniola hyperantus. The sequence continues at coordinate 1,781,463 of NC_048552.1, read as the reverse complement.
CACTGGGTTGCAGGCTGCCTGCAACTTGCTAGTGCCGCCACCTCCAATTGTACCGATCGCGGACAAAAAACATTCCGTGAACGTTCGTACAATGTTTAACCTACTACTTCAAAAAATCGGTCAAGTGCGATTCGGAATCACACAGGCATTTCTACCATCGCACAAGAAATAACACTTTTGAATTTATTTTTGTGATGTAACCAAAAGTTCACTTCCCTTTAAGTCTTGCGCTATAATATTGTTACCTGTCCAAAAATAATACTATTGTACAAGAAATACCTGTTCATAATAATTTACATAGCCTAATTTATTTGATACACTATATTTTAATTTTCTAAGCATAGTAGGTAGCTGATGCCCGCGATTTGATTTCGTTCGCGTTGATTTAGGTTTCTAAAGTCCCGTGGGGGTTGTTTGATTTTGCGCGATAAAAAGTAGCATATGTCCCTCTCCAGGTCTTTGACTATACATACAAAAAATCACGTCAATCCGTCGGTCTGTTGCGACGTGATTAAAGGACAAACAAACAAACCAATAAACCAACAAACAAACACACTTTCACATTTATAATAAATGTTAGTGATGCATCGCACAAGAGATAACACTTTTAATTTTTTTTAATTTTGAAATTTATATTATTTGTTGTTATAGCGGCAATAGAAATACACATTCTGTGAAAATTTTAACTCTCGACGGACGGACGGACGAATAGGGTCCCGTTGGCACTCTTCGGGTACGGAACTCTGCAAAACTAAGTGAGGACGTCGATTTACTTTTTAAAGAATTTTGACCCGAACGTTAGAAAACTGTAAACTCACATAAAACAGTAGAGTTAAATACCTTCTTTTCATAACATTAAAGCCTTTGAAACGTGCGTTTTTGAAAGGACTGCAAACTACGAAAGGACTTTTGGACTAAGAGCCCGTGAGGGCCAGACATATTAAAGTTTAAGGATGTCTGGCTGTCTGGCAGGGGGTTGCCACGATACTAAGTGTCTGGCAATGCATGACGTGATTTCTAATACTATTCCCATGAAAATATAAAAAACTAGCTGATGCCCGCGACTTCGTATGCGTGGATTTAGGTTTTTGAAAATCTTTAAAAAAATCTTTAAAAATTGAACTCTTTGATTTCCCGGTTTAAAAAGAGCCTATGTCACTCTCCAGGTCTTTAAAATCTATGCAAAAATTCACGTCAGTCCGTTGCTCCGTTGCGACGTGATTGAAGGACAACCCAACAAATTAACAAACCAACAAACCAACAAACCTACAAACCAACAAACCAACAAACAAACACACTTTCACATACTTATAATATGGGCACTGATTAGACTTTATACTTTGACTAAAGATTTTATACATCTTTGTTACCTGTTGTATGCCAAAGCCACCATGATTCAAACTTCATAGTCGCTGATCGTTCCTCCCTGTGTTGAGGACAATGCTCATAGAAACTTTTAGTTTTTATACAATAACGAAGGTCTGGCGCTCACAGGCTCTTTCTCTATTAATTTAGGTCTTTAAAGTCCAACCAACATGCGCGACCCTTATTTTTTTGAGTATTTAATTTTTGTTTTTGAATGGACCCGAAACGAGTCAAAGTGCAATCAAGAAACTATTGTGTTTGTTGTACGCATTTTGTACGCTATTGTAATTACAGGGTAAGTAGGTATGACTTTCGTAAACTTACGAGGTTTTAGTACGAATAGTGCATTTAAGAGAGTAGTCATGATCTCAAGAAATTGACTTAATAATATTAATTTGTAGATACAAACTAGACCAAGGATCGGAAATAGGACAGCAAAAATACTTATAGTTGTGAAACTTTACTTAATTTTTGTGAAAGCTGACAAAGTGCTTAAAATTGCTAGGAGATAATTTTTCTTAACATTCCTTTGTCAAGATGCTGTATTCGAAACGAGTTAAGTAAGTGGGTAGGTATGTAGGTACATAAAAATAATCCTATCGTTTTACAAATGAAGATATTTTAAAAGAAGAATGTAATATAATAAAAAAGAAAACTATAGTCTTATATTTAGTAATTTTCAAAAAACTCATAATTATATTTTAACCTGACCCGCCCCGAATTCAGTGAAATTAAAAATCCTTTCTTAGTGGGTTACGTTATGCGTTACGAATAAAACCTATAGGTATAAAACCAAAATTTCAAATTTCTAGACCCAGTGGTTTGAGGTTGTTATATCAGTCAGTCAGTATCATATTTTATATGAAAATATAATTTTTCTGCACATTTTGTGATTTATCTCAAAGTAAACAAGTATTACAGAAAAATCTGGCCTTATTTTTTGTTTGTATTATAGTGGGAAATGCGATATTTTAGTTTTCTAGGTCCAAGGGTTCAGGCTATGGCTGATGATTCATTTAGTGAGTCAGGACTTTTCTTTTTATATACCTACTTACTTGAAACTGACTCAAAGCAATAAAACACATACTTACAGAATTCAAGCTATTTATGTATTTTTGTAACTGGTTACTGCGAAACGATGTAAAATTTAATCTTTTTCTATTAAAAACCAGGATAAAATATTCTTGATTAATCACCAGTTACGAAAAGACGACTTAAGTATTAATATTATTTCGTAGCTGGTTACGAAAAATTAGTTACCAACGTGGACGGAACCATATTTTTGTCATCAAACATCTCAGAAGATCTCAATCGCCAGGCAATCAGTATTCGATCCCCATCTAAATGACCTTGCGAGCGTCCTATCCGTTGTCGGTTAGGTTAGGCAGCCCCTGCAGACTGTCTGCCTCTGCAGTCTAGACGAGGGGTGCCAAGTGCATTTTTCTGTCTGGACCCCTCTCGCAGCCCTAGCCTTTACGCGTGTGCGTTATTTAATTTTTAAGAGTCTGCCGGGTTTGACGACGGCTAAGGGTTGCTGATGACTTTCAGATTAATCTGTATAAGGAACTTCAATATCTTATTTTTTAACGTCATCTAAACCCATCACCGTCCTTCACTACTGAGATTGAATCTCAGAATGAGAAGGATTTGGCCACAGTCTACCACACTAGCCAAGTGTACTTCACACACCTTATATGGAGAACTCTCAGGCATGCAGGTTTCCTCACGATGTTTTTTCTTTTGGTTAAGTGTTTTGTTAGAAATCATCAGTTCTTCATAGGAAATCACTGTAGATTAATAATTAGTATGAGGTTTCAAATCTGCCAGTTAACTACTAATAGACCAGAATCTCATGGCAAATAGGCATACAGCAAATTTTCAGCATAATCACGAAATTTATATATTTAAAAAAAATTCACTATAACACTGAGTAACAATATTCACCACATAGTACTATATACATAGGATATTCACTGCAGAGTACCTACAGTGTTGCTAACTTTGGAATTTCATTTCCGTATTTTTCATGAGATTCTGCTAGGCACCTGTGGCCCTACCGCGGTTGTTTGACAGCTACAATGTCACGATCGCAATCATCTCTGATTGGTTAATGCTCGCTCACTATTGGCCACAATGCATTGTCAACAACAAGAATCGCACAAATTCAGCCAATCAGAACAATTGAGATTGTAATAATGATTGATGCAGGTTTTAGATAATCGCCCTACTGGTCTACCTCTATACCTGCACTATAATACAATTAAAAATCGTTAAAAAGAACACTGTTGACGTCATGAAAAAAGATCTCTGAACGATAATTATGGAGATATCTGTGCATGGGCATTGTACTTTTCTAGTGTCGTGTCACCAAATCGATCGTCAAATCACCCACTGCGCAGGTTCATTGTCAGAGTTAATTTTACAATTATTAATTATGTAATTAACAAACGAAGCCGTTAGAACGTCCGGCTCTTAATCGGAGGTCGGGGGTTAGATCCCGGGCACGCACCTCTAGCTTCTCAGAGTTATGTGCGTTTTAAGTAATTAAATATGAAGGAAAAGAGCGTGAGCAAACCTGCATGCCTGAGAGCCGGCGATGGGTTGCTTATGATGATGATGAATTTATAACCGATAATTAAAAATGTAACTTAGTATTTTAAAGTTGACAGCCCTAATGAATTTACGCCCTAATAATACAAACGTATTTTCGTCAATATAAGAGCTGTAATTGAATAGCAAGGAACTACGTACCTAACTGGATTTATATAGCACTCTGCGCCCTTTGATCGTGTTTCATACGAGAATAATCAGGGGTAATATTGGTAGGAGAAATTTATTATTGCTTTTTGGATATAATGTGTTATTGTTTCTTGCGAAAGTGAGAATTTTAGTAGTAACATAATTTTTTGGAAACTAGGTTGCTAAAAACAATCAATAATAATCTACAAATCGATGAATTATAATATCTATTAGACTTATTGACGAATTTTATTACATAATATTTAAATATTCATCTGCATCTAAGTAAATTCTAGGTACAAGTTTAACTTAAGGTGGAAGACACGGTCTGCCCGCGAAATTCAAATTTAATTTAGTTTTTCGCAATTTGTAAACTAATACGACAAAGTAGGCTTATGGCATTCAAATTGAGCCCCTAGCAGTATCATCAAGTCAAATAAAATAAAATCAAATCATTTATTTGCACGATTGCAGGTACAATGATGATGTTACAGTGATTTATTTACAGCTACAATCCGCCATACAGTGGGCATGCAAAATTTATTTTCTTATTATCTATTATCTATTATTATCTTTTATTAGTAGTTTACATCGTGCGTAAATTTTTAGAATTATAATGTTCAAGAGTCACATATCACATAATATAATATCACATGTAACAATAACGATCTTATAGACATTTTACACCTATGCAGATTTATTATTTATTGATTTTTGATTTAGTTTCATTATTTTTAGATTTATCTTTCATCTCATCCGGATATACTAGGGGAGTTCGTGGGATCAAGAACCGAAGGATAATTTACCCCGACCAAGTATCAGGATATCACGAAGTAGCAGGAGTAAAATTCGTTTCAATATTATTCAGTGTATCATCAAATTTCCTACACTATCATCGGAATATCCATTTCTATCGATGATGATTCAAAAATTTATAAGATAAGTTTTACAAATAAGAGCGCAAACAACGATTCATTTTTGAAATGTATCTTAAATATCAATAGCACGTTATAGAAAAATTACCCGGAAAACCGGGTAATTTTTCTGCGTCATCCGGACCTATCCGGACATACCTACTAGGGAATCCGTGGGATCAAGAACCGGAGCATAATTAGCTGGACCAAATACCAGGTCATCATGGAACAGCAAGAGGTCAATCATTGGTATATGCTTCTCAGTAATATTGTTTAGCACCGCAAGGGAACAGTTTGCAGGTTGCAGGCCGCCACTACGGCGCGCGGGACGAGGTCCTGCCGCCCGGCGGTCTCCGCCCGGGCAATCGCCCCGGCGTTCATTATCAAAGTTCACTAGTAGTACGGCACACACTCAAATCCTGCTACGTTACCCACGTTACCCATAAGCACACAAATACAAATACTCGACCGAATTACATAGACCTCCTCCACTGCATGGCGCATTGGTGAAATTTATCGGAACCGGAGATTTTATCCAGCTGTCGCAGATCGCGCCTGCCTGGTTCTATGACCGCGTCGAAGTGTGCCGACGTTCTCCGGATGCGAGCGAGGCCCGGGAGTTTTGACAGCCCCGGAAAATCTGCACAGCGGAAATGCCCTTCAAGTATTTATGTGAATTTAAACTCTATGTTTAAGGTCTTAAGTTATAGACGTATCGAATCAAGCTGGTGAAAATATTTTTCAATTTGTAACGTAATGATCATGAGGGTTGTTACGGGTACGAATAGATCTTTGTTCTAAGTGCTCTTAAGTACCCTATTAAATTCAATAGGACTGGATTGATTTGAGTTCTCGATAGTGAATGAAAAAGTGAGGGCACGTATCTTTCGTATATTATAGTAGTATGATTCTCATTATAATAGTAACTAGATGATGCCCGCGACTTCGTCCGCGTGGATTTGGGTTACCAAAATCCCGTGGGAACTCTTTCATTATCCGGGATAAAAGTCCTGTCTGTCTGTCTGTCTGTCTGTCTGCTAGCTTTTCACGGCTCAACCGTTCAACCGATTTTGATGAAATTTGGTACAGAGATAGCTTGCATCCCGGGGAAGGACATAGGCTACTTTTTATCCCGGAAAATTAAAGAGTTCCCACGGGATTTTTAAAAACCTAAATCCACGCGGATGAAGTTGCGGGAATCATCTAGTTTAATATAATTTAATATTTTTCCTTTGTACGCAGACATAGAGTTATACCATTTAAGTAGAAAAACGAGTCTCAAAAAATACGCTTCTATTGAGATTTTTCTTGACTTAACAGTACGTGTTCTTTAAAAATAGTAACAACATAGACAATTTAAATAAAAAGTTTCCACAAAAAATACGTTTTTCATTTAATAAGGACGTTGGCTCGAAGCAAGCAAGGCAAACTATGAAAATACCTTATTATCATAATGATCTCGTTAAAGTTAGGTGTCTGCTTATAAACAGACAAGATGAATAGATACAATATTTTACTCACTTACTCTACATACTTAAATTCTGTAAGCAAATTATGCGCAGGTACTTTTAAACATTTACTTACTGGAAAATCTCCGAAAACAAAAGATTTAAAAAAAATACATGGAGCGAATGTATTTTTATAAATCGGCGATGTAACGATTTTATGTAGTCCACGCGGACGAAGTCGAGAGCGTCCGCTAGTGTACATATAACAGTGTTTACATTAGTTTTGTCGTAAGTTAATCATGTAAGCTACTTACGTGAGTAAAACTTTTTGGAGTATCCGAGGCCTAATGGCGGAATAAGTATTTTGTATATAAGATACGGATTGCGAAGCTGATGTGGCAATGGGCTGGGCTCATAGATCGTTAAACCGATAGACGTTGGGGTCTCAAGGTGCTGGAATGGCGACCTCGCACCGGAAGACGCAGCGTTGGAAGACCCCACACTGGGTGGACGGACGACATCAGACGAGTCGCAGGGAGCCGCTGGATTCAGGCGGCGCAAGACCGTGGCTTGTGGAAATCCCTACAAGAGACCTATGTCCAGCAGTGGAAGTCTATCGGTTGATGATGATGATGTTGATATAAGATAGATTTTCATTTCACGTAGCAAAGCCAAACTGATACCTACTTTGGTGTAAAGTGTAGACTTAAAAGCAAACAGCATCGCAGTTCCCTATAATAGACCGTCTAGACTCTAGACTGTAGACAAAGCGTAGCTATGGATTTATTCCTTTCCCGGTGACACATTAAGGCAGAGACCACACTTTCAAACAACACAAGGATCACCTTATCCATACTAATATTATAAATGCGAAAGTGTGTCTGTCTATCTATCGTTCCTATTTCATCATTTCATCTAAACACAAATAAAATTTATTACAGAAACTCGCCAAAATACAAAATATTAATTTTTTTTGTACTCTACATTGCTGTCTCTTTAACCTTCTTGTTAAAAAAGCGAAACCTACTTACAGAATGTAATATTTAAAATCTAAATCCATAGATACTAATACTATTTAATGCGAAATTGTATCTGACTGTCTGATATCTTTTCACGGCCCATCTGTTAAACCAATTTTGACAAAATTTGGTACTGATGGATATAGGCTACTTTTATCCCGGAAAAACAAAGAGTTCGCATATTCACGTAGACGAGGCCCCGGGCATCATCTATATTGTTTTAAATGCAAAAGTGTATCTGCCCGTCTTTCTGTCTGTTTGTTACAGTTTGCATATCCCTAAAAATCAAAGAGTTCCCATGGGAACTTTACGATTACTTTTATTTTTTGTAAATAAGCTTACCTACTAGATTCGAAAACTATTTAATACTTAGGAAATAAATATTTCATCATAAAAATAAGCGCCAGCGAAGAGAGCGTTAAAATTTTCCATAATTTTACAGAAATATCATAAAGTTAAGCATGATTTCAAATATATAATTTTCCCTTTATTTATTTTTACCACTGAGGCACCGCGCCCTTAGAATTTTGTACTTGGAGCGGTACTATGGTAGAGCTGGCACTGTTATATGGTTCTATTCGTTATATGACTCAAAGTCAAAGAGTTCGCACGGGATATTTAAAAATCTAAATTAATATAAACAAAATCACGGGAATCAGCTAGTTTTTTAATATTATCTCATGAAAATAACTTTATCGTATCGTGGAATCGCTTCCCCACTGCAGACGGCCGGGCTGGGCCGCCGCCGGTAGCTATGTTGGGCCAATACATACTGCAGTCTAGACGGTACTAGTATACTATACCGCACTGTTGGTCTATCCGTTGTGTGGTTCGACATTTTTCAAAACTATCACGTACAGTACGCGGCCGAAATACATCGTATGTACATCGGCCTTTAGAATGACATTTCGGCTTTGTAGAGTCTCTGTCACTCATACCTATATAACGTTTTGTCGGTCTCAACGACAGGGACAGCGCTCTACAGATCTGCTATCTCCTTCTAAAGGTCGATATACCTTACTTTCGTTGTATGTATTTTGCTAATGTTTATCCAGCGATATGAGTACTTTCAGGATTTGTAAGAAAAAAGGTTCTAACTGTCAAATAGAACCAAGATGTAGGAATTGTAGAATCAAGGCTTATAAGTAGAGTTATTGTTATTTAAAAAATCATAAGAAAAAAGGTTCTAACTGATATGAGCATAGGCTACTTTTTATTCCAGCCAAATAAAGAAATCCCAGGGGATTTTCAAAAACTATACATCCACGCGGACGAAGTCGAGGATTTTTCATCTATATCTACATATGAAAAGAAAAGCTGACTGACTACTGAATGACTGACTGATCTATCAACGCACACCTCAAGCTACTGGACGAATCGGGCGGAAAGATAGAAATGTAACGTATTCATCCGATAAGAAAGGATTTTTGAAAATTCAACCCAAGGAGGTAAAATAGGGATATGTTATTTGTGTAGACCACGCGGACGAAATCGCTGGCATGGGCTGGTTTTGTTTATGAATGTTCAAAGCTATTTTCCTTAATAATACAGAAATCAAACCCTCCTCCATCCCTGAGAATGCCCGAGATTGCTAACAAAAAGGTACAAAATAAAAAGGTAAGTAATTTTAATTTTTGAGCGGGAAAAGGAACTTCCTGCATGGAATTTTCTAATACTGTTACAACTTGAAGCCTGCCGTGAATACGGATCCCAGCAAAATCAATTCTTCACATAGAAACGTAGGTATATCTTTACAGCCACAGCCCTAGAGTAGACGGAATAATTTGATGAGGTAAAAACTCAAAGTTTCCTATCTATACTGCCGTCCTATTGGTAAAAACGACTAAGCACAAAAAGTATTTTCTAACCTATCGCCAAAAACTAAGAAATTTTGAAAAACTAATTATTCAAAAAAAGGGATGCTACACTGTTGTCTTTTTTTACAGAATACAGTAGGGCGATTGTCTAAAACCTGCATCAATCATTATTACAATCTCAATTGTTCTGATTGGCTGAATTTATGCGATTCTTGTTGCAGCAATGCATTGTGGCCAATAGTGAGCGAGCATTAACCAATCAGAGATGATTGCGATCGTGACATTGTAGCTGTCAAACAACCGCGGTAGGGCCACTGTTAATTAGTACTCAGTACTCTTATTATAAATGCGAAAGCGTGTTTGTTTGTTGGTATGTTGGTTTATTGGTTTGTTGTTTTGTCCTTCAATCACGTCGCAACGGAGCAACGGATCGACGTGATTTTTTGCATGGATATAGTTAAATACTTGGTGAGGGACATAGGCTACTTGTCATACCGGAAAATCGAAGAGTTCTCACGGGATTTTAAAAAACTAAATCCACGCGTACGAAGTCGCATGCATCAGCTAGTAGTAAATAATGCGAGCTGAATTTCCCACCAGCTCTACGACTAAGCCCGTAGTCCCGTAGCGCGTCTACAGCGTAGCCGCCGTCACGGAGATAGCTACAAAACATAGAGATTACATATGTATTTAATTTCGACAAGCACCTATTTACCGACTACTATAATTTGTTTTTACTTTATCTCAACAAAGAAGTCGTATTTAAAATTCGTCGCTTACCCAAACTAATTAATGTTAGAGTGTTCAGAGTTCATACTTACTAGTACCACTTACTATTTACTTATTCATTTCTAGATTTGCTCTAAAAACTAGTCTAGTCTAGTGCTTAGAAGCGAGGGAAAATAAAAATAGACAATGGCCGATCCTCTTAGCACGCGCTAAGTCTACATCTTAATATTTTTTTTAACAAAAGCGCAATAATTTGTTTGAAATGCTGAAAAAGATAAATTATGAAGGCAATATTGGCACTAATAAAAACAAAAACTAAGTCTAACTATAAAACATCCAATTTAACCAAAAGAAAACAAAAAGCATAGTTTTTCTTTTGTTCCTTTATTCATGACGAACTAATTTGTCAATTTGCTGCGAGAAGGGCGGGGAAAAACAAAAAAAATGTTTTCCCGGGCCCGACGGGCGTGATGAAGCTGTGGTACCAGGGCGGCAGAGGCCGGCGGCGGTGTGCTGCGGCGCGGCGCATTGCGGCGGGTGAACGGCCGCGCATCGATCGCTGCAGCTTGCGTAACCTCTTATGTAAGCCGAGCGCCCGGGTGACGTGGCGTCACTCCTCCAACCGGTGAATCCACGTTGCGGGAGTGCGTTTTTAACTTCTCAGTGTACAATAGAATTCACTTAAATACGGTGGTTTTAATTACTTTTAGTGATTGACGCGGGGAGACGCGCCTTTTGAAGAACCTTTTTAATGACGGCTACCCGATGCCGTTGAAGTTAATATATAAGTAAGATCGAATGTTTGCAGAAAAGATTTTAAGAATAATCCTTAATGAAACCACAGTTAAAAAAGAATGAAGATGCAAATCTGTAGAAACATTTTGATATTAAAAGATGTTTTGGAGATTAATACGAGTACCTAGTCTACACTCACCGCAAAAAATAGAAAATCTTATCCTACTAATATTATAAATGTGAAAGTGTGTCTGTATGTCGGCTAACTTTTCAAGGCCCATCTATTTAATCCACTTTGACGGTACAGAGATAGCTTGTTTGGGAGGGCATAGGCTACTTTTGGATCTGGAAAATGTGAGATTTTCCACGGGATTTTTAAAAACCTAAAGCTAGGATGTAGTTGCGGGCATCACCTACTTGGTACAGAGATAGCTTCTACCCTGGCGACGGATATACTACTTTTACTTAGGAAAATCAAAGTTTCCACGGGATTTTTAAAAACCTGAATGTATTTTTGCGGACAAAGTCACGGGTATCATCTAGTATGACATACCAAAAATAGAATGGGACAATATACTTAGAAAAACATTAAATTAAATATTTTTGTATTCTCCGACATACAAAAACATTGCTAAAAATATCTTCATGTTTGTGTTAAAAAAGCATTATCTAGCGTTATTAATAGATAGTTCAATAAGATGTACGGACATCACCGAGATTAATAAAAATATTTATATTCCAAAACACCTCGTCATTCGCTTTTGAAAATGTTAATGTGATAAGATAACGGGATCTAGCAATGTGTCTATAGCTTAAAACATTTTTTACAAAAGAAATAAAAACCGACTTCGATACACAAACACTAAAAATAGTGTTTGTGTATCGAAGTCGGTTTTTATTTTTTTTGTAAAAAAAAATTATTTCACAATTTTTAGTGGCCCCATGGAAATTGGAATTATGCTATGACTGGTTAAAAATCTGCTGTTTACTAAGCTATTACACTGATCGCGAGCAATTGACTCTTATCCGTTGAGGAGTTCCAATATCTATCTTCGAAGATGTTCATCAGATCTTCACCAAATTTAAATGGGACCAACTTTGAAGTATACCCTTTCAAACATAAAAAGAATTTTCAAAATCGGTCCAGGCGTCTTCGAGTAATCGGGGAACATACATAAAAAATAAAAAAATAAAATAAATAAAAAAAGATTCCGACGAATTGAGAACCTCCTCCTTTTTTTGAAGTCGGTTAAAAACAACATGGGGTGCCAGCCAGGTAACCTCTCAGTGTGCCTGGGTGCTGCTGGTCCCTTTTGGATGCATCGGGCATCCAACGGGAAGAGCAGTATTCGGGCCGGTGCACCCCGGTAACATGGCTAATAATCTCTCTTCGCGGATATTGTTAGCCATGGCTAATGACCTGGCAGGGGGGAGGTTTCTCCGCGTGTCCCTAGACAGACTAGCAGAGGGCACAGTGGACGAGGCGAATGATGAGACGCGGGCGACGTGCGCGGGATTGCGTTGTCGCCCGTTGGGTTTCCGGGGGAGGGGGAGGTGCACATAGTTGGTGCACCTCGGACGTGCGATGGGGGACCTCGTGAGTTGGTCCCCGGTGGAGGGTCTGCCTCGGCGGACGTCGCTGGCTGGGTTGCGGTGGTTTGCTTCGGCGTTCCCGTGACCCAGTCGCCAGGCGACGCGCAGGAGTGCCGCTGGGTTTTAGTGGGTATTCCGGTCGCCTCTCGGCCGGTGAGTCCCACATACCTTCCCTCCAGTTGGTTGGCTGGCTGGCTTCCAGGAGGGGGGGATGCGTAAATGTATTTCCCAGCGTTAAAAAAAAGCTTAAAACAATATCATAATATATTTTCTGTCTGTACAGAGAGGTATAGATTTTACACCAGTCTACATCTCTCTCTAGAACTGATTTCGTGCCTTCAATACGCTTTAAATGACTATCTATTGCATACAAGTCTATATTGTACCCACGCAGCATAAAACAACAGCAGACAAATGATCGCACCCTAAACAAACAACTAACAACCGAACTGCATCCGCATCCATTAAGCGCGTCACTAATTTATGCCGCAAGCAAACACAACAACACCCCACGCATTGCTGTTAGTGATAAAGGTCGTATAGTGGCGACGATTAATGCAGCACTGAATCAGCCGCTTGACCATTGTTGATGGTTTTTAGGAACTTGACTATTACCTATAAAATGTGTTCAAAGTTGATGCAACAAATAATACATTTGTAGTAAAATATACTGCATCATTGATAATAATAATTTGTGGTTTCTTATATGGTACTAGGGCGATATAAAACAACAGCCTACAAAATGATCGCACCCTAAACATACAACTAACAACCGGACTGCATCCGCATCCATTAAGCGCGTCACTAATTTATTCCGCAAACACAACACTTGGTCCCATTGCTGTTGTATAGCGGCAACTAATCAGCCGTTTATTAATTGAAGTCTTTTAGTAATTCGACTAGACGGAGAGAGACAAGTGAACAATAGCTTACTCGTCTCTCTCCCGTGTTGATTACAATTTACAACATTCATCATCATCATCATCATCAACCGATAGACGGTCACTGCTGGACATAGGTCTCTTGTAGGGATTTCCACACGTCACGGTCTTGCGCCACCTGAATCCAGCGGCTCCCTGCGACTCGTCTGATGTCGTCCGTCCACCTAGTGGGGGGTATTCCAACACTGCGTCTTCCGGTGCGAAGTCGCCATTCCAGCAACTTGGGACCCCAACGTCTATCGGTTGTACGAACTACGTGCCCTGCCCATTGCCACTTCAGCTTCGCAACCCGTTGAGCTATATATATTATGGTCTCTTAAGGTGGTATTAGGACGGCTGTAAATAATAGCATACAAATTATCTCACAGGACACATTTTTATCTGGTAAGAAATGCTATGAAAAGTCAATACTAACCTCACTAACTAAAACAAAGTCTACAGCAAATACTAGTAAAATAGAATAACAGAAGATATCATTATACCACTGATAGTGAACTAGAAAAACTACTTCAAGCATTTTCATCCCCTGTGTTCGCACAAGCTAAAACTAACTTTATTGTATAGGTATAAGAACGAGAATTGTTTGATAATGGTCTATATGTCGTTTGACTTCTAGTCGAGGGTAGTTTTCCAAGCCTCGAGAATAATTAATAGGGGTCGTGACTGCAGGGTAATCAGTAGGTAGGAAAAATAATAATGTAAACGCGGGTACCGGCGTATCACCATTAAACTCAGTTAGCATCGAACCTGTGTTTGATTTGTTCCACTGGCGACGAGTTTGTGTATTTTATATTATTTACCACGCGATTTAAAGTGATTATTTCAAAAATACAATGCCTATAGGTAAATTAGAACCGTTTGACTTGAATTCCAAACAGTGGCCCGCGTATATAAGGCGAGTTAAGCAGTATATTATCTTAAACGAAGTGAAGGCTGAATTACAAGTGCCGTTACTAATTACGATTGTGGGTGAAGCGACGTACACCTTGATGTGCGATCTATGTTCGCCGGCGCATCCTGAATCGAAAGGTTTCGAAGAATTAGTGGAATTGGTTTCGGAACACTTGGAGCCAAAACGTTCCGAAATAGCCGAGCGCCATGTTTTTCGCTTACGTCGCCAACGTCCAGGCGAGTCCCTCACGGAATATCTACTTTATAAGACACCGGTCCTGTCTGACTGACTACGACTCCTTCAGTCCATTTGTTTCCTTTAGAGGAATAATCTCGTGCCATGACCGTATCTCCAATATCTACTTGTCTCTGCGTACCCCCTTTCTGACTAATCTGGCGATCTTGTGCTGAGCGGACTACCGAAGATACGTCCGGACGCAACGCGTCTAGTCGCCCACGCAATCGCCGGCCTAGCATCAGTACGGCGGGGGACACACCCGTCGTAGCATGTTCACAGTTTCTATATTGAAATAGAAATTTATTTAGGGCAGCTGATACATTTTCTTTAACAAATAAAGCGCGTTTGATAACTTTTTTAATGGTTTTCACCATATTTTCAGCCGCACCATTACCCTGCGGTCGATACGGTGCCGTCGTTATACTCTTGATGCCGTTATTAGCACAGAATTTCTTAAAATCTAAGGCGCTGAACGGGGGGCCGTTGTCAGTTACGAGCTGCGCGGGCTGCCCAAATCTGGCAAATAATGTCTGAAAGACCGAAATTGTCGACTCTGCATCCGTGCGCGTCATACCAATTACTTCTACCCACTTTGAATGAGCATCTAAGACGATCAAATATTTCTTACCCGCACATTCCGCAAAATCGGCGTGCACGCGTTGCCACGGACATAGTGGGTACTCCCAGGGGTGAAGTGTGGCGCGGGGTGGGGAGTCGCGGACTACCCGACATGCTTCACATTGTCGACATAAATCCTCGATGTCGCGGTCTAAACTGGGCCAATAGACATAGCTACGTGACACATTCTTCATTTTATTAATGCCCAAATGGCCTTCATGTATTTCTTTTAAAACTTCTGTACGCAATGACGGCGGAATTATTATTCGATATTTATAAATTAAACAACCCAGTTCCAATACTATCTCATGTCGCCTAGCAAAATAAGCCTTTTCCTCCTCGCCGCCCGCTACTGACGACGGCCAACCGAACATTACATAGCCGACTATTTTACTTAATAAAGGGTCTCTCTTCGTCTCCTTACTAACATCTTTAAAACTAATCGGCAAGTTATCTTCCATAAGTTGGACATAGCTTACGCACTCCGAAGGGGTCGCCCGCTGGCACGGCAAGGGCAGGCGGGACAAAGCATCGGCCGGCCCGTTGTCCGAGGAACGCACAAACTCCACCGTAAAGTCGTAGGCCGACAAGCGCGCAGCCCACCGTTGTAAACGACTGGCAGCCGTCTGGGGGATTCCACATTTTTTTCCGAAAATGAAACTTAAGGGCTGGTGGTCTGTGCGCAATATAAACTGTCTACCGAATACATATTGGTGATGTTTGGTAATACCAAAGAAAATAGCTAGCGCCTCCTTATCAAGCTGGCTATAATTTTTTTCGGAATCATTTAATGTTCGCGAAACACAGCTAACAGGGCGTTCACTGCCGTCCGGATAACGGTGCGCGAGCACAGCGCCCAAACCGTACGCGCTGCTGTCCACGGACAGTACCAACGGCCGACCCTCTTCATAGTGAGCTAACACTTTATCGCCCAACAGTGCGCTCTTGGCTCCCGAAAACGCGGCTTCACAACGTGCATCCCATTTCCAAGGAACGTCCTTTTTAAGTAACGCGTGTAACGGATATAATAATATACTGAGGTTAGGTATAAATTTTCCATAGTAGTTTAATAATCCGAGAAAACTTTTTAATTGTGTCACGTTTTCGGGGCGAGGCGCATCGTGGATCGCTTCTATTTTATTCGGATCAGGGTGCAAGCCTGATTTATCGATAATGAAGCCTAAATACTTTACACTAGGTTTAAGAAAACTACACTTACTTAACTTAACAGTAAAACCCATCGACCGCAACCGTTCAAGTACAGCTCGTAAATTGGCTAGGTGTGTTTGTCTGTTAGACCCCGTCACACAAATGTCATCTAGAAACACTACCGTTCCAGGAATACCTCGTAATGTTTCCTCCATTAATTTTTGGAATTTTTCAGGAATGCATGATAGCCCGAATGGCGTACGGCGGTATACGAACGTACCTATGTGCGTAGTAATAGCGGTATAAGCTTGGGAGTCCTCGGATAACATGACTTGTTGATACGAATGCTTTAGGTCTATTTTCGAAAACTCTTCCCCCCCGCTCAATGAAGCAAATAGTTCCTCAATTCGAGGTAAAGGATAATAATCGCGTTTTAATTTTGGGTTAATCGTAACTTTATAGTCCCCGCATATTCGTATTTCTCCGCACGCCTTTACCACCGGCACGATCGGCGTGCCGTACTCAGAGTGGTCCACGCGGTACATGACTGAAGGAGTCGTAGTCAGTCAGACAGGACCGGTGTCTTATAAAGTAGATATTGGTAAGGGCATAGAATGGCGTAGACACCGAGATCAGGTAATCAAAGTAAATAAAAAAAATCGTTACTCTCTCGCTCGAACTAGCATCCTCGGTCAGGAAGCCGAGCAGCAGGGGGAGAATGCCGACGAAAGGGTAGCGGTTGATAGCGATGCCGACGTTACATTCGAAGACGCTGTCGGTGTGTCCGGGGACGAGGGTTCGGCCCAGGCGCCTGAGGTGCACTCTCCAACACCGCCGCCCCCGGACGCGTCTGCTAGAGCTCTGCGAGCATATAAGCGTAATAAAAAGGTCTAGTTATGTATAACTATGTTATTTTCTGTTTAAAAAGGGGGGAAAAGTGCAGGGTAATCAGTAGGTAGGAAAAATAATAATGTAAACGCGGGTACCGGCGTATCACCATTAAACTCAGTTAGCATCGAACCTGTGTTTGATTTGTTCCAGTGACAATGACTGGAAATAAAACCGGCCTTACGTACTAATGCAATGCGAATATGCAGTTTCTGTACAATGACAATGCTGAGAGTGTAAGTTTTGTGTTTAAACAATCATCATCATCCCTATTAAAGTTAATTTTCAGGCGTCTACTATGAAATAGCGAAAACGTAACAGTGCGACTAGGCTCTCTTGGCACTTCAATGACATTGACAGGGGGGCGCTGTTGGAGAACAAAGGCTTAGAATATTCAAACAAGAACAATGGGGATATAATAAATAGATCTCTATTAAAAAAGCAGGCGGGTCACCTGATGATAAGTGATTACCGCCGTCCATGAACATTTGCAGCACCAGAGGAACCGCCGATGCGTTGCTGGCCTTCTAGGAATTTGTTGGTCCGCCCCTTGAATAACCCCATGTTGTATTCTAGTGGGAACACCGCCGATGGGAGTTGGTTCCACAGTTTGCATGTGCCTGGAAAGAAGGATCTGGCACAGCGGACGGTCGAAGTGCACCAGACACCCAGGTGGTCAGGGGGAAATTTCTTACGGTGGCGCGCGGTGCGGTTGTAGAAAAATAAGGGTGGAATGAGGTCAAAAAGCTCTTGAGAGCACTCCCCGTCCGTATACGGCATCCATCTTAGAATGTCATAGGCTGCACTGACCTCTACTAATACTACGCTGGACTTGCGATTGCCGACCTGCATTTGAATTCACTTGATTTTAATAATTTTGGCGCTGATACTGAGATATCTTGCATACCAGAGACGAAAAAAGGTTACTTTTTATCCTGGAAAATCAAAACCCCACGGTAAAAAAAAATCTATATCAATAAAGCTCAACTCCTCGTGCATCGAGGTAGAAATATAAAAATAAGTCGTAAAACATAATATCGTATCGTATCGTAGATAGTATTGGTTGGCTATCTGTTCGTATGCGTCCCCTAGATAGTATTTTATGACCGAAAAATGAATTGCCGAATCCCGCATATACAGTTGGACATAAACCACATAAATCAGAATTGACTTAGGGAACTGCTGACAAATGGACGGAGTGAAATGGAGAATTATTATTCATCCTCATTCCTCGTAATATATTCCCACTCTTATATTTTCACACATTTTCCTTGTTGCTAAAGAAGAATGACCGTCTTTCGATAAAATATCCTTACATTAGTATATTTGGGCTAACGAAACATGGGTCTCTGTTGCCGTCCGCGTGGATTTAGGTTTTTGAAAATCCCGTAGGAACTCTTTAATTTTCCGGGATAAAAAGTAGCCTATGTCACTCTCCAGGTCTTTGACTATACACATGCAAAAAGTCACGTCGATCCGTTGCTCCAACGTTGAACATACCAACAAACCAACAAACAAACACACTTTCGCATTTATAATAAGGGTACTGATGTATCTGCTTACGAGTAATTACTAAAAATCTCTAAATACTTAGACATACAAAGACAACTAAACATACACTAATAATACATTTTTGAATGAAAAAAACTTAGTTCAAGCTCAACGCAGAAGTCATTTCATCTCGGCGAGCCGCAAGACCTCGAGAGCACTCCAGATAATTAAAATGTTCAGAAAAACTTGCAAATAATTAAAAAAACCGGCCAAGTGCGAGTCAGACTCGCGCACAGTCATATTTTTTCAACATTTTGCACGATAAATGAAAAACTATTATGCATTATATTAAAAATAATATCTGTTTTAGAATGTACAGGAAAAGCCCCTTGCATAATTATACCACTTGGTATATTAATCTTACTATGAAAGTTAAAAATACTAATCATTTGTTCATGAAAACATTTTTTTTGTGATGTAGCCACAAATTTACGGTTTTCGGATTTATTCCTGTATTTGTGCCATAAGACCTACCTATTTGCCAAATTTCATGATTCTAGGTCAACAGGAAGTACCGTGTAGGTTACTTGACAGATATACGTCAAGCGGCGTCCCCCCGCCTCCCTCCCCCCGCATACCCCGATTGCTATCTCAACCTGTCGCGTACTATAGGTACCCACACTTTAACATATTATACCTAAATAGAAGTGACGTAATAATGATATAATTATTTAATTTTTTTAAACTAAAGCTACGAGGATTTCTAACGCAATGGTCTTTCTAAATCCCATTCAGACAATTCATTTATTTATTTATACAATTTATGATAAATTGTACAATTCTCAGACAAAATAAAAAATTACATAACACACCTAGTGACCGACACTAAAAAAATAGTCTTATAAAAAAAGTTGACCTAATAAGAAAAAACAATGCGCATGTATGCGGCTATGAAATTAAAACAAAAGAGGAAGCTACGAGCCGTAGCCGTAGCTCCGTAGCGGGGTTACGGCGTAGCCCGGGCGCGGTCGGCGACCCCTGGCCGTGAACGGGGGTGCGCCGGGCGAGCCCCGCCACGCACACTACCAACGTATCGAATAGCTTTACAATCCACACACACATAGATGTGCCGCACCCCTAGAAAACCCTATACATGATGCTCCACTTTTCTTCTACTTCAATAATAGTTATTTACGGTAGATTGGAGAATGCTTTCTTTTTATTATTTATTCTTTAAGCTGTAGGTATATTGGAAAGTAAAAGTTCACGCTTTAGTTTCTAATTTCTTTAGATATTTTTTGTTTCGTTCGTATTCAATATTTATTTATGTAGATGGGTACCGCTATGCAAAACCTTAAAAAATTCTAAGCAAATTGTATCGATTCGCTTAAGAAAAGTAATTGTGCTCGGAGTTATTCCATTATTTCTATTTTTTTAATGAGTTTTTTGTACCTTGTACGGGTGTACCTTGTAATTTGCTAATGTTTTGTGCTAGATTCTCAACACTTTTTCTATACACATAAAAACCACTTTTACCTGGACACATGTAAAATTGCTACACTTTATAAACACATCATTAATATAGACATGCTTATTAATAAAAAAAAATTAAATTACCTATATACAGGATCGATACCACCACACCTAAATATGACTTAAAAACAACACGCTGTATAATCATTACTCAGCTCAGTCACGCACATGCTTGCACACAGACGCAGCCCTACTCACACAAACATAACTTCACAGTGTCATACAACGCCACACCCCCGCCTTCATACCATCATGGCGCGGCGGGACGCACACATACACACCATCCTAGAAAATTATTACATGAGTGTGAGTTTCAGACGTATACATACACGAAGTTGGTATAAATGTGTGAGTGGAAAATGTATGTTAACGTTCGACTTCCGCGTTCCGTATTCGTGTCACGCACACTATTGTCACCTTGTGTGTTTGTGTGGGGGTGTTGTGTGTTAGTGTGGGTGCAGGGTGCATCGACTCTGTTTCCGCTTCCGCCGGGTACAACGGCCTCAGCCTGATTTATGTTCGTCCGCGTAAGGTTGGCGTGCTATCATGACGTTTGTCGTGATTTCTAATAAAGTTTGGCTTTTTTGGTATTGTAATGAGGTTTTTGTATAATTAGGTGATGCTTTGATGTTATTTGATTGGAATGGTAGTGGGAGGGGTAACGTTTCAGTCATGTTCAGACCTGGGCGCGTTTGGAACCCTCGTAGCTTTACTTTTAAGTTCGCGTAAAAATTATCACCACTATATCTTACAAATCCAACAACCGACAATCAAAAAGCGTAATTTATTACCTATTTTGAATAAATTAATGATTTGGTTTGATTTATTATAATAAGGATGATGCAGTCTAGATGTTTATAGCCTTTTTCAATTATAATCGCTTAGATGCAATCAAATAGCAGGTGACGATGCAGCCTAAGGCGAACTGCGCCTGCCTGGAAGATCTCTATTCACTTTTCTTTTGTAGGTGCCAGCAGCATTATGGCTGGCGGAGTAAACTTAAGGGCATTCCATATTCTATCAGTAGGTGTATTCCCTAGTACTAGTAGTAGTAACCTGGATCTTCTTAGGCGTTACATTCTTGGCATACAGGTCATGGTCGTCATTCTAACTATAGTTCGCTTGACAATGCATCTCCACTTTTCGCTGACGTTTGCCATTCACATTCGTGTGATGGGATTCCCATTGAAGCCTTTATTTGATCTGTCCAACGGGGTATGAAACATATATTAAATCCATGGGTTTTTCGTGGCATCATAGGGAATCGCTACATCTCTAAGCCAAGTCATAAACCTAAAATTAACCCAGCTGGGAATCGAACCTGGGACCTTCAACTAATAAGACCTAAATTCTCAACACGTTATCAAGCTATTCTTTTATCTTGTAATAGGAATCTAATGCTGCTCGCACATTCCTTGCAAGTTGCAAAGCGTTGCGTTACACGCACGTTTCATTGTTATAATATGGCCATTTAATTTGCTTTATAAAGAAAATTATGTAAAAAGGTAAAGACAAAAATTCAAACAGACACCAGGCAGACAGAAATAAAGAAAAGCTCCCACAATCGCTACTTTACATTGCTTCACAATTTACATAGACAGTCAGACTGAATCAATCCTAAAAACCAAATAGAGCGCCTGAGTGGGTTTGTATTAAAAAGTCTGGTCTAGCAGCCCCTGAGTGGCATTAAATATTTAATTTGTCGCTTCCCCGTCCGTCCGCGTCCGTCTGAACTGCTCTGTGGGTGTGGCTGTATCTATCTAGAGAGTATGATGTTTATTTTGCCAACAGATAAATCCAGTAAGGTTGAATTGAATTATCTCTGTGCATTAAATAAAAGGTGTGCACCCAATTACTGGCATACCAACATATTGTATTGAGAGCAACACACCTACAGAGAGACCTGAGGTGCAGTGTTTTTTTGTAACAACTCAATCTCAGCGTTATATTTACTTTATAAAACGGTTGTAATTGGTATAGCGAAAACAGAAGTAGGTACTTTTTATTGTTTTAACATGGTAAAAATAGAGACCTTATTTTGACCATCAAACGCAGAAAAGTCAGTTATCTGGGACATGACTGGTACCGTCTCCTTCAGACTCTCATGATGTGCAAAACTGAGGCAAAGAGAAGCGTCAGTAGAAGAAGTAAGTCGTGGCTTAGAATTTAGAAACATCCAAGAATGGACTGGGTTAGCCAACGTAGCACAACTTTTTCGTTTGGCGAAAGATAGGAAATTATATGACGAGATGACAGAAGAAGAAGAATCGATTTAACAAACTGAAATTTTCTTTATCGATTCCTTAATCTCATGAGAAATCAGAAATTCTACACGAACGAAGTTGCGAGCAACTACTAATGTCATTGTAATGTACTAATTTTGCACCTCGTTTGTGTTTACATAGTGTCATACAGACAGTAAGTACCCTGTGTATTTATGTGTACTGTAGCCATAATTATATAGGCGAGACCTGATGGAACATCCAGGCGAGAGTGATGGAACATATACCTACGCAGTGTCAAAAATGTGGACACCAATAGGTCAGCTATAGCGGATATCCACAATTCGGGTACAGCTGACTATAAACGTTTTGACAGGGTTTCCGTATTGTCCCGGGAAAAGTTTCTAGTACCAAGGAAGATACGAGAAGCGATCGAATACACGTTTACGCAGTCTCAACCGCGATGCGTTCGCGAACTGAGTCCGGGAAAAGGACCCACGAAAGGTTATAAACGTCGCCGTCAACTAAATACGCGTGATAAAAACCGGTTACATTTATAATGGAAATCCCTCACGATAGTTTTTTTTTTAATTTTGACAGCTTCATAGAACACGGTTTTTATTTGAAATTGCCTTAATTGCCCTTATGAATTTAATTAAATTTCAAGCGTACGTCTGTACTCTGTAGCGTGTAACTAGGTATGTATGTAGTGATTGATCGAGTGAGCACAAAGGTAGATTGATCGCGCGCAATTTGTCGACGCTTGCTCCTCGCCGGCAATTAATTTGTGCTCCTTTAGGTATAGATACGAGGAATACACGTGTTGAGGAAACGGTGACCTTTTCCTCATTTTTAGCGTTCCGTATCTCCAGGGGAAAAAAGAAACTCTTATAAAAATCAATTCATTATTTGTCTGTCTTTTTTTTAATTTATGGACCTTGGCTGCAATCAGACCCGCTGATAAGTGATGATGCAGCCTAAGATGGCGCTTGCGTAGAACATGCCTATTCACTCTTGAATTAAAGGTACCCATATTGAAAGTAGAGCGGAAAACTGAGGCCGGAAGGGCGCTCCATATCCTAGCGGTTCGGAGAAGAAACGAGGAAGCGTATCGCTTCGTACGTGTCCGTGGAATTTCATCTACGTGCGGATGCAGACCTAGAGGATGTCTTGTGGTACGATCAATCAATCAATCAATTTATTTATTTAAATTTTACTTCTTAACAATATGCCCATAACAATATACAAGACGATGGTAGAAAGGTGAAGGAGGAACCAGGTCAAAAAGTTCTTGGGCACACTCTTCGAAAATATATCCTGTAGAATACCGATAGACAGACAGGCAACTTTGCGCCGATGTTTCAAAATTTGAGGTTTGGAATTAACCAGTGCTTCTTCACCAATGAGTCTTCTAGCCTGGCGATCCACCTCTTCAAGCTGGTACTTGGCAGAGCCATCACATAAATGGCTGCAGTACTCCATGAACGGTCGAACTTGAGCTTGGTACAGGTTAAGAAGCTGTTCCGGCGTAAAGAACCGCTTAGTCTACTGTCTGTCTGCTGTTAGCTATTCACGGCCCATATTCTTTTAAGCCGCTGGTCCTAGAAAAATGAAAATTGGAGGGTGTGTTCTTTCTAAAGAGTAGGTGATCCCACTCTCCAATTATTTTTCGAAATTCCACCCTTAATTGGGTTGATAGGGGTTTGAAATTTTCGTACTCCACGCGGACGAAGTCGCGGGCATAAGCTAGTAATATACAAATTTCAAGATACGATGATCAGGGCACCTGGATCTTATGCCCGTGATCCCGCTCTGTGTGATCTTCCTATTGTTGTGATTGGGCGCATATTATCAACGGCTCTATCTACAGTAACAGAATATAATATATCGTGAAGATATTTTTTTACTTTTATCTTTCTTCTATCTTCTATCTTCTATATTATTAAATATATAAAAGGAAAAGGTGACTGACTGACTGACTGACTGACTGACTGACTGACTGATCTATCAACGCACAGCTCAAACTACTGAACGGATCGGGCTGAAATTTGGCATTCAGATAGCTATTATAACGACGGCATCCGCTAAGAAAGGATTTTTCAAAATTCAACCCCTAAAGGGGTAAAATAGGGGTTTGAAATTTCTGTAGTCCACGAGGACGAAGTCGCGGGCATAAGCTAGTTTTTATTATAAAGGCACACAAAACAGGTTACAACTATAAATGGTCCAAATACAAAAACAATAGATAAAGATCTAAGCGGTAACCCTTAAAATGTGTACGCAACAATACTTAAATAAATATATGCACTAAACAAGGTAACATACAATTTGTAAAATACAGAATACAGAAATCGACAATTATTATAAAATATTATAAAAAGTGGTTTAGGTAAATAGTTATAAATATTTGAATGGTAGACAAATGAGTTAACTAGCATACAAAAAATATAATTAACTATGAAAAATATACTTAAAGTGGAGAAGATGCAAAATGTTGATAAATATGTTTTTTAAATGTGTTCAAGTTATTATTAAAAAGGATAATTTAATTTGATTTGAAAAGCTGTTCTGGTAGGTACTCTATTAAAAACTCAAGCTTCTACCAATGGAAGTTAGTGACAGGAACACTGAGCTATAATGGAGCTATAACAAATCTATCGATGTTCAAATTGTTCAATGAGTCGGAATGGTTCGCCCGTCTAAGTTTTCACAGATTTACTCACTGCACTGCACTTATTCTCACTAAGAATATTGTGTCTCAATATCTCACTTACATGTGAAATTTAACAAATAAACAGTAGGCAACTTATCCACTTTGAGGTGATCAATTCCTACTTCTTCTAATACTTTGTTTCCCTGGTGTCCATGCACTGATCAAACAACTCATGCGCCACACACTACATAACTAAAAATAAAAATTTATAAGATGCGCACTGGAAAATCTGAAACCCGTGAATTTAGGGTTAGATCACACAAAAAAAAATTAAATTGTGGTCATGAACTAATTAATAAGTATTTTCAATTTTCTAAGTAAGATAACTATATCAAATGGGGTATCATATTATGAACGGTCTTCACCTGTGCATTCTAAAAAAGATTTTTATTTATTTTTATGTATCATAGTTTTTGAATTATCCTGCAAAATGTCGAAAAAATACGACTGTAGTACGGAACTTTCATTGCGCGAGCCTGACTCGCACTTAGCCGGTTTTTTTATTTAAGTCAATGATCCTAAAAAAACTACGTACCTATTACATACACACCTACCTAAAAATGTAACCTAACGTACGTACTTGAAGACTTAGAACTACCATATTTTGGTCACATTCGTAGATCTATTCACTCATTGCGTTTTGTGTCTTCAATTCTTCAGTCTTACTCACCAGCGAGAATATTTTTTTATACGTAACGTAAGTAGTACGTTTACATACGTTTATTTAAAAAAATCTAGGTCGGATTGAAATGACCTGATTATTATATTATCCCTAAGCAACGATCCCTGTATAGTGTATATGTACGGTCTGAGCCAAGCAAAACTTAGTTCAAACCGTTCAAAGGGCCGAACGGTGCGCCGTGTAAACTTTCGCAGATGCGCTTTGTTCCCTCGAGGAGATCAATACTCCTTGCAGCACTTGTTTTCCTGGTACCCACGGGGTGCGCACAGGTGGGTACCATAATTGGACCGATCAAACAACCCTCATCGACCCCATAGAATAAACTATACGAGTATCTGCCGTTTATTTTCGTATCGAGTCGTAGGTGTACTGTACTATTCCAATAAAGCTAGAGTTTTGTTCTATAAATAGAACGAAAATATATTATGTAAGTACCTACTTAATAAATAAAAAATATTACGTCTTTCTTCGTTTTTCTTAGTTGCCCCGCCAATCTATAAATACATATTATGTAAATTAAAAGGAATAGTCCTTACTCATCAATACCCAAACCCTTGGACCAAGAAAACTGAAAATTTTCAGAGCACAGAGGTTCCCTTTATATTTTAGACAAGGAAAAGGTTTTTTTTTATTACCCACGGGAGTGAAGCCGTGGGCAGTCACTTATTGATTTAATTTTAAATGAATACCTTGATTCTAATAGGTATACTTAGTCCGTACAAAATGACTCCTCACACGCCATTTTAACTCTATGGGTCAACTGTCATGTCAAAAGTACGGGTGTACAAAAGTGTCACCTTTAAAATAAGGACTAAAATCGGACTTTTGACATGAAATTTGACACGTAAAGTTAAAATGGCGCGTGAGGTGTTAAATTTTACGCTTCTACGAATTTTTATTATTTATTCTTAAAGCGGTAACAGAAATACACATTCTGTGAAAATTTCAACTCTCTAACTATTACGGTTCAAGAGTTACAAGCCTGCAGACAGACAGACGGACAGGGGAGGCTTAGTAATAGGGTCCCATTGGCACCTTTCTGGTACGGAACCCTAAAACCGTTAAATTAATGAAGTATATTTTAACTTATTGTGAACTTTTTCTAATTTAAAGAAAATTTTATGATTAACTAGCTGCCCTGGCGACCTTCGTTCCGCCTAACAGTCGATTCAAATTTTTAAATTTTTCTTTTAGACGTCACTTCCTCGGCCACCCTGTATAGTAAGGAATGTACCAGAAGCATATTTAATATCAGAAGTAGGATCGATATTTGAAAAATAGGGAGGTACACAATGAAAATATTCTTGTAAAAGTTTCTGTACACTCCATTTCACATGTCGATGACGTTTCTAAGCCGAGATTGATCAATAGCCATCACCGTAATGAACACACACACACATGAAAGAAGCTATGCTTACGCACACACACACACATACTGCGTTTTGGTTGGGGTTCGTTGACCTACATAGCGCAAGGTTTTATTTGTTTTGGAGGGTTGAATTGTAAAATTGTTCGATTTTTTTATTTGACGAATTGTAAACCCGTAAGTCTCGGAATGAAAAGCTCTGTGCTCATGCTCTATGGTAAATAGTAAACTGTCGCGTTGATCTAGTGGTTAGCATGTTAGACCATGTAAGGGTGACCATTCTCGGGTTGAGCCAAACCTAGGCATTTATTTATTCAGATGTTATGGTGGAATAATGAAACTCACATATCTACATAATATGAATTAAACTTTGAAAACATTACACTCCTTTTTTTGGGCGGTCTTAGAAATATAGGCAAGGTTGGTTTTTTTTCATACTATTTATTGAACATAAAGGCATCTAGGTAACTAGATATCTAAGTCAGTGGTTTACACCCACGGGCCTATTCGATTGATTGTATCAAAACTTCGTTAAATAATAATTACTAATAGATAGATACATAATCTGGCAGATACATAATCATAAGGCTGGCATGGTATGGGCATATAACGCGGAGGGAAGAAAGCCATGTCACTAGATGTTAAATATGCATGTTTAAGGAAAAAAGAGGAGAGAGCGACCAAAGAAAAGGTGGTTGGATTGCGAGAAAGAGGATATGCGTGAAAAGGGGGTGGATAATACCATGGATACCGTGGATAATGGGGGTTGATGAATGACAGAAGTGAGTGGAAGAAGAAGCCATGTTGTGCCGACCCCACGTAGCGTGGGATAAGGTAAGGAAGAAGAAAAAGAAGATAGATAATTAATCTATCATTTTCAGATCGCAATTAAGGGCAAGGGTTCAATAGCATCGGGAGAGTACCTAGAGAATGCCTGAAGTGAAGAGACGGAATAATTATGGAGAAATGAATTTGTTAAGGGCTGGACGTCAACCTCTGGCCTAAAAGTTCAAATACTATCCAGTGTTCATTAACCTTTGCTATTAAGTATTTAATATTTTTAGTTTTAGTTTTATTAATCTACGTTTAGGTACTAACGATGTTTCGAGTAATTATAAAAAAAAACTTAAATTCCTTACCTATTGTACCTAGATTCCCACGATCTAGGTACAGCACGCGGTAGAAAGTAATGTACATCGGCCTTTAGAATGACATTTCGGCTTTGTAGAGTGATGTCTCTGTCACTCATACCTACATATATGACGTTTTGTCGGTCTCAACGACAGGGACAACGCTCTACAAATCTGCTTTCTCCTTCTAAAGGTGTACATTACTTTCGGTACTGCTGTACTTTTTTAGAGAACCTGGGTAATTGCTGCTAAAGTTTATAAAACCAGTTGTTTGAGCTGCATACTTATTTATTATTTTATATGTTTGTCATCATCCTCATCATCATGATCAACCCATCGCCGGCTCGCTACTGAGCACGGGTCTCCTCTCAGAAGGATTGGCAGACTTGATACACCTTCGAGAACATTAGGGAGAACATTAAAATAAGTATTATTCAACCAACATGCAAAATTTTGCTACCCTTGGAAACTATTTGTTTGAAAACAATAATTAATATAGTTATGCCCGCGACGTCGTACGCGTGGATTTAATTTTTTTTTTAATCCCGTGGGAACTCTTTGATTTTCCGGGATAAAAAGTAGCCTATGTACTAACTCTGTACCAAATTTCATCAAAATCGGTTAAACTGTTGAGCCGTGAAAAGCTAGCAGACAGAATGACAGACAGACACAGTTTCGCATTTAAAATATTAGTATGGATCCTTTCTCACATTTTGCTTGGTTCGGACTTCTGACCTCAAAAGTTAATTGAATTCAAAATGTAGGTACCACATAACATTGGCACCATTATCGTATTGCTGAGGGTCGCAAGGAAAGGACCTCGACCTCATTCCCACC
Source organism: Maniola hyperantus (assembly GCF_902806685.2). Classification (NCBI taxonomy): domain Eukaryota; kingdom Metazoa; phylum Arthropoda; class Insecta; order Lepidoptera; family Nymphalidae; genus Maniola; species Maniola hyperantus. The sequence continues at coordinate 1,752,405 of NC_048552.1, read as the reverse complement.
CTCTTGGCCCGCACTGACCACTGTGAAACGAGCATACCTAATACAATTAAACACCATCACAAGCGGTACAGCCGCCGAACCTGTTTAAAAGTAGGTAGGATTATTCTACTGGATGTGAAACTACGAGTTTCACACGAGAACTGGAGTTTCTCTACAGGAAATAGGAGTGAGCAGATCCGTAGGAGAACTCTCGGAGACGCACAGGCTACTTTTAGTCCCGGAAAATAATATTTTTTTCCATTTTGAAAAGAGCAGGTACACTGATGCGTTTCTTGCTAGCTCTTTCTCAGTAGAATCTGCTAGAGTCAAAACTTAGCATAAGCGCCATTATGGACTAAGAGCCAGCACGTGCCAGACCTTCGTTATTTTATAAAAGCTAAAGGTTTCTCTGCATATTGTCCCCAACACTGGGAGGAACGTTAGTTTAGATCATGGTGACTTTGGTAGATTACAGGTAAATAAGGTGTAAAAAGTCAATTTTATTATATTTTCTTCAGAATAGTATTAAAAATCACGTCATGCATTGCCAGACATTTAGTGTCGTGGCAACCCCCTACCAGACACCCTTAAACTTTTAAACTTTACGCAGATAAACTGTCAGCTTTTATAAAATAACAAAGGTTCGGTACGCACTGGCTCTCTCTATAAGTAGACCTACATTAAATAAAGAATTTTGAAGTAAGTCAAATATTCGAAATTAGTTCAGAATTGTCGAACTGTGAAGTAGGTAGGTAGTTAGGTACCTACTTACCTTGCTAAAAATCGTCAATAATAAAATGGTGTCAAAAATCAACCTTTTTGAAGTCAGTCGGTTAAACATAATACAAACTTTACAAGCGTATCCAGTGAGATAAAATCAAAACCACCTCCGGGGTAGTTCTTGTGCCTTGGTAGAGAGTGCGCGCTCTGTGGGGGAGCTTGACCTAGTTTCATGGGGCTCCGCGAGGCTCCACCATCGATCCATGGGGCTGGCACGCCATACAACACGTACCTACCTATGTGCAGGGGCTACTTTGTTTAAGGGCAAACTCGTGTACGGCTAATAAAAGATTTATTGACATTCATTTATTAGATGCATACTGATAAGATTAAAAAAATTGGATTAGATGGATATTTTTTTAGGATGGTTACAAGTAAGTTTAAATAAATAGGAAATTAAACTTGTCTTCGTTATTGTAAGTTTTCACCGAAAAACATTTAAGTTACATGGTGAAACTCGTCATACAATATTGTTTGACAGTTCGTCGTATATAACGAATCTCGCAATTTGTTTTGTCTGAATTTGAAATACGCAACTACGGAAAATTGTCTAAATTCTCTAACAGATTTGCAGTTTTGCATGTAAAATGCTGTGAAATGTTAAACAAGTTCTACTTCAACATAATATTATATTGCACAATAATGCAAACACAGTTCGATACATTTAACAGAAAACAGAGTTTGCAACATGTTTTTATGAAAATTTTTCGTCAGTGCAAACTCACTCATACTAAAATATATTATACTAGATGATGCCCGCGACTTCGTCTGCGTGGATTTGGTTTTTAAAATCCCATGGGAGCTATTTAATTTTCTGGGATAAAAAGTAGCCTGTCCTTCCCCGGGATATAAGCTAACTCTATACCAAATTTCATCAAAATCGGCTGAACGGTTGAGCCGTGAAAAGCTAGCAGACAGACAGACAGACACACTTTCTCATTTATAATATAAAGTATGAAAGTATGGATATGATAGTTTTAGTCATTTTAGCTATGACTGATAAACAGATAAAACGCCTCAACTCACGTTTTTTCTCGGAGTATGCCTGACTATAGTTTTGAAAATGATCGAACCTATCGGTCCTTACTATTCACGGAACGCAGCGCAAACTAAAGACAAACAAACATTTTTAGCTTTTAACAAAAACCCAAAAAAAGGCCTGAAATGAACAGGGTTGAAACTCAAACCTACAGTCATAAAAATACACGCATTCAAACCACAGCGCCTATACACATATGATTTAAAAAACCATTACAACAAAAACTGCTATGTACACCTACCTACCTACATCGCAACGCAAAAATAAGTTTAAATGACCGCAATTTTGAGTCCTCGATCCAATTTCGCCTTTGTCGTTGGCACGTACCTTCCTACACACAATATTATGTAGGTTTGTATAATAATTATATTGAAATTACAAAAAGCAGGTGGTCCCAAGTCAAACGCCCATGTTGCGAAACTAGAAAACAGGATTGTCGCAATTAAACTTGGCGGGAAATGTTATGAATTTACCTATGTCAAAATAATAATTAGTTAAGTATTTTACCAATGATAGGTAGAGGTATACGTAATCAAATTGACTCGATTTCACGCCTATGCTTCGTAGGTACCTTAGGCTGACTTCAAATTAAAGCACGTTCGATGTGCTTAGCCGAGAAACTTTTATCTAGGCTAAGCATATCGAAAGCATTCATTAAAGATAAGAGATTATTCTTTTTAGTAAAATTTACCTACCGGCCTAAGTCACCAGATACATCGCTCGAAGTTTTACCCGTTAGCCACCTGGCACCCAAGCACCCACACCTGGCCTAAAAGATAAAACCCTCAATCTGTGGACAGCAGCTGCCGCATCCGTATTATCCTAGACATCCCTAAGGCCAAGGAGCAACGGACAACAAAGGTTTACAACAACCGGCGCGGGCGTCAGCTGCGCGACCATCTTGCGCCATAAAAAATAGGCCAATAACTCGATGGCGAAAAAAGTTGTAGGCTCAGAGATGGTTGTAAGAATTCCTGAGGATTAAAGATTTAAAATTTATTGGGAAGGAATTAAGTAAAAAAAAAAAAAGCGGGATTGTAATTTTTTAATTTAACACATTACCTATAATTAAAATTTAACCATCAACAGACATCTTAACCTAACCAAAGAGAAAGAATGACCGTCTGAGATGACTGTAAAATATTTATATTAAAAGGCCTGCTAGCAGTTTAAAGTCTACTAGTGATTGCAGGCCCTATAGTTTTCAGAAAGAACAGCGAAAAGCAAACAAAAGTTATCATGTAACACATAATATAGCTAAACCACATCGGAGCAGAGATATTCGACCACGAATATGTTAAATTCCATTGATTACACCATGTTTTTTTGTAATTATTGTTCACACTAAAAGCAGATAAAAGTAATTTGATGATTGAAAAATCGGCCCTTAGATAGTTTTCCTAACAAATCTTGCAGCTATCTCTTTAACTATAAACTTCGATGGCGAAAAAAAAGTTAAAGAAATGCTAAAGATGGCGGCAGGTGCACAGTCAGCTGCGCACGCACCTTTGTATTAATTGCCGTCGCCCGCGCCAGACACGTTTTATGGTGTTTTGTGTTTTGTAACGATATACCTACTGCATGTAGGTAAACGTAAAGACGTCGGTCCTGCTGCGACTGATCTCTCTCCGGTCGTGTCAGATCTCCGTCCCATCGGGCTATGAGATTGAGGGAATAGAGAGTGCACCGCACTCTTGTGCAGTATAGTAGAGTGAACTAGTGTGAGGGAACTCTCGATTTGATCCTGAATACACGATATGTCAAATATTATAGGCTATGGTGACGTAAAATCGAAAAAAATAGGGCTACTTTAGGGCTAGCTGCGTCTAAATTTTAATGTACTAACATTTGACGCCTGCCAGTGACGTCGAAGCTTCGATTTTTTGATAGAAGTGCCCTAACTGTCGTGAACTGTGACTATAGTGCACAAACGAGCCCGGCTGAGTTTGTTGTGGGCTCTTCTCAGACCTGAGCGCGTTTGGAACCCTCGTAGCTTTAGTTTTAAGTTCGCGTAAAAGTTATCACCACTATATCTTACAAATCCAACAACCGACAATCAAAAAGCGTAATTTATTACCTATTTTGAATACAGAACCGACGCAATGTCACCTAGTTAATATTTTCATTATTATCGGTCTTTTATCAGATATAGCTACTTTGGAACGTGTGCTCAGGAACTTCACGACCTGTTTCCTCCTTCACCATTCTACAACAGAACAGCGACAAACCATGAATATTGGCATTCTTCTGTGGTCGACATCCAATCCACTCGCACGAAACTTTTTTGATACGAACCGCTGATGCACGGAATGCCCTTCCGGCATCTCCGTGTTTCCTGCCACCTAAATATCTTCAAGGCAAAACCTAGAACTCATCATTTTAAAGATTATTTGCGCTTAGGCAAACGTAAGTAGGTATATCACAATTAAAATAAGTCTGGTGTGGTAAATAAGCTTCGCTTGACTTGTTAGTTTACCAGTCTACCGGAAAATCTGAGTGGATTTCGCGCACTTTAGACTGCATAGGCGTTGATTATAATGCCAAATCCAAGTCAAGCGTATGCTACTATCACACCACTACCATAGAGTAACGACAGTATGTTACTTCCTACCAGAGGTCCAACGAAGCCTAGCGCTAGAGCAATTGTGCGGTTAGGGAGCGACCTGAGGCGGCCCCAGTAATTCCAGGATCTACATACATATTATGGGACAGTCGTTGCGGTCGCCATTCACCACTAGATCAGACATAGGAGTAGTGTCTCTTCTTATACTGTGCCACTTCGGAGATGTGGAAGGTTTGCAAACACAAAAGGTCTTTGGCAAACACCTATGGATCTATGGACAGATCTTATTTACCTACTATTTATGGTGAACACTCAACAGATGAGATTGTTGTTAAGTGCTAACTTTCCATAGCAATTTCATCAAAACTGAGGTTATCCGTTTCTATAATTCCAAAAAAATCATACAAGTTGGGCAGATGGGGCCTCATTTCGTTTTTTTTTTGCCAGATAATGTATGGGTTCACGTTCGTAAGAACCAGGCGGTCAGTGGCCTTAGGAGCTTCGTTGCAACGTGCAGGTAGAAGCAATTAACTTGGCAGATGCGTGGACGCGTGCGGTGCGGTGGGTCAGTACCACCGACTTCTAACTAAGTATATACTTCGATAATATTATACACACCTGTGAGTGGTAACCCGACGACCGCGGCTGTTAGATTAATCGTCTAACCCGTTAAGTTAATTTTAAAGTGTTTATTTTAATGTTTTATAGAAATTATTATAGTTGATTTACTTAGTTAATTTATTGTTGATGGTTGATAGTGTATGGCCAGCGTGACTTTTACTCACTCTACCTGCACCGCTTCAGTATCAGCTGTTAAAAGAACTTATAATAAGTATTACTAGCTGATGCCCGCGACTTCGGTACGCGAAGATTTAGATTTTTAAATATCCCGTGGGAACTCTTTGATTTCCCGGGATAAAAATAGCTTTCGTCACTCTCCAGGTCTTTAACTATACCCATGCAAAAAAACGTCGATCCGTTGCTCTGTTGCGACGTGATTGAAGGACAAACCAACAAACAAACACACTTTCACATCTATAATATGGGTACTGATGCCTCCATTTTTATTTTTTTATTTTAAAAGAATACCATGTTAAATGACTAATATTCCCCTTTCCTCTCCAACTAAGCGCCAGGCTTGTGCTAGGAGTAGGTACGACAATAGTGCAACGGGCGGGGTTTGAACCGTCGACCTTTCGGTTTTCAGTCCACTCCTTTACCTGTTGAGCTATTGAGGCTATAAATTTTATGGCCATTGCATTCCCACCGTTCGTTGGACACAGATTTCGCACCTTTTTGGGCGAGTTGTCATCATCAAACCGATAGACGTCCACTGCTGGACATAGGTCTCTTGTAGGGACTTCCACATGCCACGGTCTTGCGCCGCCTGAATCCAGCGCCTCCCTGCGACTCGTCTGATCCAGCTAGTGGAGGATCTTCCAACGCTGCGCCTTCCGGTGCGAGGTCGCCATTCCAGCACCTTAGGACCCCGATCGGTTTTCCGACCTATGTGCCCTACCCATTGACCCTTCAGCTTCGCAACCCGTTGAGCTATGTCGGTTACTCTAGCTCTCCTCCTTTCTGATTTGATCACGTAGAGAAACTCCAAGCATAGCTCTCTCCATCGCCCGCTGAGTGACTCTGAGCTTTCTTATGAGGCCCATAGTTAGCGACCATGTTTCGGATCCATATGTCATCACTGGCAACACGCACTGTTCGAAGATTTTAGTCTTCAAGCACTGAGGAATTTTGGACAAGAAGACATCTCGAAGCTTCCTGAACGCTGCCCCAGCCGAGCCCAACGTTTGGGCGAGTATAGTTTAAACATTCGGAGTGGTGATTAAAATAACAACAATTTCAAATTTTATCTCTATTTTATTAAAACATCAAGACTTCAGTCTTTGGCGTTACAATTTTGTCTAGATATAAAATTTGAAATGCTAATAAAAATCCACCAGATCAAAAGGCGGCTACAGTCCGTAAAAAATGACTCCTCACGCGCCATTTCGGTCAACTGTCATGTCAAGTACTAAGTAAGTACCAGTAAGTACAGTACGCGGCAGAAAGTAATGTACATCGACATTTAGAAGGATATAGCAGATTTGTAGAGCGTTGTCCCTGTCATTGAGACCGACAAAACGTCATATAGCTATGAGTGACAGAGACAACGCTCTACAAAGCCGAAATGTCATTCTAAAGACCGATGTACATTACTTTCTGCCGCGTACTGTACAATATATTGTCATTGCGAATGTGTCTGTGATAAATAATTAGAATGTTTACAATCGACCTACTGTTTAACGCTAAAGCGACGCTTCTATTCAGCGCCTCAGAGCGTTCAAGAAGTTTGACGTCATATTTTTATAATTTTCAAGGAAACTTCTAAATAATTTTTAAATACATATCAAAAATTGCGGAACCTGCAGGACTCGAACCTGCGTCTTCTGCATGCGGCTCTTTGAACGAGAAATGACACATTTGCTATTATTTAAAAATGATTTAGAAGTGTGACGTCACCTATACTCTTGCAGCGAATGTTATTCCTTTCTATTATTTGCTAACTGGAAACTTTATATACAAATACTATACAGTTAACACAATTTACAAAACATTGTAATGTAAAATATGGATAGAATTACATTATAATACAAGTCCATTAAAATTAATTACGGTACAAGTGATTTAAATAGTCGATTATTGCACGGCGTGAATTAAGCCCGGTTTCCACTTAAGCACGGTGAGGATGTGCTCAATCGACCTATCAAACTCTAGATGCCGTGAAAAAAATATTAAGTCATAATTTTAAAAATCTGTTTGGTGGACTGGATAAGTACATCTCCCCTCTACTCCGCTTAGGTGGAAACCGTGCCTTAGCGGACCTAAAGCTGCGTAGCGCTTATCTGTGACTTAGTCCAGTTTTACACTGTGCAAAAATTTTGTTCCTTAGATATGCGGCGTGAGTTAGCATTAATAAAGTAAAATGGACTATTTAAGTCACGAATAAGCGTTACTTAAGTTCGGGTTTAGGTCATGCAGTGCTATAGTAACTAAATTTTATGGTGGTACTATTGATAACTACTTGGATATGATTTTTGTTTAATAAAGTTGAAGTTTGGACCAACTGCAAGCACCATCTGCATAGAACCGTAAGAGCCAGCGCGTGCTGGACCCTCCTTATTTTATAAAAGATGAAAGTTTCTCAGCGCACCGGGTTAGCGCGGGGGCTGTGCAGGTGTTCCCTCCCCGATTGCCATTTCGACCTGTCATAGATTGCAAGGATTTTAAAAACAAAAATTTGTGTTTTTTCTTGTTATATTTAAATAGTGAACAGCAACGATTTCCTATAACTAGGATATTTACAAAATTTACATTAATTTCATAATTTTTTTTTAACAAAAAAAAGTCAGTAAATAATAAGTTGGTTACATTTTGTATAACTAGACAAAGTTTGTGAGTAGAATATAATAATAATAATTAGTACAATAACTTAGATATTTTTTAATCAAGTGCCAGTTAAAACGCCATTGATTTTAAGAAAGCATCCACACTGACCAGAAGTCGTTTCCTATTTAAATCTAAAGGTTGAAAAAAAACGGAACGCGCGGCGGAAACTTGTCTATAATCTATCGTGTACAGGCTTAAATTATCAAAGACATCCTCCTTTTTTTTTGGTGTACTAACAGAATAAGCCTTGATAATATGCTGAGACCTTTGTGGATGCGACCATATTATTTAACAAAACAAAATAATATTAAACCTTTATTATTCCAAATGTAGTATGTACACACTGCAAGTTTATTATTTATGTAAAATTTCATTTATTTTAAATCTAACTTGACTGGAGAATTCAATGGTACAGTTCTTGCAATTCACGAAGGCGAGTGAACTTTACTTGTGGTAACGTCGTTTACATGGTCATTGCATAAGTGTGCGTGCATGTCGGGCCAATCAGTCGCGAGCAAGCGCTGTCAAACGCACACATTTAGTGTACCTTACGTATACCGATACGACTTAAACACAAGCATGAGTCAGTGGCCTTCGTGAAATGCAAGAACTATACCTATAAAGGAACCAATGAAGAAAAAGACTCAAGATTTTTGACGCCAATGAATCCTGCGACAATTTGCCTTTAATAGTGACAGACGCCAATGAATCCTGCGACAATTTCCCTTGGCGCCAGCTACATGCTGAAAGCATGAGTCAGTGGCCTTCGTGAAATACAAGAACTATAACACCTAGAGGTCGTTAGGCGTTTTTCATCAGTACCCTTATTATAAATGCGAAAGTGTGTTTGTTTATTGGTTTGTTGGTTTGTCCTTCAATCACGTCGCAACGGTGTAACGGATTGACGTGATTTTTTGTATGGGTATAGATAAAGACCTGGAGGGTGACATAGGCTACTTTTTATCCCGGAAAATCAAAGAGTTCACACGGGATTTTTAAAAACCAAATTTCACGCGGACGAAGTCGTGGGCATCAGCTAGTATTGAATAATTTTCACCAGCCGTTTTTGACCAAACTGACATTGCTCACATAGTTTTAGAAAACCTAATTCCACGCGGACGAAGTCGCGGGCATCAGCTAGTACAGAAAATAAGAGTCAAAATACATTTGTTTGGATCGCACTACGAATAAACTCCTCTTCAACACAATCCATTGCACTAAGTCAAACAGTTGATTAAATAAAACCCCATCAAAACGAATGTAGCAAAAAACTACTATCTATTCCCACTGACTATTTAAATAATATACATTAAAAATTAATATAGCAATGACTATAATTTATTTATAGTCCGTACAAAATGACTTCTCACACGCCATTTTAACTCTACGGGTGAAATGTCACGTCAAATGTACGTTTCACCCATAGAGATAAAAAGAGTTGCCCTAATGTCCTATAGAAAATAGCGGATCGGAAACTAGCTCAAGCTTATCGAAATTTTCATAAGTGTGTAAGAGACAACACTACAGTTCAACATAACTATAAAAACAGGGTTTCGGCACAATCCGCCATTTGCTGTGCCAGCGCAAGTACTTGTTTTTCTTGTAAATAAATAACCTAATCTTTTGTTATGACAGCTGATTAGCTGATACTATGAACAAACGCCGCCATTTTCTGTGTTAAAAAATACACGGTAGAACCATAGATATTTTCTCTCTATTAGTTTAAATACTCTAGGTTTCACCTTTTTAATAAGGACTAAAATCGTACTTTTGATATGACATTTGACACAGAGCTAAAATGGCACCTGAGAACTCATTTTTTACACGTTATATTTAATAACTTACAATGTTCTGCAATACAAATAAAAGGCACACAACTTTTAATGTGGTATATTATATAATATACAGGATGATTTGAAAAGTGCCTGCAAGCTTGCAATAGTAGGCTTTGAAAGGACCATAGGCACATCATCATCATGATCAACCCATCACCGGCTCACTACAAAGCATGGGTCTTCTCTCAGGGTGAGAAGGGTTTTGGCCATAGTCTACCACGCTGGCCATGTGCGGATTGGTAGACTTCACACACCTTTCAAAACATTATGGAGAACTCTCAGGCATGCAGGTTTCCTCACGATGTTTTGATATTTAATTACTTAAAACGCACATAACTTCGAAAAGTTAGAGGTGCGTGCCCGGGATCGAACCCCCGACCTCCGATTAGAAGGCGGACGTCCTAACCACTAGGCTATCACAGCTTCAACCACGGGCACACTTACATGAAACTAAGAGCCTGTTTCACTACTGCCAGATAAACTTTATCTAACAGTTATTTTAACAGATTACCAATAGGTACAAACTGTCATAAAGGTCAAATTTATTTGTTTAAAACTCCTTAAGAGATATGAAACATACCTCAAATGAAAGGTTCTGTAATGACTTAATACGATTTTAAGTATAGTCCGCGACAGGTTGAGATGCAATCAGGGTATGAGGCGGGAGGACGCCCTGCACACTCGCACGTCACCCGCGCTCGCCCGCACCTAGTTAGCGCGGGGGCTGTGCGCGTGTGCGGGGCGTTCCCTCCTCGATTGCCTTCTCGACCTGTCGCGTACATTATATTACGAAAACCTTTTAAGTTAGCTCAGTTGAATTCAAGTGCAAAACTAGGCTTTGCACTGATGTGTGTAAATTATATTTTTGCCAGCACACAAATGTGCTTTTATTAATTTCTACCAGTAACAGTTAATTTGATAAAATAAGTTCATTCATTCTAAATATTTTTCTAAAACAAAAATTATTTTGTCTTTAAAATCTTAGTTACAGAAGTCAATAATTTATAAATGTAATAAATAAAGTTTCTGGTGTTATGCATATACATACAAACAAACACTCAGAGCATACCTTCACACATACACACATCCACCCACAAACTCACATTTTATTTTTGCATGTTTCCACAATTGCTAAATAAAAGTTACTTAAATTATAAGTAACTTTAATTTAGCAATTGCAAACAAACACAAATGTAAGGCCGCGATTACACCTGTAAGATTTATTCATGTAAGGAGCTTACATGATTGACTTACGACAAATTTTGTAATGTAAACACACGTCTTATAAGTGTCATTTACCTTAGTAAATTTGTTGTCAATTAAATACGTAAACTACTTACGTTAGTAAAACTCACAGGTGTAATTGTGGTTAAGCCTGAGATCTATAAATTGCCTCGTAAAAATGCGGCCTTAGAGTTGACGCGCGACTCTTATACAAGTATGCAATTATCTTTAGTGGTTATTCAAAGCTTGCAGCCATTTTCAAATACACCCAGTATGGCTGGAACAATGATAATATTATAAAAAGAACAATTCACACAATGGTCACACAGCTACATCTAGTCTCCTGAAATCTTTCACTTTTCACTTTCACTTCACTGAACAACCATTGTGTAACACTATTCACTTTTGCTTCACTTTCACTTTTATTTTATTCATAGTTTATCTTCTCTAATCATAGTCCATGTCAGTGTTGTACTGTCGATTAATGTCATTTGAGTTGAGGGATGTTGAGGAGTTGGTTGAGCCGGTAGAGCTTGAGGAGCGGTTCTGTGCAGCCCAAATGCCCCCAGCGGTAACTGATGAGGCTGGGGACATTGAGCCAGAGGTGCTAGTGTCGTTTAGTGAGTCCCAGGTGTGAGTCTGGGACGGGATCCGTCGGATTAGAGTTGGGAGCGCGCCCGCGCGACGTTGGATTACAATGTGGGGCGCTGTGGAATAAATAAAATTTTAAATTAGTTTTTGATGTTTTCAAATTTTTAACCAACTTCAAAAAAAGGAGGAGGTTCTCAATTCGTCGGAATCTTTTTATTTTTATTTTTTATGTATGTTCCCCGATTACTCGAAAACGCCTGGACCGATTTTGAAAATTCTTTTTTTGTTGGAAAGGGTATACTTCAAAGTTGGTCCCATTTCAATTTGGTGAAGATCTGATGAACATCTTCGAAGATAGATACTGGAACTCCTCAACGAATAAGAGTAAATTGCTCGCGATCAGTGTAATAGCTTAGTAAACAGTAGATTTTTAACCAGTCATAGCATAATTCCATGGGGCCACTAAAAATTGTGAAATAAAAATTTTTTACAAAAAAAATAAAAACCGACTTCGTTACACAAACACTAAAAATTTAAAAATAATTTAATTTATTACCGAATATATTATGTATACAAGAGTTAATATAGTTCCATAATAATATTTTTTGGGGTCGGTGCCAATGAGGTGCCATTGTGGAGTCCCATAAAAATATGAAGTCTAGACGATTCGCGCAGCTAAAGCTAATTGGCACCGGCACCAAAAAGTATTATTATGGAACTATATTAACTCTTGTATATACATAATATATTCGGTAATAAATTAAATTATTTTTCAATTTTTAGTGTTTGTGTAACGAAGTCGGTTTTTATTTTTTTTGTAAAAAAAATTTATATGTACGGTCGGCCTCAGAATTCGAGTAGCAATTCCGCAAAACTATTGCATCAAAAACTTCGCAACAACAATCAGTCGCACTTATGACCTTTTTCTATAAACACACCACACAAACACTAGGGCGCACATCCGTGCCGTGCTGTGCAAGTGAATTCGATCATTAAGGTGCTAAACGAGTTTTGGCCTTTGTATTTGTATTTTTGTATTATTTTTTAAAGAATAATAGCAATGTTAAATGACTGATATTCCCCTTTCCTCTCCAACTAAGCGTCAAGCTTGTGCTGGGAGTAGGTACGACAATAGTGCAACGGGCGGGGTTTGAACCGTCGACAATTCGGTTTTCAGTCCACTCCTTTACCGGTAAGAGGCTTTGAATGTACATAAATCAAGTCTTGTAATTCTAACGAATGTGTTACATAATGCATGGAGTAACCTTTTTAAAACAAATAACTGACTGGCACATACCTGCATTTACAAAGAGACTTGACAGTGGAGTACCTAAAATAAAAAATGTAAACTTTAACAAAATATTAATTTGTACAGTTGCCTAATTGTAATAACTAAGAATGTATTTTGTCCTGAATGACATCCATATTAACATTTTACATGCGAAAGTGTGTGTTTGCTTATAACGGCCCATTTATTATATTTAAGCGAATTTAACGAAATTTTGTACACAGATAGTTTGCATCCCGGAAAAGGACATAGACTACTTTTAATCCTGGAAAATGAATGAGAGTTTCCGTGGGATTTTGACAAACCTAAATCCACTCGGACGAAGTCGCGGGCATCCATCAGTCGGAAGAAATTGGCGTGCACTTTGTGTTACATAGTCACACGAAAACATTGTATAGTGGAGTAGTTCCTCTCAAGCTAGCCGTGCGAAGCCGGGGCGAGATGCTAGTCTGAATATATAAAAGGAAAAGGTGACCGACTGACTGACTGATCTATCAACGCACAGCTCCGTCCAGTAGTTTACTGGACGGATCGGGCTGTAATTTGGCATGCGGATAGGTATTATGACGTAGGCATCCGCTAAGAAAGGATTTTTGAAAATTCAACCCCTAAGGGGGTGAAATAGGGGTTTGAAATTTGAGTAGTCCACGCGGACGAAGTCGCGAGCATAAGCTAGTTAGTTTATCTAAATATATAAAAGAAAAAGGTGACTGACTGACTGACTGACTGACTGACTGGCTGACTGACTGACTGACTGACTGATCTATCAACGCACAGCTCAAACTACTGGACGGATCGTGCTGAAATTTGGCATGCAGATAGCTATTATGACGCAGGCATCCACTAAGAAGGGATTTTTGAAAATTCAACTCTGGAGGGGGTGAAATAGGGGTTCGAAATTTTGTGTAGCCCACGCGGACGAAGTCGCGGGCATTAGCTAGTAAGTTATATGAGTTGGCAGCTGTGGCCAAGCGTAAACTTCATGTCACAAGGTGGATCTGGACTCACGTAATCGGATGTGTTGCGCCGCGGTGGTGACGGGCGGGGGGCCGGTGGTGGCGGTGGTGGCGGTGCTGGCGGTGGTGCTGGCGGTGGTGCTGGCAGTGGTGCTGGCGGTGGTGGAGGGCGGCGCCTCGGGCGGCAGCAGCGAGCGGCGGCAGATGGGACACGTGGCGTGGAGCTCGAGCCACGGCGTGATGCAGCTCTGGTGGAAGATGTGCTCGCATTCCAGCCGGGACACGGTCTCGTCTGCAACACAATGTTGGTATAGTATTAGAGTGGAGTAAAACGGCTTTATCATCGCTTCAAAAGCAGGCGAGAAAGAGGTGATCTAATTAAAACTTACAAAATACTAAATAATTATTATAATTGTCCCAAATTTTGCGAGCATGTTTCCGAGAAGGAGCAATCCTAGATTTAGGGGACATGATATGCAGCTACAATATCAATTGCCATCGTCAAATCCATTAAAACACTTTCTGACCAACAGAGTTGTTCACATATGGAATAAATTGCCTAAGGATGTGGTTATGTCAAGTTCTGTTAACCAGTTCAACAATAGATTAGACAAACATTTGGAAAACTCGAAGCACTTCTGTCTGATATACTAGACACATCAGCGAAAGCTGCTTAGTCTGTAATAATAATAATCATACATCAAAGTTATTTGCAAAACTGCAGGAGTTCAATGGGGCCACAGGCAAATCGGATCTCAGAGGGCGCCACAAGAGGTCCAGCCAATGTCAAATTAAATACAACATTGTGGCTAATTCCGTTGTACACAATCTCTAAACTAAACTAAAATGGCACGTCTAAATCTATTGCTATCCCTTTCATAATGTTGCTTGCGGAAAAGGAGAGCACTAGATTTAGACCTATTAATTTAGTTTAGTTTAGAGATTGTGTACTAGAGAATCGGACCCATTGTTTGTGTTGTTTGCAGATGATACTCTGAACTCTATGACAGGTTCTCTTAAGAGCCATCTGTCGGGATAAATTAGCAGTATGGATCCCCACTGGTGTTATATCCAGTATGTACGAGAGTTGTGTAAGAGCTGAAAATGGATATTATTTTCGTAATCCGCACCCCTAATAACCTAAGCATTAAAGTTTTGGAGAACCACTGGTCTTGCGTACCCAGCTCGAAGTTCTCCCAGCAAACTGAGCAGGCAGTGTTAGCGGCGGCCTGCTCCGCCGTCACCTGCTGCGTGGGCAGGGCCGCCAGCCGCTCGCGCGGCAGCGGCGGCGGGCCGGTGTGCTCCAGCTGACCCAGCAGTTGCGTCACCACCGCGTCCAGCCCTGAAACGACAAACCACCCAGAATTAGGGTCTGCGTAAATATAGTTACAGCTACACGTAGCCACAGTCACACTTCGGGAAAGTCACACATGGCCACATATGGACACTGGCCCCGATTCTCTAGTCTCTCTCTAAACTAAATTTAGAGTATCTGCATCCTTTTCTTTTAACTAATGCTAAAAAGGAACGGAACATGACTTTCACATTTAAAGACTCTAAATTTTAGTGCACAATACAAATTTAAACAGTAGGTTCGCGAGTGCGTGCTAAAACACGGGTTTTACCATCTAAAAATTTAATTTAGAAATGTCAAACTGCTTCTGTCCTTTTCATATTACATTAGTAAGAAGAGGGTGCGAATACTCTAAAATTAGGTTGTGCTTAGAATCGGTGCCATTATCACATGGGGAGGCCTGCCATCACTCATCGGCCCAGCAGCTCCTGCAAGGTGGGGCCTCGCTGGGGGTTACTGTTACTGATGGTAGTATTGCCACTCTGCCTCACGTTGCAGTTGTGCAATTGTAAGGTCTACATTTCCTGAGGATGCTCCGGTGTCGGGGCGAAACGTGCATCGAGTGTGTTTTGTGTGGTGCTGCGTGGTGGTGCGTATTGCTTGCCGATTGGCTGCTTTTCCTGCATGGTTAGCAGTGGGAGGGCGGGCGGTGCATTTCGCATGCTGCATGTTGCATCACACACATACAACCTGTTTCAGCGTATTACAGCAAAGTAAGTTTCTGGTTCATTGCATACTCTGCCTCACCTTCTCCGCCAAACACATAGTCCCCCGGAGTGCCAACCAGCACGAACGGCGCGCCCGCAGTCATGGCGCCCGCAGGAGGCCTGCCGCCGCTGATGAGCCACAGCAGCTCCTCCTGCAGGGTGGGGCCTCGCGGCGGGTTGCTGTTGCTGATGGTGGTAGTGTTGCCGCCAGAAGGGGTGGTGGTTATCGTTGATGTAAAGCTGGCTATAGTATTACTCGTACCGTTCACAGTAGTCGCTACAGCGTTTGCGATCGCATTACTGAAAAATTAAAAAAAAATATTACTGCATTTCAACTCAAATGTTTCAGTTTAATTTTGTGTGACTTTATACAACTATGCGCGGATGCGCCATCCGGAATACAATATATACTACGGTTTTAGCTTGGGGTGGGAGCGGCCGAACCTGGGGAAAAGGTACACTGGCACTGATTCTGAGCACAACTAAATTTAATTTTAATTTACTAATATAATATGAAAAGGACAGACATAGTTTGACAGTTTTAAGTTTAATTTAGAGCCGTCAGACCTGCCTCGTGACTTTAGCTGCCAGTCGCGGGCGTATCGTTTAAATATGTAGCGTGCTCTAAAATTTAGATCTTTTAAATGTGAAATTCATGTTCCGTCCTTTGTTAGCAATATTAAAAAAAAAGAAGATGCAGATACTCTAATAAATTTAGAGAAAGGCAACAGAATCGGCGCCATTGGCATACAAAGATAGATTTATGTTACAATATTTATCCAAAAACTTACTCAGGACACTAGACTATCTGTTCTTATAATCTCAAATATATAAAAGGAAAAGGTGACTAACTGACTGACTGACTGATCTATCAACGCACAGCTCAAACTACTGGAGCGATCAGGCTGAAATTTGGCATGCAGATAGTTATTATGACGTAGGGATCCGCTAAGAAAGGATTTTTGAAAATTCAACCCCTAAGGGGGTGAAATAGGGGTTTGAAATTTGTGTAGTCCCCGCGGACAAAGTCGCGAGCATAAGCTAGTTTACACTATAGTACATTAAAAATGATAACAAAGACACATACCGTACTCGTTGTTCGCCAGACATTAGAAACGCGAGGTCATTCAACATTGGTGGAGTGCTCTGCAAACAAATAAATTATCATTTTAAAGAACAAAAAAAATCGGTCAAGTGCACCTCTGCCACCACCTGTAGTTCGTACACGAAGAGTTTCATACCATCATATAAAAATAACTTTTCATTTTTTTTAATTTACATGGAAGCTATTTTGAAAATTTTATTATTTGTTGGGTTTGGCGGCAAAAGAATTACAGATTCTGTGAAAATTTCAACTCTATACCGTATGTACCGTATACGGTTCACGTATGACAGACGGACGATCTGCAGAGGCTTAATAATAGGGTCCCACTGACACCCTTGAGATCCAGAACCTTAAAAACATGGATTAAGTGAGCAATGGGGCTGATTCTCTTGTACACAAGCTCTAAACTAAACTAACAAGTCTAAATCAAGTGCTATCCTTTTTATTTTATTCGTTTTTTGCAATCAACAGCGATATATACAATATAATTTTACATAATAACAGACTGAAAATAAGACCAAATAGGATTACAATTTTTTACAGATTACTTAAATAGATATTAATTATAAATTTATAACAGTACATTTGATAATTTAAACAAGCTTTACAATAATATAATAATACGAAAATATAAAAGTCAAGCAACATTATGAAAGGGATAGCAATAAATTTAGACGTGCCATTTTAGTTTAGTTTAGAGATTGTGTACAACGGAATTGGCCACAGTGTCATATTAATTAATATGGTACCTATAGAGGTACCATGGAGGTACCATATTAATGTGTTGTCATAAGAGTTGAATAAGTTTGCACACTTAAAATTGATACTACATATTTTACAAGTAGGTAATTCTGTGACACAAAATTATGGGTGAACCTAATAATATATTATGTAGTGTGTAAAAATCGATAATGATATTATGATTGCAAAAGTGTTTATTTGTTATTTCCTTACTACCCATCTGCCCCCCTAGCATGGGCAGGAGACAAAAATTTTATCCCCCAATTATATCCACTGACGAGGGATAAAATTTACTTGTCCACCTCTCAAAGCACGGCAACAGGGGAGAGAAGTTTATCCCTAATTCGGGGACAATTTTATCCTCGACATTAGACGTGGGTTTAAGTTTATTCTCATAGAACTTAAAAAATCAAAACATGTCTCGCGGTACCTGTTGGGTTTAGGTTATGTTTGGGTTGTGTTTGGGTTATGTTTGGGTTGTGTTTGTGTTATGTTTGGGTTGTGTTTGGGTTATGTTTGGAATATGGTTGGGAACCCCAACATAAACCCAAAATAGGTCCCAAATACCAATTACCATTAACCCAATAAAGGTAAAGGAAAAGATCCAAAAACCGAAAAGTCCCCCGTTTTATTCACTGTGGATAATTATATCCACCCGTGAGCCCATGCTCGGAGAGTGGATAAAGCTGTCGGAGGGGATAAAGATTTTATCCTTTCCCCGGGGAGAAAATTATATCCCCGCCCATGCTAACCCTGCTGCTTAACTAATAATTACCAAAAGGTACAGCCATAGCTTGCCTTCCGGATTTGGACACAGGCTACTTTTTAGACCAATACCATCTATTTTGTATAGACTGAGTTGTTACTTTTGTAAAGTTTTGGCTGCATTTTTTATTTATTTTTATTTCCCAAAAACAGAATTCCCACTGAATTTAAAACAAAACAACCAATTTAGGTTTTTTAAATCGGATGAAGTCGCGGGAATCATCTCGTAAATCATATATTTTTATGAAATTAATATTTTCTATTTCAAAACCACAAGCACTACAAACATGAAACTTTTATGATTCTTTGATAACAGTCAAAAATGTTATATGTATTTTTTAAAGATAAGACATTATATTATGTATTCTTTTAAAGATAAGACTTCTATTTTTAAAAAATATGGTACCTATTGGCATTTCTTTTGAATAATAGTCCCATTTAGCTACTCTTCCTAATCTTAATAATGTTATAAATGTGAAAGTGTGGATGTTTGTTTCTCAATCACGCAAAAACTACTGGACGGATTTGGCTGAAATTTGAAATGGAGATATATTGTAAACTGGATTAACACAAAGGCCGGAAAATCAAACAGTTCCCGCGGAATTTTGAAAAACGTAAATCTACGCGGACGAAGTCGCGGGCATCAGCTAGTATATAAAAAATATTGATAACTAACTAATGCCCGTTCTAATTGTATTTTTTTTATTTTTTTTAAAGAATATT
This sequence comes from Maniola hyperantus, assembly GCF_902806685.2. Taxonomy (NCBI): domain Eukaryota; kingdom Metazoa; phylum Arthropoda; class Insecta; order Lepidoptera; family Nymphalidae; genus Maniola; species Maniola hyperantus. The sequence continues at coordinate 1,733,311 of NC_048552.1, read as the reverse complement.
AGCCATGTTAAATTACTAATATTCCCCTTTCCAATTAAGCGTCAGGCTTGTGCTAGGAGTAGGTACGACAATAGTGCAACGGGCGGGGTTTGAACCGTCGACCTTTCGGTTTTCAGTCCACTCCTATACCGGTTGAGCTATTCTGGAGAAGGGTGGCACAGGACCCGAAGCACTGGCGAGAATTGGAAGAGGCCTTTCCCGCGAGACACTCAAAGTTAACAGACTTTTTGTGATGCAAAAATCCATCGTCAAATCCATTAAAACACTTTCTGACCAACAGAGTTGTTCACGTATGGAGAAAATTGCCTTAGGATGTGGTTATGTTAAGTTCTGTTAACCAGTTCAAGAATAGATTGGACAAAACTCGAAGCACTTCTGATACAGACGCATCAGCGAAAGCTGCTTAGTCTATTAAAAATAATAATAATAACATACCGTGGTGAACTCATCAGAATCGTCCAGTCCTAGGTCATCAACAGTCATGTCATCAATGTTGCTCATGTCCGCATCGCTGTACTCATCACTGGGTATGAGCCCGTGCGTCGGGGCATCCTCCTCCAACTGCTCAATGAAGCCACCATCACAGTATGGGCATACATAGTCCTGCAAAAGATATTAATCATGTTAATACCATATGGCTCTCGGTAATTATTTTCTCGTAACCAGCTATGAAATAAGATTAATTGTCACTTTTTTTATTATGACTACCTGGTGCCCGCGACTTTGTATGCATGGATTTAGGTTATTTAAAATCCTGTGGGAACTCTTTGATTTCCTGGGATAAAAGTAGCCTATGCCTAACACCTTGCTACTTGAAAAGGTCCAAAAAGCCTTTCTAAGGTATTTATATAAGAAATTGCACGGGTATTACCCATTTATGTATCCCACAAAATTTCTCCAAGGGCACTTGGGTTTCCACTCGCTAAAAAACCGAAGAGACTACGACCAAATTGGTACAATTTGCAAGATTCTTAGGGGTGTGATCGACTGCTCTGAAGTCTGAACCGCACAACAAGCTCTGCTGCGTTTATGCACCCTCTAATTACAGCTACCTCCGCCACCGCTCCAAATTTTTCGTAAGTCCTTTTAGTCGCACGGTAGCGCGCTCCAGGTCACCCATACTGCGCACTTTGGCTGTGCTCAACGCGCTGCTGAAGGAGTCCCCTCGCTGTGACATACAGCTGACAAATGGGCTGACCTCATGGGGCAGATCTTGCACTTTTGTGAAAATTTATAATTTTGCTTTTTGACATGACTTTATTATTAATAATTGTAATTTTAACAATTTTTGTAAGTATATATATGTTAGTTAGTACTCGTAGTTTAATTAGTGTAATTGGGCTTTATGGCCGTTCTAATTAAATAATAAATAATAATAATAATGCCACTCTCCAGGTCTTTAACTATATCCATGCAAAAATCACGCCGATCCGTTGCGACGTGATTGAAGGACAAACGAACAAACAAACACACTTTCGGAGTAAGGAGAAAATCACTATAAACATGAGCTAATTGTTTAACTTGTTAACAAGTTGCAGAGTTCATGATTAGTTTATAAGATTCAAGTTAAATGATTCATGAAAGTATTAAGAAACAAGTTTCATTTACATAATATTATAACTGGCATTGCTACAGTACCACTTATGTTGCAGCCTTTGAATTGGTATATTGCTTGGTCATTGTTTGTGTCATAGAACACTTAAATTAATGCAGTGCATTTGATTTATAGTAACATTTGTGGCTAATTCTGTTGTACACAATATCTAAACTAAACTAACATGACAGGTTTAAATATATAGGTATCCCTTTTATAATGCTCCCTGTGGAAAAGGATAGTACTAGAATTAAAACTTATGAATTTAATTTAGCTTAGAGTTGTGTTCAACAGAATTAGTCACAATACTGATCAACTTGCTTAGTCAAAAAAATTGACTGACCATAAAAAGACACACATCATACAGACATTATCATTAAAAACATCTATGAGTAATAGACAACAGATACATAAATAGATTAGGAGGATAAATATTATTTCACATGCTACATAACTTTAGGCATAGTTGCCGATCTTCATTCTAGAATTTTCCTGATGTTTTTCCACCAGCATGTCATGGTTAAATTACAGTCAAAGTAGTTTTCCAGGCATTGTGACAAAATAAGTCTTGCACAAGATATATTTTTGCCAGAGTATGCCCAACCAGTTTCAAACCCATCCAACAGAGAGGCAAATATATTTATAGCGAATATAACTTGCGATAGTTTAATCATAACATCATTATTATTAGGACCAGTAACGATTTACGTTATTAGTAACTACTTCATAGGTATAGTATTACCAGTTTTGATGTGGTCATTATTTTACAATGCAATGTGAATGAAATAGCAGGAAAGGAATACTATCACCCATTATTTGCATTTTACAATACATGTATCCAATTCTAGTTCTATTCAATTGGTATCATTGTCAACAGCTTATAACACACTTGTACAAAGTACAGAACTTCATACATAAATACATTTTATTATTATGATGATGTAATTGCATGTAAACTTTGTAAATACACGCCAGCGTTTAATAGATCTCAATCATTTTGTAGTACGTCACAAGCTAAGCCTAAATTGGGATTTCCTACCGGTTGGGCTCACAGAAAAGCCAACTTAAATGGTAATTAGGATGCTATTCATTTCAAACCACCCGGCAGCTACAACCAGGATACGCAGTTGACACGACATGACCTTGAAACTGCATCACAGGTCACGATTACGAGGAATTTGGGGGAAAATGTGTGGCAATAATAACTATCTATTGATTTTTACCTGCTGAACATCTTCGAATTCACAAAGGCATCTGTGACAAAAGAACCGTGGTGGTGGTCTTCGCTCTACCATAGCATCAGCCATCCTTATTGTTTATTCACAGTAACACTAACAAATACTTTACAAATTAAATGATACAGGGACCGCGCTTTCAATCAATGAACAAAAATTTATCATTCGCCATTTCTTGAGACATGCCTGTTTTTTTTTCAGACCACAGACTAGAGACGAAAATCAAATGGCAATGGACACAGATGATAAAAATATTCAGTACCATAGATAAGTACTAAAAGTGAATAACCGTGTTCGCGTGTTCGTTTGCTTTTGTGCGCATGTGCACGATTCGTGCAGGGTGCAGGCCAGTGCATACCACGGCGCAGGTCTCTATGAGGCAAACAATAATAGCGACTGCAAACTATTGTAATAATCGGCTCGTGAGAATAATTCGGACAAACTACAAAAGTGAAAATCTAACCAAAAAGTGATCAAATAAAGAAGTTTTCTTTCTTTCTTTCTAATTTGTAATAAACTATTTCTAAAGTTACCCGTGACCACTCCATTGCTAATTTAATTTCAGGTACTAGCAACACCTTCGCCATCTGTCGTTGGGCCAACGATTGCCAACTAAGTGGATTTTCCACTAAAACTGGTGGTTTCGACTTCCCTTTTAGTGGCGAAATATTGATTTTAGTGGCTAGTGGATTTTTTCTGGTAGTTTACTAAAATTCTGTTTCAATTATTGAAAGTTCGATCACCCATCTACTAAACCGTTTCAGTATAACGGGTGGATACTTAACGAGCACTGACTGTAATTTTTTTACTTACTATTAGTTGTGATACTTAGTTAATTTTTTTAACTAAGTATCACAAGAGCATTTAAACACGGAGCTCTATTGTGTCACTCTGCTGTAATATGTCTGCCTGTCTATCTCTGTGGCCGCGTGTCACGGGTCTCTAGCTCATAATTTAAATGAGTAACATACCTGAAATTTTGGTATTAGAACATTGACCCACAACCAAATATTGAATTAGAAATTCAATTAAGTAGGTAAATTATTTTTCAGGGGGGCAACCATACATGAAAAAGGAGCCCCATTTCTTATTCTTATCCTAGCATGTTGTGTGTCATTGTTTAGAACTCACTGAGTAGATACCAATATGTGTTTATTATTTTTTAACTTTAAAATTAATAAGCAAATGGGCAGCCGGGGGCCGGCAAAGTTGTCAGGATCAGACCATTTTTGTGATAGGGGCTTCAAAAACTAAACTGGTTAGGAATATGCTGTAGGTAGGTATATTATGTCCCATATACACTGTATTTAATCAACAAATAGTAATTAGTTACTGAACGATTTATAAAATAGCTTGTAAGCTGTGATCAAAATAAACGAACATTTTTTGGGGATTTCTTTCATGCTTTATTGCTATGTTCTAACTCGAAAAATAAATATTTCTTGCACCAAAAACACTAAGTATCAATGATATTAGAAGAAAATAGGTAGATACGTTATACGCGGACCGCAAGTGGCACGTTAAAACTAAGCTAATTAGCAAACCTGAGCTCAGTCGCCCGCTGGCGTCGCGCTATCGATGACGTCGTTGATAGTAATGTGTATTTTGTTTTCGTCTCCCAAAACAACCGAAAATGCCGTCGTGTGTGATGAGATTCCGCACAAACTACACAAGCAAGGTTTCCAAAAGTCAAGGAATCACATTTCATTCGTAAGTAAAACTATTTCTTTTATATAATTCGTATTTTTCACTTATTTAACAATAACAAACTCGTGCACGTTCGTGTAAAATGCAACTCATTGCAATTTGTACCTTATGTCACATGCCATAAGTACGTATCAAGTTATCGTTGTACGTATTTTAAAGTTTCCGATCAAAGAATATAAAATAAACAGATAGGTCTCTTCTGAGTATTGACAATTCAAATAGTGTGCATATTTCCTGTTTTAGGGAAGGATAAATTAACTATGGTCTAACATCTTTTTACGGTCCACTGCTGGGTCTCTTCATACAATGAGGGAATTTTGGCTATGGGTATGTAGATTGTGTAATAGTAAATATTATCAAAAATAAAAAATATTTTCATTTCACATTTTATTCCTTTACCTACCTTCCCGCGGCTTCGTCCGCGTAAAATTTAGTAATTTTATTTCGACTTCTTTTCCATGTATGGGAGCCCCCTTTATTTAATTTAATTTAATTTTTATTATTTTTATTATAGCGGCAATAGAAATACATTCTGTGAAAATTTCAACTGTCTACCTATTACGGCTTACGAGATACAGCCCGCTGACAGATGGACGTACAGACAGCGGAGGCTTAGTAATAGGGTCCCGTTGGCACCCCTTGGGCACGGAACCCTAAAAACGAGCGGAACCGCGGGAAAAAGCTAGTTCGTAATATATTAAATACCACAGTATAAGGTTTTTATTTTACTATACAACTACAGTGTAGGCATAAATCGGCATTAGCCGAAAAGACTTTACTGTTTTTTTTTCTTTGGAGTTTCTAGTTTACCGTCTCGTCCCGTCTCTTTTACGCTCGCATTATTAGGCATATATCCGTCCTTCTTCCACTCTTCTGTGCAGGACGAGGTAGTGCAAAATATAACCGTCTCTTTTTCGTGCGCAACTGAAGCTGAGGTTATTAGTTCACCGTCCTTTACTCTCTGTTGTGTGAGGTTAAAATACTATCTATGCGTTTATGTGTGTTGAGTCTTTCGGCGCTGACGCAGCGTGCCATTAATAAACATCGAATTTGATATAAGTAACCTATCTACCTATTTTTCTTCTAATATCATTGCTAAGTATGATGTTCATGAATACGGAACTTTAAAAGAGCAAGGCCCGACTCGCACTGGTTTTTATGTTCCCGATCTTGACTTGTTGATTTATTGATTGTTAGTATTAAGTATAAAAGAAACTAATTTCCGTTGTTGTTGTTGTTGTTGGGCCGTATTTCTTAGTGGTTTTCTGTTTTTATGTTGAGTCTGGTGGAGAGTTCATTTAACTGTTGGCAACACTCGTTGAGTCGCGACATAATATGACATGACATGTAAATTAACAAATTAAAATTTTTGCTAAATAATATTATTCTGCCCTGCAAACCCAGGAACTATCCGTAGAAATGATACTTCCATATTTAACGCCCTATAAATAGCATGATGCCAATTATATGGCAGTGGTGCAAAAATGGTAATCAGTGTACAAGTGGGTAATCTATGCGTGTAAAGTTTATAAGGGTGATGTTATCGAATCCGTGTGAAATAAACGCTAATCATGTGGATAATTGCTATCATAACAACATACCGATGTGCACTGTACTTAGTTTGAGTATATTTAAATAAAATAAGTGTAAATATTCAGTGGAAAAACGAAAAGTGTGTCAACTATAGTCTGGAGCCATATTGATCAAAATGAATGAAAAAAAGGTGGTGCAGAACTTCAAGAGCTACATCAATGTGCCGCCAATGGTAACTATATTATCTGTAACTGATAAAGATAATCATATCAACCGTGTGATATGTCTAAATCAGGGTTGTTGCGGATCCGAAAATTATGAAATCCGCGGAAGCGGATGCAGATGTCTGAATTAATGCGAATGTTCCGCATTTGCGGATGCGGATGCGAATATCCGTAACACCTCTGGTCTATATTGCTCACAGATAGTATGTATACCTACATATAAGCAACTCGCGCGGCTACTATAGTCCCTCTTCCTAAAGTAGATATACTTACTTGTGAAATGTTATTCCTTCTATTTTACATTCGCTTGGGCTATTGTAGCCTAGTATACTGCAACCCACCATTGCAGCAGCATATTGCAGCTATAATATGACGTAGACATCTGCTAAGATAGTTTTCTTAGCAGATGTCTATGTCATATCATGATTATCTGCACAGCGAATTTCAGCCTGATCCATCTAGTAGTTTGAGATGTCTACGTCATATCATAGCTATCTGCATATCAAATTTCAGCCTGATCCGTCCAGTAGTTTGAGCTGTGTATTGATAGATTAGTCAGTCAGTCAGTCAGCTTTTCCTTTAATTAAAATTGTAAAGTGGAATCCTTTTATAAAGTTTGTAAAAATTCATGAATTGTACTTGCAAATATTTATTTTCAGAATAATGGTGACAAAAATGGATCCTTGCAGGAGTTGAAGCCAAAGCTCTTAAATGGTAAGCTATTTTGTTACATGTTTCTCAATACATGTTAGTGAATGAAAAGCTTGGAAGGAAACATATAAGTAGTTATTTTGTTAAATTAAACTGCAGGGCTGCACTCTGCACTCTGCACTCAGTGTGTATATAATAATACAGTATTTGACAACTAGTTAAATCAGTAACTTTTTATCAAACGTCAAAACGTGCGCTTAGTATGCGAGATTCTATGAAATACCGTTGTGTGATGTCACAATCATTTGACGTGGTTTTTTTAGTTTAATTGATAATTTAAAATGGTTATTACACTTAATACCAACAAAGGAAGTGGATTTTACGTATTTTGGAACACCCTCTATTTGATAATCACTGAGAAATAATTTATTTTTGATGTAGTCAAATACTCAATTCATAATTTATATTGGATTCTCAGGTCAAAGTTTGTAAAAACAATACCAATCTATAACCATACTGATGTTATAATAATACAAAAGTGTCTCTGTTTATCTTCTAGCTTTTCACTGTTAATCGGTTTAACCAATTTAGACAAAATTTGGTACAGAAATATGGGAAGGGATGGATATTTTTGATGTGAAAAATCAAAAAGTTTCCACTTGATTCTTATAAATAAATGAAGTCGTGGGCATCATCTATTTTGCACAGAGTTAACTTCCATCCTGGAAACAGTATCTGATACTTTTTATCCGAGAAATCAGAGAGTTACCACAGGATTTAAAAATATGAAATCCATGCAAATGATGTGACTTCATTTGCATGGATTTCATATTTTTAAATCCTGTGTGGACATCATCTAGTAGTTATCTAGTAATTTGGTCATAAATATAACTTATTAAACTAAACCTTTCTCCTTCTTATACTTTGGGACTATGCATGTTCTTGAACATCCTGTATCACTGCAACCATCCCCAATCTATTGTGTTTGTCTCCACCACACCTCCACCACTCCACACTGTCTTGTGTTTTTTGAAAAAAAAAACCTTTAGAATTTAAAGCCATTCTTCTTTTTAACATTCTCTATTAAAAACATGATTTCTTTATTCAAGTTACTTAATAGTACAATATCCGGCATAAAATACTGTACATAATACATATAAACTTTTAGAATGAGATTTCGACTTTGTATAGCATTGTTTCTGTCAGTCATACCTATGTGATGTTTTGTCTCTTTCTAAAGATTGATGTACAATGTTTTCTGCTGCATACTGTAACATCAAACCTTCACTAATTAACAAATGAGGTGCAAACCATATCAACTTTCTTAGCAGCCATGTATGTATGAACTGAAGCCATACTTGTTGATGTAGCTTGATACGTCCAAACAATTAATCCAATTAGTAGATTTGGGTGGCTGGCTTTTAAATAAATGGTGATGGTCTAGTGGTTAAGACATGGGCCTCTGAGTCAAAACCAGAGGGTCCTGGGTTTGACCCTGATTTTAAGTTTGTTATGTTTTTTGAAGTTAGAATAAGTAATGGGCAGATTACACCTACCGAGTAGTGAAGCGAGACAGTAAAATGTCACTCGGCCATGACAGTGCTGTGGCTGAGAAATTGCAGCGAAATTGCACTCGTTAAAGTGTTTATACCAACCGAGTACTCGGCCGAGGACACTGACTCGCCACTGTACTCGGTAGGTGTAATCTGCCCATAAGGGATTGAGGAGATAGTAGTTGAGTTTAAAATATACTATTATTTAAGAAATATTGCTTTTTTTCAATAGAGATAGTGAGCAAAAGAGCAGGCAGGTCACCTGATGTTAAGTGATGTTGCTCATAAAAAATTAAATAAACCCCCGTTTTTTTACACATTCTCTTCTTCATCTCTATACTAGGTAATATTTCATTGTCAGGTCTAAATCTAGTGCTATCCATCACCACAGGGTCTTTAGACCTGTCATTGGTTTACAATTTGTGCACAACAGAATACTAGTAATAAAAAATAGTTTATTAAGAGATACTGGCATTAAAAAAAATTAAAATAGAAGTCAATAGACTAATAGGTTCTATAGGTATCTAACTTATAAATATCTAATATTTATTGAAAATAAATAACACTTATTATTATTATTTATTTATTAATTTATTATTTAATTCGAACGGCCATAAAGCCAATTACACTAATAGAATAGAATAGAATGTTTTTTTATTCATGTAAACTTTTTAAAAGTGCTTATGAATAGTCAGGTTTAATTTACCACTGGTTCGGAATGCCGTTCCTACCGAGAAGAACCAGCAAGAAACTCGGCGGTTGCTCTTTTTAATTTTTTCAATTTACAATGTTATTATACCGTACTATACAAGCCATTGCAGCCCCGTGCATTGCTGGAGCGAGTCAAATCCAAGCTTTTTTATCGTTTACATAGTCTGCGACTGTATAATAATCTATCTAATTAAACTAATTAAACTGTTAAAATTATAAATTTTAAAAAGCAAAATTATAAATTTTCACAAAAGTGCAAGATCTGACCCATGAGGTCAGCCCATTTGTCAGCAAATATGTCACAGCGAGGGGACTCCTTCAGCAGCGCGTTGAGCGCAGCCAAATACAGCAGCGATACTTATATAAGTATCTCTTCTAAAAAAGCTTAATAGGTTGTCTTAGATTTAAATATTATTTAAGTACAATGTTCCTATATGAAAAAGAATAATTTACATTATTTATAAATATACTAGCTGATTCCCGCGACTTCGTCCGCGTGGATTTAGGTTTTTAAAAATCCCGTGGGAACTCATCAGTTTTCCGGGATGAAAAGTAGCCAATGTCCTTCCCCGGTATATAAGCTAACTCTGTACCAAATTTCATCAAAATCGGTTGAACGGTTGGGCCGTGAAAAGCTAGCAGACAGACAGACAGGCAGACACACTTTCGCATTTTGTAATATTAGTATGGATATATTACATTGTACCTAATTATTGTTACAAGTTCAACTTATCCAATTACAAAAGTTTGATGTAGACGTAACAATGAGGCAAAACGTCTATAATCATGTATCCTTTAGCTTGATTTGTTGTAAAACCTTTAAAAATAAGGAAATATGCAAAAAAAATTTAAAAATAAGGAAACAAGCATAGAACATAAATTGTGTTTCAACTAAGTACTTATGTAAAATAATGTAGGTAAGTGTGAGAACTTAGCTACTAGAGAAATAGAATCTGTATGTACATATATTATTTTTCAGTCAATAAAAGGCTTATTTATTTATTAACACTATGGTTCCGTGCTTAAACCTATCCCGGGCTCCAAATCATGTAAATCAAAGTTTTGACCTAAAACAAGTAGAGGACCTAACCTCTGTGCCACGAGTCATAACACTGAGTGCGATGATGTAAATGACAATAATAACTCAATTACGTATGCGTTGCGTGCGCCTAACTGTACCGCCGTTTATGAACCGAACTTTATGTACCTACTTACCTACCAGTGGCGTGCACAGGGTTTGAAGCCAGGGTAGGCATTAGTTAGGTGAAAACCTGTTTACTGGCAGGTCATAATGAAAAATATGTATTGAGCTATTATAACTGGGGTAAGCAGTGCATTTATGCCTCTATGACACTGTTACCTACCTATAAAACGATCGCACATCTATCTAGTTATAGACGCACTACTTTGTAGTTGCTACTTCTCGCCGAATTTCTTCGGAATACGTAGCGTGATAACTCCAAAAAGTTAGTGTGTGCCCGGAATCGAACCCTCGACTTCTGATTAGAAGGCGGACGTCCTAACCACTGGGCTATCACAGCTTGATCATGATGATGATGATGATTTAGCGTATTTGTCATTATTTCTAAACTATCGACCGCCCGCGGCTTCGCTTAGCGAAAAAATATCTTCATGATCGACCCATCGCCGGCTCACTACAAAGCACGGGTCTCATCTCAGTATGAGAAGGGTTTTCAAGTCAAGTCAAATGATTTATTCAAAATAGGCAATAAATTACTCTTTTTGATGGTCAAATGTTGGATTTGTAAGATATAGTGTGATAGTTTGACCATTTAGTCCACCACGCTGGTCATGAGCGGATTGACACCTTGCCTATTGAGCTGGAACCATGTCTCATTAACATTGAAGTGACGTCAGCCGAAATAAAAATATACCATCAGCTCGAAACTTCAGTCTAGTGCTGACGTCACTAAAATGGCGGCCACGCGCATTAGCAATTTGCGGGACTTATACCGTACATTTCCGTTTACAGTACGGACAAATATGCGATCGCCCTAAGACGATTTGTGTATTAAATAATTTCGATTCTATATCTTTCGAAATTAGGTCTACAATTAATATGCGAAGTGAACGATGACCGATGTATTCACACCTCTCTTTATGGTGGTGCTAGAAAAACATAGCTGTTCCATGGGAGTTGGTATTGGCAGTTAGTTCTAGTGTGTAGTGAATAGCGATGGGAGTGCTTAGGCGAGGTAACTATTATTTTTAATATCCAAAACGCATTTAAGTACATTGAACTACCTACTGAGCCTCAACACAGGAGGAGAGCCTCAATAGCTCAACTGGTAAAGGAGTGGACTGAAAACCGAAAGGTCGACGGTTCAAACCCCGCCCGATGCACTCGTACCTACTCCTAGCACAAGCCTGACGCTTAGTTGGAGAGGAAAGGGGAATATTAGTCATTTAACATGGCTAATATTCTTTATAAAAAAAAAAAAAATAGCTCAACGGTTACAGGAGCTGACTGAATTCCGAAAGATCGCTGGTTCAAATCCCATCCGTTGCACTACTAACTTATGGCATTCGCCCGCCCGTAAGGAGAATTTTTGAAAATCCTTGTTGAGATGGGGTGGTGTGACAGTGGTTTAGCTGCACATTGATAATATGTCAGTCAGCCTCTCCTTATGATGCTAAGTAGACAGGTAGGTACAGAAAGTAATGTACATCGGTTTTTAGAATGACATTTCGGCTTTGCAGAGCGTTGTCTCTGTCACTCATGCCTATATGACGTTTTGTCGGTCTCAACGATAAAGACAATGCTCTACAAATCTGCTATCATAATATGATGCAAGACATTATGCTGAGCTGTACACCCATTTGGGGTGGTGTCACAGATGAAAATGTTACATTTGTACTTTGTTTTTATCTGTGATACCAACTACAAATAAATGCATTTTCTTCTTTCTTTTTCTTTTTCTTCAAATCAGTTAAATATATGTTTTTATAAGTATCTCATTGTATTAAAAATATTTATTGTATATTTATCGACAAATAATACAATTATCTTTCGTACTTGACATTGTTATTTATCGTCCAGTGTAACACGGTAAAGGTTTTGTTTCCATGTTTTTCATGCGTGTAAAATACCTAGATGCATTTATTATATTTAAATTTATTATTTATTGCAAAATTATTATTATATTATTATCTGTATTGAGCCGGCGATGGGTCGATCATGATGATGACATCATCATCTGCAATCCATCGCCGGCTCGGTCTCCTCTCAGAATGAGAAGGGTCAAGGCCATAGTCCACCACGTTGGCCAGTGTGGATTGGCAGACTTCACACACCTTTGAGAAAATAAGGAGCACAAGTGTCTGTACGATGTTTTCCTTCACCGTTAAAGCAAAATGCATTGTCAATGGGAAGTATGGGGATTGTATAAACACGAAAGTTAGACGTGTAAGCTGTGATAGCCTTTTGGTTAGGGCGTTGGTTTTTATATTCAGATACTTACCAGTTAGCCCTTGACTGCAATGAAGTGATGACTGATGTTGCAGTCTAAGATGGAAGCGGGCTAACCTGGAAGAGGTATGGCAGTTTTTATTAAACCCATGCTACCCTTTGGTTTCTACACGGCATCGTACCGCAACGCTAAATCGCTTGGCGGCACGGCTTTGCCGGTAGGGTGGTAACTAGCCGAAGCCTCCCACCAGACCAGACTAGAAATTTAGAAATTATAAAATTCCAAACCCCTGCCAGGAATCGAACCCGGGACCTCCCACCAATAAGACCACAGTGCCACCACTGCGCCAGGGAGGCGTTCATTTTAGATCTTTAATGATTATTTTTCCATACAAACAAACGAACTGTCTTTTTACACTCTTTAAATCTAAATAATATATATAAAATGAAAAGGTGACTGACTGACTAATCTATCAACGCACAGCTCAAACTACTGGACGGATGGGGCTGAAATTTAGCATGCAGATAGCTATTATGACGTAATCATCCGCTAAGAAAGGATTTTTCAAAATTCAACCCCTAAGGGGGTGAAATAGGGATTTGAAATTTGTGTAGTCCACGGGGAAGAAGTCGCGAGCATGAGCTTGTTATTAATAAATATTTTAGTGAGTGATTAAAATTCTATAAGCAGATGCCTGACTCATAACATTTTTGTTCACAAACACAGTAGGTGCTGATAAAGCAGACATTTGAGGTTATACTCGTAATATGAGAGATAAGGTGCCGTGCACCTAAATAACAGCGCATATCTGTGTGTGCTATCGGCATTATGTCATAGCCTTCACTTGACCAAAGGCTAACTTCAACAAAATTTTTTAATCCCAAACAAAAATTCGCTCATGAAGAGCGATATTTTGTTAGAATTATAACTCCACAATATTGTTCCTCTGTTCTTCACCATTCTGACACAGAACAGCTAGAAATCGTGAGCGTTTAAACGGTACGATTGATCTTTACGATCCGTCGTTTCAGACCGATCAAAAACGACGAATCGATAGTGTATGTCAAGATCGATAGTGATTTACTTAATCGAAGACGGTATCGGAAATCGCAACAAAAACCCATGCAATCATGAATATCGTAACGATGAATCGACAGTGTATGGCTCTTTGCGATCGATTCGATTTTTGTCATGCGAATACTGATTTCGCTTTAATAGCTAAGAAAACCCACACTTTCCTAGGTTTTCTTCTTTCTTCTGTGCCAGATCAAAGTTACCGCCCCATAAGTAAGGAAAAGAAGTTCATTTTTAATTTTATAGGACACATATTGAATAATTTGAGCGCGTTTTTATCTTTCCATGTCGAACAAGTAAATGATCATAACGACCAATTGTTTCGTGTGTGTACGGCATTTTTGAAGCGATGGATCTTCACGATTTTCTTAAGATTATTCGAAGCGACGAATACTGTACCGTATATGGGGCCCTTTATGTGGTGGACATCCTATCTACTCGAACGAAACGTTTCTGATACAGACCGCTAGATTCTCCGTTTACCCTTCCGGCGTCCGTTATTATTGACTGAGATATTTTCGCGCCATTGGAAAGTAAAATTTCTGCGCAGGTACATCGGCGAAAAGTATAAAAGTGATAGTAGTGTACAACGTTGGTATTGTGTATGTTTCCAGGCGAGCAAGTGGTGGGGCAGGCTCACAGCGTGGTGATGCTGGCGCCGCTCAGCGAGCGCGACCGCGGCCGCTTCGGCTCACTCTTCGTCACCAACTACAAGCTCACCTTCGTGCCTCTCGACTCCTCCATCAATGATGTAAGTGTACCTTTACGGCGGTTATGCACTCATCCGATCCGAGTCCGTGAAAATACGTTCCTTTTTAGGGTTCCGTACCTCAAAAGGAAAAACGGAACCCTTATAGGATCACTTTGTTGTCTGTCTGTCTGTCAAGAAACCTACAGGGTACTTCCCGTTGACCTAGAATCATGAAATTTGGCAGGTAGGTAGATCTTATTGCTGACATTTGGGGAAAAATCTGAAAACCGTGAATTTAGGGTTAGATCACACAAAAAAAATTAAATTGTGGTCATGAAGTAATAATTAGTATTTTCAACTTTCGAAGTGAGTGACTATATCAAGTGGGGTATCATATGAAAGGTCTTCACCTGTACATTCTAAAACAGATTTTTATTTATTTTTATGCATCATAGTTTTTGAATTATCGTGCAAAATGTCGAAAAAATACGACTGTAGTACGGAACCCTCATTGCGCGAACCTGACTCGCACTTGGCCGGTTTTTGTTTTGTATGGTAGCTTATGACAGATAGAATATGTCGTAGATATTTCAGATTCAATTCAGAAGTTGTGTTAGGAGTCGAGGTCTTCCTGTTTTCATAATGGATAATATTAGACTCTAGGCTAGTGCCTATAGTATGAGTATTACACTGCGCTTCAGTCAATAATTTCACAGATCGTGACTAATCTTTTTTTTAAAAAGAATATTAGCGAAGTTAATTGCTGATTAATATTCCCCTTTCCTCTCCAATTAAGCGTAAAGCTTGTGCTAGGAGTATGAACGACAATAGTGCAGTGGGTGGGATTTGACCCGGCGACCTTACGGTTTTCAGTCCGCTCCTTTATCCGTTGAGCTATCGAGGCTCTAAATCTTGTTAGTTAAGTGTTGGACGATAATAAATTCCAAGTAAGTTATACTACAATCTCCTTCTAAACACCGCGTACTGTACAACATACGGAAACGTTTAAGTGCGGAAACCTGCCCAAAGAGAAGATAAAAATATAAAGTCTTTTTTTTTCTTTTTTTTTTAAACAACATTAGCCATGTTAAATGACTAATATTCCCCTTTCCTCTCCAACTAAGCGTCAGGCTTGTGCTAGGAGTAGGTACGACAATAGTGCAACGGGCGGGGTTTGAACCGTCGCGTCGGCCTTTCGGATTTCAGTCCACTCCTTTACCGGATTGAGCTATTGAGGCTCTAAAGTGCACCATTTCTAGCCGGAATGAAACTTACGAAAACTCATTCTCGTTACAGGAGTATGGTCAGAGGAATAGCCTAGTAGGTACATTTGACGTGCCGCTCACGGGCGTCGGAGCGCTGTGGCAGACTGACGGAGGTCTGACGCGGCGGAGACGGCTGGTGCCGCGCTCCGATGTGCCGAACAAGCTGAAAGGGCTACAAGTTGTATGTAAGGTAAGGAGGTTTATTAAGCCACTAGCTGATAACCGCGACTTAGCGTGGAATTTGGTTCTTTAAAAATCACGTGGGAACTCTTTGATTTTCCGAGATAAAAGTAGCCTATGTCATTCTCCAGGTCTTTATTTATACACATGCAAAAAATCACGTCAATCCGTTGCACCGTTGCGACGTGGTTGAAGGACAAACCAACAAACCAACACACTTTCGCATTTATAATAAGGGTACTGATGCGCGTCGGACTCGCACACGAAGAGTCATCTTCATACTAGGTGCCATCTTACAAGATAACACTATGTGCTTTTTAATTTTTAGGGTTTCGTACCTCAAAAGGGAACAAGGAACCCTTATATCTGTCTGTCGTGTCTGTCAAGAAACATATAGGGTACTTCCCGTTGACTTAAGTGAAAAAAAAGGGTGGCCTATATCCGATCTTGTTTTGTCCAAGAAATGATTATTACCATTGTCCTTTAGCACCACCTTTAAACTGCATCAATCACGCATCAATCCTTTTTCGGTCTGCGGATTTAAGGGTCCGTCCCGACTCCAGATTAGAATCTGGAAAAGACAAGCGTACGAATTAGATGTAGCTTTGCCGTTTGCGTAATGTTCTTGTTCCCTCCATATTTAAGACAGCTAAGGCAGGACTTCTTACATTTTACTCACCAATAAAACTCTATTCCAGAACATGAAGGTGCTATCATTCAACTTCACAAACTCTCCCATCGGAAACGGCAGACAGGTTGCAATGGCACTCTTACACCACGCATTCCCAAAGAGACACGACTTACTATTCGCATTCGAGTACAGAGAACCATACTACCCCACTCTACCATCAGATCTAAACATGTTCCAAAGACCGGGAGACTGGAAGAGGGAGCTGGAACGATGTGAGTGTCCCCATTGGAGGATAACGTGTATAAACGGGACGTCTGATGCGTTTATGTTGACTGCTGGGGAGACGTTGATAGTGCCGAGCTCAGTACTGGACTGCAACTTGATAGAGAGCGCTCGACACTTCCGGTCGGGGAGAGTGCCTGTGTGGGTGTGGGGGAGAGCGGACGGCGCCGCCTTGTTGAGGAGCGGAGAGTTGCTGCAGACTGAACAGTCCGCTACTGCAGAAAGCGTGTTATTAGAACAGGTGAGTGTAGAACTTTAAGATCAAAGTTTTAGGAATTATGACGTCAAAACACGACTAGGCGGTTTTAAGTCAGTAGAAAATAGTGTTGTTCTTTGACTTACGCTCAAATTATGTAAAGCTTCTTAAAACTTCACGACACCTTGAATTTCTTGGCATCATACAAGCACATTAAAAGGTGCGCGTAAATATTAAGGATGGCCTCATAATATGGGTAAGTGGCATATCTAGAACGATATGCCTGTCTCCATTGGTACTGGGAGAGCAGGAGATTCGAAGAGGTCACACGCGTTGATGCTGAGTGCTTGAGAGACGTTGAGCTGAGCTCAGTACTGGACTGCAACTTGATAGAGAGCGCTCGACACTTTCGGTCGGGGAGAGTGCCTGTGTGGGTGTGGGGGAGAGCGGACGGCGCGGCCTTGTTGAGGAGCGGAGAGTTGCTGCAGACTGAACAGTCCGCTACTGCAGAAAGCGTGTTATTAGAACAGGTGAGTGTAGAACTTTAGGATCAAAGATTTAGGATTATGATTATGTTTTTGTCTTCTCAAAAACTCAAACTCAAATTATTTATTCAGAATAGGTAAAATTTTACGCTTCCTGATTGTCAAATTTTTTATTTGTAAGATGATATAGTGGTCATAATTAATACGTACTTAAAACTAAAGCTATGAGGGTTCCAAACGCGCCCAGGTCTGAAAAGAGCCCACAACAAACTCAGCCGGGTATTTTTTTTAACTATCACCACTTTACAAAAACTCTCAAACTTATTAGAACTATCATAAAGTTGTTAAGCAATAAATTTCCAAGCCTTCTTATTATTTAAATAATAATCCTTTACATTGTAATAGGATTTTTCAATAAGTTTACGTTTTATGAAAACTTTGAACTTGAGAGAAATCTCCAATAAACGATTTTTCGACAATCTTCGACCTATAAAACCCTCAAAAAATACGGTTTCCTCAAAAAATACGGTTCACATTTACGGCCGGTTCACACATGTCTCCGTTTTACTGTTCCGTTTTATCGTGTACGTTTTTTTTTCGTCAATGGCGTATGTAGTTGTATAAGCAACTTCACACATGGCACAGTATTCTGTATACAGTAAAAAACATCGTTCCGTAAAAAAATGACATTCCGTTTTGTCATCGAATACTGGACGGACGGAACGGAAATATACGGATACGTAGAATTTTAACGGATAGATACTGTGTGTTTTACTGTGTGGTATACTGCGAGTTTTCTGTTCACACATCGCATCCAGTAATGACGGATCTGTTGAACGTTATACGGTGCCTATGTGTGAACAGAGCATAAATTTATGACGTATCCGTTAAAAACGTACCAGTAAAACGGACTCCCATGTGTGAACGGGCCGTTACATGTTCTGAAATAGTGTATGTTTTCCCCAGGTTCGCCGCTCCCACCCCAAGCTGAAACCTCCACACGTGCTATACTTATGTGGCAACAGCTTCACAAGCAACACCAATGCCAACACACTACCTCCCCTCAGTACGCTGAATGCTGCGTACAAGAAATTAGCGGATTTATGTACACCTACCACACTATCCAGTTTTTGGGTAAGCATATCCATCACTACCACATTATAAACTAGCTTATCTTACTTCGTCCGCGTGGACTACAAAAATTAACAAACCCCTGTTTCACCAAATTGGTAGACTTCACACACCTTTGAAAACATTATGGAGAACTCTCAGGCATGCAGGTTTTTTTTTATTTTTTTATAAAGAATATTAGCCATGTTAAATGTTTCCTAACGATGTTTTCCTTCACCGTTAAAGCAAGTGATATTTAATTAATTAAAACGCACATAACTCCGAAAAGTTAGAGGTACGTGCCCGGGATCGAACCCCCGACCTCCGATTAGAAGGCGGGCGTCCTAACCACTAGGTTATCCCAGCTTACCCCCTTAGTTTTACCCATTTAGAGGTTCAATTATCAAAAATCCTTTCTTAGCGGATGTCTACGTCATAATAGCTATCTGCATGGCTTTCAGCCCGATCCCTCCAGTAGTTTAAGCTGTGTGTTGAAAGATCAGTCAGTCAGTCAATCACCTTTTCCTTTTCACATGCGAATCGCAAAAATCTCAAAATTTTATAACATTTTTTGGTGAAAACCTATTATTAGCTTGTAGTTACTTAATTTTAAGATTATAATAGATTAATTTAAGCTGTTGGTTTTCCTAATGAAATAAAAATAAAAAATGAAATAAAAAAAGATTTATTATTGCTTTGGAAGGTTTCAAAAGATTTTCTAAATATTTCCAGATACAAGACTCCCAGTACTATTCAATACTGGAGTCTTCCCGCTGGCTGCGATACGTAGCGAACTGCGTCGCGTTC
The DNA here is from genome assembly GCF_902806685.2 of Maniola hyperantus. Lineage (NCBI taxonomy): Eukaryota > Metazoa > Arthropoda > Insecta > Lepidoptera > Nymphalidae > Maniola > Maniola hyperantus. Next base: position 1,713,951 of record NC_048552.1, on the reverse strand, counting down.
GCGGACGACGCGGCCTCGCACCTCGCCAACAACCAGACCGTCGTGTTACAGGAAGGTATACACCGTGTTTTTAGGGTTTCGTACCTTAAAAGCAAGAAAAGGAACCCTTATAGGAACATTTTAGCGTTTAAACTATCGTTAGTGATTTCCATTATATATAATATCTCTCAATGTCTATACTCAGTCGTGGGACAGGACACTATTAGCTCCGCTTGCCTGGATTACGGTGACTGCTCCAGCGATGAAGATCAGCAAGAACTGTTGGCAGACGATCTGCAGCTGTCTCCCCCCCACCTCAGCCACCCTCATAACGGGTTGTGGGGGCAGCGGCACGCGCGGCTCGCAGTCTTAACCGCGATGCGTGCGCAAACTGACTCCCTTGACAAAGGACCCCGGATGGGTTCCAAACTAGTCAGGCTAACGTCGACTAATACGTGAGTATAGTAATATATAGTATTGAGAGATGTTACTTATAGGATCACTTCGTTGTCTGTCTGTCCATCTGTCCTGTCTATCAAGAAAACCTATAGGGTACTTCTCGTTGACCTAGAGTCCTAAAATTTGGCAGGTATAGGAAGGTCTTGCACAAGTAAAGGAAAAAATTCGAAAACGAAAGAATTTGTGGTTACATCACAAAAAAAAATATGTTCATGAACAATAATTAGTATTTTCAACTTTCAAAGTAAGATTAATGAATTAAGTGGGGTATCATATTATTTTGAAATAGCTTTACCTGTACATTCTGAAACAGATTCTTTTTAAATTTTTATTTATTGTGCAAAATGTCATAAAATACGACTATAGTACGGAACCCTCGGTGCGCGAGTCTGACTCGCACTTGGCCGGTTTTTTTTTCAAATTGACTGTTTGTTGTCAGGCGACGGAGTAGACTACAGTGCAGTAGTGTCATGCCTCACGCAGCTTCTGCTGGACGAGCACTTCCGAACCATAGCGGGCTTCCAGTCACTCGTGCAGAAGGAGTGGATAGCGCTGGGACACCCGTTCTGTGACAGGTAACTTAACTGTTTGTTGTCAGGCGACGGAGTAGACTACAGTGCAGTAGTGTCATGCCTCACGCAGCTTCTGCTGGACGAGCACTTCCGAACCATAGCGGGCTTCCAGTCACTCGTGCAGAAGGAGTGGATAGCGCTGGGACACCCGTTCTGTGACAGGTAACTTAACTGTTTGTTGTCAGGCGACGGAGTAGACTACAGTGCAGTAGTGTCATGCCTCACGCAGCTTCTGCTGGACGAGCACTTCCGAACCATAGCGGGCTTCCAGTCACTCGTGCAGAAGGAGTGGATAGCGCTGGGACACCCGTTCTGTGACAGGTAACTTAACTGTTTGTTGTCAGGCGACGGAAGTAGACTACAGTGCAGTAGTGTCATGCCTCACGCAGCTTCTGCTGGACGAGCACTTCCGAACCATAGCGGGCTTCCAGTCACTCGTGCAGAAGGAGTGGATAGCGCTGGGACACCCGTTCTGTGACAGGTAACTTAACTGTTTGTTGTCAGGCGACGGAGTAGACTACAGTGCAGTAGTGTCATGCCTCACGCAGCTTCTGCTGGACGAGCACTTCCGAACCATAGCGGGCTTCCAGTCACTCGTGCAGAAGGAGTGGATAGCGCTGGGACACCCGTTCTGTGACAGGTAACTTAACTGTTTGTTGTCAGGCGACGGAGTAGACTACAGTGCAGTAGTGTCATGCCTCACGCAGCTTCTGCTGGACGAGCACTTCCGAACCATAGCGGGCTTCCAGTCACTCGTGCAGAAGGAGTGGATAGCGCTGGGACACCCGTTCTGTGACAGGTAACTTAACTGTTTGTTGTCAGGCGACGGAGTAGACTACAGTGCAGTAGTGTCATGCCTCACGCAGCTTCTGCTGGACGAGCACTTCCGAACCATAGCGGGCTTCCAGTCACTCGTGCAGAAGGAGTGGATAGCGCTGGGACACCCGTTCTGTGACAGGTAACTCAAAATCACTACAGCGGCAGAGAGTAATGTACATCGGCCTTTAGAATGACATTTCGGCTTTGTAGAGCGTTGTCTATGTCACTCATACCTATATGACGTTTTGTCGGTCTTAACGACGAAGACAGTGCTCTACAAATTTGCTATCTCCTTCTAAAGGTCGATGTATATTATTTTCTGCCGCGTACTGTACTTATAATTCAATCCATTTATCTGTGTTCTTAACACTCTCTGAGACATAAAATAAAAAAAATGTTTCTACCTATGCCCATTATACACTTTGAAACCATGCAATTGATGTGGCCCAAACCGGTTTCATTAGAAAGGCAATAATGCAAAGATTTGTTAAACAAAAAAAAATAGCGTAGTAGCACACGCCAGGTAACTGCTGGTTTGCCAAGATTGTAGTATATATATAAAGTAATTTGGATCAGCTTATTAAAACGATAATGTGTTGCTCTGAAATACAAGATATATTTTGTTACTTTTTATAGTTTTCTACACACTTATACTTAACATCACAATAACACACACCTGAAATACAAGAAACGACATTAAAGTTTATACTTTAATTAGTTAAGCTGTTATCGTTATTAATAAATTTTGATTCCTTTTATTATTTAATCTTTTCACGTTATCCAAAATTCTAACCTCCCATCTTGTCAAAAATCCTCGTCCCTTCAAAACACAGATTAATAATACAACTCGCTGACAAATGACAGTCCTGAATGACTAAGAAAATAGGAACGTATTTTCTTTACATCTCCCCTCCCGGAGGAGAAAATTTCAAATTTTCTCTCAAATCCAGCAGTACCTTAAACCTCTAACGTAGGGACTGGTATTAGTTTTGTAATATGAAAAAGGTTTGATTCAGTTTTTCTGTGCCCTGTATCAATTTTGTAAATTGAGTTTGATAATTTTTGTATTATTTCATAAGGTCCAATTTTTAATTCATCTAATTTCTTCCTGTTTAGCTTGTTTCCATTTTCCACATAAACCATGTCTCCCACATTAAATTCATGGTGTTTTCGATTTTTATCAAATAGTGTTTTGTTGTAGTTGTGTGACTTTATTGTGTTTTTTAGTGCTGTTTTTCTGTCCTCTATCCAATCACTATCGGATATCTCTTGCTTTAATTCGTTTGGTAAAATATTGACATCTGTTCCATATAAAAGATATCTTGGTGAAAAGCCAGTGACTGAATGTGTAGTGTTGTTATATATATTTACACATTCTTGGGCTATTGTTGTCCATGCTCTCTTTTTCCCTTTTTCATTTATTTTACATCTGATTTTGTTCACTAGTGTTTGATTGAGCCTTTCATTTAAGCCATTTGAGAATGGGGCATTTACTGCAGACCATTGGGATTCTCTTGTCATTTAAGAATTTCTTGAATTCTTTCGAATTAATTCCTGGGTACTGGTCGGTGAGAAGCATGCCAATATCCTCCACGTCTGAAATGTTCATGACTAGTTTTACAAAATCGTCTGCCGTTTGCGTCTTCGATGTTAGAATAAATGCATATCTTGTAAAATGATCTACTAAGAGATGAAGATATTTCTTTGTTGATCTTGAGCCTCCAAAGCCACCAATTGTGTCTATTGAGATTATTTCAAAAGGCTTTTTGGCTGGGCCCAGATGAGACATAAGTCCAAATTTATCGTGTCCTCTTGATTTATTTTTAATACAAATTTCACAATTACTACAAACTTTTTTGATGTTTTTCATCAGATTTTTGGCAGCATAGTGTGGACTAATTGTTTTTTGCATTTGTCCAATTCCAATATGGCATAGATTTTTATGTATATTTTCCAATAGTTTAATGCTGAATTGTTCTGATAGAATTATTTTTTCTTTTTTCTTGATCTTTTTTAAGTATACCATGTTCTTTTCAATTAATTTGCTTTTTTGGTTTTGTATTTCTTCATTGTGTTTCTGATCTTTTAAAATATCTTCAAGTTTAACTAAGTTAACAACTTTTAATTGTTCATCTGTATTTTCTTCAGACTCTAATACTGGATTCCTGCTAAGGCAGTCTGCTTCCAAGTTTTGTTTTCCTGGAGCGTATTTAATTTTAAAATCGTATTGGGAAACATAATACATTAAATCACCCAGCTCTTCATCAGTTCTTGATTTCAGATTCATGTTTTCTAGTGGTTTGTGATCTGAATAAACTGTAAATGATTTACCTATTAGCCAGTACTGCCAGTATCTCAGCGCTTCTTTGATAGCTAAACATTCTAAGTATATTGCCTTCTTTTTCTTCTGGGCTTCATTTAGTTTTTTTGAAAAGTATGCAACTGGTTTTTCCTTTCCATCAGGCTGAATTTGCTTTAAAATTGCTCCAATACCTTCTATAGAAGCATCAGTGTAGATGTTGATTGGCAAATGTTGGTCAAATATTTCTAGAACTGGTTGTGAGCAAAGCAAGCTTTTTATCATTTCAAATGCTTTTTGGCATTTGTCTGACCAAACGAATTTTTGATTTTTCCTGAGTAAATTATGCAATGGTTCGAGTATTATTGCCCTATTTTGTATATACTCATGGTAAAAGTTTATTTTGCCCAGAAATTGTCTTACATTCTTTTGTGTTCGTGGAACTGGGAAATCTTTTATAGAAATCAGATTATCTTTTAATGGTTTTACAGAATTATTCTGTATTATGTGGCCCAGATATTTGACAGAGTTCGACGCAAATGTGCATTTGGTAAATTTTAACCTGAAACCTTCTGTTTTGATCGCCTCTAACAACATTGTTAAATGATTAATGTGTTCATCGAATGTTTCGGAATAAATGAGTATATCATCAATAAAATTAACTGTGAAATCCGTAAGTTTATATTTTCTCAATATGTTACTTAATATTCTCTGAAAAATTGCTGGCGATGTTTTCAGCCCGAATGGTAGGCATGTCCACTGAAAGTGGCCATCTTGTGTTACGAATCCCGTCTTTTTTCTATCTTCGATTCGTAAAGGGATGGACCAAAATGCTGAGTTTATATCTAATGTTGAAAAAAATTTGCAATTTCTAGTTTTTACTACTAGGTCTTCAATTATCGGAAATGGTTGAGCCTGAGGCACTACTATCTTGTTCAAGTCTCTGAAGTCTATACATAGTCTGGATTTTCTGTTCTCCTCTTTTTTAAATGCCAATGTAACAGGTGCCGCAAATGGACTGTACGATTCTTCTATAAGTTTATTATCCAGTAATTTTGCTATTTGGTTCTCTATTTCTTTTTTATCTTCTACAGTGCATCTATAGGGCCTCTTACTACAATATTTGTCTACCAATAAGTCTATTCTCGCTTCATATCCATTAACAGTACCAACATCATACTTATCTTTTGCAAAAACTGATTTATATTTGCAAATCAGTGTATCTATTTCGTTTCGTTGATACTGATTTAAGTGGTCTATCTTTAATTCAAAATCTTCTTCTTTAACATGTTCATTGAAATTTATTTTGTATTCTCCTGTAATGTTGTTATTGTCTCGTATCTTTTCCAATCTAATGTCTGTTTGTATATTTTTTAAAACTCCTTCCGTTTTCTTTGTTTCAATACACAAACATTGTTTCTGTGTTATTGTTAAGTCTTCATTTTGAATAAGTTTAAACATTTTTATTAAGTCTAATCCAATCAAAAAATCATAATTAAAGTTTTGTTCATCGATTATGTATACATCAACATTTTCTTCTAATTCAAAAATTTTTATTTTCAAATTTGTCAAACCAGTTGTCTTTTTAACACCATTAATTGTTACTAAATTAGCTTTATTCAAATCGTTTCCTTTTCCTTTAAGCTTCAGCAATTTTGAATTAATCAAAGAAACATTTGAACCCGAATCATAAACTCCATAAATTTGTAATTTATTATTTATTAGTAGTTTGACATTTATTAATGGTGTTACTATTCGTTTTTTTTGATCAGTTTCGTTTAACTCAGCTTCGATCACTGACTTATTTACATGTTTGATTACATTTTTCTTTAACTTATCATCTTCTTTGTTTCTAAACCAACATGTAGTTTCAGCGTGGTACCGAGTGCCTTTATTTAACTGTTCACAAATCTTACATGGGTATTTATCTTCATTTTTAGCATTAATTCTAGAATTTCCATATCTTTTCTTATTCAAAAAAACTCTTTTATTTATCATATGTTCATACTTGCTCACTTCATTGAACAGATCCACTGTGTCTCGCAACGCTTCTCTATCAATCTTATTAAGAATAAATTCTGGTAAACCAGCTGCAATAAGATCCACCAAAGTACCTGTGTCGATTGTTCTTCTCATTTCCAGTAAAAGTTTTTCTTTCCTCATAGCGTAATCCAATAATGAACCTTCTTTATATTTAAATAGTAATGCATACGTGACTGGGTTCCATCCTTTGTTTGCGAATGTCTCACAGAATTTATTTTTCCACGTCAACCATTCAGAGTTCATGGAAAATTTTATGATCATCGAGCTATACCAATCTACGCAGCTTTTATCCAAAAACAACCTGAGTATTTCAATTTTTTTTTCATCCGTTGTTACATCGAACCGCATGCATTCTTTTTCGAATAATTCCATCCATTGGTTCGCATTGGAATGTTTGCTTGTGAATTTATCAATCACAAACTTTTCTGCTATATGTTTAAGGCTTTTACTCTCCTGCGAACTGTCTACTAGCTTTTCCAACAATTTTTCTAATGTACCTGTTTCTGTTTTCTGAGTAGCAAGCTTTTCTTGGTTAATTTCCTCTAGAAATTGATCCCCAAATTGTAAATTACCATCCTCATCCATATAGGTCTTTTCGAGTTCTTTTGTCATTGTTATCCATATTCTTCTTACCTGGTACCTTTTTTTTATACTATTTTTTACTTTGATATACGCGGGTGTTTTAACAATTTCCTTATGAAGACTGGCTGACTGTAACTCTTCCGGTATTGCATACACTTTATTATCACTCGTAGCTATTGAGGTTATACAAGTAATGTTTGATTTGCCATCACTTCCAGGCAATAGTGTAAATTCAAAACGTAGTTTCTCCATTTCCAATTGACTTTTACAAACAAAAATGTCGTTTTATAAAGTAATTTGGATCAGCTTATTAAAACGATAATGTGTTGCTCTGAAATACAAGATATATTTTGTTACTTTTTATAGTTTTCTACACACTTATACTTAACATCACAATAACACACACCTGAAATACAAGAAACGACATTAAAGTTTATACTTTAATTAGTTAAGCTGTTATCGTTATTAATAAATTTTGATTCCTTTTATTATTTAATCTTTTCACGTTATCCAAAATTCTAACCTCCCATCTTGTCAAAAATCCTCGTCCCTTCAAAACACAGATTAATAATACAACTCGCTGACAAATGACAGTCCTGAATGACTAAGAAAATAGGAACGTATTTTCTTTACATATATCTACTACAATTTCCCCCGCCTCATATCCCGATTGCGATCTCAACCTGTCGCGGACTATATGACATGAAATCATTAATCGTGTTTTACCACAAATATTTTTGAGGACACTTTTTGATGACGTCAGCTTAATGTCTTGTACTACTTGGTCATTTATCGAAGCTTTTAACAATCTTTTCCCCTTTCAGATTCGGTCTCCCCAGGCCGGGCAATACGAAGGAAGAAACAGAAAGAGAACCCACAATTCAAATCGCCCCCGTCTTCCTTCTGTTCCTGGACTGCACGTGGCAGCTCCAAAGACAGTTCCCTGCCGCCTTCCAGTTCACGGAGACCTACCTCACCACTCTTTGGGACTGCACGCACAATCACCTGTTCGACACGTTTCTGTTCAACTGTCCTAGAGACAGGGAACTGGCTGTATCTAAGGTAAGTCGGAGTATGCTCGACTAGTTTCGAACCCGTCCGGAGTCCTTTTTCAATGGGCCTTTGTTCGAGACGCAGCGCAAAGAAGACTGCGAACCTTGCCACGCTGAGCGCAGCATCCATCGATGTTTCGATTGAAATTCCGGTGACGACAAATTTCGATCGCTTCTCGTATCTTCCGCGGTACTAGAAACTTCCCTAGATAATACAGAAACCTACGTTCACGTTCAGCCGTCAGATATTTATATTTATAATTTACTTTTATAACAAAACTAGCTTATGCTCGCGACTTCGTCCGCGTGGACTACACAAATTTCAAACCGCTATTTCACCCCCTTAGGGGTTGAATTTTCAAAAATCCTTTCTTAGCGGATGCCTACGTCACAATAGCTATCTGCATGCCAAATTTCAGCCCGATCCGTCCAGTAGTTTGAGCTGTACGTTGATAGATCAGTCAGTCAGTCAGTCAGTCACCTTTTCATTTTATATATTTAGATTCCACAAACTATTTTGGACTTGCCTATACACAAGTTTATACTTAAAATCTATTAAAAGTATGCTCCGGAAAAAAGAATATTACACAATTTGAAGATTAAGTATCTAAATGATATAAGAGCGTGGATTTGACCTGCAGCTCGTTCCAGCAACGCGCAGGACTGCAAACACTTTTCTTATACATGCCATTATATTGTATATCAAATCCTTGAAAAGAGCAACCGCCGAGTTTCTTGCTGGTTCTTCTCGGTAGGAAAGCCATCCGAACCAGTGGTAGATGCATCTGACGATTCAAAAATACTTGTAAAAGTTTAATTGAATAAAAAATATTTTTATTTATTTATTTATTTTATGCCACTAGCCACCAGGCTCTTAATTGAGGACTAGCCGAGACGCCTAAAGATAAAATGTATTCTCGACCTCGCTTCTTGATAAGCAATAAACAGTTGAGTGCTAGCTCCTAAAGAGGAGCAGCCGCTACAAAACATGAACCTACACTGTTGTGTTTCTTGTTTAATTAAACTCTTTATAATATTTAAGTAATTTATTTTAGATTTTCTTATTATATTTATAAACTTATTCAAGACATAACGTGACACCCAAGACCCCGAGCTAAGAGCAAACACAGAAACATTATCTATGAATGTCATAGACAACATCTTACTTTTACTACATCTTTCCCTTTTTTTTTTTTTTTTTTTTTTTTTTTAATATTTAAGTAATTTATTTTAGATTTTCTTATTATATTTATAAACTTATTCAAGACATAACGTGACACCCAAGACCCCGAGCTAAGAGCAAACACAGAAACATTATCTATGAATGTCATAGACAACATCTTACTTTTACTACATACACATAATTTGCTAAAAGACCTCGGACTGATCGCAAATCACAAAATTTAAAAAAAAAATTAAAAAATTTAATGAGTATGGTGTGTTGTAGAACTTCGTCCAGCGGCCGCTGTGGGACTGGGGCGAGCAGTTCTCGGAGCAAGATACCGCCCTATTCTACAACCCGCTGTTCGGCCACCGGACGCCGGCCACGCCTGTGCAGAGGCTATGTGAGTTTTACTTTTCAAAGTCAAAGTCAAAGTCAAATGATTTATTCAAAATAGGTAATAAATTACTCTTATTAATGGTCTGGTATGGTGTTAGATTTGTAAGATATAGTGGTGATAATTATTACGCAAACTTAAAACTAAAGCTACGAGGGTTCCAAACGCGCCCAGGTCTGAGAAGAGCCCACAACAAACTTAGCCGGGTATTCTTTTTATTATCACCACTTTACAAAATTATTAAAACTTATTAGAACTATCACAAAGTCGTTAAGCAACTCATTCCCAAGCTTGCTTATCATTTAAATAATCCTTTACGTTGTAATAGGATTTTTCAATTAGTTTACGTTTTATGAAAACTTTGAACTTGTTGAGAGACATCTCCAATAGGTCTTCTGGAAGCTTATTATCTTATTAACTTGCTCATAATCTTTAACTTTAATCTTTAAGCGGTGATAGCGTAGTGGTTAAGACGGACGGTTCTTATTCGGAAGATCAGGGTTTCGATCCCAGGCATGCAACTTTTCGGAGTACGTAATGTACGTATAACCAATTAAATATCACTTGCTTGGTATAACACTTATAATCGTTTTTCTCAAAAACCTGGAATATGTGAATTTGTCTTATTGCTAAAGAAAATGGAATTATCAGACAATATTAAAAGCATCTTTTAGCCAGACACAATCATATTTATTATAGGCCTAAACTCAATCATTATTTTTTTTTTCTAATTTTACACAGCCCTGACATGCTGTATTTGTCCGCAGCACAAGTGTCAATAGGCAGTGGTCGTCGCATCGGCGACAGTCGGCTAGAGCCGTGCACGTCAGTGGCGGGCGTGGAGCTATGGTCGCAATGCTACGAGCGATGGATGCCGCCGCTCGACGCGCCCCGAGCCGGCCCTGTGCAGTACTATCTGCACCACTGCGCGATAAAGGAGCAGGTATGACGTAGTGTCAATAGGCAGTGGTCGTCGCATCGGCGACAGTCGGCTAGAGCCGTGCACGTCAGTGGCGGGCGTGGAGCTATGGTCGCAATGCTACGAGCGATGGTTGCCGCCGCTCGACGCGCCCCGAGCCGGCCCTGTGCAGTACTATCTGCACCACTGCGCGATAAAGGAGCAGGTATGACGTAGTGTCAATAGGCAGTGGTCGTCGCATCGGCGACAGTCGGCTAGAGCCGTGCACGTCAGTGGCGGGCGTGGAGCTATGGTCGCAATGCTACGAGCGATGGTTGCCGCCGCTCGACGCGCCCCGAGCCGGCCCTGTGCAGTACTATCTGCACCACTGCGCGATAAAGGAGCAGGTATGACGTAGTGTCAATAGGCAGTGGTCGTCGCATCGGCGACAGTCGGCTAGAGCCGTGCACGTCAGTGGCGGGCGTGGAGCTATGGTCGCAATGCTACGAGCGATGGTTGCCGCCGCTCGACGCGCCCCGAGCCGGCCCTGTGCAGTACTATCTGCACCACTGCGCGATAAAGGAGCAGGTATGACGTAGTGTCAATAGGCAGTGGTCGTCGCATCGGCGACAGTCGGCTAGAGCCGTGCACGTCAGTGGCGGGCGTGGAGCTATGGTCGCAATGCTACGAGCGATGGTTGCCGCCGCTCGACGCGCCCCGAGCCGGCCCTGTGCAGTACTATCTGCACCACTGCGCGATAAAGGAGCAGGTATGACGTAGTGTCAATAGGCAGTGGTCGTCGCATCGGCGACAGTCGGCTAGAGCCGTGCACGTCAGTGGCGGGCGTGGAGCTATGGTCGCAATGCTACGAGCGATGGTTGCCGCCGCTCGACGCGCCCCGAGCCGGCCCTGTGCAGTACTATCTGCACCACTGCGCGATAAAGGAGCAGGTATGACGTAGTGTCAATAGGCAGTGGTCGTCGCATCGGCGACAGTCGGCTAGAGCCGTGCACGTCAGTGGCGGGCGTGGAGCTATGGTCGCAATGCTACGAGCGATGGTTGCCGCCGCTCGACGCGCCCCGAGCCGGCCCTGTGCAGTACTATCTGCACCACTGCGCGATAAAGGAGCAGGTATGACGTAGTGTCAATAGGCAGTGGTCGTCGCATCGGCGACAGTCGGCTAGAGCCGTGCACGTCAGTGGCGGGCGTGGAGCTATGGTCGCAATGCTACGAGCGATGGTTGCCGCCGCTCGACGCGCCCCGAGCCGGCCCTGTGCAGTACTATCTGCACCACTGCGCGATAAAGGAGCAGGTATGACGTAGTGTCAATAGGCAGTGGTCGTCGCATCGGCGACAGTCGGCTAGAGCCGTGCACGTCAGTGGCGGGCGTGGAGCTATGGTCGCAATGCTACGAGCGATGGTTGCCGCCGCTCGACGCGCCCCGAGCCGGCCCTGTGCAGTACTATCTGCACCACTGCGCGATAAAGGAGCAGGTATGACGTAGTGTCAATAGGCAGTGGTCGTCGCATCGGCGACAGTCGGCTAGAGCCGTGCACGTCAGTGGCGGGCGTGGAGCTATGGTCGCAATGCTACGAGCGATGGTTGCCGCCGCTCGACGCGCCCCGAGCCGGCCCTGTGCAGTACTATCTGCACCACTGCGCGATAAAGGAGCAGGTATGACGTAGTGTCAATAGGCAGTGGTCGTCGCATCGGCGACAGTCGGCTAGAGCCGTGCACGTCAGTGGCGGGCGTGGGGCAGGTATGACGTAGTATCAATAGTATCAATAGGCAGTATTAATAGGAATAGGCAGTATCAATAGGAATATGCAATTCAAACAAGAACAAAGGGGACACTTGACGGCAACGTTAGTTCCGATTTTCGCCACGCGCCAAGATAGCATTGTCGCACTGTAAGTTAAACACTGTTCAAGTGGGCCTTAGTTCCGTACAATAATAGGCAATAATCTTCCTCCACAGATACAAAAACTCAACGACAAGCTGTCAACCATGTCCATACTGAACCGTCACTCGAACGGCGACACCGACCTGACGGAGCCGCCCCCCACCCCAGTCGTCACCCGCTTCTACCCCTTCAGCCTGAGGAACAACGACACAGTCACCAGAAGCCTAGACTCCATGCAAGTGAGTTTGATAGACGCGAGCCAGTTGTTGGATTCACAGTCGCTATTAAATGCCCCAGATTAAATAGTATGAAAATAATACATTATAATAGAATAAAGACTCTCACATTCTTAGAAAATTTTGATTTATATTAAAATATTATGTTAAACAGTCATAAAATGTGTAATGGTATGTCCAGACTCAGGGCGTTTGTGCACTCATCCGTATTCGGTTCGTATTTGTGTTTTTTATGTAAACAAAAAAACGAATTGCTGTTTTTTCGCTTACTTTAAAACATGAATACGAACCGAATACGGATGAGTGCACAAACGCCCTCACGCTGAGTAGTTCATCCAAATATTTTGCCATGTGTAGGCAAGCTGAATGACAAATGATGTATCCATACTGGCGGCAAGCGAAACCGTCTTGATTGAAATCTATACTTCTATTCTATCTATATCTATTATACTAATAAATAAAGTGTCTGTCTGTTAAATTGCTTGGCTTAAGCAAAAATCTACGTGCTTGACCGTCTCTGAAGCCCTTTATACGGGTTCTTATTTCGGAAAATTATATTTCTACGTATTTGATTTTAAATATTTGAAATGTCAATGTACCTTCTATGGGCTGTACCTAATACAGCAATAAAATTAATTAATTATAGAAGTGAAGACGATATCTACCTAAATATGTAGATAGATATCGTTGGATTAATGCAAAATTATAGAGTAGATACATATAAATAATATGTATGATTTGGCCTTGATTGTATAACATTTGTGTAATATATAAAATAGTCTGATGTTATAGTTTAGAATTGCCAAAAATGAAAATAAATCGAGAAATCATTAGAGATCTAGCAGCGGCGCCTTAAATTTTTGTTAAAAATTTAATTAATTGTTTCTGCAAAATTTGCGCAAAAAAAATATTTTTGTCAAAATCACAGACATGAGAAAAATATAGACAAAGCTCTCGCGAAGAAACTTTACTAAAGTGAATTTGTTTTTCAATCATACTAGTATTTTATATAATTAGATTGAGGTGGCAATAAATTTATAACATAGTATATAATAAAAATTATAAAGCCATTTTAAATCGCGCGTTAAACTTTTGTCATCTGACTATAGCCTAAATCTAAGAGTGAAATCTAAAGAGCGCACTTTGACTTTACTCAGACTTAAGATTGAGTTAAAACGAGACAGATTTATGTGAGACATATTGTTCTGTCTCGTTTTAACTCCGTCTTAAGTCTAAGCAAAGTCAGAGTGCTCTCTATGGATCTCACGCTAATAGTGGAAATGTCAGCCAATCCAATAGAATTGCGACTATCGCGTTGTCGCTATCAACGTTGGGTGCTAGGCCTGCAGCCTTAATGATTTAAAACAAAAGACTAAAGCCATTGTATCGAAGAGTATTAATTCATAGATTCTAATATATTTGTTCAATCTACATACATTAGCCGGCCCCCCAGGAAATATTGTACAGTACGCGCCAGAAAATATTTTACATCGACTTTTAGAAAGAGATAGTGGTTTCGTAGAGCGTTGTCTCTGTCGTTGAGACTGATAAAACGTCACATAGGTATGAGTGACAGAGACAACGCTCGCAACGAAGCCGAAACCTCTTTCTAAAGGTCGACGTACAATATTTTCTGCCAGCTACTGTATATTGACCTTTAGAAAGAGGGTTGTCAACGACGGAGACAACGCTCTACGAAACCACTGTCTCTTTCTAAAGGTCTATGAACAATATTTCCTTCCGGGTATATAAATATGTAAATATTTTGAAACGTAAAGCTGTATAGAGTCTAGCGTTAAGGAATTGATTGAAATGTAATATAATATATTATTACTATACACTATCGGTATATAAATATAATAATATAATAATTATATTATCACGTAGTTTTGAGGTACTTTTTAGTTAAATAGTAATAAATACTTAGTTTACTTACTTTATCTTGTGTTATGCACAAAGTACGATTTTGTAATATATTCCATGTGCACTTTAACTAAGAAAATGTTGAATATATTTCTAAACAAAAATATTATGTTGAGAATCAACCTTTAATGCTTATATTTAAAGAAAAATAATTTGCAATTTGAAGGGCTGATTTTTATCATTTAGTGCGACAAAGCTGTCTTGGCGCGTGGCGAAAATCGGAACTAACGTTGCCGTCAAGTGTCCCCTTTGTATTTGTTTGAATATTCTAAGCCTTTGCTCTCAAACAGCGCTCCCCTGTCAATGTCATTCAAGTGCCAAGACAGCCTTGTAGCACTGTATGTGCATACATAGATATAAAACTCCAGATAAGAAGTTCTGTTATGAATGTTTGTGTTACCACGCTTATAAGTTATGAACCAAAATAATTAACAAGTTATGAAACCTACAAAGCCGAAGCTGCCGATTATCCCTTTCTATACTTTATTTCTTTAGTCCGTGCCAATTAAGTAGTCGTTCTTGAAGTTTACCGCAAACCGCGTCGCAATAGCATTTTTAGGCGTCAGTGGAGCGCACCACGCGAGCGAGCGGAACACCAGCCCGCGCGCCCCACCGCATCTTTCGCCATTTGCATTAGTGTGAGTGCTACATCCGTACACAGTACCCGAGGGCGTCGAACAATACCTGCGCGAGCTCGCACTCGCATTGTAGGTCAGATGCGACTATTTGACTGCCGGGAACTATAACATAGCTGACTTAAAAGATAAACAAAGCGCAGAACCCTCGGAGAAACGCGTAAGCGACGCGATTTGCCTGGCGCTTTAGACCGGGAATAAGGTTTTTCACTCGTATCATGATTTCAAGGCCTATGAGGCGCGTATAGTGGGCCTCTTATGCATTTCAGCTAGAAGCTGCTGTTTATTTTTTGAGTCATATAAGGTAAAATAGATTATTATAAAACTCGATGTGTGTATGGTAGCCAGCAAGAAATATTGTATATCGACCTTTAGAAAGACATTTTCGGCTTCGTAGAACGTTGTCTCTCACCTGACCTGACTCATACCTGTGACGTTTTGCCGGTCTCAACGACAGGGACAACGCTCTACGAAACTGCTATCACTTTCTAAATCTCGATGTACAATATTTCTTGCCGGCTACTGTAAAATTTGTTACGGGGTACTGCAGAAACGTTAATTTATTACACATAATATTATGTTCTGTTGTAAATAAGGCAGCTATCTAAATCTATTGTAAATTAGTTTGTTAATAATTTTAATATAAATTCTAGTATATTTATAACCTTCGTTTTCAATGTAACTTGACATACTTTATTCATCTTGCTTAACGATTCATATCAGTACCCTTATTGTTAATGCGAAAGTGTTTGTTTGTCCTTCAATCACGGTGCAACGGAATGACGTGATTTTTGCATGGGTATAGATAAAGACCTGGAGTGTGACATAGACTACTTTTTATTCCGGAAGATCAAAGAGTTCCCACGGGATTTTTAAAAACCTAATTTAACGCGGACGAAGTCGCGGGCATCAGCTAGTAAACTATAAAGCATCCGGTCGTGGCGGCGTCGATAGAGATGCATCTACTACCATGACTACGACACGACCTCTATGTAGCGTACTACACAATATACCCTATCCGCGGAAAAAGTGTAGCGCTCTCTGTTATGTAATCCCATAGAAATCCAACCAATGAACCAACCAATCACAAACAAAACCATGTTTTCTAATTGAATTTCGAATGTTTTCTAAAACAGGTTTGTGATTGGTTGGCCACTCAAAATGGTTAACGGCCACTGAGGTTTCTGGCTCTATTATTTCATATCTGTACGGGATACTAGAGAGCGCTATATCAACTTCTATAGGGTATAGAGTATAGAGGGATCATTCCGAACAAAAATTATTGCGAGCTGCAACCCTTTTTTTGCTTATATCTCTTGATACCCATTAGCCAGTGTCATACTAATTTTGATAGCTTCATAGAAGACGGTTTTTGTTTGATATATATTATTGTGGTTCGCGACAGGTCGACATGGCAATCGGGGTGGGGACCCCCCGCACAGCTCCCGCGCTAATCCGGTGCGAGATAACGCGGGTGACGTGCGGATGTGCGGGCCGTCCCCCCCGCCTCATACCCCAATACGGTATTTGACAACTAGTCAAATCAGTAACTTTTTATCAAACGTCAAAACGCGCGCTTATAGTATGCGATATTCTATGAAATATCGGTGTGTGACGTCACAATCATTTGACGTGTTTTTTTAGTTTAATCGATAACTTTAAATGGTTATTAAACTTAAAACGAACAAAGGATGTAGATTTTACGTATTTTGGAAGACCCTCTATTTAATAATCACTGAGAAACAATTTATTTTTGATGTAGTATTTAATTGTCATGCCACCTATCGCGAACTATACTTAGCCTTTTACGTGTTAAAGTTATATAGAACGCGAGTATTGTAAATAGAATATGTGAACATGTAATATCGCCTCGAGTGTATTGTATTGTAGTTGCGTGTACCTGACAACGCGGAATGCAGAAATGTTCAAAATGAGACAAATAAAACGAAAATACCCTCGAATACTCGTTGTTTTTATTTTTATTAGACCTACTTAACTCTTATTTTGTACAAGTTTTAAATATACTAGCTTATGCTCGCCTTCGTCCGCGTGGACTACACAAATTTCAAACCCCTATTTCACCCCCTTAGTGCTTGAATTTTCAAAAATCAGCGTTAAAGTAAAATAGGCCTTAACTGCTTTGTAATAAGGCTCAAGTTCGTCCATACACTGCTAGCTCTCCAAGCGGAAACCATGTGAAATTAATTTAGTAACTAGGTATTAAATTTTTGACTTTTAGTCAAGAACTTTTAGGTTATTTTACTCTGATCACGTTTGAATTCTATCAACTTTGGTGAAATGAAAAATCTCATACTAAGCACACTGATGGTAAGCGACATTGAGATCGCGATTCGTTGAGTCATTGAGACAGAGGAATCGCGAAGAATTATTAGGGTTATGCTAATTCTTAACGCAACTCTCTATCGTCGACATTTTCCACTTAGCGATGTACGATGGCGAGATGAGTTCATCGATTGTTCAAACATTTCGATGGTTATCGAGAACTCGACTCGACGGCGCGCGTCAGATAGTGACTATTAACTCGACACAATCGAAAAACATCTCGATGGTTTTATGAAATAGGGACAAAATCGTAGACTCGATTGAAAAAATATCTCGATTGCGATTCGCTCGATCGTTGAAACATCTCGGAATCACGCATCGCTATTTCGACTACACTCGACAAGCTTTCTTCATATTCTCTCTCCGTCGAATCCAGCCTGCTCCTTGAGCCTGTTGATCTTGCTGAAGTGTTTCTTGGCGATGCGGAGCCGGTTCAGCAGCACGGTCCGCTGCCAGCTCCAGCCGGAGAGACGCTGTTGACATACTTCATCTTACTGTGTGTCTGTACTTATAATTCTTAGGATGTTCTGTACCCGTATGAGATTTTACGTCTCACCAAACGTTGCTAGAATTCGAGAATCCAAACAAAATAACATCAAAGTAAAATGAACCTAAAGAGCCTTGAATTGAAGTCAAAAATTCAATGCCACTGATTTTAATTTCGCAACGTTTCCGCTTGGAGCGCTGGCTGTAGACGTGTAGACAAACTTGGGCTTTAAAACAAGGCATTTAAGATCCAGTTTATTATAACGCGGAAGTGTTTCGACTCTCGAATTCTAGCAACGTTTGGTGAGACGTAAAATCTTATACTAAGGGTACTGTTCAAGCTAAAGTTATTTTTATAAAAAAGTATATTTTTTTATAAAAATAGTGACTGAGCTGCCGGGTCACCTTATGTTAAGTGATTACCTCCACCCATGAACATTTGTAGCACCAGAGGAACCACCAATGCGTTACCGGCCTTTCAGGAATTTGTTGATGCGCCACTGGCCTTTAATAACCTCATATTGAAATCAGTAAGTATACCTTATCTATCCCTATCCGCAAAGTATACCTACCTACCTTACACGGGTATCGGGAGTTTTAAATCACAAATAACTATCTACTTTTTGAAATAAAAAGTTTTTGAAAAAATTCCGAATTCCACACAGTGAGCGTGAGGTGTAGTAAAATAAACAAACCAAGTCAACGAACAACATTTTATTCATGCCTTAAATAAGTTAAAACATCCAACAAACCAAACCTCAGTCATTGAAACAAAATCTAACCTAACCTCTACACACTACAACAAGGCGCCTTAACGACTATGACCAAAGACAATAGAGCAGGAATATTCAAGCGTGCAATAACATGAGGTCACTTTAAATGTGAAATAAATAATATAATAACTATTCAAATACCTTGTATAGCGGAGGAATTTTTAAATCGAACCTACATCTTTTGATTAAACTTTGACCCTCACCACAGAAAATGTTCTTTGAGTAATGGTAGGCATATCTAGTCCGGGAAACATTAAAAAAAAAGAAATTCATTGTAAAAAAAACGTTATAAGCTTGCTAACAAAAGTCAATCAGAATTTTCACTTTTTCATGTATTTTCTGAAAATCCCTATGAAAATGATAAAAATCAATACCAACAATGAATCTAACGTCCTAGAATTATACGAAAATGATACCCAATTAGCCACAGTGGCAATAGGTAATCGCAGATTTTTTTTAAAGAGTTAGGCGGCGGCCATCTTTGTCCCTTGCCAGAAGCATATTTCTTCATGTTTCGGACTAGATATGCTTAGAATTGCTCAAGGAACATCTATGGTCTAAAATTTTACAGTCAAGCCCTACCACTTTTGTAAGTTACACCGATGTACCTGCGCAGAAATCTTATATTTGAATGGCGCGAAAATATCTCCGCCAATCGTAGCGCTCGTCCTTCCGCTATTGGTCGTTGCCTTACACTCCACTGTAGTGCGAATTATGAGCGAGATAGCGCGAGTCTCTGTTCTTCTTGTATTAAAAATCTTAAAGTCAAGCAATAAGGTCTGTATTTCCTTGGTGTACATTCGGTTTTGGTTGGCGTTAGGTTGCGCTTTTCTGCACTAACGATGTGACTCATAAAAGTAGTAGTACTTGTAGTTACGCCATTTAAATGCTAACTAACAGCCGTGGTTATTGCGCCTCTTGCTAATCAATCTATTTTTATTTGCCAAAAATGCATAAGTGCTAACTTCACTAAAAATTCGTTAGGATCAATTTACATTGATAGGGAATTGAAGCGAATTTCTAAAATATTACATAGCATATGGTACTGATTCTGAGCACACCTAAATTTTAGAGTATTCGCATCCTCTTCTTACTAAAACGTAATATGAAAAGGACAGTTTTAAATTTAATTTAGAGTGGTCAAACCGTGTGACTTACACTAACATCTAGTCTTTAAATGTAAAATTCATGTTCCGTCCTTTTTTGCAATATTAAAAAGAAAAAGATGCAGATACTCTAAATTTAGTTTAGAGAAAGACAACAGATTTGGCGCCAAAAAGGACGGACATGAATTTTACATAATTTTAGTGCACGCTACAAATTTAAACAATAGGCTCGCGACTGGCAGCTAAAAGCACGAGGTTTGACAGCTCTAAATTAAATTTAAAACTGTCAAATTGCGTCTGGCCTTTTCATATTACATTAGTAAGAAGAGGGTGCGAATACTCTAAAATTTAGTTGGTCTCAGAATCGGTACCATTGACATCTATCTACTCGTTATAGACATATGTATGTAGTTTATAACAATTTGTTTTTCATATTTTTGTCAAGATGGTATCTATTTATATAACTATGTGATGTGAGTATATAATATATATTTCACTTGTTTGGTCATTAAATCATCGCTATTTATAACAGCTGCTCCTGTAAAGCTATAGCTACAATATAATCAAATGCATAAGTACCAGTCGATATAATTGTATTAATAACAACTCCTAAGGGCATTCAAAAACATATTTAATTTGGACGCACGAATTTGTTTTTTATGGTTTTGTACCCGAAAATTGTAATAAGCTACCCGTGCGAAGCCAGGGCGGGTCACTGGTTGTTAATAATACGAGGAAATATCCGTCCAATCAGCGATATAAATGACAAGATATGCCCAAGCGGACAAAATTTTTCACGGTTTAGGAACCAAATAAATCAGCGCCACCTCTTAGATACTAATGAACGACCCGTTTGAAACACAGACGTCACTGAGATTGCATTGGTGCTAAAGCACCGCTGAGTTGGTGCCATTTTGTTTCTTCAATAATCCTATACATACGAAGTAATATGCGTCCAATTCGATATGTTTGCACGGCCCTTTAAATATGTTTGAGCGTATAAACTAGGAAAAACAGAGTTTAAGAAATTAAAATAAATTGTACAAACTGTGCAACAAACTTCGATAAAATACTCTACGCATTATTTAAACGTTTGCATTCTGCATATTTTTTTGGTAATTAAAATATATTATTATTTATAGTAATAGGAACACAACATTTTGCATTTCATTGCAATGTGCTTGGGATTCATAATACATGTGGCCGTCATCATTGATCATGTCAACAAACAAATCAACAAATGAAAATGACCGGTACAATTCTAAATTCTATTTACAAAGCTCGATTAAAAAGTAAAATACGTTTTCTAAAGCCAACGATCGTTAAAATTGACGCAAAATGCCTGAAAGTGATCGCACATTTCGTCACGTCACGTTTTATTACTGAGTTAAAACATATGAGTTTAAAGCCTGTAATGCAAAAATTCGAATAACCTTATACATCGAAATACCCGATGCAATCAAAGCTTCACGTCGTACAGTGTGCAATCACCTTTATTTTAACATAATCACAATAACTGTAGCTGTCCGTTTTATTTTAAATTTAAGCTCGCACGATGTTAAGATATACGCGATCACCCTAATTATACTACAGCACTAGAGCATTTTAATTTACAGTTCTCATGCGATCAACTTAAAGTAAAAACGGGATGGCGGGCAGTGTGCGGTGCAGCCTTGACAGTTGACAGTAAAGTTGACAGTTGGCAGGTGTCACCAGGCGGACGCCGCTCGGGGTCAGTTGTCGTCTTCGTCATTCTCAAACATGTCGTTGTAATGTTGCGAGTGCTCGAAATCTTTCATGTCCTGAACAAACAAAATGTTTATGTTGACGCGTGAGAATGAATAAGAATACAACTTTTAGGTGCAACGCACACCTACAGAGTGGAGTAGAGGCTAATAACGTATTTCTTTATTACAACTTAAGAAAAGGGTATCGGTGGCGCGCTCCATACAAACGAAGTTGGGTCGATACATTGAAGATACAAATGAAGTTTGGTTCATATTCATTGAAGATGAACCAAACCGCACCGCTGCACCTTGGCTCCCCTCCACTCTCTATTGTATGCATTTTACCTCAGGGACAGGCAGGCAGTAAATTGGCTAATTTTATAATATAAATTTTTTTTTTTTATTATTTTGTACAAAATTGATGTGATTTTTAATCAACTGGTAAAAAAATCCAACAGTAACTTAAATAGTAAAAAATCAGGCAATTTAAAAAGTCTGGTTTGATAAAAGGAAAAAAAATGTAAAAGCATGTAAATGTGCTCTAAATAAAATGCAAGCATTACTACTACTAACAAAATAAAATGCGTGTAAATTGTACATAGCCCAATTGTAACATAGCCTAACGGCCATTACGCTCTGCACTTCCGTCATCCGAGTTCTATCCATCATCCGTGAGAATACCAGCGATTATCTACGACATAATATGTCATAACTCATAAGCTCCATACAAAACAAAAAGGAACGTATTTTCACGGACTCGGATCGGAAGCAGTGCCTAACCAGTAACCACACTAAACATCAATATTATGTTTTTTTTTGTGTAATTGACAATAATTTGCTACTAGAGTTTTCAATGAATAAAATGTGTTACTGCCATGGAATAACGTAATAGAAAGGACCTGAACTCAATATTAAAAACGTTTGAAAAACGTTTGAAAAACATGTTCCTTTCAGGCAATAATCTGGGAGAAAAAATTTTCGCTGAACCATGGGATGACTGATTTTTAGTGAGCCAGGCGTTATGGAACCAGAACAGTACCTAGCTATATGAATCTTAAAAAGAACTTAGAAGTACAAGGAGCTCTAGTTAGTCTATGGATGGTAAGGAGGCTCCTAGCTGTCATCATCATCATCATTATCAACCGATGGATGTCCACAGCTGGACTTATGAACTTCCACACGTCACAGTCTTGTTCCACCTGGATCCAGTGGACTCTTTTGATGTTATCTGTACACCTAGTGGGGGGGTCTTCCAACCCTGCGCTTTCCTGTACGGAGTCTCCATAATTCTACCAGAGGATTCCACATTATCGCTAGCTTAAATTCGCTCTCCAACTGCGTGCTGTGGGAATTCTTGCACTAACCTGAAACATGCCGTTGGCGAGCGCGTAGCCCGTCATCGCGAGAGCCGCGAACACGGCCGCCAGCAGTTTGTTCCTCGTCTCGTGCGGGAACTGCGCCGCCTCGCGCTCCGACTGCGTGCCGCGCGACTGCTTCTTGGAATTCCTGTTGTAATCTAGAAACAAATTGTCACTATTGAATAGCCTCAATGGGTAGATAATCTCACAAACACCGAACCTACTGGTTGTTTCATCACATGATAGATAAAGGGTCAAAGCCATTTCAAACATGGTTATTACATTAAATTAGCATCTATCACTGTCTAATGTGCCCATTCCCTCCAACTCAATAGCTCAACGGGTAAAGGAGTGGACTGAAACCGAAAAGGGCGGACGGTTTCAAACCCCACCGTTGCTCTATTATCGTACTACTCCTAGCACAAGCTTGACGCTTAGTTGGAGAGGAAAGGGGAATATTAGTCATTTAACATGGCTAATATTCTTTTATAAAGGAAAAAAAAACTATAGGTAGGTATAGTTCGCGACAGATCGAGATGGCAATCAGGGTATGAGGCGGGGGGACGCTTCGCACACCCGCACGTCACCCGCGCTATCTCGCGCCTGGTTAGTGCGAGGCGTCCCCACCCCGAATGCCATCTCATCCTGTCGCGTACTATACATACATAACTACAAGCTTCAGAAGCCCACATTTTGTGCAAGCATGCTTGAGTATCATCACACTTACCATCAGTGACATTTCTAAAGTTCTTCTGACTGATCCTCGCAACAAATCGAGACAGGTTAGCGATGGCTTTGACGTGGCCAGCGAGGGTCGCGTTGGGGAACGGCGCCTTGACCAGCGGCGCGAGGTATGCGAACACCGTGGCGTCGAAGGAGGAGGGCCGGTTGCCGAAGAAGTATTCACTCTCGCCCAGCCGGTCGGACAGGGTCTTAAGGCACTTTTCTGCTTCGTTATAAATCTGCAAGACAAATTAATTAGGTATGTTTAATTTTAGTTTTAATCTAAACTTGTTTTTTTAATTTTAATTTAGATATAAAAAAATATTTCTTTGTATATTGATTGTATTGTTGGCTTCCTATTAAATAAAAGTTAATAAATATTTTAATAAAATGTATTATAATTTACTAGAAAAAGGTTCTTTAAACAGTAGATTGTTCAAAGACTTTGGTCTTCAAGCACTGAAGAAATTTTGAACAAGAAAACATCTCAAAGCTTCTCAAACGCGTTACTTTCGGCAGCTAACCTTTCTCGAAAATGATCTATCTAGCTGGTGTGTGTGTCCCAACTCCCAGTGTGTATTGTATGATATATATTCTATACATTTATCTACAACATCAAATCAGAAATGAGGAGATCCGTAATAGATATAGCTCAAGGGTTAACAGGTTGCAAAGCAGAAGTGGCAATGGGCAGGGCACATCGTTCAAAAATCAATAAGCTCCCAAGATCAACGATGATGATGATGAATGATGATATTATTTTAAAAAGAAAAATCATATTACTAACAGTTTTCTCAATTTCCTTCAAGTCAGTGTGTTCACCGTACAATGCATCAACCATCGCCTTGGCACTGCTCTGGTACTTTGATGGATAATAGAAATTAAATGGTATCCGCAGGGCTTTAGCATTGCAGGCCGCGTGAGCTCCCATAATTCTTCTCATCCACCCACCATGCGTACTGGTACGCAGGGTAGAGTTTGTCATGTAATATTGTGGTGAAAGCACTTGCTTCAGCTGCTTGCTTCTGGTTTAGGTGAACGTCTGTGCTGTAATGCTGGAAATATTTTTTTTTTTCACTATAGGCCGGCACACGTTTGACTACAGTCACACTTGATGGGAAGTGTATTGTAAACTGTTTTTAAAGATACTGAAATTATAATTGGTAAGATGGGCGTTATTGGCTATTTATGTCAACGGTTAATCAACAGTTATTTAGTTTCAATACCGATATTGATAACCGTTGTCGAATATCGGTATCAAAGTTGTGTTTCAACTAATTTAATATGCGCACCGCGCAGCGGTTTCCGTAGTAGTAACTAAGCTAGCTGCCGTATCAATACCGTCTGTATAGCTAGCGCGCGGCATATTCACTAAAATAAAACAGTTTGACTTTCATGAATATCGTG
This sequence comes from Maniola hyperantus, assembly GCF_902806685.2. Lineage (NCBI taxonomy): Eukaryota > Metazoa > Arthropoda > Insecta > Lepidoptera > Nymphalidae > Maniola > Maniola hyperantus. The sequence goes on along the minus strand of NC_048552.1, from coordinate 1,689,069 downwards.
AAGTAATCACAACCTTAAGTTCATAGCAGCAAAGTTTAATTTGATCATTGACATAGGTCAAACTATAGTGGATGTTTGCACGAATAGTTTGCCACAGTCCAGTTAAACCAAAACATTTCACGAAGATTGGATAAACCAAAGAGGACCTTATCCTATTACTCTAAGGCTACTGTATTAAGTTGATAGATCAAAGTGTAATGGACAAGTAACTTGTGCAGTTAAGCCTTAGCGTAATAGAGATAAGGTCGGCTTTGGTTTACCAAGTTCTTAGTTACTAAGCCGGTAGCCAATACCGCTCCTTCTCAGCTTTCAGTGAAAGAAAGAAGAGAAGGCATAATTATTGCGTTTCTAGTAACCAAAAAACCAAACAATGCATTGTCAGTTGCCAGTTGGCAGCGTTGCGTTGTCAGGTGGTTCGTCATAGATGTTAGCTGAAAACCGTTGCTAGCTACGACAATAATGCTATGGTACGCTATAGGCACGGCAGCGGTTTTCAGTTAAGTTAAGCTATAGCGGACACATGTCTAATAATTGGTAGGAAACTCAAATCTCCGAAGAGTATGGACTACTCTATTTAAAGAAAATTTACCATTTTAATCATAACTAATATCCCCCTTTAGTGGAGATATTACAAAAACAAAACGGTACAGCCAAATTCTGCCTAATAGCATGCAATATGTTATGATATATCTGCCAACATGTATATAGTTTTGATAAAATTAGTCACTATAAGTCGCTAATCTATTGTACAAAATCTCTAACTGACATAAGTGAGTAGTATGAAGGCTAATATAAATGTTTTTTTTTAAATTTCAATACAAGCTAGCCCTCGACTATGGACTATGGTGGTGGTGCAGTCTAGGCTAACTTGGAAGGGTCATGGCAGTCTTATTAAAGCCATAATGCCTAACTTGGTTTCTATGCAGCACCATAACCGGAACGATAATTGCTTGTGGTAGGGTAGATTGGTCAACCAGCCAAGATGGAATCTGCACCCAAACCAGACCAGAGGCAATTTAAAAAATTATACTACCCCTGTACATAAAATGAATCAAAGGATCTCCCCACTTTATAAGACCGCACACTGCCATCATCAGTGGACCAGGGGTTCATCAAATTTAAATAATAAGCAAAATGTACCAGAAATAATATATAAAGTACCAAAATTTATTGGAAGGTTGCTGCATGTATCGAGTCCCTGATTAAATAATTAACACCAAATCCTACCAAAGACTGCAGGATACGAGACTACTTCTTCAAAGTTTGTCAAAATAGTTCTCCCCGTCTCTCATGACAGGCAGAGTGCCTTCGGAGTAAAAACGTGATTACTCGCCTCACGAAACTCTAACAGAACGCCAATAAATTTCATATAGGTCTGGAAACAGAATAAATTATTTAAAAACGCCGGTCGCAATCCTGCTGATGAGGTTAAGTGGTTATTAACTTACCAAAACTTTAAGGCATTCCAGATCAATAGACGCAAGTCCCCATTCTCCACGCCATATATCTAATTCTATACTAGCCATTATAGTAAAACTATCGTAAAATTTATTAAAACTTTTAATTTATCTAACATTGCTCAATTACATCCACATTACATCTGCTGTGGCTGAAATCTTTGCAATCTTGCTTTGACAGATAGATAATAGATTTGCATTTGTATTTGTTCTTTTGTTTTCACCAGCAGTGTGACCACATTTGAATTTATTATCCTACTACTCTGCTGGACTAAAAACTGCTTCCGATAACATGCCAAACTTTTTGTAAATGCCCACTTTAAAAATTCATTTTGTATGGGAATCCATACTGATAAGTGATACTATCAATGTGAATTCTGAATCTTGCTTTTGTAGTCCTTTAGATTCTATTGCCAATTTTGAATTTTTATGACGTGTGACCTTGTTGTTTCTTAAGCCTATGTCCTTTTATATGCCTGTGACCACCAGCCTATGACAAAATCGGCCAAGCTCCGTGTTCTGCTAAAATAGGCGGACGGATCCTGCTAAACCCTTGTCACACTATTGTTTTTAACTGGTTTTACGGCTCTGGATTCTTGAGTCAGATTGTCACAGCAGCCGAAGATATAGCCGCTGAAATGGTAATTAGTAAGTACAAGTACACTGGAAGAGATGTCATGCAAATTACAAAATGATAGTTATTTTTTGTGACGATTGGAAGTGCCCTAGCCCACGCCGAGCGTAGGTATCAGAAATTAAAATTGACACTTTTCTATCAAACACTGCTTGATTATGAAAACTCTGTTTTGCTTCAATAGTGCGTTTTAGCCAATTAGCGAGAGAGTATCAGTCTGCAGTGATTGTGATCATCACACTTTAGCTTTAGCTGTTATTTGGAACTTTTACATTAGTTACGATAAAAAAGTTGTCTTCGTGTTGACAAATAAAATTAGTTCTATTAATACAAATAACACTTACTGTTGCTATCAGCAGCGCCAGAATGACGCAAATCAAGTTGCTTCAAGTGACCAATCGCAAGTCCAGCGTACTCGTATCATTAGAGGTGCACACCATAGATAAGCTAGAAAATGACATCATCTACCAATATCAACAACAAGAAAATTAACGAAGTGTTTACGAAAACAAGATCATAGACTTTGAAAAAAAGAAAAGCAGAATCGGTAGCAAAAGGACTGGGAAGTGAATTTTAATTTAGATATATTTAGATTCTCTCTATCTGGTCACTGGTGTGATATTAATAGTACCTATTGTGTGGATTATAATAGTGAAATTATAGCCAGTATTCATTTTGTACAATTATTATTCGTCTACTTCTACCACTATATACCCCCCGGCCCTGAGAAGCCGGTTTTGTTTACCACTTGCACAACTAGTTTTTCACTAGAATTTGTCGAAAATTAATATATTACCTTGATTTCGCGCAACATGTCGTTTCAATGGACTTTCATAGCTGGCTATCTTTACTTCGAGATTGCGCTTGTTATGTTGATGATATTACCGCTGTTCAGTCCTAGAAAATGGTGCACATTCTACCGATCGAGGCTCTTCGAGATGTTTCACCAAAGAACTGCTATATATTTCTACGGTTGGTTAGGAATTTTATGCCTGTTTCTAATCGATTCTATCAGAGAGATGAGGAAATATTCACATGTAAGTGAACCTGGTCATATGCATTTAGCTAGCGAGATGAAAGGGAACGTGAAACTCTTCAGAGCTCAACGTAACTTCTACATTACTGGTTTTGCTATTTTCTTAGCATTTGTGATCAGAAGATTGGTAATAATGATTATAATCCAATATGAGTTAGAGGTAAAAGCGGAACAGATTATTAAAAAGGCAGAAGACACTGTGAAACTCGCGAAAACAACAGTAATAGCTAGCAGCCAACAAAACACTGAGGAGTATGAAGAAATCAAAAACAAGTTGGAACTTACAGAGAGCTTATTGGAAGTACAGAAAGTGAGGGTTAAAGAACTGGAGGATGAAGCTACAATGTGGAGACTTAAATATGAAGAAGTTAAAAATGTTGCAAGTAGTCATGGAGATAAATAGACACTATCTAAAATTGAGTACCAAACTGGCTTTCTGACTGACGACTTATTATAAATAGTAATGTAGTAGAAAACTGACTATCTAGGCTTGTTAAATGTTAAAGTATCAATCGCTAGTTTACTAATAATTGGTGGCTCCAATTCAAAAGTTCATTTTTGTCATTTTTAAATTGACTGGTGGCCCTCACTGCGGTTGTTTGACAGCTTACAATGTCACAATCGCAATCATCTATGATGATTAATGCTCGCTCACTATTGGCCACAATGCATTTGTTGCAACAAGAATCACACAAATTCAGCCAATCAGAACAATTGAGATTGTAATAATGATTGATGCAGGTTTTAGACAATCGCCCAGCACACCAGTTAAAAAGCACCCATACAGACATTCAACTTAAAAACAAGTTCTATGAAAGACATATCCAATACAGAAAGTCAGTACAATCCTTGTACAGTATTGATTTGTAACACAACTATTGTTGTCCTTAAAATTACTAAGCATTTTTGACTAATAGATTTTTGCATTGAAGCCTCCAATTTAGGGGGATGGATTGAAATCTGTATTACCCTTTGGATTATTCTACAGTGGGTTTTCTACTGTTATTATTATGTACTGATGAAATAATAATTCTTGAAATGAGTAATAATTATGTGATATGGAGAATAGTCAAACTGTCTGTTGTCTTAATAACAAATGAAATTATAGCTTAGCTAACTTACAAAATACTTTTATATACCAGCAACAAAGATGTCTCTCGGCACACAAATTGTTTCTCCGTAATTCTCTGTAAACTTTTTATGCTTAAACTAATCATTTTGATTGTCAATAGGGTATTGGAATGTAGTAATAAAATGATGTAATTTTTTTTTGGTAAGGCGCAGTTTATGGGCTAGAATTCATTATTAAAGAGAATAATTCAAATTACTCTCTTTAATAATGAATTTTACTGTAGTAATGTACAGTCCAAGACCCTATTGTGGAGTTTATAAGATAATGATGTAATAGTGATAGTTAATTATGTAAACTTAAAACTAAAGTTATTATGATTACGGTATGGGTACAGGATGCCTTTGAAGAAAAATGTCTTTTTGCCTTGCATTGCATGATGGAAGACATGTTAAGTCTTTGTCTGGTCAGCCCCCCAATTGTGTAAGAATAACCATTTCATGGCTATCGCAATCGTCAAGAAATTCTGCCCTTTGATTGGTTGATTCGCTGTTTACATTTTTTTCACAGCCAATCAAAGGGCAGAATTCTTGACGATTGCGATAGCCATGAAATGGTTATTCTTACACAATTGGGGGGCAGGTCTGTGATTAATGTAATTTTTCAAGGACTACAATACCTATATTTTGTGTTGTAAACCTGTTGTTGCTGGTATATTTGTTTAGTTTCTAAGTAAATAAGTTAGTTTTAGAATCTCTAGTAGGTACCTAAATGTTTTGCTATCGAAAAACTGCTTATAAAAATAAAAATATTACTTATCACATTAGTATTTTGTAACGATTGAACTATTATAATATAGCTATTATGTTTGCAGTTACTTAATAATAATAATAATTGTGTTTTAATTTTATATAAGAATAATTCTATTTTAAGTATTTTTCTATTTGTATTGACTGATAATAATGTTTGGTGCTTTTATTAATAAAATCAATTATTCTACATTTTATACACTTTTTTTAACAATTCTATTCAAATTAATAAAATATGAGCCAAATAATTATATGAAATACATACACTTACTAACGCACACTGCATGATAACGCTGATAACTGAGGCTGATAATAATATTGTCTTGGAAGAGCAGTGTCTAGTGTCTACTGACACGGGGGGTAGTTTTCCTACTCCTAAAAGAAGGCTCCAACCTTGAGCTACTTTAAACTTAAATTATCTGAAATAAACTATTTTATTTTATTAATAAAGCTTCATCAAAATCGATTCATATAAATAAGTAACCTTGCTCAAGTTTTCTTATGGAAAGATCTTTGCTCCCTCCTAAGTCTATGTTTCAGAGACTCAAAAAAGCTAGAATCCGTAGCCGTAAAACCGGTTAAAAAAACTATGGTTTCAGCTACCTGTGGCATTTAGTTGTCAAAGATAGATGTCATTCAATGATTGTGATTGGCTGAATTTGTGGTATTCTTTCCGCGACAATACATTTTAGCCAATAGTGAGATTGCAATCGTCACAGTAAATCCAATGAATCAAATTGTCATGTTTATGCCAATTTTGACAAACCTCCTTGCAGTATATATAATGTACTCTGTGCCTCCTTGTATGCCTCCTTGCTTGTCAGCCTTTGTTTTGTAATATTGTACAAAATAAAAAAGATGTTATTCTTTGATTCATCATTATCATAATAATTAATATCCGAGTTCAGTTAAAAGTAAACAATTGGTGTGCGGATTTATTAGAAAGTAACGTATTTGTACCGTTTTCTTCGCAACGTATTCATACCGTTAGGTACACTTTATTTATGAATGTGGGAATCTTCAATAGAGTCAACAGCAAAGTAAGTTCCTGTTTTGTCTATTTTTCATATACCAGTACAAGACCTTATCAGCAGAAAGGGGTGGATTGACATCTAAAAGGTGTTTAAGCCTTACCTCCTACCTGTTGTATCCACTTCTTGCATGACGGCAATTTTATAAGGCATGCTCCAATGCACTCTCAAAATGGAAGTGAAACATAATAACTTTCCCGTTTATAATATGGGTAGTTATTAATAATTGTTGTGTCGGTACCGCTTGCTTGCAGGTCAAGGAAGAGGACGGAATGTATTCAGAATGGAACTCCCTACCCCTTGAAGGTGGGGGTAGAGGTGTGCTGGGTGCTGTTGGGGGTAGAGACGTAGTGCTCGCTGTGGTGAGACAGCTTGCTTCGCACCAGCCAAGCCCTCTCACTACTGATGCAGAGGTAAGAAACTGGTAACTGATATCAGAATAGTCATAAATGTTTTAATCATTTTAAAATATTCTGACTGAATGTAAATATGTTGCGCGTGAACTGCTCGTGGCCCCCCCGCCACTGGCCGCTGTACTTATTTGACTGTATATTATAGGTGGAATGGGTGCTAGAAGTAATACGTTATGGCCTCTCCCTACCTCTGAGTGAGCACGAGGCCCTGCGTGACTGTGTCCGAGTGTGCTGCTCGTGGCTGGCCGCCCTACTGCCCCCCGCCGCCCCTGCGCAGCCCCCTCCCCCCGCAGTCCCCCCGCCTCTGGCCGCGGAGCCGCACCGTTACGCCAATAAGATACTGAACCACTTGCATAATCTATTCGTGCCGAGGCCTAATGAAAGTGAGTACATTTAAATAAAATCTTGCAGTTCACACACTCTCACATTTTCATATTGCACACAGAAATCAGTGAACGACAAGGCATAGAACCATATACATAGAATAACAAAATCTCTACTGTGGTGGGTAGTGTGGATACTCTACGGCATGTCTTCAATTCTATTGAAGCTAATGACAGCAGCAGCCAGTGTTGCATGACGTACTGACCAATCATGAGCCTGTTATGACTAAAGTAGATTTATTGCAGTCCCTGTTTTTAAATGGCACTTATTGTTAGAAACGGAATTTCTAAGTTTTTTTTAGAATAGAATAGAATGTTTTTTATTCATGTAAACTTTTTACAAGTATTTATGAATAGTCAGGTAGTTTTAATTTACCAGTTGTATTGTTCACTGAGACAGATACTTAGTTGAAATTAAAATTCCAGCTTCTATCTATGTTTAAGTATATAAAAACCCGCCAAGTGCGAGTCAGGCTCGCGCAATGAGGGTTCCGTACTACAGTCGTATTTTTTCGACATTTTGCACGATAATTCAAAAACTATGATGCATAAAAATAAATAAAAATCTGTTTTAGAATGTACAGGTGAAGACCTTTCATATGATACCCCACTTGATATAGTCACTCACATCGAGAGTTGAAAATACTAATTATTAGTTCATGACCACAATTTAATTTTTTTTTGTGATCTAACCCTAAATTCACGGTTTTCAGATTTTTCTCCAAATGTCAGCTATAAGATCTACCTACCTGCCAAATTTCATGATTCTAGGTCAACGGGAAGTACCCTGTAGGTTTCTTGACAGACAGACAGACAACAAAGTGATCCTATAAGGGTTCCGTTTTTCCTTTTGAGGTACGGAACCCTAAAAATGAATGCATATCATTCATCCAATTGAGATGAAATTAGTTGAGATTTGGATTCTTTTAGAGTTATTCAATAAAAACCTAAATATAAATCTATTTCTTCAAAATATCAACTTCTCATATCATTCCATTTCATTTCACAAAACATTTCATTTCATTTAAGAATTATTTTTGAATTTTAAATTGGAATTTGAAATGATATGTTTTCTTTGCAAGCACTTGCATTCATCTATCAAACGGAATTGGGTAAGGAAGCAGAATAATACTCTATATAACTTCATAATTTATTATTACGAGTACTTCGCTTTCCTATGATTCCTAAAAACAATAAATATTATTTTGTAAAACTTTACTATTCCAGTGGTGAAACTATGACACCAAAGTAAAATGGACCTAATAATCCTGGATTTAAAGACCAAATTCACTATCATTAACTGTATATGTATGGATGAAGACAAGATCCATTTTACTTTGACTCAACACTTCTGATGCATGTTTGAAGCAAACACCTACTAATCACTGTCATACTGCTGTAAATTGGAGCGAGAGGTCGGACGCCATTGTCGCGGAGTCTGACCTCTCGCTCTAATTTGTTACTTCAAGTCTTAAGAGTGATTTATGAGCAAAATAAAAGTACAGTTTCTTGTGAATAAAATAATACCTATGTAATTTGATTCAGGTGGTAACCTCATAAGCAAGCAAGCTGTGCTTTGCCACCGCGTGCTCCGGCTAGCACGTTCGCTGGCAGACAGTGCTAACCTTGGGTCTCGCGAGTGGAAGTCGCTGCTACTGTTGTTATTAGCCGCGGCTGCTGCGCTGCTAGCGCCGCCCGCACCTCTGTATGGCGCAGCGGAACAGTTGTGTGAGCGAGTGCTGTGCGTGCTGTTTGAAGTGTGGATACTAGCGTGTCACAGGTAAGAACACTAGATACTTGTGTGTCACAGGCAAGAACACTAGGTACTGGCGTGTCACAGGTAAGAACACTGTAGATACTGGTGTGTCACAGGTAAGAACACTGGATACTGGTGTGTCACAGGTAAGAACACTGTAGATACTGGCGTGTCACAGGTAAGAACACTAGATACTGGCGTGTCACAGGTGAGAACACTAGATACTGGCGTGTCACAGGTGAGAACACTAGATACTGGCGTGTCACAGGTAATAACACTGTAGATACTGGTGTGTCACAGGTAAGAACACTGGATACTGGTGTGTCACAGGTAAGAACACTGTAGATACTGGCGTGTCACAGGTGAGAACACTAGATACTGGCGTGTCACAGGTGAGAACACTAAATACTGGCGTGTCACAGGTAAGAACACTGTAGATATTGGCGTGTCACAGGTAAGAACACTGTAGATATTGGCGTGTCACAGGTAATAACACTGTAGATACTGGCGTGTCACAAGTAAAAACACTATAGATACCGGCGTATCACAGGTAAGAACATGGTGGATACTGGCGTGTAACAGGTATGAAAACACATGTTGTGGCCTATTTCATTAACCAACTTAAGAGGAGAAGGAGGAGACTTAACCGAAAAAGAGGAAGTTTTCAATTTGGTGCGGTTTTTTTTTCACAGTTTAGTGTCATTTCTCGCGGTTTTGAGTGAAAGCCGGTAAAGCAGTGTTACCTTGTGCAGATGTTTCCCCGGGCCGGCGCTGTGGCGCACGCTGCGCGAGCATTGCGTGCGCTGGCGGCACCGCGCGCCGCTCACGGAGCAGTGGGCGCGCGTGTCGCTGTGCCTCACCGCGAGGCTGCTGGCCCACATGTACGGCCCGCTCTACCCGGCTATGCCCATCAGTAAGTATCTACTATGATATCTCTGAACTAAAATTTCTTTCAATGGGCCTCATAAGAAAGCTCAGAATCACTCAAAAGCCGACAGAGAAATCTATGTTGCTGGTAGTTTATCTACGTAATCAAATCGGACATGAGGACTAAGGAGATCTGTAGGAGAACCAGAGTAACCAACATAGCATAAATAGCATACCATCCCTGTGGCATAGCTCTGCGGGTTGTGATACTGAAGTACTAAGTGATGAACCGATAGACGTTGGAGGTTCAAGGTGCTGGAATGTCGTCCTCGCAACAGAAAGCACAGCGTTGGAAGACCCCACACTAGGTGGACAGTCGACATCAAACTAGTCGTATGCAGCGCAAGCGCAAGACCGTGGCGTGTGGAAGTCCATACAAAGGACATATGTCCAGCAGTGCATGTCAATCGGTTGACAATGATGATGATAAGGCGAGTGTGCGCGTGCGCAAGCATCAGCTATATTTTCACTCATGCCTCTAGATCTGTGACGGTACCCATACAATTTCTAGTGGAAAACAATAATCTCGGATCTTGAAATCCTAAAATCCTGATTAAGAATCAACCGTGCTCTGATGCTTTCAAAAGTTTATTTGAACAAAACACTTAATTTCAAAATTTGAATATATTTTGATTAGGCGAAGAAGATGCCAACTTGGTGCCGGCAGACATGAGCGCGGAAGCCGTGATGCAGAGCTGGTACCGCATCCTGCACACCATCGGCAACCCCGTGGATCTAACCAAACCGCATCTTATCAGTCACACGCCTGAGTTCCTTCAGGTAATTTGGCCATATTTCAGGTTCTATCAACGACATTTACAGGTCCCAGGTCTGCGATATAATGAACTCCCAAAACGGTGGAAGGTATGTCTGTGCATGGGTACTCTAATTTATCAGGAAAATACGCCAATTTGGTGGTAAGAAACCCCAAATATGGTAAGAAAACGCCAATTTGGTAAGAGAACTAGAGGAAGAGGTCAACTAGGTAAGAAAATACTAATTTTGTAAGAAGATGTCAACTTGTTAAGATGAGATAATAAAATTAATTCTTGAAATAGAATGAGATGTATCTGTAGACGGAACATGAACTGCCTGAATTCAAAACATCATAAACTAAAACAAAACCTTCCTTTTATACACATTCTGTTAAAAAGGGTATACATATTTTGACAGTATTGGATGACGGCCGAGGAGGGCAAAGAGGGTAAAGAAGGCCGCGAGGCGTGGGTGGGGGCGCTGGCACATATCTTCCACCGAGCCATGCTGGGGCTGGCGGCGCACGTCGACGCCTTCCTAGGTAAACATATAGATACTACAATATATAGATATAAAATACTGATTTTACACTAATGTATTAAACACAATTTTTTATAAAAGTCATTATATGCCAAGGATAAATCTAGCGGCAAATCGCGCGCGTAATTCGTGATGCTTTTCAAACGCGAGCGAATCTCGCCGCGAAAGCCCGTAAACGACAATGTGAATGGATATTTCACGCTGTTCCGTTCCGGTTCACGAGCTTTCGCGCTACAATTCGCGCGTGTGAAGAGCTATATACAGGTTTTAACCAGAACACAGGCAAAAACTTAGCGTTATTGTTATACTATCTCAACACAATCCAATACCAATAAACATTTGCCTGATTTTGTAGTTTTCATGATTTAGTATTTTTCAAACGCTATGTTTTTGCTAGCGCTCTGATTACAGCCGGTATAAATGTTATTTCTTAGCAAACCTTCAATGGATTAAAATAAATGTCAAACGAGCTTTCATTCTGTGATGATCAAAACGTCAAAGAAATATTCCGCGCGTGTTTTGTTGTTTGATTTGTCTGCAGCCTTAAACATGTCCCATAATTGAAGATCTAACTTATCTTACCTCATTCTGCTACGTGTATACTTTCTTTTATAATGATCTAAAAACTTTCAACTAAAATCTACAAGTTTTCTTTACAAAAATATCCCCTAAAATGCTTTTGAAAATAAAGAGTTGCGAATAATAACTGAGACCTTATTTAGAGCCACATTTGAAATCGATTTTACACGATTGCCCAAAATGTTTACAGGGTTTATGTGTGTGTGTGTGTGACTTTGTTTATTCCACCATAACTTCTAAATGCCTACACAGATTTGGATATATGGGGTATCGTTAGAATCTTTACATTATCCTGAGTGACACTGACTAGAAAATGCAATATGGTGCCATACAGCCGCCATGTTGTTTTTTTTTGCGGCGGCTGTATGGCGCCGTTGTTTGGCAGGGCGCGGTCGTGTTTTTTACCTTTTTTAATTAAGACTGGTTTACGAATCAATAATAATAAAATAATAAACAATTTTCGTTTTTTCAACAAGGAATATTTTTCGTGATCTCAAATGTGTCCCTGAATACTCTGGTTAAAATATTATTATGGTGATAGTTGAAGACTTGAGACAAGGCCATCCCTCTTCTAATAATTTATTATTATTATATAACTTATTTTAAATATAAGATAGATATATATTTATACTTATACCAAAACTTATTTTGTTTAATTACAAAAAAAAATGTGTAAAAAGCTTGTCTCGATAAACTTTAACTATTTCCTTATCATATTGGGGCCGATTCTCTTGTACACAATCACTAAACTAAATTAACAGGTCTAAATCTATTGCTATCCTTTTCCGCAAGCAACATTATGACAAGGATATCAATAGATTTAGACTTGTCATTTTAGTTTAGTTTAGAAATTGTGTACAAGAGAATCAGCCCCATTATATACCTTAAAACTAGTCAGAAGGGATCTACCATGAATTTGACCGTTTCTGGCCTATTTAATTCGTTTTGTGTGACTTAAAACAAACAACTTGAAATACACAATAGGGTCTCGGACTGTAGTAATAAAATGACGTGATTTTTTTATATAGCGGTATTTTATGGGGCTAGAATTCATTATTAAAGAGAATAATTTTAAAAACATGATTTTTATTCATTTTCAAAATAATTGATTACTAACGTCACGCTGTACGGAAAGCGATTAATGACGTCACATGACGTAAACGATAAATAATTTTAAATTTTTTAATATAAAAAATATTTTCCCGCAGAAGAATAGAGTACCTACTATTTTTCTGCGGGATTGTGACAAAATTATTCACCTTCCGTACAGCGTGACGTTCACGTTAAAAATAAATAAAAATCATGTTTTTTAAAATTATTCTTTTAATAATGACGTATTCTAGCCCCATAAACTGCCGCTATAAAAAAAATCACGTCATTTTATTACTACAGTCCGAGACCCTATTAAATTGAGCACAGGTCTCCTCTCAGAATGAGAAGACTTTTAATTTCTTTGCGAATAATTAAGAGCAACCCAGTATTGCTTTGAGTTCATGATAGATCCCTAGGTTTTTGGTGTTATTGGTAGTTAGTGTAGAGCATCGTTATTCGTTTCTCACTTTTGAAGTCGCAATCTATCAAGATTTTTTTCATTTAATTTAATTTAATACGTCAAAGTAGGCTTATGGCATTCAAATTGAGCCCCTAGCAGTGTTATCTTCACAGGCTCATATTAATCTTTACTTGAAAGTGTCCAGTTTAAGAATTTTTTTTTTTTGGTGCCTTATCATGCGATCAGTCGATGGACTATGAGCAGATTGGTTGGAGGACAGGTTGGCGTGATTGGAGACAACTTCCCCAGCGGGAAAACTCCATGGGTCTCAGCTAATTATCCAGTATATGCTTTCTCTTTAGTCGATGAATCGCCTGCGGCATTGTCAACTGCACTGCCAGACGATTTAGATGGTTAGTAAAGTTAGTTTAAGAAATTAGTCAAAATAATGAGTTTGACGTGAGCTACTCACAAATTAGTCATTATTTTGACTAATTTCTTAAACTGGACACTTTCAAGTAAAGATTTTTACATAAACCTGTGAAGATGATACGAAATTTGAATGCCATAAGTCTACTTTGTCGCATTAGTTTACAAATTGTGAAAAACCAAATTAAATGTGAATTTCGCGGGCGGACCCGTGTCTTGGGCCTTCACACTTCCTATAATATTATAACGCTAACTCCTCACGCGCCATTTCAACTTTTCGTGTCAAATTTCCTGTCAAACTTGTCCGGTTTTTGATAGATCGCGACACTATAAAGGTTAAGAAACGATAGATAACATCATAGATGTAGTGGATTAGTGGTGTGGTGTGGGTTGAGCGTGTGGAGTGGGCAGGGCGCAGCACGGAGCGCTGGCTGGCGGAGTCGGCGGGGGGTGGGGCGGGGGGCGCGCACACAGGGGGGGGCGCGGACGAGGGGGAGGTGACCCCCCCGGCGCACCGCCGCCTCGCCAAGTCCTTCAGCTCCACGAGGCCGAGGGACAAGCCGCCGGAGAAAAGTATGGATTTTGTAATTATGTGGGAATTAATAGCGTTGTACCTATTTGATATGTAATATTTCACGTATACTATTACCACGGAATATTAAGCGTTTAAACTATCGTGAGTGATATTGATCTTTCATCTTCTAAATATATTAAACGAAAAGGTGACTGACTGAATAATCTATCAACGCACAGCTCAAACTACTGGACGGATCGGGCTGAAATTTCTCATGCAGATAGCTATTATGACGTAGGCAGTGGCGTGCAGGTCATAGAGGCATAAATGCACGGCTTACCCCAGTTGTAATAGCTCAATGCATATTTTTCATTATGACCTGCCAGTAAACAGGTTCACACCTAACTAATGCTTACCCTGGCTTCAAACCCTGTGCACGCCACTGGACGTAGGCATCCGCTAAGAAAGGATTTTTGAAAATTCAACCTCTGAGGGGGTGAAATAGGGGTTTGAAATTTGTGTAGTCCAGTCGCAAGCATAAGCTAATCATAAATATAAATATATGATAACGGCTAAACTGTTCTGTTCTTTAACTGTTTATTAAGTCTGAGCTTCAAGTTCGATGTATAGATCTCAGCCTAGGAAATATTTCGTAAAATCAAGTCGAGCGACTGAGATCTGTAAATTTATCACACGCTGTTTATTTCCCCAAAATGTTAATACTTTAATGAGTTTTTAGTGTGTAAATATTAACGGTTTTAATTGGGCTAATATTTTAGTTTTCCCAATGTAGATATTTTTTAGTTTGAGTTTTATTGCACTTAGTTTTCTGCTTGATTGCATCTTGTTTAGTTTACGTATTCGTAGTGTAAAAAAGATTTTGTTCTGTAGATTAGTATTTCCGAATCACAAATTATTTATTAGTTTTATAATATTTTCTGTCAGTGTTGTCACACCAGTTTTTATATGATTGTTAGATTTTAAAAAAAAAGAAGTGACACGTGTCTAAATTGAAACTTAAAACTACCGCATTTGAGTCACACTTGTAGAGCGCTATCTCTTTTACTCTCGTGTGTTCTGTATCTTCTGTCTTACTCAAAAGCAAGAACGCATTTTATACGCCATGTAATATGAATAAATATGTATGGTACAATATTATAATTGCTTCGTAACAAACATATATTTGTTCAGTTTTGGTTCTATTGCGTACAACTGAAATTGTACCTTACCGTAACGAAATAACGTCTAATTTTGAGTGAATTTATCACAATGTTGCCATTCGAACGATTTTTGATGAACTCTTCTTAAACATTGGTAGTTTTGCTTGTATTGTAATTTATGGTACAGTACGCGCGGCGAGAGTTTGGCTTTGACCGTTATTGCGCAGAAATCAGAAATTGGGTATCAACGGGCAATTAGTGGGGTGCGGGGCGGGTGTGTAGGCGCACGCGGTGCTCTGATTGGCGCTCCACACTGTACCCATGCGCAGTAATCCCCTCCACCCGAAGGTCAAAGCCAAACTCTCGCCGCGCGATCTGTACCTATAGTAATTTTATCTCTATATATAAAAATGAATCGCTGAATGTGTTGCTGATAGCAAATTTCGAGAACAGCTGAACGGATTTCGCTAATCTCTGTGGTTTTTTCAGTGTTTCTTGTTTAAGCTTTTGATACGTATTTTGATTGGATAAAAAATAAAAATTAATCTTTTTTTATAATATTCCTTGAAGTACGAGGATGGTTCTTACGGAGAGAAAAATTTAAAAAATTGCCTGAAAAAAAATCGGCTGTTAGGCGGTACGAAGTTCGCCGGGCCAGCTAGTGATTAGGTACACATTAATGTACTTTGTGGTATGTTGTAGGCACACCTCGCTCATCCCTGATAGGACTATCGAGCCGACCTTCCAGCGTTATACCAACTACACCACCAAATTCTATCACTTCCCAAGGTAAGATGCTTTTTTAACCGACTTCAAAAAAAGGAGGAGGTTCTCAATTCGTCGGATTTTTTTTTTTTTTTTATATATGTATGTTCCCCGATTACTCAAAAACGCCTGGACCGATTTTGAAAATTCTTTTTTTGTTTGATATATATATACTCTTGTATACATAATATATTATGTATACAAGAGTTAATATAGTTCCATAATAATATTTTTTGGGGTCGGTGCCAATGAGGTGCCATTGTGGTGCCATTGTGGAGTCCCATAAAAATATGAAGTCTAGACGATTCGCGCAGCTAAAGCTAATTGGCACCGGCACCAAAAAGTATTATTATGGAACTATATTAACTCTTGTATACATAATATATTCGGTAATAAATTAAATTATTTTTCAATTTTTAGTGTTTATGTAACGAAGTCGGTTTTTATTTTTTTTGTAATTTTTTTTTTATCACCCTACTATTCTAGCATTGGTAGTAGAATTTGAGTGTCAAATACAATGATGTCAGAGTAAAATAAACCTAATAGCACTTGATTTAAAGTCTAAAATTCAGTACCGATATTTACTTCCCATAGTTTGTCGCTTGGGGCGGATTTTGTCTCTCAGACTTCTCAGAGAGACACTCAATTTAATAAAACAACTTAATTAAAAATTAATACAATTTTATTACTTTCCAAAAACATTTTTATTTTGGTTTTTAATTTAGTATTACCCATTTCCAATAAATGAGTTTGTGTTTATAATGAAAAAAGTTTTATTTGCAGTGGGCGATACAGAAAAGCCGCCCTTGACGCCTTTGCGGCCCAAAGTGAACTCCATCTTCCACCTGTTCGGAGAGTGGCTGTTTGAAGCAGCTCTTGTGGGCACCACGCCAGCCAACAATATTCAACGTGAGTTGATTTGTCTCTGCAATTGGGTATTTGACTCCAATTTTTTTATAACTTTATTATAAACAGCTGTGATAGCCTAGTGGTTAGGACGTCCGCCTTCTAATCGGACATCGGGGGTTCGATCCCCGGCACGCACCTTTAACTTTTCGGAGTTATGTGCGTTTTAAGTAATTAAATGTCACTTGCTTGAACGGTTATGGTTGGCTATCACGGTTATGTTATACGCAGTGATTGGAATAGCCAAATGAGTTGTTATTTATTTCCAGAAAGGGCAGAGGGCACACCGCCGCCGCCTTCTCTCGTTGAGGCTACACAAAGACTCAGTATGATCAGCTACCAAGCAGGTACTAATCTTCTTTTTCTCCCACCCGGAAATTGCTTCATCTACAGACAGACAACAAAGTGATCCTACATGGGCTCCTTTTTTCCTTTTGAGGCACGGAATCCTAAAAAAAGTCAATCAATTTTTTCTTCTTATTAGTATAGAAATATAGATGTCTCTTTATGAATTTAGTCATTATTTCTAATGGGAACCAAGCTATAAAATAGAAAATAAGCAAAACCTAATTCCAGATTCGCTAGGTCGAAAGCGGCATGCGCATGAAATGCAAATGTAATGTGATATACAAAACTCAGTGCAATATTGTCGGAGCGCGCTCCATATGCAATGAGCAATAACAGATTTCGCAGATTTCATTCGCGAAACACGAGGGGAATCCTCACCGAATGTATCCCCAAAACTTATTACGAAAGTTATCTTTGTTATGGCCCCGTGCTGCGCTGGAGAATTTAATATTTTATCAAATATCATTTTCATTGTTATCTGTGACGTGTTTTAGAATTTAAAGGTGATATTTGTCTGACGGTTCATGTTTTGTTCATATATTCTGTCTTTTATTATGAAGGTGGCTCGATTTCTATCGATCTAGGGCATAATTTCATACTGAAATCACATCCGTAGGCAAATATTTAGATCTTTATTTGCGCTTAAATATATTTATCTGAAGAAAACAATAGATAAACAGCTAAATTTTTTGTCTTGGTAGGTACCTCCAATATCAATTTATAACCGACAGTTTCTAGATTCCATCAGTTTAGGTGATCAGGTCCCCTGCAGCATCATGATTGAGGAGTTGAAATCCAATTTTTTTATGGAACAATGTCGCAAAGTTTTTAGGTATAAGTCTCGCAAATTGCTAATGCGCGTGGCCGGCATTTTATTGACGTCAAAATGACGTCATTTTGATGTTAATAAGACATGGTTCCAGCGCAATAGCAATTTGCGGGACTTATATTATTTTATTATTTTATGAAAGCGAATGAAACCTCTTTTCAAATTTTTCAAATTTTACATAACCTGACATTTATATTGACATCAAAAGCATTCAAGCAAAGCAAAATAAAATTATGATAAATAGATAGATAGATAGAAATACTTTATTGCACACAAAAAATATTACACAACTATTACAGAAACTAAAACTAAAAAATAATTGTATGCAAAGGCGGCCTTATTGCTCACAGCAATCTCTTCCAGGCAACCTGATCTATGTAGTTAAAACAATTTTGGTTGATTTCAGGTCGCGCCGTAGCTCTAGGTACTCTATGTCGAGTGATATGCTCGAAGCAATGCCGGGAAGAAGTTTTGGCCCCCTACCTCGCTCGCACTTACGCCGCTCTGCAACGCGGCCTACGAGACCCTGCCACAGCCGCCGCCGTAGTTTTGGACGCCGCTGATATATTTAGGTATGTAATCACTAAATGTGGATCCCCACCAGTGTTTCCATATGTAAATCGAGAATTACCGTGTTCAAGGGTTAAAATTACGGTGTTTCTAGATTAAATTACGGTGGATTAGCTAAAAGAATACCGTGTAAATTACCGTGTCATTTTTAAAAGAAAAAACGTCACGAATTTGCTTTTTAATCAACTATTAATATTATTCTGAATCTGACTCTCCTAGCATAGCAATATCTTTTTCATATACGGATTTATTCATATTAATATTTTGTTAAATCTCATTAGTTTTACATTTTACTCCTTCCTAATTGTTTGAATAAGGACGAAATTAGATTACTGAGATTTGATGCTTAAACCGAGAGCAAGAGAAATGTTGCCATTACGAAATATGCTTAGGTGACTGAGATTCGTACTCGTATTACGCAGTATATTATGAATTTTTAACGTGATTTTGTATTACGGTGACACGGTCAAGGTAATGGCCATAATATTACCTTGACGGTAGATTAGGGCTGAATAACGGTGCATCTACGGTAATTACCGTGTACATGGAAACACTGATCCCCACACTGCCAATTTATCCCGACAGGCGGCGCATAAGCGAACCGGCCATAGAGGTAGGATCATCTGTGGAACTGGCTATACTGAGCTGTCAATGCTAACCATAATATTGTCATTTTAAATAATAATTTGAACATATTTAAAAAACATATTTATCAACATTTTGCATCTTCTCCACTTTAAGTATATTTTTCATAGTTAATTTTCTTGTATTTCTTTTTTGTGTTTTTATAAATTGTATCTTATCAGTTAGTTAGTGCATATATTTATTTAAGAAATGTTGTGTACACATATTAAGGGTTACCGCTTAGATCTTAATCTATTGTTTTTTATTTTTATTTGGACCATTTATAGCTGAAACCTGTTTTGTGTGCCTTTATAATAAAAAAATAAAATAAAAAAAAATTTAAAAAAAAATTTGTCATTTCCCGAATCTAAGTAAGAAACTGTGAAGATGACGGCTTGCATTGGCCGGACCTCTTGTGGCGCTCTCTGAGATCAGTTTTACCTGTGGATCCCCATCAATAGTTTCTACAGTACGCGACAGAAAGTAATGTACATCAGCCTTTAGAATGACATTTTGTCTCTGTCACTTATACCTATATAACGTTTTGTCGGTCTCAACGACAGAGACAATGCTCTACAAATCTTGCTATCTCCTAAAGGTCGATGTACATTACTTTCTGCCGCGTACTGTACATTAATGTCCAGGCCGGAAAGAAAACAATTGATGGCCGAGTAATATTGAGAGCACGAGGCGAAGTCGAGTATTTCCAAGTGATTTTCGGCTCGGCTGGCACCTCGTCCTTTTAAATATTTAATACACATGATAGAAATGAGAAGTAAATTAAACTTACATTTACAGATTAGATTTGGATGGTGTGTTGGTCCTAGTACCAGACTTCATAACTGCTCTGGACCGTATCCTATCCGAGCGGGAGCCGAAGTTGGAATGCGGTCCCATAGACAAGCGCGAGCTGCGCAAGGCGGCTATCAGTCTGCTGTTGTCTCTGGTCGCCTTCCCGTATCATTATAAGGGGTTGGCGGTTCCGGAGTTTCCTGGCTGCAATGAGTAGTAAGTATTTCAATTTTGTAACCGTTTACCGGTATTTTGGTACAGTCTACCAATGCGCACATGGCCAGCGTGGTAGACTATGGCCAAACCCTTCTCACCCTGAGAGAAGATCCGTGCTCTGTAGTGAGCCGGCGATGGGTTGATCATGATGATGAACCGTTTAGATTCTAAAAGACAACTGCCACTTTCTAGTAGCTAGTTTAGTTTTGTTATCAACTATAACAAAACTAAACTGAGTTGTCGATCAATTTGGCGCATTAGGTTCGGACTTAATTTTATTTGTAACTAGATGATGCCAGCGACTTCGTGCACGTGAATTTAGGTTTTTAAAAATCCCGTGGGAACGCTTTGATTTTCTGGGATAAAAAGTAGCCTATGTCCTTCCCCGGGATGTAAGCTAACTCTGTACCGAGTTTCATCAAAATCGGTTAAACTGCTGGGCCGTGAAAAGCTATCAGACAGCCAGACATATTAGTATGGATTTTTTTCTTTTTTCCCAGACATGGATGGGGTTTTCTAAGGAACTAAGGGACTATCTGTCATATATTTTGTGACAGATAGTACCTTAGTTCCATCGTGTTTCTATCTTCCACCTCCACCTCCTGCGTGTCATACTGTACAGACACTGGACAATTTGGAGTAGTAGAAATGGGAACCCATCCTCTTCGATTCGTGACTTCATAAATATCTGAAGATGGCACATTTCTTGTAACAGAACATGTCACCTGACGCTACAGATTTTCGCACGCTTTGGGCTAGTTTTAGGAGACTGCTTTGTGACGTCATCAATGTCTATAAATGGCGTATTTCTCGTAGCGGCGGCATGACACTAGGCGAGTACGCACGCGGCAGACTCTCTCTGGTGTGCGTGTCGGCCGTGCAAGTGGAGAGTTCAGAAGCGTTGGCCGTGCCGCTTCTAAGCGCTTTGTACCTCTGCGTGCGACATAACGCATGCGTTACCACTACCAAGGTACATAGCGCGCCCCCTGGCTCCACTGTATCCCACGCTTCGGACTATAAAGGTAAGTGAATGCGCAAGGCATGACGTGACATGACAACCAATCACGGACACTGCGCCCGTCGCGTCCCGTAAATGAAACCCAAATTATGAGTTCTGCGCATTCAAGGCCAGTTTAGTTTCTTGTCCAGTATTATACCAAGTAGGTATGGTTCAAATCTTTTTTAACCGACTTCAAAAAAAGGAGGAGGTCCTCAATTCATCGGAATATTTTTTTTTTTGCCCCGGCGAACTTCGTACCGCCTAACAGTCGATTCTTTAATTTTTTTTAATACTTTAAATTTTTCTCTCCGTAAAAACCATCCTCGTACTTCAAGGAATATTATAAAAAAAGAATTAGCGAAATCGGTTCAGCTGTTCTCGAGATTTGCGATCAGCAACACGATTCATTTTTATATATATACAGATTACACAGAACGGATGACGTGAATTTGGTCATTTATCAGCTTTATTGTATATTTTGTACTGTAACTTAATTACATATTTGGTAATCATTGCATCATAATCACAGCTAATACACAATCGTTATAATCTAAGTAAACTGTAGTTACATTACACACATACATCAAAATTTTGTAATCACGCACACGCTACATTTTGGTTTGCTACGCCATGCAACAGCTGCCAACATTGGGTCTGGATTTTGTGTGCTGCAAATTGGATTACCTCCCAAAATATAAAAGTTGACACTTTTTACCGACTTAAAGATGTAGAAATTTTCAACTTTTTAGTGGATATTTTGAGTCATAAGTTAAGGTCATTGAACAATTTCAATACAATTTCTCAATATGACGTGCCAATATGTACTTGAATTGGGTGATAGTCCGTTAGGAGAGCTGTATTACCTATAGTACTCGACAGGTCGAGAAGGCAATCGGGGACGGAACGCCCCGCACACTCGCACAGCCGCTGCGCTAACCCGATGCGGGTGACGTGCGGGTGTACGGGGTATCCCCTCGCCTCATGCCCCGATTGCCATCTCAAGCTGAAACGGGCTATCGGTGTTTGGAACGCTTTCTTACCTTTTTCCGCCCACTTTGTAGTCAGGACGCTTTTATGAGTCTATTGGCTCTCAGGTCAGGTGCTCTTAATTTCAGTCATATACAAAACATTAAGAGTTCTCGCAAACTTTCTTAAAGTTGAGAAGGAGGAGTGAGGAAATTTTATGCAAAGAAAAATTCGCTTCTGATTCTTAAGTACTTAATAAGTTGCTATAAATAAGTACTTATTGCAAGAATTATAACCATAAAAACAATTGGGATAGCAAGTTTCAACAGCTACTAGCTTATTGGATAAAAAAGTAAGGCGACTCGATGAAAATGAGCTACTTAGTTGATTGGATTTAAAAAGACTAGATGAAAAAGCGCCTGTTTAGTATATAACAGCGTTATATTATGGGGGGTGTTTTAGCACGGTCGGATAGCAGCGGGCCGGCGAGCGCGGAAGGCTCGCAGGACGACTTCGCAGCCGACGTTAGGGAGCTAGACCCATCTTCGCCTGTTTTCGGTAATTTCGACTTTATTTTGCTATACTGTAGGAATGATATTTGAATAAAAGATAGTTGATGTTTTTTGTACTGGGAGACACTTGACCCGAGAAATAATCTACGGCGGCGTTATTCTTATCTCTTATGAAAGAGAGAGATAAAAGATAAGAGTTACGCATTAGACAGAGAGCCATTTATTAAATCTCAGGCTGCAGCGCTGTGCAAGCTGGGTCGCTATTTGTTGAACCATCTTTGCGGAGTGATCCTTCTGTACCTTCAAGGTACTAAGTATTCTGTGGCAATATTGTCGAGTACATTTAGTTCTTAAAAATCTCTGCTATTTTTCGGAATATAAATTGCTGTCTCCAGGATTTTGAAAATCCCGCGGGAACTCTTTAATTAAGTAGTGCCTATTTGGGTTATTTATGAATGTGTATTCAAATATCATCCGAATTCCGAACACGTGTGTTATAATTATGTATTATAATATTCAAATGCTTTTTATCTTCTTTTCCATTATGTTACGGCTTGCTGAACTTTGTTTTCGTTCATCTTTATAACCTTAATTCACCAGTTAGTAAAGTCATTAAAATACCCATCAATTTACTTTCCTTCAAAAAGTCTTTAAAAATGTTATAATAATGCATACATTTTGAGTACGCACTCGCTATATTTGCGCTATGTGTCATGTCTAGTCATGTAGTTTACCCTTAGATTAAGGACTAAAATGAAAATCATACATTTTACGTGACAGTTGACACAAACATGACACAGCAAATATGGAAAGTGTGTTCTCAAAATGCATTCACTGTCGTTTATTTGTATAATTTTCAAAAGAAGATTTAATTGCCGACACATCCCTTTTCATCCATAAAAAGTTATTATCTTCTTTAGAAATGTTTATGTATTATGTAGGTACCCATTATTCTTTAGACTTACTACTTGTCTACTACCTGACCTGTCATATTTGTGATGTTGAACCTGTGGTTGAACTTCAAATCGATCTTCAAATATATATTATGTTTATCTTATGTATGTCTGTGTGTGATTTAAGTATGGGCTTTTTTATTGGTCCTGCTTATAATTTAGTTTTCCACAAATTGAAAACTCAGCTAAATGGACAGATTTAAAAGGGCAAAAAGCGTCCTTGTACGTGTAATCTGCAGCACTGTACGTTTACCGAAAAGATGCCTATTCACTCTTGTTTTAAAAAGATCTGTCAATCTAGTTTCAAGAGTTGTGTTATAACCAAGATAACCAATGGTACTAGTTCTGAGCGCGACTAAATTTTAGAGTATTCGCCTTTTTTTTCTTACCAATGTAAATGTAAATGAAAGGGACAGACAAACCTAATTCAATTTAGAACTGTAAAACCTCGTAACTTTAGGTGCCAGTCGTGAGCCTATTGTTTAAATATGTAGAGCACAAATGTAAAATTCATGTTCCGTCCTTTTTTGGCCATATTAAGAAGAAAAAGACGCAGATACTCTAAAAGAGAAAAACATCAGAGTCGATGCCACTGTGGTTCGAAGTAATATATCTTTGATTCGATCGTAAAGCAATGTTATAGGGGCGGCACTAGTGGTACGCGCGACGTACCTCGTGTGCCATAGACTGATATCCTCATGGAAAGGGGACTTGCAAGTTTCGCTCGCTGCCTTGGAACTTCTCTCGGGACTTGCCAAACTGCATTCTTCTAAACCTGGTGAGTAGTAGTTTTCTTTTGAAAAATGTATTGTTGATTTGAAGATGTTGATAATAAATTGATATTTTATTTTGCATTTCATGCCCTCAAGAGTTTATGATAGGTGAGACTTTTTGCTATGAATTTAACTATTTTGATGATTTCGTCCAGATTTCACAAACAGTGGTGCAAAAAGACAAAGAAAGATCGGGCACGAAATTGAGAAATCGCTGAAACCTTGAAAGTTGACTAGTCATCCATTTCCATACAGTATTATAAATGCGAAAGTGTGTCTGTCTATTTGCTAGTTTTTCACGGCCTACCCGTTTTTGAGGAAATTTGGCACAGAATTAGCTTAAATCGTCCCGGAAAACCTGAAAGTTCCCACGGGATTTTTTAAAACGTCATGGACATCATCTCTTTGGCTAAAAGATAGCTTACATCCAGGATATGGTTGAACATAAGCTACTATGTATTTATCAACTATCCACAGGATTTTTAAAAACCTATATCCATGCGGGCGAAGTCGCGGGCTTTATCTAGTACTAGCTGATGCCCGCGACTTCGTCCGCGTGGATTTCGGTTTTTGAAAATCCCGTGGGAACTCTTCGATTTTCTGAGATAAAAAGTCCTATGTCCTACCCCAGGATGCAAGCTATCTCTGTACCAAATTTCGTCAAAATCGGTTGAACGGACGGGCCGTGAAAAGCTAGCAGACAGACACACTTTCGTATTTATTATATTAGTATGAAAGTATGGATTTTTATAAGATACAATGGGGCCGATTCTCTTGTACACAATCTCTAAACTAAATTTACAGGTCTACATCTAGTGCTATCCTTTTCCGCAAGCAACATTATGAACGTGTCATTTTAGTTTAGTTTAGAGATTGTATACAACGGAATTAGTCCAAATATACGTGTTTGTCACAGACGCGATCGAGCGCAAACGCGCGGTGCGTTGGATCTGCGACTACATCGGCGTACAGTGCGGCCGGCCACCGCAGGCGCACTCGCGCGATCTGCACTCGTGCGTCGTGGCCGCGTACACGTGCCTCGCGTCGTGGCTGTGTGCGCCTCTACTGGCTGACCCCGACTGCCTCGCGGCGCTGCTCGAGGTCGTCGAGCTGGGCATCTCCGGCTCCAAGAGCCAGGGTATGTAGGCCTTTGGGCTCTGAACAACAGTAAAGATAGGAAGAGAGTGTGCGCATAAATACGTACAGGGCGACAAGGCTATCTTGGCGCGCGGCGAATATCGGAACTAACGTTGCCGTCAAGTGTCCCCTTTGTTCTTGATTGAATATTCGGAATGTTGTTATGCTTTGTTCTCCAACAGCGCCCCCCTGTCAATATGATTTAAGTGCCAAGAGAGCCTTGTCATACTGTACTTTCCTACAGCGCGGAAAGTGAAAAGATAGCTGAAGATCCAATCGCGCAGCAGACAGACACCTCCGCCTTCGTGCCTCACTTTTAGGTGGTGTGGTGCGAACAACACCTAATAGAGCAGTTATCAAGTAAATCACCCACTGCGCAGGTTCAAGGTCAGCTTTATATGTCGAACTTTCTGATACAATCAACTTCATAACCCCGTAACACCCGTAGGGCGATTGTCTAAAACCTGCATCACTCATTATTACAATCTCAATTGTTCTGATTGGCTGAATTTGTGCGATTCTTGTTGCAACAATGCATTGTAGCCAATAGTGAGCGAGCGTTAACCAATCAGAGACGATTGCGATCGTGACACTGTAGCTGTCATTCTCCCGCAATCGCGCAGCAGGATAACATGACTGATGTCATGTTATAATGGTATTTTGGTGGTATACATATATTGGACTGTCCGGTCAAAACTATTTAGGTACACGAAAATTGCGCATAAGCTTCGCGTCTACCAAGCGTCCGATGCCTGAATTTTTTAATTCCAAAATATTAATTAATAGTTTGTTCAATCCTGAACATATTATGAATCTATTTATAGTTTTCTGCCCTCCTTTAATAAAGTACGAACCAAAACGCTGTCATAAGCACTCAACTCGAGCAAATCAAAGTTAAAATTATCCCACCTTGTCTTTCCATTTCCTTACTTGCATTTTAGAGCCTCGATAAGATGAAAGTAAAAGACAAAGTTAATATACTTAGCACTATCTTTAATAATTTTTTTTGTCCATAGGTAAACCTGGCGAAGCGCCCAAAATGAAGGATGAAAAGGAATTGAAACCTGTATCAATGCGTGTGAGAGATGCTGCCGAATCGCTGTTGATGTTGATTTTGGAACAGGTATTTAGTAAAAAACCCTAAACATAAAAATAATCCTAAAACCCCTGAAGCTTTAAGAAATTGATCCCAGAGGATCCTGTATTGAAAGTTAGTCCAAAGGAATTTGTGGCAGTCTCCACATATTTGTGTTTGGTGGTGAATAAAGTATATACAACATACAAT
Source organism: Maniola hyperantus (assembly GCF_902806685.2). Lineage (NCBI taxonomy): Eukaryota > Metazoa > Arthropoda > Insecta > Lepidoptera > Nymphalidae > Maniola > Maniola hyperantus. The sequence goes on along the minus strand of NC_048552.1, from coordinate 1,662,408 downwards.
ATACATACATACAGAAACTAAATATCGCCACGGGTTCTTTAACCTCTTGCCATAGATCTTCAATCGCACTAACGAAGTTAAATAAGTGCCTAATGCTATAATGCTATTTTCAAAGAGTAACTCAAATAACCAAAAAATATTTTTTAAAATGCAACTTTACAATCTTGGGTAATTTTGGCTACCAGTGCGAAGCCAAGATGGGTCGCTTTAGTAACACATCTAGCAGGGCTGCAGAAAAACAAAGAATTGCTGACAGAACATGATCTATTCGGCATAGGCAAATATGTTCAGGTTGGAACAAGTGACGGCGGTAAATGATGCGACTTGGAGTAGTTTTGTCTACCAGCGTTAAGCCATAGGAAGCTCTGGAATTATGTGACCGACGGTAGTCAGTAACACATTGTTTCTTATATTGCAATTTTGACGTGATTGTGAGTTTCAATATGTTCAACTCTACCAGGGCTGCAGAAAATCAAAGAATCGCTGATAGAAGAAGGTGTTGATGTTCAGTTCAGTTCAGAGCCTCGATAGCTCAACGGTTAAAGGAGCGGACTGAAAACTGAAAGGTCGCCGGTTCAAATCCCACCCGTTGTATTGTCGTACATACTCCTAGCACAAGCTTTACGCTGAATTGGAGGGGAAAGGGGAATATTAGTTCGAAATTAACTTGGCTAATATTCTTCAAAAAAATCGCTTTTCATTGCGTACCTACCTACTCGTTTAACTAATTTGAAATTTCATTAAAATAATAGTGTTAATTCACGTGTTCAGGTAGGAACAAGCGACGGCGGTAAATGGTGCCGACTGGACGAGCGTTGGCTATCGGCGTTGGGCCACGGGAAGCTCCGGCATTTCGTGGCAGATGGGAACACGTTGTTGTCTCTGTTGGAAGAGCCGCTTGCGAACAGCCAAGAACCGCAGCCTACCATTGTTGGTGAGATTTTAAACTGAGCAACATTTTTTTGATTTTTGTTAGATTCAGATTCAGATTAAAAATGATTAAATGAATAGAATAGAATAGAATAGAATGTTTTTTTTATTCATGTAAACTTTTTAAAAGTGCTTATGAATAGTCAGGTAGTTTTAATTTAGTTTTAATGAGTTATTCTGCCACTAGTGAAGTTATTAGCTTTTATAACTCAAACTGATAAGGTGCAATTTTTAATGGAAGTATCAAATATGCTTTTGGTAGTGAATTTTTCACGTTTTATTGAAACTAGCTTATGCTCGCGACTTCGTCCGCGTGGACTACAAAATTTCAAAACCCTATTTCACCCCCTTAGGAGTTGAATTTTCAAAAATCCTTTCTTAGCGGATGCCTACGTCATAATAGCTATCTGCATGCCAAATTTCAGCCCGATCCGTCCAGTAGTTTGAGCTGTGCGTTGATAGATCAGTCAGTCAGTCAGTCAGTCAGTCACCTTTCCCTTTTATATATATAATATATAGAAGAAGATGTATAAAACAGTAAAGTGTGTATTCAGTGATTATTCGCTGCGGCTGGGGTCGCTTCGCCTGGTCGCTCAGCAGCAGAGGGGCGCCGCGGTGTGCGGGGCGGGGAGGCGCGGCGTGCGCGCGGCCCGTGCCCATGCTGGAGCCCCCTCCCCGCGCGCCCCCCGCCTGCCTGCCGCTCCCCGCCGCGCCGCCCTGCGCCGTGTGAGTGACATACCACTACACACCCACCAACCCACCATACCACTTACACACACACACACACCTAACACTGTAAGTGTCACTCATACACCCATCATCATCATGGCCAACCCACGCCGGCTCACTACAGAGAACGGGTCTCCTCTCAGAGTGCGAAGGGTTTTGGCCATAGTCTAAATATATAAAATGAAAAGGTGACTGACTGACTGACTGACTGACTGACTGACTGACTGACTGACTGACTGACTGATCTACCAACGCACAGCTCAAACTACTGGACGGATCGGGTTGAAATCTGGCATTCAGATAGCTATTATGACGTAGGCATCCACTAAGAAAGGATTTTTGAAAATTCAAACCCTAAGGGGGGTAAAATAGGGTTTTGAAATTTGTGTAGTCCACGCGGACGAAGTCGCGAGCATAAGCTAGTTTATTATAAATGAGAAAGTGTGTTTGTTTGTTGGTTTATTGGTTTGTTGGGCTGTCCTTCAATCACGTCGCAACAGAGCAACGGATTGACGTGATTTTTTGCATGGGTATAGATAAAAACCTGGAGAGTGACATAGGCTACTTTTTATCCCGGAAAATCAAAGAGTTCCCAGGGGATTTTTAAAAAACCTAATTCCACGCGGACGAAGTCGCGGGCATCAGCTAGTGAATATGTAAGGGGAAGTTTGAAATTAGCGTCAGTGCAATGGTAGAAAAGATGAGGGGATGAGGGCTGGCATGGTATCGGCATATAATGCGGAGGAAAACTAGAAGAATGTTAAATATGCATGTGGAAGGAAAAAAGAGGAGAAGACGACCAATGAAAAGGTGGTCGGATTGCGTGAAAGAGTATATGCGTGTAAAAGGGGGTGGATAATACGTTGATGAATGACAGAACTGTGGAACCAACTCCCATCGGCGGTGTTCCCACAAGATTATAACATGGGCAGTGGCGTGCAGCTGATAGAGGCATAAACGCACTGCTTACCCTCGTTGTAATAAATCAATGCTTATTTTTCATTAAAACCTGCCGGAAAATAAGTTCATACCTAAATGCATACCCTGGCTTGAAATCCTGTGCACGCCACTGAACATGGGGTTATTCAAGGGCGGACCAACAAATTCCTAAAAGGCCGGTAACGCATTGGCGGTTCCTCTGGTGCTGCAAATCTTCATGGGCGGCGGTAATCACTTAACATCAGGTGACCCGCCTGCTCGTTTGCTCGCTATATCTATATTTAAAAAAAAAGAAGTGAGTGGAAGAAGAAGACATGTTGTGCCGACCCCACGTAGCGTGGGATAAGGTAACGAGAAGATCACGTAATTAGAAAATGCGCTTTGATTCCCAGTGACGCAGCGTTCCCCACACTAGACGCAGTACTGCGGCAACTTAATGACCCAGAAGCTCCCACACTCTTCCGACTCCTGGAACAACAGGCCGCCATCGAGAAACGAGTCAGGGAAAGCGAGGATAATGTTGTAAGTATCGCTTCATTTTTAGGGTTCCGTACCTCAAAAGGAAAAACGGAACCCTTATAGGATCACTTTGTTGTCTGTCTGTCTGTCTGTCAAGAAACCTACAGGGTAGTTCCCGTTGACCTAGAATCATGAAGTTTGACAGGTAGGTGGGTCCTATAGCTGGCTTTAGGGGGAAAATCTGAAAACCGTGAATTTAGGGTTAGATCACACAAAAAAAATTAAACTGTGGTCATGAACTAATAATTAGTATTTTCAATATTTGAAGTAAGATAACTATATCAAGTGGGGTATCATATAAAAGGGCTTTACTTGTGCATTCTAAAACAGATTTTTATTTATTTTTATGCATCATAGTTTTTGAATTATCGTGAAAAATGACGAAAAAATACGACTGTAACAAGTGCGAGCCTGACTCGCACTTGGCCGTTTTTTTAATACATACCAAAAATTGCGTAACCCACAGGATTCGAACCTGCGTCTTTTGGGTTCACTATAGACCGACGTGAAGTGACTGGATGAGAAAGGCTGAGGACAGGGTGTGGTGGCGATCATTAGGGAAGGCCTATGCCCAACAGCCCTTATTATTAAGGAATAGTAAGTCCAGCAGTGGATGGTCCTCGTGCTGATAAATAAAGAAAATAAAGAAAATGTTTTTAATTTGACCAACAAAAGGATCGTATTGGTGTTAGTAATTACACGAAACTTAAACCTATTTGTTAGTAAAATATCTATAACTACTTAAATATTATAGCTGATGATAATGAATGCTCCTTTTTCATTTGTTCACCCTTTTGGATCTTGTAACTAATTGAATATGCTTGAAAAAGTTTTATTTTATTTTATTTTTATTTTTTATTTTATTCGGTTTTTGCAATCAACAGCGATATATACAATATAATTTTACATAATAACAGACTGAAAATAAGGCCAAATAGGGTTACAGTTATTTTAAGTATATTATTACAAATTTATTATTAAAGCAACATTCTTTTTACTCAGATGCCTGAAGAGTACGTGCCGCCCGAACCCGTAACCGAGTTCCAGACCGCAAGATTGTTTCTCTCACACTTCGGGTATTTGAACATCGGCGGAGACAAAAAGGTATTTTTCCTTTTATCTTGATACACCCTTTAGCTTCACCTCAGAACTCTTGGTCGATCAACGAATAACAGCACTACCCAGTACCCATATTATAAATGCGAAAGTGTTTTTGTTTGTTGGTTTATCTTTCAATCACGCTGCAACGGAGCAACGGCTCGAGGCGATTATTTACATGGATACAGTTAAAGACAGGTGACTTTTTCAAAGAGTTCCCACGGGATTCTAAAATATGTACCTATATCAACGTGGACGAAATGTGGCACCAGTAATTCTTTTCCTTACAGTATTTTTTTTGGCGATCTTGTAATTATGTCAAACGAATCATTTTCTTGATTGTCCAATCAATATCCAGGGTAACCTGCCCATCTGTCTGCTTTGGATAGTTCAGCCGTGGGGTTCTTATTTACTCATTGGAGGTTAGATGCTACTTGACAAAGCCATCCCAGAGGTTGCAGAAGCCCTTCTTTGCCCTTAAATTTCAGAGATCTTGTAAATATGTTATCCCAAAAGGTTCATTTTCTTGATTGTCCAATGTCCAGGGTAACCTGCCCCGTCTGACTGCCTTGGACAGTTCAGCTGTGGGGTTCTCAGCTGCTCTCAGGAGGTTAGACGCCACGGGCAGTCGCGCGGCGCTCACTGTGCACGTGATGTACGCGCGAGCGGGACAGCGCAACGCGGCGGACATCATCGCCAACGCGACTGGTGATGCCGTCTCGCCTGCCTTTGTGCGGATGCTGCGCGGGTGAGTGAGACAGCCTTAGACAGTTCCCCTGCAGGGTTCTCCCGCTCTAAGAAGAAACAAGTCGCTATGATCTGAACGCATAAGTGGGACATCCCAACGTGGGTAACATAACCGCCAGTGTGACAGGTGATGTTGTCTCATCTGCTTTCGTGCGAATGCTGCGTGGGTGAGTAAGACAGCATTAGACAATTCCCCTGCCAGATTCTTAGTCGCTCCAAGCAGTCCTGCGGTGCACACGGCACGTTTGATTGTTCTCCTTTGTATTTCAAGGGTTTTCGTGAATGTTATTCTTGGTAATAACCACAGAGCTTTTACTGGTTCTTCTTGGTGCGGGCATTCTGAACACTGGTATAATATGCGACAAGCCGAGATGGCAATCGGGGTACGAAGCGGAGGGACGCTCCGCACACCCGCACTATCCCGCACCGGCGTAGTGCGGGGGCCGTGCGGCTGTGCAGCGCGTTCCCATCTCGACATGTATGATGTGCGCGTACTATCGATTACCTTAATTCGAAAGCGCAAAAGTTCTTCTTCTTCTTCCTTACCTTATCCCACGCTACGTGGGGTCGGCACAACATGTCTTCTTCTGCCACTCATTCCTGCCATTCGTCAACGTATTATCCACTTCTTTTTCACGCATATCCTCTTTCACGCAATCCATCCACCTTTTCTTTGGTCGTCCTCTCCTCTTTTTTCCTTCCACATGCATACTTAACATTCTTCTAGTGACATGGCTTTCTTCACTCCGCATTATATGTCCATACCACGCCAGCCTATTACCCCTCATCTTTTCTACCACTGGCGCTACTACGAAAGCGCAAAAGTTAATTCGAATAAAATAAAATATATTTGTGTGTCGGTAAGGTTGGGCACCCCCGTCCGCGTGCAGGGCCACGCGGGCTGGACGGGCCACGTGCGCAGCAGCTACGACGCGCAGCCCCGCCTGCCCTCCGACCCGCCGCCGTCGCCGTCGCCGTCGCCGTCGCAACACCCGATGACGCCCAGCGTTTACGACGGCAGAGAGCAGGTACAGTAGAGACAGAAGACAAGCGGGGTGATTACGTAAAACATTGCAGTAGCGACAGCAATGCGACAGTTCATTTGCTGTCTCTCTTTTTCTTCTTCTTATTTTGCTTTGTGGCTATTGCTGTCTCTCTCTAGCCGCTGTTACGTGTGACGTTTGACAGCATTGTCGCAAGTCCGTCGCGAGATACGTAATCACCCCGAAGGACCTCCGTCTACCCGCGAGTTGCATCATCATCATGGTCAACCCATCGCTGGCTCATGGGTCTCCTCAAAGGTTTAGGACATTGTCTGCCACGCTGGCCCAGTACGGATTGGCAGACTTCACACACCTTTGAGACCATTATGGAGAACTCTCAGGCATGCAGATTTCCTCACAATCCTTCACCGTTAAAGCAAGTGATATTTTAATTACTTAAAAACCGCACATAACTCCGAAAAGTTCGAGTTGCATGCCCGGGATCGAACCCCCGACCCCTATTAGAAAGTCGGGGCTGAACATGTTACCTCCAAACTATGAACTCGTACATATAACAGTTAGTTGTTATTCGCCAGGTATTATACTGGTCGGACTCTACGGACGAGATAGCGTTCGTGGTTCCGTCGGGCCACGAGCTCGGCGAGGCGGACGACCACAGTGACAGCATGAAGTGCGACGTGGACGGCTCGTGCCTTTCCGTCAAGTAAGTTTATCATCATCATCATCATGATCAACCCATCACCGGCTCACTACAGAGCACAGGTCTCCTCTCAGAGCGAGAAGGGTTTTGGCCATAGTCTACCACGCTGGCCAAGTGCGGATTGGCAGACTTCACACACCTTTGAGAACATTATGGAGAACTCTCAGGCATGCAGGTTTCCTCACGATGTTTTCCTTCACTGTTAAATAATATCTATATATATATATATAATCATAACTCCGAAAAGTTAGAGGTGCGTGCCCGGGATCGAATCCCCGACCTCCGATTGGAAGGCGGACGTCCTAACCACTAGGCTACCACAGCTTATTTAATATAAATGTATTTTAAATAATATGATAACATATCTGTACTAATATTATAAAGAGGAAAAGTTTTATAATTTTTATAGTGTTTTTCCTACACTTCAAGGAAATTTCTAAATAATTTTAAATACACATCAAAAATTGCGAACCGGCAGGAATCGAACCCGCGTCTCCTGGGATCGCGCCCGACGCTCTGACTACTAAGCTACAGCCCGCTTACTGCCAGTGACGATCCCAGGAGACGCGGGTTCGATTCCTGCCGGTTCGCAATTTTTGATGTGTATTTAAAATTATGAGGAAAAGTTTGTTTGTAGGAAGTAATCTCTGGAACTACTTTCGCATTGGATTTATAATAAGGGTACTGATCATACTGAGATCGTAATACATGAAGATGAATTTCTAATAACAGAATTCAGTTCGATAAAATAAATGGTCACTTGGATTAATTTTGTGTGGCCCTGTTTTTGGGAAATTGAAATAGACCAAGTCTTTAAATGATAAGAAAGCTTGAGAATGAGTTGCTACAATAAGTGATCTTGTAAAGTGGTGATAATAAAAATAATACCCGGCTGAGTTTGTTGTGGGCTTTTCTCAGACCTGTGCGCGTTTGGAACCCTCGTAGCTTTAGTTTTAAGTACGTATTAATTATCACAAATAAAATTTTAACCATCAGTAAGCGTAAAATACCTATTCTGAATAAATAATTTGAGTTTGAGTTTGAGTTTTTTTTATTACGTGTGTTCAGTAAGGGGTCGGAAAAAGCGGGCGGGTCATGGTGGGACGTATCCAGCGGCGGGAGCGGAGTGAGCTACGAGCGGAGCGTGAGCGAGAGCGAGCGCGGCGAGCGACGCGCGCTCGACAAGACCCGCGCTCTGTCGCTCGAGCTGGACCGCCCCGCACCGCCGCTCTCAGGTATATGTGTTACTGTTGTTTCAGGGTATACATCATATTATACTACTAGCTTATAGGCCCATCTTTCCCACTGGGCACTCAGGGCCCACGATAGATAAGGGCCCACTAGTCCCTGCCAGATCACCAAACTATAACCGACCGACCGATATTTTATTACCGAAAAACATATTTATTTCGATAAAATCAAAGGTCAAAAAGGCCCACTCAAACAGAGGACCATAGACATAGTTAACTATAGTCAAGACTGACTTATATTCGATCCTTCTTGTTTACCCCCGACCCACTACTCTGTCATGGTCATAGGGGCTCAATTATTCTAATGTGCCCAGGGCCTCCAATAGGTTAAAGATGGCCCTGAGCTTATACCCGCAACTTCATCCGCGTGGACTACACTTTGAAATCCCTATTTTACCCCTTTGGAGATAGAATTTACAAAAATCCTTTCTTAGTGGATGTCTTCGTCATAATAGCTATCTATCTGCATGCTGTTTAGCTAGATGCGTCCAGTAGTTTAAGCTGAGCGTTGATAGATCAGTCAATCAGTCAGTCAGTCAGATTTTCCTTTTATATATTTAGATATTGTATCCACGGAAAGAAATTAGTATAGCGCTCTCTATGTTACTAAATCCAATACAAATGATAGAGCCAAAAATCTCAGTGGGCATTAACCATTTTGAGGCACCAACTAAGTTTTCAAAAAACATTCGAAATACAATTCGAAAATATTTACAAAAAACATTCGAATTCAAAAAACAAGAATTTCGCGAATTTCGCACGAATTAAATTTCTTCGTGCCAAACTTAGTAATTTTTGGTTCTATCATTTGTATGGGATTACGTAACAGTAAGAGCACTATGCTGACTTCTATCCGCGGATAGAGTATAGCCCGCGATCTTGTCCGCTTAGAATTATTTTGTGAGTTGTGACACTTCAAAATTGTTTTCATCAATGCGATACGCGTTCGCAGGCAGCGGACGCCGCAACAGAGACTTCACGCCGAAGATCCTTATTATATGGCTGGAAGACTTTGAGGACCACCTCAATTTGCCGATCGGTAAGACATTTTTACGCCATAATAGTCGAAAACAGCTGATCTAAATTCGTATTTTTACATAACCACGAATTGAACATCAACCTTATCTAATAGTTATTAAGTAATATTTCCAACCACCACCATTATCTAATAGTTAATATCGGAGTTTTATAGCAATACGACATTTTTAGATGACCTGGTACGGTACTGTGAAACGGGCGTGCCATGGCGGCGCCACGAAACCAGCGTGCTGTGTGTGAGCGGCGTGCGAGCGGGACTCGTGAGGGTGCGGGTGGGGGGTGCGGGCGGGGCGGGGGTGCTGGCTGACGGCGCGTTGCTGGCGCCGCGACTGTTGCCCGACTGTCTGCGTCGCGCCGCGCGCTTCCTGGCTCGGCGAGCTCGCCTCAACACTGACCTGTGAGTATAAGATCTTTAACCACAGCTGTTAATGTTACATCACACAATTATGTGCGGGTCTGCTCCGTTCGGCGGAAACGGCCAGACGGGGGCCTCGAGGCTTGGCCTCCGTACCAGGGTATGGCGCAGGGCAGGTTCGTGCCCTGGTGTTGTTCTTTAAGCCCGGATTTCACCGGCTAGGGTAGGGTAGGCACCGATAGGGCATCTTGGCTAGTGGCCCTAGTGGACTTTCCTTTCGTTTGTTCTCCGCGCTGCGGGTGGCAAAAGCCATTTCGCCGCGCGCGGAGATATTGTTAGTCCGCGTCAGATCGGGATGAGTCTCCTCTCGACGGCGCTGGACTCGCCGTCGGATGCGAAGATGGGGTCTTGTCCGGTGGGTATCGCGTCGTCGTAGTTGTCGTCGCTTGGGTCGCCTGCTTGTCGTGCTGGAGTTAGAGATCGCAGGAGCTCTCGAGGTAGTGGACGCCCGGTCGATGATCGGGGTATAAGTGGAGCGATGCCGAAAAATGTGTTCACGAACATAACTAGTTCACATGTAGATGGCGCTCTCCGTCATTAACTTGCAGTGTTACAATAGAAGTGTTAAAATATCTTACGATGGTACGAAACATTTCGTGTGTGTGAGTCCGACTCGCACTTGACCGGTTTTTTTAATAATCTTTGAGTTTAAAGTTTATCTTGTTAACTCCCAGGTACCAGCCCCCGCACGTGCGCCGACGTCACCTCATCCAGGACATCGCACAGCAGTTTAAAAAGGACCTCTCCGAACCTGAACTGTTAGAGTCACTGTTTAAGGCGCCTTAAACCAAACGCACGCACAGTGGATAGGCATCTTAAAGGTCATAGCATCATTTAATATACATTTATGATATTAAAGACTGTATCGCGGCTCACCTCTTCATACTCTGCGAATGTGCGTTATGTGCGTTAGGTATAGTTTAATGGCAGTATTTTGTACAGATCTGCATTATTTAACATTTTAGTAATTTATAAATATATTATGTAGTATTAAGTTAAGACTGAATTATTTTAACTGTTAAATTGTACTTAACATTCCAATAATGTAATTAAATTATGTAAATTCGTTTTATTTAATTATTATTGTGTATGTAATGAAATTAAAGTATTTATTAAAGTTCTCTAAATTGTTATTGTTTTTTTCTCTTTCTGAATTCTACTCTTATGATAATTAGATTATACAATATATTAGATTACGCACAGAATCCATTCGTTGGGTCGTACCCAGTCGTACCGTACGGCGAACCGCGTCATCGGGCGCTTCTACATATGCCGGCGACTACACGGTTTTAGGACGATTTTTTATTCAATTTTTTTGTATTTTTATATGTTTATACTATCTATTGTTTCAGGGCGTTTAACTCTTAAAATTCAAAATAAAAACTTTTTGAAGTGAACTCATGACATTCGCTGGCAATCAAACGTAGACATGAGAAAAAAAAATCCAGTTTCGACAGTTTCGATGCATTTGACAGTTTGACAGATAATATTCCATCCCGATTTGAAAAAAAACAGTTAAATTTTTCAATACTCTCGACGATTTTGCCTATTTGTGTTTTTGTAGATATATACCTATTTATATTTTCATATTTAAAGCTCATACATGTTGGATTTTAATTATTATGACTTAAAAATCCAAGTAGTAGCAGAATGTTAGTAAATCGGGTCCCCGAAGAGGAAAGTAGAAGGGTGGGTGACGCGGACTTGCAAAATTTGGAGGGCAACTCCGCCGAGTTACAAACAGCAGAAAAGATATATCAGATTATGACCAAGAATAATACATTGGAAGGTGATGGTTAGTAAAGTACCTAGCGCGCGCAAAATACCTTAGTCAAATCTGAAGTTACAACCATTGACTTATATATTACTACAAGGTCGATTACGCAGCTCATAGTCTACATAAGCTCGGCTTGAGATCTGTTTTTGTATAATGCGCAGTCATGCCTCGTGTTCAGATTGTGAACCGTGAAACTACTTTATGTAGCGTTATTATATTTATCTCAGAAGTTTGGGCGCAACCTAGTTGTAATACTACAAATTGATTTTATTAAACATGCTGTATAACAAAATTGCGTTTGTGTAAGTACTATGAACTAGGATCAGCTCTTGTTAACTGACCTGTTACCACAGCAGTAGCAGGATTCTCTTCTAGCAACTCGTACTACTGAGAAAGTTAAGATAAACCTATCGGGAATATACCTCTTGTAATATTGTACTGTTATGTTCTGTTTCAAGTTTAAGTAGGTATAACTTCGGCTTAAGTACTTCGTCGACACGTCTATACGACTTAGGCGAAATAGACACGTACCTAAATGATTTCTAAAAATATTATTGATCATTGTACATTATGAAAAATTTGAACTTGTAGGGGACAAGGCGCTTACTACCCGCGATTTGGTAATCCTGTATAAGAATATAGACATTGATACTAAACTGGTATCTACCACTTATCAACAAACAAGTAAAAGGCCCAATCAATACGTTGAAAATATAATATACAACGACGATAGAGGATCTGAAGGATCGGATATCAGCGAAGATATCAGTAATGAAGACTTTAATAATGTTTTTGCTATTAATGAACAAAGAATAGACCTTTTGAACAACTTTGGAGATACACTTTGTCATAAATTTGGCGATATGCAAATGCGCACATCTGATTTAACTACAGAGTATGATAGATACTTTTTGTTTAATGATCCATCTATTAAAGAACAATTCAAAAGTTTCCTTATGATATCTAAACCCAAGCAGTCTGACAGTACGGTTCTTCCGGCGTCGCTCTTGGATTATATTTGCTGCAAACGTATTGAGGATAATTATAATTTTTATATGGATAACATTATTAAACACGTGCAAAACACTATCGAACAGCTAAAACGTATTAGTAATGGTGATTACTTAACTGAAAAAGTTAAAGATAAATGGAGAGAAGTTCACGAAGAGAAAACCACAACAATTGAAGATAAACCCCAACTTAAGAAGACAGTTTTGGCAAGCTCTGTCAGCATACCACTTCGCGTAAAAGATAAACGCACTGATCAAAGAATCACATGGGATGATATAGTCCATTCTGAAATGGATGTAAGGTCTCTATCTAAAATATTGGAAAAGAAAGTTATTGTGGAGGTTCCAAAAATTATTTGTGGCACTTACAGATTATTTAGTAAACGCTGCAAAGACAATCTTATTATAACATGCAAAAAAGATAAAGAAGAAGAGTCGCGCGTGGATGTAGTGTTAAAATTGCAACGCTCTAAGTCGGGGCATGTCATTAGTAATATCGATTCAATCATGATTTTAAAATCTTTACCTGCCATTGCTACTGAAACAGGTTAATTGAGATTTACCAACATAATTTTAAAATAAATATTTATTTCTTTGTACTAAATTACTCTTAATTTCACAGAGACTCATTCCAACGATCTGTTAGCGCTAGGATTTGAAAAATTTGACGCGTCAGATAAAAATGTGGGACAAGAAAGTGAAATTCAGTCAGATGAAAACATACAAGAAATTACTACAAATTATGCAGCAAGTCAAAAACTAGAACAAGAAACTGAAATTAAATTAGATGAAAACATAAAAAAGATTCTTCCAAATGATACAGCATATTGTAGTTTAGCAGCAGATAAAGAAATAGAAGCTGAGAAGTTTTCAGAGGATGACTATGATTATCTACCGCAAAGCGATTGCCAAGCAGATAACGAATGTGATTCCAGCGGAGCTGAAGCTGACTTTAGCACGATTGCTACTGACGATCTCCACTCTATCATTCATCGACTAAGCAAGCAGACGCCTGTTATAGAAGAGAGTGAAGATAATATGAAAAAAAAGAAGTCACCGGTGAGGGTGCGAATTAAATCTCCCTATGAAAATAAGTCATATGTTTTAGAAGAGAAAAAAAGAAAAAAACTTTTGGAGATAAGAGGGAAGCGAGAACTCAAAAAAAATGCAATGAGTGAAAACAGTAGAATAAAGAAACATAGGTACGGAAAAGGTGCCAGCATGGTCCAATCGTCTAACTCAGTCACAAAGTTATCAATAACAAACAAGCATTTTTATAACTCAATCTATGGACAATCCATGAATATTAATGCTAAAAACTCTCAAAAATACCACAAAGATCAAACAAGGATCGGTGTTCCCAAGATACAACTAGAAGACGATGAGGAAACACCATATGAAAATTCTTCTCCTCCTTTATTGTACTCTGAGAAAAATAATCAGAAGTATATTAATCGCAGTTATTATCTAGATGAAGCAGACACGGAAGTTATGCATCTGCAAAGGAAAGAAAATGAAAGTCATAACATAATAAGTGATGTATCTGCATCGCCAACAGCTAATGATATTGGTGTTAATTTAAAATTGCTCGAGCGATTAATCGCTCCATCTACAACAGACTTTAGTTTGACAAATACTTCATCAAGTTTGCAACACAAGGTTCTGTAAGTACATATTTTTGATGTTTTGTGTGCCATTTGTAAGTAAGAATTTATATTTCCAGTTGATTGTAATTAAAAATTTATCCACAGATATGAAGATAGTTTTATCAATACTAAAAAAAAAAATAACTCAAAAAAATGCCTTAATGTCAACACGATGTACTCAAGTTTCAGTTCCGGCAAATTTGCCAAAAATAGAAGTTATAACACAAGATGAAAATTGTACAACTACATCTTCTGTTGAATGTAGAAGAAGTATTGAAAAAATATATGATCTTATAAAACAAATAGGTAAAACGGACAACGTGGATGTAATGCCTACTCCAAGTAAAACCGCAACTAATATTGATAGATTACATTTAACATGTGGTAGAGGTAATTCTAGAGATCAAGCCACTGATAGTGGAACTAGCATCAAACATCAATTAACTTCCTCTAATCCTAGTAGTTGTAGTTTTGACAAGCCAAAAACTGTGTTGAAAACTTCAAAAGACTCAAAGAAGAAATACGAGAATCCTACGTCAGTAATTCCAAAAATAACAGTTAGTTCAAATCTAGCAGGTAACAAATTTAACAACAAAGCAAATAATAAAGATTTAAAGAAACTACCTTATAGCAAAATTCAGGAAAATCCCTTAAAAGCTATATCTCAATTGATTCACGAATTCGATAATGTGCAAAAGACGAATATTAAAAACGAAAAGGAATCCAAAAAGAACAAAAAAAACTGAAAGTTTAACTACTCAAGATAAAAGTAGCTTTCGACAAAATTTGCTCAAGCGAATACCAAAGCAAGATCAGTATTCAAAGGAATCTGAAGCAATATCCTCAAAAGGTTCGGTCCTTATAGGAAAGAAACGTCAAGGCACGGGATATAGCCCTCTCAAAATTACACAGCAACAATTGCAACACGAAGAAAACTCTGTAGATACGAATACAAAAAAAATAACTGATATTATTGATGAAGCGAAAGAACTAAGAGGGGAAGCAGTGCGTGGCCCTTCGAAAAAAATGACAAGATTAAATAGTTTAGCGCAGCCTAAAAAATCATATCTACAGTCCCAACAGGAAGAAACCCCAAATAGATTTGGAAAACGAGTAATGGACAGATTGTCTAAATTAACGCCTCCTTTAGCGAATCCCGAAAAAAGTATAGGCTTGCCAAGAACTAAACTGACAAAAACATATGATGGACTACCCGCATCTACAAAGCAACCAAATTCAGCTGGATTGCCTACAGGTGTGTAAAGGTGAATTTTCATCAACATGTTAAGTAATTAAAATAAGTTTTCCTGACGGAACAATAGCCAGAATTCTTGTTTTCTAATTACAGAAAGATTGTCAAGAGCCAAACCACATAACACAAATGACAGTCCTAAGCAAGATGGATTTGGCAAACGCACTCTGGGCAAACTACCCTTTAACCATGGAAACGTTAATAAGTTACCGGAGGAACTGTAAGAAACCATTAGCTAAGGAAATTATTAAGGAGATGGCCCAAAACATACATCCTACTCTATAGTCTATACCCAAAACGTACACAGGCTCGGCGCTCATGCAAAGTATCTCATAATTTAAAGTAAAAAAATGGGTTGGCTAATAATTTTTTTGCACGGATAAGTTTCGTAGGTGTCAATATTAAAATTACATTTACATTGAAAGAGCTAGACTTTCTGTACTTAGCTGTGTAAGGAAAGGTGTGAACAGTGTGAAGCTAATTTTTTTCAAGACGATGAATCTAAAATGTCCGCCCAAAATTAAATTTGGTATAACAGAACGCTTTTGTTCAGAGAAAGTTGGTAGGCAAATCAAGTGAAAAGGTTGATTGTTTTGTATGGGATTTGGACCATCTCGTTTACATTTATAACACAACTTGACTTCAATAAGTAAGTTCATACTTTCAGGAAAGGAAAGATGGTAGCTGTGGAAACGTACGTGAAGAGTCACTATCCACTAGAGACCGGCAAATCTTACAGCGCGCATAAATCGAGAGTCCCTTTGATACCAAATGACCTCGATGTGGGTAAGATATTTTGAAATTATACGTTTGATTAAACAACCGACCAAGACAAGACCAAGTCAACACCAAGACTAGACCAAGACATCACAAAGACACGAACACACCAAGGCCAGACCAACAGACGAACAAAACAAAGTCAAAATAAAGTGGACAAAGACAACATAATGCAAGACAAAGCCTAGACGAAGACTAGACAAAGACAAGACAAAGTGTAGTAGCTATCACGCGACCAAAAGACTAGCCAAACACAGGACACGGTTCAACAGCTAAACCGAGAGATTTGAAATCCTATATTCCGAAGACAGTCTTAGGCTAATTTTTATTCCTAATAATCAAAGAATTACGCGAACAAATTCGCGAGTTCGCGCGATATTATTATTTTATACGATGAATTGAATTTTTTTTTTCAACAGCGTCTTTGACATCATCTCCGTCTACCAAAGAAGAATCTTCTACGCTCGGCAAAAAATTACACAGTATGATTGATTGTATGATTAGCAGCACTATACCTGTATTAGGTGCTGTTGCTGAATGTAATGAGTCCATATCGAAAGCGAGTGATAGTTTTGATGATACTTCTATAGAAAAAGGATCGAAATCTGATGAAATTATACTATCAGCCTCTGATTATCCAGTCGATATATTTGAAGATAAAAATATAGTTACGGCTGTATCAGTTATTTCGTCAGAGCACAAAGACGACGAAGAAGTCAACAATAGAAGTTCAAATATAAATATTAGTGAAACTAACCAACCTTGTCCTCCTAATGAGTTGCGTAATCCAGAAAATGATATATGTAATCAAATATCAAATGGTACATTTCAAAACTCGTTGAGAATTAAAAATTTAAGATTGAATATTACACCTAATCAGTCCATGGAAAATTTCTTGACTTTGCGATCGGGAAATAACAGCTCGCTAGTACTTCAGCCAAAATTACCACAAGATATTAATCTTAAGGCAGAAACTATAACGGAACTCAAAACCCTACCTGTGCTATCTAATAACCGTTTCACCAACTTCAGTTTTACTAACTTTCCTATGCAGATAGCAACCGTGGGTTACGCTTTACCACATATGGTTAAATATGATTCTAAGACTAAAATTCGTTTATTAGAAAATGACGAATCTGAGTCGAAAAACTTAAAACCTGTGGTATCATCTGAAAATATAATCAATGCGATA
This sequence comes from Maniola hyperantus, assembly GCF_902806685.2. NCBI lineage: Eukaryota > Metazoa > Arthropoda > Insecta > Lepidoptera > Nymphalidae > Maniola > Maniola hyperantus. The sequence goes on along the minus strand of NC_048552.1, from coordinate 1,645,385 downwards.
TTAAGCAAATCTATTCAGTGTTTTAAGGGTGCGGTTAAAAACACACCCCAAGAAACAATTGAAAGAGAACCCATTATTAATCGGCTTACAGATGAAAATAAAAACGAGGTAAGTTTAGACAACTGTGAAGAATTTGCAATTAAGATAAAACATAATAAACGGCAGACACAAGATAATACTGTCCAAACTAAAACCAATGATAAAGATATTGTTGCTGCAGATATTAAAAAATCTAATATTAGTAATTCAACATCACTTGACATTTTAGTAGGGCTTTTAAATGAAATTACAAAGATAACTTCATATCAAACTCACATATCCAAGCAAGAGGACGCCTATGATACTAATCTTGAAAACAAAGAGTTGGAGGTCATACTTAACAGATCCGTATCTGTGAAAGAGAGTTCTGTAGATTATAGCGTCGATAATGCGATATCTTTGCATTCTCTTGATAATTTACAAATGTCAGAAGTGCGTGCTAGTAACTTTTCATACTTATCTTCTAACATCGAAGACTATAACAAAGGCAATAAAATGACTGCCAAAAATGTAACTACAATTACTACCTTGCTTTATGAACCATTGGATGTGGATAAGGAAATAAATACGAAGATTAGACAAACTGAATACATGCAGAGGTTTACTGAAGCACCGTCCCAACTCCTCCCAGTATCTGTCAGCACTACTATAACAGATTCTCTTATGAAACTCATTAACAAGTCTTCTAGTCGTTCCATATATTCTACTACTGATTGTGAATCATCACTAAATGATAAAATTAAGGAAATGCCCTCAAACATCTTGAAAAAATCTGTTGATAGTATATCTCCTCCTCCGATATTAAAAATCCAATACATAAACGAAATGGAAAAATACACAGATGTAAAGGAGCAAAATAGTCAGTCACTTATTGAGTTTGATCCTCTGATGAAAATGAAAAGAGATATATTAGTCACCGTTTATTCAATTCTTGTGTTTACCGTATTTGCCGCTTTGTCATTTCCGGAAATAATGTATCGTGTGTGAGACTTTGTTATGTATGTATCATAATAGTAAATTATTAGGAAGGCAGGGTTAGCACTGCTGCAATATCCTTCCTATTAACAACGGCTAACTTACTTCTTTAATAAAATTAATAGCTGGTAAAATATTATTATACTACATGAACCTGTAGCCTTGTATTTCACGCATCGAGGTGGCGGCCAGCTCTAGGATAACTTATTTTGGCCTTAAGAGGCATATCAACTGAAATGGAGGAGAGCGAAGACATTATCAGTGGACTAATCATATAAATTGATAGAGCATGTTATAATTTGATCACGTCATCTATAAACGTGACTGGTCTTTTAAAACGTTTCAGCAGGTAGTCACCCTAAAATGTTCAAGATTAATTTTATTTGTGTAAAGTTTTTAAATTGATTGTAAGATTTAGTTAAATTATTTTTGGATGTTTATTTATTTATCTATTCTGAATAAAAATTTCAAAAATATGTGAGGATTCCATTTGTAGCTTCAGCTACAATCATTCATGATTACACATTTTTTTAAATCCCTACCTGCTTTCGTACCAATGTTGCTGCAACTATTCGCGACCAAGAAAATGCTTGTTTATCACACTTCACACTAAAACACTAATATTGTAAAGGTGAAAGTTTGTGCGTATGTACGTTTGTTAATCTTTTACACAAAAACTACTGGATGCATTTAGCTGAAATTTAGAACGGAGATAAATAATATCCTGGACTAACACATAGGCTTACTTTTATCCTATATAGTTACTTATCCTTATCCTGGAAAATCAGAGTTCCCACGGGATTTTGAAAACCTATATTCACGCGAACGAAGTAACGGGCATCAGCTAGTTTTAATTATTTTGTGAAAATATAGTTAGTAGGGACCTACCTAAACGTGGATAGGATTGAAATTATCGAAAGAGGAAAAGGGTAGGTATATTATTAGGTACTATTGTTTTTATTTCATTAGGTCTTGTAACTATTTTCTGTAAGATATACCTTTAGTTTGGCTCGTCTTGGTGGGGGCACTACCGTGCCCCCTGATTATGAATTTTAACCAGGCATTTAAAAATAAACTATGTTATATAGGAATAGGGAGACATTTTGTCAGGAGGACATGAGTATTATCTCATTATTTCGATTTTTTTAGTGATAAGTTTTTCTGTATGTATATACATTTCTTTTATTTATTTCGACCAATTTCGACGTTCAAACTCAGCTATCGGAACCGGATCGTGTAAATCGATTATTATGGTTAGTATAGTGCTTGTATTCTACTGCAAGGTCTACTGTCTATGGCACATAGGTCAACGCCAAAGTCACGCTGACAGCTCGTGCTTAGGTTGCTTAGTTTGTTTATGTAAACATAACTTTTATTTCTGGTCGGTGATAACCTCTTTTTCTTTACAGTGCTTTTTTAAATGCTCTAAAATCACTACTATTATTTGAATATTTAACAAGTAAAGGACAGAATTTTAAAACTGCAAGAAAGCAATACTAACCATGGCAGCCGTTAAGGTTAAATATTCATACTTATTTTAATATTAAGGATTAACACTTTCTGTGATTTTTAGCCTAAAGAACTCATATATAAAAATATTATTATCCTATAGTATGTACACATAACAATAGGCTATATTATTTCTAGTTAAAGTTGCTTTCTAATTGGTAGTTTCAGAGTTTATTGATTAGGTACCTACAAACAAATCTTTTCTGTCTTTTCTCTTTTTAGTTTTTAATATTAGTACAGAAAAGTAAAAGATTTCTGTCATTTTCTTGATCCATTTCCTGAATATTGAAAATCTTATCAAAGAGAATATAACCACCATAGAGGTACGGCCGACAGTAATGTACATCGACCTTTAGAAGAAGATAGCAAATATGTAGAGCACTGACCACCATCCAGTGAACCCTTATAGGGTCACTTTGTTGTCCGTCTATCAGTCTGTCTGTCTGTCTGTTTGTATATCAAGAAACCTACAGGGTACTTCCCGTTGACCTAGAATCATGAAAATTGGTAGGTAGGCTATCATAGTCTTATAGCTGACATTGGGGGAAAAATCTGAATTTGTGTTTCATCACAAGAAAAACATTAAAATGTGTTCATGAACAAATATTGCTATTTTCGACTTTCAAAGTAAGATTGTGAGATTGAAGAAGATATACCAAGTGGGGTATCATATGAAAGGGCTTCACTTATACATTCTAAAACAGATTTTTATTTATTTTATTGCATCATAGTTTTTGATTTATCGTGCAAAATGTTGAAAAAATACGACTGTAGTACGGAACCCTCGGTGCGCAAGCCTGACTCGCACTTGTCCACTTTTTTAAGTAGTTTAAATACCCTATTCTGAAGTTAACTTTTGTTGTAGAGTGGCCTAGCCAAATTCACAGCAGAAGACATAGACACTAATGGTACAGTGACTCAAATAATTGAGGAGTTGCGGAAGAGGAACTCTCTGGCTTACAGCTTTTTCTGCTATGTGTTGAGGCCCAGGCGCTATGTAGGTGGAACAGAACACTATCATTATGTACTACCAGGTTGTAAATTTTTTACCTTAAAGGTCTGTTTCACAGAGTTATTCCCGTTGAGTCACAACACTGTGACTCAATGGGAATTTTTAGAAATCTTTGTCCCGTTGAGTCACACCTACATATTATAACGTCCAGATTTTGGGATTTGAATATTTTAGTATGGAGCCTGACCTACCTACTTGCCCACCATTTTCTTTTTTCAAAATAGCGACCATATCCATACTTATATTATAAATGTGAAAGTGTGTCTGTCTGTCTGCTAGCCTTTCACGGCCCATCCGTTCAACCGATTTTAACGAAATTTGGTACAGAGATAGCTTAAATACCGGGGAAGGGCATAGGCTACTTTTTATCCTGGAAAATTAAAGAGTTCCTATGGGATTTCAAAAACCTAAATCCACCCGGACAAAGTCGCGGGCGTCATCTAGTAGTTAATAATAATTGTTCATTGTAAAGTGATGTAATGCTGATAATAATTAATTACGTAGATTTAAAGTAAGCTATATAGGAGGATTTCGAACGCGCCCAGGTCTGAGAAGAAGCCCACATCTATAATATAAAAATGAATCACTAAATGTGTTGCTGATCGCAAATCTCGAGAACAGCTGAACCGATTTCACTAATTCTTTTTTATAATATTCCTTGAAGTACGAGGATGGTTCTTACGGAGAGAAAAATTTAAAAAATTTTAATCGACTGCTAGGCGGAACGAAGTTCGCCGGGGCAGCTAGTCTATGATAACATAATGTCATTGAAGAATGAGTTTTTAGGGTTCCATACCCTAAAAGTGACACATGACCAACATATTACTAAGACATATGTCTGCCTGCCTGTCAGCGGGCTCATGAACTGTAATAGGTAGAGAGCTGAAACTTTCACAGAATGTGTATTTCTGTTTCCGCTATATCAACAAACAGTAAGAATTTCAAAATGACTACCATGAAAAGTAAAAAAAATTAGAAAGTGTTTTTTCTTGTATAATGTATGGAACCATTCGTGTCCAAGTCTGACTTACACTTGACCGATTTTTTTTATGTATGACTGATTTCAATATACTTTCAGGTCACCCAATAAATGCATTTGGGGGCGATTGGACTGGAGAACTGAATCTAGACTATTTCGAACCATTTCCCTACAGAAGTCAGCCGCCAAAAATGATAACACCCATGAAAAATGTTCACAAACCTGACCCAGTCACCAATGTCTTAATGGAAAAATATGATTGGACTAAGACGTGGACGATTATGAAAAGCCATCGTGGTAAGTATTGTCACACCAACATTATAAAGGCGAAAGTTTGTGTGTGTATGTGTGTTATATTTTAATGTATATAACGGGTACATACCATGATTAATTTTTATTTTTGTTTGTCGATATTTCAACCCAATTGCACGGTTACGACGCGACAGGACGGGACGGTGACTCCCGTCCCGTCCTGTCGATCTTAAGGTCGATCGTACTGTACAGCTGATGTTCTATTTCACGAAGACTAGACGGGTTTGGCTATGTTTGTGTGAGTGCACACGTATACATTGTTAGTGTGCATGTCGCTCAGACACGACTCGACTGCAATGCGGTTTACGTTGCGCACACAAATGTGTTAACGCTTATCGGTACACTCACTACTACATCCAAGGCTGATGGTCTTCGTGAAGTGAAATAGAATAAATATAGCAATAATGCCCATCTCCGGTTTCAAGCTTCCAAAAAGGTGATGGAAAGTTACGAGCAACTGAACGAAGACGTGGTCCAATGTCAGCAACACCTGGTGGAGCTCGCCGCGCAGCTGGACAGCGAGCCAGAGCCGTACTTCCACTCGTCCTACAACTGGCACTACGCCGGCCGCGGCAACTTGCAGCTGGCGTGCGTCGACTGGGCCGACTACTTGCTGCACAGCCAGTTTACTACAGTTTGTAAGTTACGAGCATCCGAACGAAGACGTGGTCCAATGTCAGCAACACCTGGTGGAGCTCGCCGCGCAGCTGGACAGCGAGCCAGAGCCGTACTTCCACTCGTCCTACAACTGGCACTACGCCGGCCGCGGCAACTTGCAGCTGGCGTGCGTCGACTGGGCCGACTACTTGCTGCACAGCCAGTTTACTACAGTTTGTAAGTTACGAGCATCTGAACGAAGACGTGGTCCAATGTCAGCAACACCTGGTGGAGCCCGCCGCGCAGCCAATCAAACCAACCAACAAACACACACTTTCACATTTATAATATAGGTAGTGATTACTTTATATTTGTTTATGTGTACACAGTTACAAATGATTTAAGTTATTACATAAATTCTTTACCCTCCCTTGATTATATCACTATCACCCACTCAAGTAAATAAATATAACTAAATTTAAATAACTATTCTTAACGAGTCACACCTAGAGTAATATGTGAATTACAATAGATAAAAAAGTTGCAACCAGTCACAGTGTGACTCGTTGGGAACCCATCTATCTAATAATGGTTTCTTCAATTTCAGATTTATCAGAATTCAACAAAAATACCCTCACTATAAACATGGAACATGTCGCTAGTTTTGATTGCGGGAAAGGGAACAACATACTCGAAACTATTATCTCTCCACAAAACATTATAGTTTTAAGAACGAAATATAAGATATTCATTTTAAAATTAATAAATACAAATGAAAGTATGACCCTAAAAAAACTGAAATGTATCAAATCTGAAGAATTCCCGTATACCAGTGTATCATTCGACAATTTCCATAAAAACATACTTTATATCACGACTTTACATTATAAGCTAAGTATAATCAATTTAGATAGAATGAAAGCGAGAAGTGTTCAACTAACAGCCAAAGTGACGAGTTTAGTCAACAACTGGAACAGAGTTTTTAGTTCGGAAAGAGGATATTATATTCACGCCGGGAGGAGTTCCATATCGATCTACGACAAGAGGTCGAATGCTACGGTTCACGTGTGGAAAGACGTAAAATCGATTGCAGACCAGGTCAATTGCAACGATATAAGCGCGGCTGAGCATTTTCAAGGGAGCGAATCGCTGTATCTCGGCACGGATCACCATTTGTTTTTGATGGATTTGCGTTGTATCAAAAATACTCCTAGGATCGTCCAGCGTTGGACACACGGCATGCAGAGTGCACCTTTGTACGTGAACAATTGTAACTTTGGGTTTGGCAAAGAATTAATTTGTCTGTGCAGTCAGTGGTGCGAGGACTTGTGCGTGGTGCCCAACTACACAGACAGAATCGAGGACACGAACTCTAAAGGTGTGACGATTCCATATCGACCTCCGAGTATATTCAGTGCGTTGAGCGAAGCGAGGTGGAGTGGGCGCTGTCTCGACATTTACAACCCGATAGAGCGTCGACTCGTGACAGCTATCACTGGCTGCTTGATGGTGGAGCGAGACGAAAACTATGACATACTCATGCAGAACTCCTTCGGCGATATCTCGTGCCACACGCTGTATCCGGAGCATTTCGAATCGTTCATAGATAACGACAGCGCAGAGAAGCTGCACGAATGGACTGAGACGTACGAAGTAGAGAAGAAAGTTTTACAAGTGACGACGGTGGGCGATATTGCAAGGTTTTGGAAGAAGTTGAGAAAAGTGCCCGAGGGTTATAAAGTTTTTACTTATAATAAAGAGCCTAAGAGTAAGTTCGATGAAAAGGAAATTGAGACGATTTTTGAGGAGGAGGAAGTGGACGGCGGCTTGCAGGAAGCGTGGGCGGGAGGCGGAGGGACGAAGGTGGTCGAGCCTCCGTCCCTCGCGCGCAATGTGTATTTTGCTGATGAAGAGTGACAGTTCCCAGAATTATATACATACTTAACACGAAAAATTAATCAGAAAACTTAGCTTATTCCATTTACTCAAACTAAAGTGTGCGTTGCCCTTCCGGCGTCCCTGTTTACTGCCACGTATAACCTAAATACCGCACAACAGACGGAAACGTTTAAGTGCGGAAACCAGCCCAGAGCGAAGAAGAATAACCTAAATACCTTCAAAACAAGATGGAATAGGTATCTTCTATTCAAACGCGTTCCAATCCAACATAGATCTCATTATTGTTTTTTAAGCATGATTATCGTCATACGATATACATACATAATTATGATTATCGAGTGTATACACGGAAACGTGTTCATCTATCCACCCCGGATGGCCAATTTGTATATTTTTTTTAGTTTGGAGTGGACAGATGAACACGGATTTCCTATAAACCCTAGAGTGGCTGTTTAAGCCTGTGTCCAGACTCCTGACTGCCTGAGTGACGGCGCACTGTGTACGGTGGATTGCGGAGCGAATTTAGTGCACGCAGTGCAGTGCGTAATAGCCGTTAGGGTGGATAAACGGAATAACCCAAAAACTTTAATTACGAAACAACAAAAAATTATGTAAATTGAACTGTAACAATGATATTGCTATTTTTATACCAAAAAAAATATTTTATTAAAATTCTAATTAAATACTTATTTTTATTTAATATCAAAGCCTCATTTATCAATCGCCAAATAAATAACTGGCGAATACATATAATATTATTGACAGATTTCTAATAATAATTGTCAAAACGTCTTTATTTGTTAGCTAAATAAAAAGCTGTATTATAGGACATCCTCATCGGAGGTCGGGGGTTAGATCTCGAGCATGCACATCTAACTTTTCGGTGTTACGTGTCTTTTAAGTAATATTGACTGACTAATATTCCCCTTTCCCCTCCAACTAAGCGTAAAGCTTGTGCTAGGAGTAGACGACAATAGTGCAACGGGTGGGATTTGAACCGGCCACCTTCTCGGGTTTCAGTCCGCTCCTTTAACCGTTGAGCTATCGAGGCTATAAAATTAAATATCACTTGCTATAACGGTGAAGGAAAAGATCGTGAGGAAACATGCATGTCCGCGCTCTGTAGTGAACCGGCGATGAAACAGTAGTGATTGAAAAATCGAACGAAAATGATGATAATAATCATTATTATTAGTCGATAAACAGTCTAAAGTTATGTAGGTAGGTACATTCATCTATTCCTCGCAGACGAAGAATTGATGGCTTATCTACAATTCTGTGTTACCTAACACTTTGTCACACCTATTTCCAAAACTTTTCCTTAGATAAAAGAAGTGTTGTTGATGACCGGCCCACTTGCACAAGGACTATAATTCGGTTGCTGAAAAGCATTGAAAAGTTTAACTGTTAAATGTTGCTGTCTACTATTAATCAATCAATAAAACACCAAATTAAATTAACAATCTATAATACCTATCTAAATGACTGAGAGGACTCCGAGCACGCACACAGGCACGCACGCATTCACGCAATTATTGTATTTCAACATAAGTACAACAATCACTTACATTGCAAAATAATACCTACTGAAATTATACAAATTGGCAGGAACTTCATAGAAATATAAATATGCATGGAAGATTTTATGATGCGTCAAATTTGAGAAAGGACTCGTCATAATATTTTGTCTGCGTCAACTTTTTTATTATTAATCAGCTACAAGTTAGCCCTTGACTGCAATCTCACCTGGTGGTAAGTGATGATGCAATCTAAGATGAATGCGGGCTAACCAGGGAGGGGTATGGCAGTTTTATTAAATCCATATCCCTTTGGTTTTTACACGGCATCGTACCGGGACGCTAAATCGCTTGGCGGCGCGGCTTTGCCGGTAGGGTGGTAACTAGCCACGGCCGAAGCCTCCCACTAGACCAGACCAGAAATTTAGAAATTAGAGTGAAAGTCCTTGAGTGGAGACCGCGTTTAAGCAAGCGTAGTGTGGGACGCCTTCCGGCACGATGGACCGACGATATAAAGAGGCTGGCGGGAAGTGGCTGGATGAGGAAGGCTGAGGACCGGGTGTGGTGGCGCTCTTTAGGGAAGGCCTATGTCCAACAGTGGACGTCCACAGGCTGATGATGATAAAATAAGAGTGAAGCCACACGATGCGTTGCGTTGGCATTGCGGCGCCTGAGCGGCGCTGCTGTGTCATCCTACATAGAAATCGCTGTAACATGCCACACTATGTGTTACAAGTTACAACGTCGTGCGGCACCCCACCGCACGCGCAACGGACTTAGGAACAGAGAGAGTCGAGGCGGGGAGGGGCGGTGCGGTGCAACACCATACTTTTTGCCAGAGCGGCGACCATTGATACAAATGACAAGATATGCCCAAGCGAACAAAATTTTTCACGGTTTTTAGACCAAATAAATCAGCGCCACCTCTTAGATACTAATGAACGATCCTTTTGAAATCCAGACGTCACTGAGGTTGCATTGGTGCTAAATAAACATTTTAGGACCAATGAATCGGTGCTATTTTGCTTGTTCAATGGCCCTGTCCTTACGAAGTAATATATAAGTCAATGGCGGCGACGCAGTGCCCTTGTGGCCCCCAATATTCAAATCCAAAGCGGTATGGCGCCGCAACGCTCCGGGAATCGTATGTCAAGTCAAAAGTACCTATGGTTTACAGTACTAAATCATGCTTTTGACATGACAGTTGACACAGAGTAAATATGGCGAGTCCTTTCTCAAATTTTACGCACTTAAATATAACTAACTAAAAATTACGAAGTATTCAATCAGTGATGAAATTAATTGATGAAATACGGCGCAACGCACACCTAGAGGGGAGTCGAGGCGCAGCAACTTTATTAATAACTCAAACTCAGCTTTTGTTTATGATAACAAGCGGTGTACTTTTTCTCCTACGTGCTTTGTTTTTATTATATCAATTTCAACCATATATCAAAGTAAAAAAGCTGAATTTAGGTAGTCAAATATTAAGTCGACTCCACTCCATTCCGTTAGTATACGTCGGGCCTTAGTCCGGACTCCGGATCAGTACATCGTGTGACGATGACGTCACACAACGACGATCAGCAATGTACTTAATCATACATCACACGATGACGTCACAGTACTGAATGATGTTTAGCTACGACACGCTTCAGGGTGAAGGTATCTTTGGGTCGTCACATATTATATAGTACGCGACAGGTTAAGATGGCTAGCCCGATACGGGATAGCGTGGGTGACGTGCGGTGCGTCCCCTGCCTCATACCCCAATTGCCATATCGACTTATCGCGTACAGACTACTATAGGTATGTAAAGTAAATATTTTCGTAAGGTTGCGTTTCCACTGAAGCGGAGACGTGTTAAATAGACCAATGATGATATTGTTACACGATGTCATAATTTTATCGTCATCTACCAGACATATCTCTGCTCCGCTTTATTGGAAACGCATCCTCACGAAGTTATGAAGATAATAAAAAGTTACATTTTTAGAAATTACATAATATTATTTAATTAAAAACTGGTTTTAGAAATCAGAAGTGGGATTGATCAAGTTATTTTTGCTATATCTATCATAAGTTTTATTATTTTATTTTAGTAAACGGTTGAACAGGTAATGGGGCTGATTCTCTTGTACACAATCTCTAAACTAAACTGAATTAACAGGTCTAAATCTAGTGCTATCTTTTTCCGCAAGCAACATTATGATAGGGATAGTAATAGATTTAGACATGTCATTTTAGTTTAGTTTAGAGATTGTTTTAGTTTAGTTTGAGAAGAGAATCGGCCGCATTAATGTAGTATCTAGGTACGACCGAGTTTCAATCGGCCTCTTTTGGCTTCTTCCCGAGGGAATTCAGGGATGACACACATCCAAATAAACTTGGAAAATAAAACATCTGAATACAAAATTTCATCCAAATCATGAGAGCCGTTTACGAGATACATACATATTTACATATGTTACCGGCAATGTATATAATATAGTCTTTCTATAGAATACTAATAGTCATACGGAGACATTTTTCATAGTAAATTAAAATTTCATACATTCCCTATTGCTGTTTAGGAATTGTACAGAATGCTTGCAAATAATGAAATAAATATATTTTATACATTGCCTGAATACTTTCTATTCTATTACGGTATTCTATAGAATGCCTAACTATTATTCTATACAGTACCGGATTATATAAATTGACGGAGACACAATAATTATACAAGAATGGTTATTTAAATCATGTATAGGATTTAGCAACATTCGCATCGCAAAAGACAACTTTATTATAAAGTGACGCATTTTTCAGCTATTTAAAAAAGTATATATATTTTTTATAACATAAAAGTATACTTTATCTGTTATGTTCAATCCTCTTTTGATTTATAAAACTAGTTCGTATTAATTTTATAATGCACGTAAATGCTGGAGCAAAATCACATTTTATTTCGAGTGAAGTGATACAAGTATGTACAAAAGCTGTGTTGCGATTTATTTGGGCGCCATATTAACTTGCCTGTTGCATGTATGTATCTGTAAAAAAAACCTTAAATTATTTTCTGGAGATGATTGCTCAATTATCATCATCAGGATCAACCCATCGCCGGCTCACTACAGAGCACGGATCTCCTCTCAGAGTGAGAAGGGTTTTGGCCATAGTCTACCACGCTGGCCAAGTGCAGATTGGCAGATTTCACACACCTTTAAGAACATTATGACGGTTGTTTCAGTATAGTTGTTCTATTTCACGACGACCGTTTGGCTATGTTTGCGTGAGTGCACACGTATACATTGTTAGTGTGCGTGGCGTTCAGATTAAACCGCAATGGGGTTTACGTTACGCACACAAATGCGTTAACGCTTATCGGTGCACTCACTACTACAACCAAGGCTGAGGGTCTTCGTGAAAAAGAACTATACGTGCTAATCCTGTTATAAGTAAGGACATACAGAATACACATGCCGGCAAATAAAACGAACTTCGACCTGCGCAGCGTCTGATTTATCGATCTATTAAGCGGGACAGCCGAGATATCAGTGGTGCTGCGCATTCAGAAATACATTCACAGAATACCATAATATACAGAAGATTCATTCCGCAAAGACATTTAGATAAATAGTGCAAATCAGCTCGCAAAGCGCTGCGATCTAAAATTTTATAAACGCCTCTCTTTTATCGCGTAGACACTTTTTTATGAGTGTCGTGAAGTGACGTACCGTCTTGGGTCACGTAACCAAGTGCGCGCGGCCTGATAGACATGCTCCTTTACTGTTTGTCGCGGGCTCACCTTAGCGGCGCGTGAAGGGGCGGAGCCAAGAGCGCGCGAGCGGGACGTCCGCCTTGCCCTCCCGCTCGCGCTCGGCCATCTGCTCCAGGAGGCGGCGCTGGTTGTCGCGGAAGGCCGCGATGGGGTCGTCGTATTGCGCGTAGTACCGCAGCACGTCGCGCACGTCCTTCACGTTGGACATCGCGATCGCTGCACACACAACAGGTCATACAATGTCTCATGAACAGTGAAACACAACACTAGCGCGAGCTAATGACGTACAGCGCCATCTAGTTTGTTAAATATGAACAACAATTTACAATATTGATACTAATTGGTATTGGTTGCTAAATTTAAAGGCCCAAATCTTTTTCCACAAGAAACATTGTCAAAGGTTACTCTATTATGGGTTTTCGAAAAATTTAAATTAAATAGTAGCAGTGTAGTTAATTGTATAGGTATAATTTTATGCTAAATACAAAAATCAAAAACTTTTAAATTACGAGGGGCAGCCCTTAAAATTATTCAATACTAGCTGATGCCCGCGACTTCGTCCGCGTGGATTTACGTTTTTCGAAATCCCGCGTTTCCCCGAAACTCTTTGATTTTCCGGGATAAAAAGTAGCCTATGTCACTCTCCAGGGTATAATCTACCTCCATTCCAAATTTCAGCCAAATCCGTCCCGTAGTTTTTGCGTGATTGAGTAACAAACATCCAAACATCCACACTTTCACATTTACAATACTATTAGAAATGGGAAAACTGAAAAATACAAAATTCCTGTGAGAAGTGCACTAACTCTGCAGCAGGTTGGCGAGGTCGAGCAGCGCCGTGTCCTCGTCGGCGCCTTTCCACTTTTTCAGCACGAGCGCGTTGTCGGGCTGGAACTGTGTCGCCGCCTTGTTCCAGTCCACCACTATCACCTGAACACGCATCATTAAATGGATAATATATTTTCATCATACATATTCGAAAAATGAACTGTCTAGAATAAATCTAGAAGGTTTAGGAGATAAGGGTGTAATACACTTTCCTTTACTCTGCGTGCAACCAATATGAGAACTTAGTACCAACAGTTAATATATAAAACTATACATTTCTATGGCGGTGGTCTGCTGAGTCAGGTACAAGCGTCATGTTACCTGTGCAATGTGTCCCTACAAATGTATGCTACCACTGTGATAGAAATGTCATTAAAATAAAAATCTTATAAACCGTACCTTAGACAAATCCCGATTCAATCCATCCAAGTTCTTAACATGTACGCCATCAATAAAATGTGTAGAATCTCTGAACAATCTGTAGGATATTAATTTGTTTTCCGGATCCAACTTGTCTAGGACAGGCCAAATCATGAAGGCATTCTCCGAGGTGAATATAACCACTTCATAGTCTGAGTTGGCCACGGTTTGCAGGAATTGGTCTATGCCAGGACGTTTTTTAAATCTGTAGATAGGACATGATCCATTAGCATTTATTTTACCAAACCATAATATAATAAAACTAGCGACCCGCCCTGGCTTCGCATGGGTGCAATGTACTCGTAGATACTAATGTGGTGTCGGTGAGGAGTCCGATTCGAGATTCGAGATTTCTTCCGATATTTTGTGCAAATATCGTCATGTTTCAACAAATTAACACAAACCAATATTAAACTATACCTATAAACCTTCCTCTTGAATCCCTCAATCTATTGGTGAAAACCTCATTAAAATCCGTTGCGTAGTTTAAAGATCTACGCGTTCAAACATACAGACAGCGGGACTTTATTTTATACTATGTAGAGATAAAAAAAAAGTGCGAGTCTCGCGCACGAACGATTCCGTACTATCGTACAAGAATCAAGATATAACATTCGATTTTTTTTTGTTTTTCAATTTGTATGATGGCTATTTTTGGTTGTCTTGGTTTTTAATTATTTGTTGTTAAAACGGCAATTGAAATACACACTGGAAATTTCAACTCCATCTATTGAGATTTATGAAATATATCAATTACAGACAGAGAGGTATGGACAGCTGAGGCTTATTAATAGGGACTAGGGTTGGAACCCTAAAAATAGGTAGTCAGTGGAGACTTTAGATTTTTAAATAATAGTAGTCTATCTATCCCCTCGTCGGTAGTAGGGGGACAGATCAAACCATTTATTCCTATCCATCCCCCTGAGCGCACAGAGCGGGGCGACAGACTGGAATAATTCGTTTTCACTTTAAAAATCATACAGCATATAATATTAGTATGGACCAACCTCCAGCCAGTCTGGTAGGACCAGTCCGGATGTACAAGCACATCTGTGAACTCAAGGACTAATGTGTATGTGGGCTGGTACGGAGCTGGCAGGGGGTCCGGTAGTAACTTCTCTCGAGATGGCTCTTTTATCATCTGAAAAAGAGACACTTTAAAAAAAACTGGGTGCGAGTCAGACTCGCGCACCGAAGGTTCCGTACTACAGTCATATTTTTTCGTCATTTTGCACAGTATATTTCAAAAATATAATGCATAAAAATAAATTAAAATCTGTTTTAGGTGTAAAGCCCTTTCATATGATACCCCACTTGGTATATTAATCTTACTTTGAAAGTTTAAAATACTAATTAATTGTTCATGAACACATTTGAATTTTTTTATGATGTAACCACAAATATTAAAGCTAGTATAGATATATTAATGACGCAGCGGCATAGAAGAATCGCGATAGATATCGCTGTACCATGCCACACGATGCGACGTCGTGCGGTGCCGCATGGCACTTGGGACTAGAGAGACGAGGCGGGGAGGGGTGGTGCGTTGCAACGCCATACTTTTGCCGGAGGCGACGCAGTGCCCGTGTGGCATCCAATACTCAAATCCACAGCGGTGCGGCAACATACTGGGAAAAAATGAAAGTGAAATCTGCATATCACTTTAATCAAGTGATGTGCAGATTTCACTTTCATTACGTAGGCTGTAACATTATACCTTTTCATAGAAGGTGAGCTCTTTCCACGTCCGCCGCAGGTACTGCAGCGGCAGAGGCAGGTGTGAGAACTCGTCCTCTATGACCTGGCCGTCGTCCCCGCGCCGAGGGGCGCCCATCTCGATTACTAAGCAGCCTCCCATCACGGTCATGGCGCCGCCAAATACTGCGAAACTGGTACAGATGTTCTATTTCATGAAGACCGTTTGGCTATGTTTGTGTGAGTGCACACATACACAACATTATAATATTGTGCGTGTCGCTCAGACTCGAATGCAATGCGGTTTACGTTACGCACACAAATGCGTTAACGCTTATCGGTACACTCACTACTACAACCGAGGCTGGGCGGTCATCGTGGAATAGAACATCTATATATACAACAAACATTTTAATTAACTTCTAAAAAAGGAAGTGCTGTAAAAAACTCACATGTATAGTACACGACAGGTCAAGATGGCAATCGGGATATGAGGCGGGGGAACGCTCCGCACACCCACACGTCACCAGCGCTCACCTGCACCGGGTTAGCGCGGGGGTTGTGCAGGTGTACAGGGCGTTTCCTCCCCGCTTGCCATCTCGATCTGTCGCGTATTTGCAATTATATTGTTTATTCACAAAAACCAATGATCCAACTTTGATGACTTCTCTAACATCTATCTACATACATTAAGCTATCATAACTTATATACTAATCTTCTTCTTCTTCTTCTAAATATATAAAAGGATTGACTGACTGACTGATCTATCAACGCACAGCTCAAACTACTGGACGGATTGGACTGAAATTTGGCATGCAGATAGCTATTATGATGTAGGCATCCGCTAAGAAAGTAATTTTGAAAATTCAACCCCTAAGGGGGTGAAATAGGGGTTTTAAATTTGTGTAGTCCACGCGGACAAAGTCGCAAGAATAAGCTTCTTCTTCTTCTTCTTTGGGGCTATACAGGTCCTTGCTATCCCTGAATCACTGCAACTGTCTCCGATCTATTGTGTTTGCCTCCACTTCACACTTCCTTATCAAATCCTGTGGCCGCCAGATACAACATAAGCTAGTACGTAATAAATAATTATAAATGCGAAAGTATGTCTGTCTGCTAGCTTTTTACAGCCCATCCGTTTAACCAATTTCGACGAAATTTGGTGCAGAGATAGCTTACATACCAGGGATGAAAACTGGCCACTTTTTGTACCAGAAAATTAAAGAGTTCCCACAAGATTCTTCATAAACCTAAGTACATGTACCCAAAGTAGTGAGTTCTGTCTTGTCATCTGTTTGGTAGAGATTGATATGCTAGTTTCTATTCCGGAAAGTAAAAGAGTTCGCATGTGATTTTCAAACAACCAAGATACATGTGGACACAGTAGCGCGCATCATTTGCTATATCTTTATACATAAATGTACATTGATTGTGTATTGATATGAAGTTATTGTAAAAATCTTAAAATTAAGATTATTTCAACTAAACTTAGTTTACTTTAAGCAAGACAAGTAAAGTGCTTAAACAGATAAATAATAATTATTATATATTTTTTGTGAAGTAGTTTAAAATACAAAATCATACCCAATTTTCATGCGCCTCCAGTTCTTCTCATTCTCCTTAGACTTTTCCTTCTGCTCCTGCTCAAACTTCTCTTGTTCCTTCTGCACATCCTCCGCGTCCCGGCCGCTGGGTGGCGACTGCGGGAAGAAGCGCCCAAGGATGTCCACCTTCTCTGCTTCTTTGCTGTCTTTAGTTTTATCTCCTACATGTGAATAATATTAGTCAATGACAAAGCATACTAGAGTGTCCCTAATTAGCTACTTCGGGGTTAAAAGGATCAGCATTTCGTGTCGGTTTTTTGGCGAACACAAAGAGGAGTACAGTTTGTGCTTCTGCACTGCGCCCAGCCTAGCCTAGTGGTAGAATATTGGAAGACAACCAACGAGAACTTTAAAAGCAGACGGTAAGACGTCTTACGACATACAGGTTCTTACTCTATTATAGAAGCTATAATACTAGCTTAACAGTAAATAGCGTTATCTATTGAAGTGCTCAGAGCGCTTTAGATTCACTTGTCATAATTGTAGAAATTAGAAAAGAAGAAAATATTAACTAACCTATATTTGAGTAAAATCTTGTGGAACTCGCCGAAAGAAGAACAATGTTTTGTCTTGAGAAATTGGTTGTTTGAAGTTTAACACCTTTACAGCAAGCCGCACGCGTTAGGAATAGTATTTTTCTAAGAGACATTTTAATTAATATTTAACGAAAATTCTTAAATAATTAACATTCTATAGCTCTCGATTCGAAACAAAACATGAGAAAACGAGAAAAATGAGAAAAGTCAACTGTCACTGTCAAGCACACTGTCAAGTGTCACTGTCAGAGAATTGGCAATTGAGACACAGATATTATGAGGCTTAGAATCTCTACTCTATACCTAATCTCTATGAGGCCATTGTAGGATAGAGACGTCAGCTAATCTTTCGTAGTGGCGCCATCTGTTTCTAATTGCAGTAACTATTGTATGTAATTTATTTTTAATTTTTTCCGGCCTTGGATACTAGTTTTTTAAGGTCAACTATATAGCTATATGTATAACAGGTATAACACGTGTGCAGGTTTGATTCATATATTATTTTTATAGGTAGGTAGTGACTTCAAAGAAAATACGAATCAAAAATTATAATCCCGCTTAGGTACACGTCGCAATATGGCAGAAATTCAGTCTTATTCTTAGTTCGGCCGCATTATTTATTATTTTATACATTGAAAGAAGTACTTTCAGTACTAAAAGTTGAGGTAATAAAACAAAACCCGTAATTTATTATTTAAAACTAAATTTTCTTTTTTTCTTTACACATGATTTTTGTACTGCATTCTCTATAGGTATTCGGTTATGTTGAATTTAGCATGAATTTATAAGTGAATATCCCAGCAGTACACTTGAATGGATGGATCACGGATGCAGTAACACTGCGTAAACAAAAATGTGGCACAAACATGGATGTCAAGGTTACTATACAAGGTTGCTATAGTACCCTTATTATAAATGCGAAAGTGTGTTTGTTTGTTGGTTTGTCCTCCAATCAAGTCGCAACGTGCAACGGATTGACGTGATTTTTTGCATGGGTATACATATAGTCTATGGGTATAGATATATACCTAGAGAGTGAAATATGCAACTTTTTATCCCGGAAAATCAAAGAATTCCCTCAGTGTTTATAAAAACCTAATTCCACGCGGATGAAGTCGCGGGCTTCAGCTAGTAGCATAGGAGTAATAGTGTCCTGTGGCTAGTAGCACCTAGTCGTAAATAAAACTTTTGAGTCGTAGAGATCTTCTTCTTCTTCTTAATTTGCTTTATGGGAAGTCGTAGAGATACCAGACTACAGTGCGACAAGGCTCTCTTGCCACTTGATTGACATTGACAGGGGGGCGCTATTGGAGAACAAAGGCTTAGAATATTCAAACAAGAACAAAGGGGACACTTGACGGCACCGTTAGTTCCGATTTCGCCACGCGCCAAGATAGCCTTGTCGCACCGTAATTTATTTTTGATAAAACGCCATCTAGTTCTAATTGCACAAACTAAAATGATGGAGATTTTTTATACTAAACAACATTAGTTCTATCTGTTAAGGCCCTGGGCTTATTGTATATTGATTCCCATACCTACCACGTTTGTTTTTTAGTGATTATATTCTCTTTGGTTTTTATTTTGAATTCAAACTTTGTGAAATAAAACTTTTATATAAATTAAAATGGGTAAACTAGACGTAGCAATGCTGCGGTATTTAACACCCGAAGACTTCCGTGTATTAACTGCCGTAAGCAATAATCTTTATAACCTCTATTTTGAGTTTATTTTCATGAGATATCACTGGATGTCCACTGGTTTGCTTCGTTTTCAGGTTGAAATGGGTATGAAGAACCACGAGCTTGTCCCAGGGTCGTTGGTAGCCTCTATAGCTAATCTACGGCACGGAGGTGTGCATAAACTGATGAAAGAATTGTGCAAACATAGACTGCTCACTTACGAAAGGGGAAAACAATGTAAACGCTTCTTTACTTTGATTTGGATTTCATTTTTGTTAAGAATAGAATCGTGCCCGCGTATCTGAAACTTCGCATCGTTTGACATCATAATTAAAATTACATACATTTCAATTTGTCCATATTTTTCCATGTTATTATAATACATGATTGACAGGGCTGAATCGAATGCTATCCTTTTCATAATGCTCCCTGTAGAAAAGGATAGCAATAGACTTAGAGACTTGGCAATTTAGTTTAGCACTAGACTAGTACAAGAGAATTTTATTAGCCACATTGTCATCAATTTAGTTTTGTGTACAACAGAATTAGCCATTCTCAACTATAAAATCACCTGTCAGACTTTGTTATAAATCTTCTTTATGTGTGAGTTAATGGGTTTTTTTATATTTATAGATGATGGGTACCGCCTCACGAATGCAGGGTATGATTATCTGGCACTCAAAGCACTGACAAACCGGAAGATTATTGCTTCTTTTGGCAATCAGATAGGAGTGGGCAAGGAGTCTAATATATACACAGTTGCTGATGAAGATAAGAATCCTCTATGTTTGAAACTGCACAGGTAAAAACACAATCGCAAAAAACTTCTCGGAGAAACGAGTAAGCTGCGCTATTTTTTTACGACCTCCCTGGTGAGTGATGTGGTCTTATCAGTGAGAGGCGCCGGGTTCGTACCTGGCAGGGAAAATTTGGAATTTCATAATTTCTAAATTTCCTCTGTTCTGGTCTTGTGGGAGGCTTCAGCTGAAGCCAGTTACCACCCAAAACCGTACCGCCAAGCAATTTGGCATTCCAGTACCAATAAAGGCTATGGGACATGGGTGTAGCAAAAACTGTTTATATCCATTCCAAGTTAGTCCGCTACCAACAGACTGCATCATCACATGACACACAAGTCCAGGATCCAGGTGAGATCACAGTAAACAAACTTGTAATGAAATAAATAAATAAAGTCAGATTTGCACATGAAGGGTTCTATACCATCATACAGAATATTTTAATATTTTTATGTGCAACACACAAGTTTATGACAACAGCGCCATCTACATGTAATTTAGTAAATTAATTTTTTCGTGAACACATTTTTTTTTTGTGATGTAACCACAAATTCACGATTTTCGGATTTATTTTTTACTTGTGCTATAAGACTTACCGTTTTGGTTCTTTCTTACATGATTCTAGGTCAATGAGCAGTACAACAGACATACAGATAACGAAGTGATCCTATAAGTGTTCCTTTTTTATTTTTAGTTTATTTTAGGCTTTTTATTTTTAAGGTACAGAACCCTAAACAAAAATGAATATATGTTGGCTACAGGTTAGGTCGCACGTGTTTCCGCAACGTGAAGGACAAGCGCGACTACCACGCGCACCGCAACCGCGCCTCCTGGCTCTACCTGTCGCGCATCTCCGCCACCAAAGAGTTTGCGTACATGAAGGCGTTATATGAGCGGCAGTTCCCCGTGCCGAAGCCCATAGACTTCAACAGGCATTGTGTGGTTATGGAATTAGTGTCTGGTGGACCATTGTGAGTACTCCTACATTTTTTTTAAATTGAATGCTAACCCAGGGTTGAATACTAGGGTTTTATGAAATTACTGGAACGTTAAGTCACATCTGTCACATGAAAAAGTCAAAAATATGGTGGTGTATGTTGCTCTAGTACTATTTAGGAGAAATTATCTTCCCATTGGCACCGATTCTAAGCACAACCTAATTTTAGAGTATTATTTTATTTATATATTATTATATATATTATTAGTATATAGCGCACCCTCTTCTTACTATTGTAATATGAAAAGGACAGAAGCAGTTTGACATTTCTAAATTTAATTTTTAGATGGTAAAACCCGTGATTTTAGCACGCACTCGCGAACCTACTGTTTAAATTTGTATTGTGCACTAAATTTTAGAGTCTTTAAATGTGAAAGTCATGTTCCGTTCCTTTTTTAGCATTAGTAAAAAGAAAAGGATGCAGATACTCTAAATTTAGTTTAGAGAGAGACTAGAGAATCGGGGCCACTGTCTTGATTGTTAAGTCATAAAGGGTTATCGAATTCCACCACCAAAGAGTTTGCTGTTGTATTGAAGTAGGCGTTACTATGCAGGAGTCCATGGGAAATAGAGGAATAATAGGAATCAAAAGCTTAATTTGCTATAAACCGCTGAAACGTAAAACTTTCTAGTTTCTATATTGTTATTGAAACCCTCGTGACACACGTAACATTTTCCTTGTTCCTTTTTTCTTTCTTCTTTTCCTTTTTCATTCAAACTCTCGTAACACCGAGAGGGGCTTCTTCTAGAAGGATATTAACCAGCAGTGTCTCCCAGGACCCACGTGTCGGCAGTGGAAGACGTGGAGGGGCTGTACGACGAGCTGATGGGCTTGGTGGTGCGGCTCGGCAACTGCGGCGTCATCCACGGCGACTTCAACGAGTTCAACATCATGATGGACGCGGACGGACACCCCGTCATCATCGACTTCCCTCAGATGGTGTCCACCAAGCATCCCAATGCTGAGCTGTGAGTGCTAATCTCTATTGTTATTATTTACTAGATGTTACCTGTGACTTCATCCGCATCCCGCGGGAACTGATCGGGTCTTTTCCTGTGGATTTTCTAAAAAAATTGTGTCATGTAAACCTTGTCCCAATAATTACGAACACAACAATAAAGAAATTTTACAATTTGGTCCAGTCATTATCAAGTTATGGCGTGACCAAGAGAAATAGGGATTCATTTTTGTAGGTTTGTTACTTTATCTGTTTCTTTTACACAACTACCAAAAAAGGAGTATAACGTTTCTAAGGTTCATGTATGCGAGTTTATTTCATCATCATCATCATCAGCCTGTGGACGTCCACTGTTGGACATAGGCCTTCCCTAAAGAGCGCCACCACACCCGGTCCTCAGCCTTCCTCATCCAGCCACTTCCCGCCAGCCTCTTTATATCTTTATAAACGATAAAAAAGCTTGGATTTGACTCGCTCCATTAATGCACAGGGCTGCAATGGCTTGTATAGTACGGTATAATAACATTGTAAATTGAAAAATTAAAAAGAGCAACCGCCGAGTTTCTTGCTGGTTCTTCTCGGTAGGAACGGTATTCCGAACCAGTGGTAAATTAAAACTACCTGACTATTCATAAGCACTTGTAAAAAGTTTACATGAATAAAAAACATTCTATTCTATTCTATTCTATCCGCCGTGAGTTCATTTATTCCGCCATAACGTCTAAATATTTGAACAGATCTGGATGTATGTAGATCATCAATTACCTTACAGCACTCCGGGTGACACTGATATTTTTGAAAAGAAATCAATATCCGTCATCCGCCATATTCTCTCTATGTCAAATGTGAAATTTTTTCTTTTTAGTTTAGTAGTAGTTTATGGCAGGGCAGGCGTGTTTTTTGACTAACTTAATTACGATTTATTTGCAGGTATTTCGACCGCGATGTAAAATGCGTGCGCGAGTTTTTCAAAAAGCGGTTTGGTTACGAGAGCACCCTGTACCCGCGGTTCAGCGACCTCGAGAGAGACGACCGTTTGGACGAGGAAGTGGCGTGCTCAGGATACCAACGAACTAAGGGCATTGAAGATGAGTTGATGCAGGTAGGTGGGGACTTTAATTATCTATGTGTAATTGTAATTATACATTATAAATACTATCTGTCCCGACTTACTCACGTGTGTAGTCGACGTTAGCCCGACTAGTTTCGAACCCATCCGGGGTCCTTTTTCAAGGGAGTCCGTCCGCGCACGCGCCGCGGTTTTGACTGCGGGACGCACGTGCCGCTGCCCGTAGAGCCCGTTGTGAGGGTGGCTGGGGTGGGGGGGGAGACAGCTGCCGGTCGTCTCCCGACAGTTCCTGCTGTTCTTCATCACTGGAACCGTCACCGAAATCCAGGCACGCGGAGCTATTGGTGTCCCGTCCCACGACTGATGCCCTTGTAATTATACATGTGTAATTGTAATTATACATGTGTATTTTAGCGTTTAAACTATCGTGAGTGATTTCCATTAAGGTATGATTCCGAACCACGCTGCACGCAGCAGTGCTGCCGCAACAGTGCTGTCGCGGCACTACTGGTCCCCATACAATCTCTATAAGCCTACCTACCAAATTTCATGATTCTAGGGCAACGGGAAGTATCCTATAGGTTTTCTTGATAGACATGACAGACAGACAGACAGACAGGCAGACAGACAATGAAGTGATCCTATAAGGGTTCCCTTTTCCTTTTGAGGTACGGAACTCTAAAAACAAGGTACGCGTGCCTCCCGAATAGGAGGCCAATGTGATACATAAACTAAAAATGGCGCTTGAGAACTCATTTTGTGCGCATTATATGTGCGTTTTAAGCAGTTAACGAACACTTGCTTTAATGGGAAGGGAAGCATCGTGAGGAAACCGGTATCCCTGAGAGTTCTCCACACTGTTCTCAAAAGTGTGTAAAGTCTGCTAATCCGCACTAGTCAGTGTGGTGAACTGGCCTAATCTCTTCTCATTCTGAGAGGAGACCCGTGCTCAGTAGTGGGTGGCGATGGGTTGAGATGATGATGATGATGATGATGATGATGATGATGATGATGATGACGATCGTTTTCTAGGAAATGGGTATATGCTTGGAAGTGAGCGACGAAGAAGCGAGCGGAGACGAACACGAAGATATTGAGGACGACAAAACTAAATGTTCTGAAGATGAAATAGCCACGCTCAGGCAACAGGTTAGTTAGTTAGTTCTGATAATAATGTTTCCCACTTCATTCCAACATCGAACATGGTTCTTAATATTATCTGTTTTCATTATTCTCAAAAATAGTATATGTACCTACCTGCTTATATTTTACTTTCAGATTTACCTACTCAAGCAATCACCTTTTTTTTTCTCTTTATTTCGACCAAAATAATAAATGTACATTTATCCGCTTTACATCCAAAAACTCTCTAGAGTTTGTGTGGATGTTGCACATTCCTCTTATGATCTAAACTAAGCTAGAAATCGATGCAATCAAGGTGTGAGTAAAATGTAGATCGGTAGGTAATGAACGAAATGTTATGTTATGTTTTATGACAACCATTCTTAATGTTGTAGGTTGCAGACTCCATACATCACGACGAAACTCAACTAACAGCACAAAACGTAACCAACAATATTATCAACCTATCTCTAGATGATAAAATTGACAGTACACAGAACAACATAGAAGATACCCCGAACAACCCAAGAGAGAGCACAGAAGACATAGAAGAATTAGATAAAAATTCCCAGAAGTACAGACTAGCTATGATAGAGAAAGCGTTATCTGACGTAAGATCGATGAGATCGTACACGTCCGCGAGTACGATCGCGCCAGAAGTGGTGAAGCAGCAGGTCAAGAAGAATCTAGAAGTAAGAGAAAAGAAGATGGCGCGGAAGCACGCTATCGCAAAAGGGGAGGCGAGCGCGGTTACGCGTCAGAGGAGGGATAATAGAGAGACTATTAGAGAGAGTCATGGATTATGGGGGTGGGATGAGTGAATTAAATAAAATATTACTAAATAATTTTTGTTCTTTTATTTTATTTTATTTAGGACTTTAAGAAGACAATTTAGCGCTTGCTGCGCTTGAGCTAATTCTTCTTTGCTATGTTTTAAGAGATTCGGGTCAAGAATAGTCTAGAAGTGATGAAGAAGGTGACGTGAAAGCAGTCTTTAGCAAGTTAAGATTGAAAAATAATTTTGCACTCACTGCGCTTGCGAAATTTTTTGCGGGTTCTAAAAAAACTTGCTCTGCTTTCGCAAATATTTACTCGAAATGTAGTTTAGAAAGATTGGGTTTTCAGTTTCAATTTCAAATAAAAACTGATTTGCAATTATTAATACAACCCATAGAAAATTAAAATCTATCTACAACGCAACATGCAGTAAAGTAGCTTCAAAGTCAACGTGAAATCATTCAAAGTAGGTACCAATGGACACTTGACGTTGGTTTGTCCTTCAATCACGTCGCAACGGAGCAACGGATAGTCGTGATTTTTTGCATGGGTATAGATAAAGACGGAGAGTGACATAGGCTACTTTTTATCCCGGAAAATCAAAGAGTTTCCACGGGATTTTTAAAAAACCTAAATCAGCGCGGACGAAGCGCGTGCATCAGATAGTTAAATAGGTATAAGAATGTACCTAAACTGAAAACTAAATTTTAATTTATAGGAATTTTTATTTTATAGGAATAAGAACCATTTTGTTTCCACGGCGCGGCGTAACAGACAAACAGATTTTTGTATCAATTATGGAGGTTTGAATAGAACCACGGAATTTTTATTAACCTAAATCGTCGCGGGCATCATCTGGTACCTAATAGGTAAGTATTATACTGCCCAAGTTCAATCTGTGATTCTGTGACGTCATTCGCCAGCTGCCGGTCATTGCGGGTTATCAATAACTACTTGTATATTATTGTACGCGTCAACAGATTTTTTCTATTATTATCGATCTATTGAAACCGCGGTCAATGTGAAGGGGGCAAAAATAATAATAAAGCCGTTTGGAACTATAGTCATTAACTATAGTTTTAAATATGTTTAGGTTGGTTTTTAAGATATGATCTAGGTACCTACCTATTAGTTTTAATTAACAATAACATTTTTTTTAATTAACTAGCTGACCAGCCCCGGCTTTGCTCGAGGCATGCACGATGAGAATTTTTGAAAATCGGTGAGGGGGTGGATTTTCCCTCCCAAATATACTTGCCTAACTTGAAAATCGAACTTCCATAGTGGGATCCGCGACTTCGTCCGCGTGGATTACACAAACTTCAAACCGTTATTTTACCCCCATAGGGGTTGAATTTTACTTTCTTAGCTTACGTCATAATAGCTATATACATGCCAAATTTCAGCCCGATCCGTACAATAGTTTGAGTTGTGCGTTGATAAATCAGTCAGTCAGTCAGCTTTTTTGATTCAAAGATTCATTATTTGCGGAAACATTTTTCCTTTTATATTAGGTATAAGTTTGACCCTTGATTGTGATCTCCTTTCCTTACAACCCGTAGGTATTCTTCAAGTGACATTGAGGTCATTGACTTTCCTCTTCTTACTTTGAAGCCATTACACCTTCAGAGAGAGGTTAAATTTAGTCGTCTCGAGGGCACTTCAAGGATATCAGTTATTTTAAACTGGATTCGTTATCCAGCCACACGTGTAACTTGCAGATAGGTAGATGCCAATGCACCCGCTCAAAATAAACTCACTGAAAAGGTAAAGACATGTTGTGTATCGAAGGGCGCCTGTCCACTGAAACGGAGCAGAGCCACAGTTCACGACAGTTTCCAAACGTCAAGGCTTCACCTCCACTGGGCAGGCGTCAAATGTTACCTACATTTGACGCTAGGTAGGCTATGAAACGCGCTGGCCTAAGTCTCAAACACTACACTGAACAGAGCGAGAGACTCGTAGAGAAAGCGTACAGAAAATCGGCATCCGGTAGGGCGATTGTCTAAAACCTGCATCAATCATTATTACAATCTCAATTGTTCTGATTGGCTGAATTTGTGCGATTCTTGTTGCAACAATGCATTGTGGCCAATAGTGAGCGAGCATTAACCAATCAGAGATGATTGCGATCGTGACATTGTAGCTGTCAAACAACCGCGGTAGGGCCACAGGTTCGCGATACACGGTTATTGCGAGCGTGAAATTTTTTCATGCTTATCGAAAAGCGAAAAAAGAATCCAAAAATGTATGAGGGAAGCCTCCTACCTATTTAGGTACTAGCTGATGCCCGCGACTTCGTACGAGTGGATTTAGGTTTTTAAAAATCCCGTGGGAACTCTTTGATTTTCCGGGATAAAAAGTAGCCTATGTCCCTCTCCAGGTCTTAAACTATACTCATGCAGAAATCACGTCGTTCCGTTGCTCCGTTGCGACGTGATTGATGGACAAACCAACAAACAAAAACACTTTCACATTTATAATAAATAGGGATAGTGATTTTTACCACCGATGCGCCACCGGGTACGCGCGCCTGGAACGACTGCTTTTTTCGCTATGGCAGGGCAGTCCTGCTGATTGGACTGCTGAACACCGCTCCGATCCGCTTCAGTTGACAGGCATCTTGTCTGTCGAAATAAGAAAGCAGTGACAGCCTCGTCTGAATTCGGGAGGTCGGGGGTTCGATGCCGAGCACGCACCTCTAACTTTTCGTGGGTAGGTATGTGCGTTATAAGCAATAAAAATATCATATAGGTAAATAATATAGGTGAAGGATAACTTCGTGAGGAAACCTACATGCCTGAGAATTCTTCATAGTGCTATGTGAACTGTGAAGTCTCAAGTCTGCCATTGGCCGCACTGGGCCAGCGTGCTAGACTATGGCCTAACCCCTTCTCATCTGAAAAGAGACCCATGCTCAGTAGTGGGGCGGCGATGGGTTGACGTAAGTTGTAACTATAGGTACATATTATTATATCTGTACCTATATTATGACCATGAATTTGAATAATTTTTTTTCTTTTATACTTATCTAACTTTTGTTAGCGTGGTGATAATAACTTCCATAATAGTTGAGTTATTATCAAGTTGCTAATAAAATATTTTACTGTCTAGATTGGTACCTACAAAGACTAAGGAAAAGATAGACAGAGTCGCCAAGAAGTGAAGAAAGTCCGGAGTAGCCACTGTGCATGTTTCACTTTGTAAAAACTACCTTAGCTTCGTCCACGTGAAATTCTAATGTAGCCTATTTATTATACGTGGTACTAGTTACTATATACCTCTCCACTTAAAATGTATGTATTTTGATCTAGCTCTATCAGAATTCTAAAGGTGGTGAGTAGGGTTCCGTACTACAGTCGTATTTTTAACCGACTTCAAAAAAAGGAGGAGGTTCTCAATTCGTCGGAATCTTTTTTTTTTTTTTTTTTATGTATGTTCCCCGATTACTCGAAGACGCCTGGACCGATTTTGAAAATTCTTTTTTTGTTTGAAAGGGTATAGTTCAAAGTTGGTCCCATTTAAATTTGGTGAAGATCTGATGAACATCTTCGAAGATAGATACTGGAACTCCTCAACGGATAAGAGTAAATTGCTCGCGATCAGTGTAATAGCTTAGTAAACAGTAGATTTTAACCAGTCATAGCATAATTCCATGGGGCCACTAAAAATTGTGAAATAAAAAATATTTACAAAAAAAATAAAAACCGACTTCGATACACAAACACTAAAAATTGAAAAATAATTTAATTTATTACCGAATATATTATGTATACAAGAGTTAATATAGTTCCATAATAATATTTTTTGGGGTCGGTGCCAATGAGGTGCCATTGTGGAGTCTCATAAAAATATGAAGTCTAGACGATTCGCGCAGCTAAAGCTAATTGGCACCGGCACCAAAAAGTATTATTATGGAACTATATTAACTCTTGTATACATAATATATTCGGTAATAAATTAAATTATTTTTCAATTTTTAGTGTTTGTGTATCGAAGTCGGTTTTTATTTTTTTTCAACACTATGCACGATAAATCAAAAACAGTATTATGCATAAAAATAAATAAAAATCTGTTTTAGAATATATAGGTAAAGCCCTTTTATATGATACCCCACTTGCAGTGGCGTGCACAGAGTCCGAAGTCAGGGTAAGCATTAGTAAGATAGGCCTTAGATACACCTTATATAGACCTATGGAATGGCAGGTCATAAAGAAAAATGTCGTTTTAACTAGGGTAAGCAGTACTTTTATGCCTCTATGAATTGCACGCCACTGACCACTTGCTATATTATCTTACTCTGAAAGTTGAAAATACTACATAATTATTTGTTCATGAATAAATTTTTATTTGTGATTTAATGACAAATTTCACGGTTTTCGGATTATTTCCCTTAAGTTCCGTTTTAGCGTTCCGGTACGATGCCGTGTAGAAAGCAAAGGGGTATGGCCTTAATAAAAACTCCCTCACTTCTTCCAGGTTAGCCCGCATCCATCTTAGATTGCATCATCACTTACCACCAGGTGAGATTGCAGTCAAGGGCTAATATGTAGGTACCTATTTGACCTACCTACCTGCCCATGGTTCTGGTTAACGGGAAGAACCTTACAGGTTTCTTAACAGCCACGACAGACAGACAGACAGACAACGAAGTGATCCTATAAGGGTTCCTTTTTTCCTTTTGAGGTACGGAAACCTAAAAAACATTATAATCATCAAAGTTGAATATAGATTTCGAAAAGTAAAAGTTTCATCTTAATCGGTCCAGTGATTATTATTTTGTGACGTTTGGCTAACAGCATAGATATATTATAATAACAGAGATGCACACTAAGCATAATACTTTAGTAGTAGCTCTGAGCTGTGGTTAGTTGTCACATGTCATACCAAATACCTAGTTTACTATAGTCAGAGAAATACATTAATTCTCTGCTATAGTAGTTAATTGGTAGTAAAAGATGTAAATTTAAATTCCTATGGTTTTAACTTTTATCTAAGCTAAATATCTTTTGTGATAAGCGCAGAAGCAACGAGAGCATACTTCAATTAAATAATAATTGGTTCTCAAATATTAGATATTGTTTATTCTCTGTGTAGTGTTTAGTACGTGTTTAGTACTAGGGTGACAGTCGTGAAAGGCGCACGCGTGAAACATGGCCCAAGATAACCTCAGTGCAGTTTTGTACAAAACAAAAGATTTGCGATTGGTAAGTCGGTATTTGTTTTTATTAATTATTCATTTACTTAGTTATTTTATTCAACTGACCTTCTATCTATTTTCTAATCGTGTCGAATCACTAATCAGACAATTTTGTTGTTCTGGTATTCGAAATGCAAATTAATAAAGTTTTAAAGTTCAAATATTCGCAGACCACAAGTCTAAACGGCGACATAGATATAGTACCATAGATTGGTAGTTAGTTCGCTATTTTTTTACTTATACTTACCCACTTAATTTAGAGTTACTGCTACCGATCCATTTTAAAGGTTTTCAGTTATCACATTTTGTGTAATTTATCAAAGTAGTTTCTTCTAATGCAAAAAAAAATCGTTTTCAAAAAAATATTTTTTAAATTATTATTTTCCTTTGTTATATTTACCCAATATTACATGTTTTCATACGACTTCCAGTATTGTTACAAGTATCGATTGTCATTACTTTAATTTGTCTACCACGGAGCGAGACCAATAATATTAATCTATGTTGTCTACCTACTTTAGTAGGTATAATTTCACATTTGAGCAAATAAAATAATTAAGTATGTTTAAGGTAGGTAACACAGACTACAGTGTATAAAGGGAGAGTAGGTAATTTACTTAGACAATTTTATGAATAATAATTAGGTAGTCTACTGTAGTTTCATTAGGAGTTACCTACCAATGAAAAATTAAGGTTTTGTTAATTTATTTTCAGGAACAAACACCGATCCCAGAAATTGCAGACGATGGTAAGCTGTTGAGCTAAGTACAACCCGTTTACTAAAAGATTGGACCTGGCGTCGATTAAAAATTAAAAACTCGACAAGTGGCAGACAAAAATTCGTAGTACGTGTAAGTTCACATCTTTGTCACTGATACACCGTACTACAAATTTTTGTCTGCCAATTGTTGAGTTTTTAATTATTTTTTTTGATTTTTAATCGACGCCAGGTCCATTCTTTTAGTAAACGGGTTGTAGTTTTACATTTCATATCTTACATCCAATCCATTCAAAAGTCAGAACTTTTTGATTTTCCGGGATAAAAACCGGCGAAGTGCGAATCAGACTTGCGCACCGAGGATTCCGTACTAGAGTCGTATTTTATCGTCATTTTGCACGATAAATCAAAAACTATTACACCTAAAAATAAATAA
The DNA here is from genome assembly GCF_902806685.2 of Maniola hyperantus. Lineage (NCBI taxonomy): Eukaryota > Metazoa > Arthropoda > Insecta > Lepidoptera > Nymphalidae > Maniola > Maniola hyperantus. The sequence goes on along the minus strand of NC_048552.1, from coordinate 1,613,942 downwards.
AAATATGTTTTAGAATCTACAAGTAAAGATCTTTTATCCCCACTTGGTGTACTTAGTAAGCTTACTTTGAAAGTTGAAAATAGCAATATTTCTTCATGAACACATTTTAATTTTTTTCTTGTGATGTAACCACAAAGTCTTTTCAGATTTTTCCCCTCATGTCTGCTATAAGACCTACCTTCCTGCCAAATTTCATGATTCTAGGTCAACGGGAAGACAGACAGACAGACAACAAAGTGATCCTATAAGGGTTTCGTTTTTCCTTTTGAGGTACGGAACCTTAAAAATGTTTGTATTTGTATTGCAGAGGTACTCCTGCGCATGGACTGTGTGGGCATATGCGGCTCGGACGTGCACTACTGGCAGAGCGGCTGCTGCGGAACCTTCGTGCTCAAGGAGCCCATGATCATGGGCCACGAGGCGTCGGGCGTCGTCGCCAAGGTAAAGCGTAGAAGCGTAAAGCGTCAGATAGCTATTATGACGTAGGCATCCGCTAAGAAAGGATTTTTGAAAATTCAACCCCTAAGGGCTCACCCCAGGGAATTTGAAATTTGTGTAGTCCACGCGGACGAAGTCGCGAGCATAAGCTAGTGACATCATAAGTTTTTAAAAGGGTACGGAACCCTACCTTATGCGTGTCCTAACACGCACTTGACCAAATATTTACATACGTATTGGACAAGCGAGCAGCGATAGTTTGACCTTCAAACTGGTTGGGGCGTGGAGGTGTGTCCACTGTCCGACCGGTCGAGTGACTGATATTAACATGATACCACAACAAACATATCCGTTTAATAAGCTAGGTAGGTACCTACCCACTTAATTAATTTTAATCAGAATAATCGGTAGTAGGTATTTATGAATTTAAAACTATTTTATTCGATTGTAGCAAACCTCTTCAAGTATCCATGTATCTACAGAATAAGTACGCGACAGTACCTATAGTACGGGAGATGGCAATCGGGGAGGGGACGTCCTGCACACCCGCACAGCCCCCGCGCTAATGACGTGCGGGTGTGCAGCCATGCCATAAGTCCAGGGCTCCAATTAAAAGATTAAATGCAGCTTAGGTTATCACTTGTTATATGTCATACCTAGTCATAGTAGTTGTAATAATATTATTTATTTATTTATTCACTGCAGATTAGATATCCGTAGGTTAACCTTCTACATATTTTTTAACTAGATGATGCCCGCGACTTCGTCCGCGTGGATTTAGGTTTTTTAAAATCCCGTGGGAACTCTTCAATTTTCCGGGATAAAAAGTGCATCATAGTTTTTGAATTATCGTGCAAAATGTTGAAAAAATACGACTGTGGTACGGAACCCTCGTTGCGCGAGCCTGACTCGCACTTGGTCGGTTTTTTTCGACATTTTACACAATATCTCAAAAACTATAATGCTTTATGCGTAATGTAGTTTCGGGATAAAAAGCCTATGTCCTTCCCCGGGATATAAGCTAACTCTGTACCAAATTTCATCAAAATCGGTTGAACGGTTGGGCCGTGAAAAGCTAGCAGACGGACAGACAGACACACTTTCGCATTTATAATATTAGTATGGATAGGTATGCGTAACTTTCCCATCATCCCATTTCCAACAATCATAGAAAGCAAGTATGCAAGTTAATCTTGTATTGTCAACCAGCTACAATCTATGTTTAGAATTTCAAGCCTTTAGCTCACCGGGAAGTTACTTAGTTTGAAATCGACAAAGAAACAAAAAGAGTTAAAAAAAAAATTCATCATCATCATCATCATGATCAATCCATCGCCCGGCTCACTACAGAGCAGGGCCTTCCACTCTCCTATCAGAGTGAGAAGAGTTTTGGCCATAGTCTACCACGCTGGCCAAGTGCGGATTAGAGCCTTCACACACCTTTGAGAACATTATGGAGAACTCTCAGGCATGGAGGTTTCCTCACGATGTTTTCCTTCACCGTTAAAGTAAGTGATATTTAATTACTTAAAACGCACATAACACGAAAAGTTAGAGGTACGTGCCCGGGATCGACCCCCAACCTCCGATTAGGAGGCGGACGTCCTAATCACTAGGCTATCACAGCTTCACAAACGTTAAAACGACAAAACGTCATATATATAGGTATGAGTGACAGAGACAATGCTCTACAAAGCCGAAATGTCATTCAAAAGGCCGATGTACATTAATTTCGGCCGCGTACCGTAATAATTTTATTGTGGTAGATGCATCCGACTATTCGTAAGTACCTATACTTGTAAAAGTTTATTCGAATAAAAAAGATTTTTATTTTATTTTATTTCTGTGTGAAACAAGTAGGTACATACCTACTTACTTTTATTTTTTATTCTAAATACTATCTGTCCGGGCTTTACTCACCTTTACTTTTATTTTTTAGACTAAAGGAACAAAATGTTTATGTTCAAGTACAAGTAAAGATAAATATCGAAATGGTTATGTCATTTATGTAAAAACATTATGTGTTTACATCAACAACATACATTTTATTATTACGTTATGTTTACTGAGGAACGTTTACGACATCGTTTACTTATCATAACATTTACAGCTCTTAAAGAGCGATAAATAGAATTAAAATAATAACGTAGGTACGTAATAACAAGTAAGGGCCTTACAATAGTAACATAAGTCATCTAAATATATAAAAGGAAAAGGTGACTGACTGACTGACTGATCTATCAATGCACAGCTCAAACTACTGGACGGATCGTGCTGAAATTTGGCATGCAGATAGCTATTATGACGTAGGCGTCCGCTAAGAAAGGATTTTTGAAAATTCAAACCCTAAGGGGGTGAAATAGGGGTTTGAAATTTGTGTAGTCCACGCGGACGAAGTCGCGAGCATAAGCTAGTATTATATAAGACGTCTTGAGTTTTTTACTACTAGAACTAGAGTAACCGACATAGCTCAACGGGTTGGGAAGCTGAAGTGGCAATGGGCAGGGCACATAGTTCGTAAAACCAGTAGACAGTGGGATCCTAAGGTGCTGGAATGGCGACCTCGCACCGGAGGACGCAGTGTTGGAAGACTCCTCACTAGGTGGACGGACTACATCAGACGAGTCGCAGGGAGCCGCTGGATTCAGGCGGCGCAAGACCGTGGCGTGTGGAAGTCCCTACAAGAAACCTATGGCCAGCATGTGGACGTCTATCGCCTGATGATGGTGATAAAAGTTTTTTTCGGAGTTTGTCTGATTATACCCTATCCGAGAAGAGAAGTTAGTATGACTCTCTCTCCACATGAGTAGATATGCTTTCTCTGTTATTGAATCCCATACAAATGATAGAGCCAAAGATCTCATTGGGTATTAATTAACCATGCGTTAACCATTTTGAGTCACCGACCAATCACAAACGAAACTTTATTTTCAAATTGAATTTCGAATGTTTTTTGAAAACATGTTTGTGATTGGTTGGTGCCTCAAAATGGTTACGGGGTAAAAAGTAACATTGTCCCTCGAGGTGTCCCTGAGATGTAAACTGACTTTGTAAAATTGTACCTACCTTTCGTCAAAACTAGCGAAGCGGATGATGCGTAGACAGACTGATAGACACACTTTCGCACGTGTATGAATGTATGGTGGTGAAAACCATACAATAATAAAATCACAATAATAAAAAGATAATGTAGGTAATCGTCATCGATACTACTTATAAAATATACTACATTGACTAAACTAGTAGGCAATAAAACAACTCATTAGAATGTAATGTGTATCAAGTTATAAAAGAACACTCGAGTAGATTTAAAACAGGTATAAATACTTATTAGTGCTTTAATAAGTTTAATAAAATAACCGACGCACGTATCTAAATCGACGACGCTTGTAAAACAATCAAGTGGCATTATACTTAATAGGTAGGTATTTGTCACTTATAATAACCACAATTCTAATTCTAACAATTTCAAGATGAGCTGGTATTGTTATGAGCTCATGATCATAATGTACGAACAGGCTTATTTTGCTTTCGCTATTGCTGTGCGTATAGTGACCGCTTTTATATCAAGTAGGCAGGGTTTTTCTTGGGATAATAAATCAAAGTTAGTATATTGCGGTGGGATTCGAGATCATTACGCATAATATGAATATCAACTAAAATTACGATTTCGCTCATTCGCTGACTCTCGATTTATTAAATACGTATTTTCATAGTAGATAATCCCCGCGACTGATTTCGTGTACATATAGGTTTTTTGAAAGTCCCAAGGGATTTCTTGGATTATTCGGGATTCAAAGTCTTCGAGTTTTCGAGCCTCGATAGCTCAACGGTTAAAGGAGGGGACTGAAAACCGAAAGGTCGCCTGTTCAAATCCCACCCGTTGCACTATTGTCGTACCTACTCATAGCACAAGCTTTACGCTTAATTGGATGGGAAAGGGGAATATTAGTCAGCAACTAACTTGGCTAATATTCTTTAAAAAAATAATTAAGTAGGTAACTTATTCCTGCATATACGGGATGCAAGCTCTCTCTCTCTATAAGTCGTAGGCATCTATTTGGTAATGGATGATGCATATGACTCATGGGTTTAGGTTTTTTATAAATCCCGTAGAAACTCTTTCATTTTCCGAAACAAAAAGAAGCCTATCTCCGTCTCCGGGATGTGAGCTAACTCTGTACCTTTCATCCAAATCCGTTGAACGGATGGTCTGTGGTCAACTGTGTTTGGGAATAATATCTAAAGGGTACCTACACTTCTTTATACAAACATATTACGCATACTTTTCTTTTTTTTTTGTTCTAGATCTATAAAAGAATTTCAAATGTTACCTACTGTGTTATAAAATATGTTAATTAATTTGCAAAAAATTGCCGTAGGTAATACATAACGTTGATTCGTGTTGTTCACAAATCACGCATATGTCTCTTGAGTATGCCCCGCCCGTAAATGCAATAGCTCTCACGCTGGGCTTAGTGCGACTATGGAGAGCACTCAAGTAACTTGTTTGTCCGTTGGCGTAGTTGGGCGCCAAAGTGAAGAGCCTGAAGGTGGGCGACCGCGTGGCGATCGAGCCTGGCGTACCGTGCCGCTACTGCGAGTTCTGCAAGACGGGCCGCTACCACCTCTGCCCCGACATAGTGTTCTGCGCCACGCCGCCCGTGCACGGCAACCTCGCTCGATACTACAAGCACGCGGCTGACTTCTGCTACAAGTACGTCACAACTCACAACATCTTTGAAACTCCTTGTTTCCTAGTACCTTGATGACTAGAGCAGTGTTTGTTGTGCGTCACTATGAGATCTGCAAGATGGGCCGATTGCCAGCTTTGTGTATATGCAGTTCTGCGACCTACAGGCGTCTAACTTCTGCTACAAGATATGTTCATCTTTTCTGCAGCTCCTTATCTCCGTATTGGTGACACCGACTTGGTGTCAAGTGCATTATGCATAAGTACCAAGTTCGGCGCCAATTATAGTTACATATGCTTGACAGAAAGGGTCAACTAAGCTGCTAAAACTGGAAGTGCCTCTATCGGCAAAACCATGGCGCATTACGATTGACTATTTCAAGTAGCTCTTGCCCTTTCAATTTATGCTACTTAGTTTTTAAAAAATCTGCATTTCTCTTACTGTAAGTTGAGTCTGGGGATCTCTATTTTACAAGCTTGATGTATTTTGATCACCAACCACCAAATGTTATGAGAATATGAAACGTGCCTAGTTAATTCTTAGTCATTTTTTATTTCAGATTACCGGACCACGTGTCGATGGAGGAGGGAGCTTTGTTGGAGCCTCTGTCAGTGGGCATCCACGCGTGTCGCCGCGGCGGGGTGACCGCCGGTGACGTGGTGTTGGTGCTGGGCGCTGGCCCTATTGGTCTGGTCACAGTATTGGCCGCCAAGGCCATGGGCGCCAGCAAGATTCTTATCACAGGTGAGATAACGTCCTTGAAAGTGTTTGCTTATGGTCCAGAATCCATTAGAAAGGATATTATAGGCCCTTTCAGTGGACATAGATGCGATGTTGGAAGCGGCCGTATAGTCCTCGTCACAATACGTATTGGCGGCCAAAAAGATTCATGTCACAGGTGCTTGAACGTGTTTAATTATGGTCCAGAATCATGAGGGAGCACTACACTTGAGCCCCTCTAAGTGGACATTGATGCTATATTGGCCGCAACCTCTTTAGGCCTCACATTATTGGCCGCTATCAAGCAAAATTCTTGGAATAATTCACAGGTAAGAAAAATTCTCCAAATGCCCCAAATCTATCATAATATCTGGAGGACCCAGCAGCATGCCCTTATGTGCTTCAAAAATGATCTTGAATCCAATTTTTCGTATCGCATGAGGGTTATAAAAATTCCCGCGTTGCGTGGCGATGGAATTTACTGTAGTGATAATGTGGAAGGTACTGACGGATGGCCAAAAACGTTTTACGCAAACGTTTACGTTCAAATTCCTTCACGAGAGACTGTTAGTATTTTATCGTAGTAGGGTCGTGACACTAGGGCTCTGCCTGAAAATCAGCGCTGCAGTAGTCAAATACTGCAGCATCATGACATCATATTTCTCCTGATGTTAAGTGATTACCGCTGCCCATGAACATTTGCAGTACCAGAGGAACCGCCAATACGTTGTCAGCCTTTCAGGAATTTGTTGGTCCGCCCCTTGAATAACCACATGTTGTAATCTAATGGGAACACCGCTGAAGGAAGTTGATTCCACGGTTTGCATGTGTGTGGAAAAAAAGGATCTGGCACAACGGGCGATCGAAGTGCACCAGGCACCCAGGTGGTGAGGGTGAATTTGCTTGCGGTGGCGTGCGGTGCAGTTGTAGAAAAAGAAGGGTGGAACGGGTGTTAGTATGCTATATCAGATAGTTAAAACTACTTCAAAAACCAAGATATTTATTTTGTAGTAATGTAACAAATTATGCCTTCATTAATTTCACAGATATCCTCCAGGCTCGTCTCGACGTTGCCAAGGAACTGGGCGCGGACCACACGCTGCTGGTGACTCGGGACTCCCCGGAAGCTGAGCTGGTGCGGAAGGTGCACGAGATTCTCGGAGGACATCCGGACATTTCTATCGATGCCAGCGGCGCACAGTCCACTGTCCGGTTGTCTTTATTGGTGAGCACTGCTTTATCGTGGATTTTAAGTTTTTTTAACAAAGTCTAATTTCTTTATATTTTCTTCAGGATAGTATTTAGAAATTACGTCATGCATTAATAATTAATTTATTTATTTGAATTTTGAATTTCAACACCAGAACGAGTTTCCTACCCTCTGCACTAGGAAAATCCTGTATTACAGTTTATTATTAGTTAGGATATAAAGGGAGTTGTTATACTTACCCTTTTGTTTATTGCGTCAGGCAACCAAGTCGGGGGGAGTGGCGGTGCTGGTCGGCATGGGCAACCCTGAGTTGACGGTGCCGCTGGCGGGTGCCGTGGCGCGCGAGGTGGACATCCGCGGCATCTTCCGATACGTTAACGAGTGAGTATACCTTGTGCCCCAACAACCTGGCAACCCTGTAAATTGGGAACCCCCATCTGTCTACGGCAACATAAGTGTCGTGCTAACACGTGGGTATTTACGAATATGCGTCCGACTCGAAACGACACCTCTGCACCACGACACCACACAGTCTTAAAGAAATTACACTCTGCGTTTCTCAATTTGTTTGCGTGAATTTAGGTTTCTTAAATCCCGTGGGAATTCTTTGATTTTCCGGGAAAAAAGTAGCCTTTGTCACTCTTCAGATACTTAATTAAAGTCACATGTCCCGGGTCACAGCTGAAAATCAGCGTCCTGCATCTTATGTGTGTTAACGCATATGATGCAGGACATTATGCTGAGCTGTACACCCATTTGGGGTGGTGTAACAGATGAAAATGTTACATTTGTACTTTGTTGTTATCTGTGACACCAACAACAAATAAATGCATTTTCTTTCTTTCATGTAAAAAATCACGCAGATCCGTTGTTTCGTTGAAGAGTGATTGATTGAAGGACAAACCAACAAACAATCATATTCTCGCATTTATAATATTAGTACTATTTATTTCCAGATACCCCATAGCTCTGTCGCTGGTAGCGAGCGGCAAGATCAACCTGAAGCCGCTCGTCACGCACCACTTCAGCCTGGAGGAGTCGCTGGAGGCCTACGAGGTGGCGCGCCGCGGCCTCGGCATTAAGGTCATGATACACGTGCAGGAGCGCGACCGGAACAACCCCGTCAAGTTTACCAACTGTTGATACTGGGGCATTAAGGCACGAACACACGACGCGTGACTGCACCATGGGGACTCACCAACACGGCTCTAAGGGGGATGTTTCACTATCAATACCGTATCGCGATTACATTTTTTTGCATTTTTTTTCGCGGTTTGTAGTTTTATATTGTTATTTTAAATATCAATGCACGAATGTCACAGAATATAAATAATGTTTTTTGACGGGGACAGTTTTGGGTGATACGGGGTAGTAATAATTTTGTAGATTGTATAAATATTTATTATAAATAAATCTATTGCTATTTAAATAAAAACAATATAGAATTTAATGCCTACACATTTTGTTTTATTTAATACTTACCTACTTTCTTTCTCTCTAAATATTTTTTCTTCCTTTGGGCAAAAACAAAAAACTGTGATGCGACGCCGCATCGTCTAAATCTGCGAGCTTGCGCAACGAATAAACTAACGAATTGATTCACATCATATTTTGTATTTATTTACGCAATTTTGTGTTTCGGGCCTTTAACCCTTTTGAATGACATTTAAAAACTAAGCGAGCCAGCGAAATCTTCATGGACCATTGATATTGGAATCCCCATCTTGGACCAATCACAATCACAATCGACTATTTCAAACACTATCCAGCGCGGAAATGCAGCCAGTATTCTTGGCACCATTCCACGCGGTCATGATTTATATAGTAATTAGATAAGGCTAGCTTTAAGTTTTATTGTATTAAAAAAAAAAAAAACTCTTGTATACATAATATATTCGGTAATAAATTAAATTATTTTTCAAAAAAAAAAAAAAAAACACTATTGTAATTAATTACCAACAAAATTGTACGTAATTAACCCCTACATCTTGTATTATCAAACAAAACTGATAAGGTATGTTTTTATTGTAACATGCGTATTCTCTTATCACCATAAATTATATTTATACTAGTGAATCGCCCTCACATTGTACGGTTAGTTCAAAATTACTCGACTTTCTATTTTCGGCAGTAGAATTCTACGAAGACAAGGTGTAGTTGGTGACGAAGCGCTGGTCAATTCTAAACTTCAAAGTTTGTAACATCGCGTCGCGCGTCGGCGCAAAGTTGCCTGTCTTTTTTTATTTTATTCAGATACAAGTGAGCGCTTGACTGCAATCTCACCTGGTGGTAAGCCTTAAGTGACGGCAGTCTAAGATGGAAGCGGGCTAACCTGGAAGGGGTATGACTATGGCATTTTTTATTAAACCCATGCCTCTTTGGTTTTTACACGGCTTGGTTTGTCTATCTGTATTCTACAGGATATATTTCGTAGAGTGTGCCGAAGAACTTTTCAATCTGGTTCCTCCTTGACCTTTCTACTATCGTACCGCAAGGCATCGCCAAGGTCTGCAGCCGTACGTAGTCGACATTCCACGTACCAAGCGATTTGCCTCCTCGTTTCTAATCCGAACCGCTAAAATTTGGAACACCCTTCCAGCAAAAATTTGTTTACAAGTCACATATAAAGAGATTAAATGTTTGTTACAAATATATTGTAAACATTACTATCTTCATTAAAATAACATATTTATAATTTTTACTTATATACCTAATTTTACAATCTAAAAAGTCATTGTAGCTGTAGAAGAACCTCTCGACCTCTAATAAATGATATATTTATATTATCTCAAACTTCTTAATATAATAAAGGCAGTTACAGTAAGTAAGTGAGCGCTCGAAGTTTAGTGCGAAATGGCTGAAAATATCGCAGCCGTGTTACATGGGCCTTGTGACTTGAGAATCGTTAGTATTGGTTTAGTCTAAGTATACCAGGGGGTTTACGGATATTCGCATTCGCATCTGCAAATGCGGTACATTTGCGTTAATTCAGACATCCGCATCAGTTAATGCAGAGCTTTTACGGATACTTGGAGCCAATTTAAGCAACAAAATAATTACTTACGCATCATTTCAAGTTACTTAGTTATTATATTTTAAAATTTTATTCTGTAAGTACACATATTTGTTACAGGAAAAATGGCCCATGCCTGAGATAAACGATAACGGTATGTACTTGAGAGCTTGCGATACGGTCAAGCGGCTTGACGTCAAGCACGTTTGTTTTGCTTGTTCAAGCTGCTTGATACGCGCTTGATCAAGCAAACGGCACTTTTCTCATGTACCTACTCCTACATCGAACGTCGCGTCAAGCACAATGCTTGGACTCCAGCATCAAGTAAACTTTGTAAACGGTCAAAATGCTTGACTCAAACAAAAATCTACGCACTTGACGTCAAGCCACTTGACCATCTCGGAAGCTCTTAACATAATGACTTTAGATAATCCAACTAGATAGGTACCTACCTAAGTCGCATTTTTTCAACATTTTGTACGATAAATCAAAAACTATGATTCATAAAAATAAAAAAAATTTACAAAAAAAAATAAAAACCGACTTCGTTACATAAACACTAAAAATTGAAAAATAATTTAATTTATTACCGAATATATTATGTATACAAGAGTTAATATAGTTCCATAATAATACTTTTTGGTGCCGGTGCCAATTAGCTTTAGCTGCGCGAATCGTCTGGACTTCATATTTTTATGGGACTCCACAATGGCACCTCATTGGCACCGACCCCAAAAAATATTATTATGGAACTATATTAACTCTTGTATACATAATATATTCGGTAATAAATTAAATTATTTTTCAATTTTTAGTGTTTATGTAACGAAGTCGGTTTTTATTTTTTTTGTAAAAATTTTTTATTTCACAATTTTTAGTGGCCCCATGGAATTATGCTATGACTGGTTAAAAATCTACTGTTTACTAAGCTATTACACTGATCGCGAACAATTTACTCTTATCCGTTGAGGAGTTCCAGTATCTATCTTCGAAGATGTTCATCAGATCTTCACCAAATTGAAATGGGACCAACTTTGAAGTATACCCTTTTAAACAAAAAAAGAATTTTCAAAATCGGTCCAGGCGTTTTTGAGTAATCGGGGAACATACATAAAAAAAAAATAAAAAAAAAAATAAAAGATTCCGACGAATTGAGAACCTCCTCCTTTTTTTGAAGTCGGTTAATAAAGAATATTAATTTATAACAACTCATTCTACAGACAATAATCGTAGTAGTACATACAAATTCTTTGAATACTTACTTACAGCAAATCATGGCATAGTAAACAAGCAGTTAATACCCTGACAACTAGGACGTACAGACAGACAGTAATGTGCATCGGCCTTTGTCCTTTGGAATGACATTTTCGCTTTGTAGAGCGATTTCTCTGTCACTCATACCTATATGACGTTTTGTCGGTCTCAGTGACAGAGACAACGCTCTACAAATCTGCTATCTCCTTCTAAATGTCGATGTAAGTACATTACTTTCGGCCACGTACTGTAAGTACTTAGCAACTTTTTAAGCTCGATAGGAACACGCTATAAGTAGACGGTTGACTCCCCTAACCATCAGTCACATTCTAAGCTCAATATGAATACGCGAGATCTTGCAATGCCCACAATCCGAGAAGAAATAAGTAACACTAAGAAACACAAGGCCAGATTTGAAGTCCATGCGAATAGCCTGGCAGTGTTACTTACCACATGCAACAGAGTTTAAAAGACTAAAAAGAGCCACAATAGTCCACTGTCTTGTGGACACTAAATACAGCGAAAGAGCCTCAAGAGAAAAGTTGGGAGTGACCTTCTCCCTACTTTAAACGAACTCATAACAATCTGAAAACTAAATAAAAATCTATTTTAGAATCTTCATATTATGATCTTCAGAGGTACTGATAAAGATCGACTGCTGCGGAATCTGCGGTTCAGATCTGAAGATGTATTCGGCGGGCAGGTGCGGGGCGGACAGGCTCACTGAACCCATCGTGCTTGGACACGAAGGCGCAGGCTTTGTGATTAAGGTATACCAAACCATCTCCAAGAGTATAAAAATATTTCTTGAAGAACAATTAAATTATGGAAAGAGGTATCGCGCCAACTTATAATTCTTTACAACTCAGTACAAGGTGGTTATCGCTATTCATAAATACTTACTTGGATACGTAAGTAGAGTAGGTGGTTATTTTTCATTATAACCTGCCGTAAAATAAGTTCATACCTAAATGCATACCCTGGCTTGAACTCCTGCGCACGCCAGTGTACAGGAGACGGCAAGAAATATTGTACATCGACCTTTAAGAACGAGATTTCGGCTTTGTAGAGCGTTGTCTCTATCACTCATAAGTCATACCTATGTGACATTTTGTCGGTATCAACGACCGAGACAATGATCTACGAAACCGCTATCTCTATCTAAAGGCTGATATACAATATTGCCTGCCGTGTGTACTGTACGCATTGAAGGTATACTTATCTAAACCTTTGGCGAAACCAATTTTACCCTCTAGGGGTTGAATTTTCAATAATCCTTTCTTAGCCTAGGTACGCCATAATAGCTATATCTGCATACCAAATTTCAGCCCGATCCGTCCAGTGGTTTGAGCTGTGCGTTAATAGATCAGTCAGTCATCTTTCCCTTTTATAAGTTTATACCTATAGATAATGGATTTATGTAATGTAGGTACCTCTTGATAATGAGTTTTTATTTGTTTCAAGGTGGGAAGTAAGGTGTCAAGTCTCGCAGTCGGCGACCGGGTGGCCATAGAGCCGACACAGCCATGCCGCGCGTGCGAGTTCTGTCGCCAGGGCCGCTACAACCTGTGCCCCGAGCCGCATTACTGCTCCACCGTGGGCGCGCCGGGCAACCTCTGCCACTACTACAAGCACGTGGCCGACTTCTGCCACAAGTGAGAGACTAGATCCCACTGCGCCCTGCGGTCACACGTGACTCGCTGTTGCGGACCGCTGGCGCTTTAATTAGGGGGGGTTCCTTCCTTAACATACCTACCCGCACGTTCTCAGCGCATATTGCAGGCACGAGCCCCTTGCGCGACGCCCGTAGGGCTCGGCCCAGAGGAAGTAGCCAAAAAAAAAGTACTTATAGCGCCAGCGAATAGAATAAGCCGTGTGATCTTGCGAGGTTATACCAAGAATCTTTCATAAACATCTCGATCTTCATCGTTTTTACAGTAGGTAAGTACAATGGGGGCCTCAAAGTAGATTTTGGATCTTGACATTCTTATTTTGAAACTAGCTTATGCTCGCGACTTCGTCCGCGTGGACTACACAAATTTCAAATCCCTATTTCACCACATTTCGGTTGAATTTTCAAAAATCCTTTCTTAGCGGATGCCTACGTCATAATAGCTATCTGCATGCCAAATTTCAGCCCGATCCGTCTAGTAGTTTGAGCTGTGCGTTGATAGATCAGTCAGTCCTAGTCAGTCAGGCACCTTTTCCTTTTATATATTTAGATTACGTTTGTACCGGGCCCGTGCCAAATGTTGCCACTTTGACGTTCCATGGGTTCCCATCACGACCTCCCATGACCCAACCAACCTCTCGGTTACATGGGAATCGCGGGAAAGCCCCCAGTACTAGCTCTTGGCGTAATCATGGGTGCAATTCCTCTAATGATTTGTCCAGGATGCCAGATAACCTGAGCATGGAAGAAGGAGCAGCGGTTCAGCCGTTGGCCATCGCCATCCACGCGTGCGGCCGCGCGGGCATCAAGATTGGAACCACGCTGCTGGTGCTGGGTGCGGGACCCATCGGCGTGCTGTGTGCCATGACTGCGCGGGCCATGGGTGCTACGAAGATCCTCATTACAGGCCTGTATTATGTAGAATGTAGATATACATGTCGCACAGTGAGTGACCTTTCGTTATGAGCTTCCATAGCTCAACGGGTAAAGGAGTGGACTGAAAACTGAAAGGTACAAACCCCGACCGTTGCACTATTGTCGTACCTACTCCTAGCAGAAGCTTGACGCTTAGTTGGAGAGGAAAGGAGAATATTAGTCATTTAACATGGCTAATATTCTTTTAAAAAAATATCATAGTCATGATCAACCCATCGCCGGTCTGAGGACAGGTCTTCTCAGAAGAGAAGGGTTTTAGACAAATATGCCACCACGCTGACCAAGTGCGAATTTGCAGACTTCATACACCTTTGCGAATATTGTGGAGAACTTTCAGGCATGCATCAGTTGTTTCCTCACGATGTTTTCCTCACCATCAAAGCGAGTGATATTTAATTTCTTAAAACGCACATAACACCGAAAACTTAGAGTTGTGAGTCCAGAATCGAACCTCCGATCTCCCGAAAAGGAGGCGGACACTTTCCATGGCGACCAAAAAATAATCTTTTATATTTCAGATGTAGTGGAATCGCGTCTGGAAACAGCTAAGAAGTTGGGTGCGGACTTGACGCTGCTGATCAGGGAGGAGTACAGCGACCAGCAGGTGGTGGACAAGATCAGGCAGATGTTGGGAACCTCGCCCAATGTCACCATGGACGCGTGCGGGTTCGCCGCTGCGCAGAGGGTCGCTATGATGGTACAAATACTATTATTGTTTAATTTCAATAACACCTATAAGTACCTACTAGCCACCATTTGCGTTGCGACAGATGCGAAGCTTGAGACTCCTGACCTCTCTCTCCTTTTCAATTGAAGTTAATGTTCCTCAGCTTCGTCCTATATGGGCCGAAGTCAAAGATTTCTAGCAAGCGTCGTTATTGAACGAACTGTAACGAAAGGCAACGACGCTCGGGGTGGGGGGGGGGTCACAACGGAGGGGAGGAGGGGCAACAAAACCACAGTCAACATACTATAGTTCACCAACAACAATGGCAATGTCCGCAGGTGACGCGCTCAGGCGGCGCGGTGGTGGTGGTGGGCATTGGCGCAGAGAGCGTGGAGGTGCCGCTCACGGGCGCGCTGCTGCGAGAGGTGGACGTGAGAGGCGCGTTCCGGCTGCTTAACTCGTAAGTATCATTTTCATCTGTATATATCAAATACAAAGTCCTGACTGACTGACTTATTTATCAAGTCAACGCACAGCCTAAACCGCTGGTCCTAGAGACATGAAATTTGAATGGTGTGTTCTTTGTAAAGAGTAGGTATCCACTAAGAAAGGATTTTTCGAAATTCTACCCCTAAGTGGGTTAAATGGGGGTTCGAAATTTGTGCAGTCCACGCAGACGAAGTCGCGAGAGCATAAGTAAGCTAGTTTTCTATACTATTCTTTGTCTTATCTTAACAGAGACAGCTAGCAATGCTCGGTCCTTGTTTATCCAAAGAGAACTTAACAGAGTGGGGTTGGTGGGGATAGAGCGAGTATTCGCTTGTTTGGTGGAATCAAAATTGTATGGAAAGCCATCAGACGAGTCGCAGGGAGCCGCTGGATTCAGGCGGCGCAAGACTGTGGCGTCCCAAGTCCCTACAAGAGACTAATACGTCCCAATAAGAAATAATCATTGAAACCCAATGCATTGACTAAACTATTTTATTATTGACTAGATGATGCCCGTGACTTCGTCCGTGTGGATTTAGGTTTTTCAAAAATCCCGCGGGACCCCCAGGATGTAAACTAACTCTGTACCAAATTTCATCAAAATCGGTTGTTGGGCCGTGAAAAGCTAGCAGACAGACACAGACAGACACACTTTCGCATTTATAATATTAGTATGGATTTTGTCTTGTTCCAAAATCCGCTAAGAGTATTCAATTAAAAAATTTCAGGTATCCCCAAGCCCTAGCGGCCGTATCAAGCGGGGCCATAGACCTGAAGTCGTTCATAACTCATCACTTCCCGCTGGAGCAGGCCAGAGAGGCCATGGAGTTCGCGAAAACCGGCGAGCCCATGAAAATTATCATACACATGTATGCGTCACGAAAATTAGACTAGTGGGTGAACTAAGGCTGAGAACTATAGAACGTATAATGCATAAATTTTAAGTTCTCACTCGCCATTTTAACTTTGTGTCAACTGCCATGTGAAAAGTACGATTTTAGTTAGTAGAGGAAATACCTGTAGAAGTACCCCTAATGTGACTCTACTGTTAAAGCGAGATAGCTAAATGCATTTAAGTCTTATTAGAACGTGACAAAATGATTATTTTTTGTCATCACCGTGGTCACTTTTTTTTGTTTGTCAAGATGTATTTGTACGTGAGATCTTGACAAACAATGTGAAGTGAGGTTATGTTGACTCACTTTAAAGACGTTGACGAATTTTAAAGAAATAATTGTTTTGTTTTGTTATTGAAGTTATTTTGCAATGGTGGGTTGCAGTATACTAGGCTACAATAGCCGAAGCGAACGTAAAATAGAAGGAATAACATTTTGCAAGTACCTCTGCTTGAGCGAGTGGGACTGAGGGGGCCACGCTAGTTGCATATCTGTATATATCTGTGATTTTAGTCCTTATTATAAACGTGAATCCGTTGGGAATCTTACTTTTGACATGACAGTTGACACAGGGCTAAAATGGTGAGTGAGTTCTCCTTTTGTACAGACTATACTTTGACTCGGTCAGACTTGAGACTAAGTTTATCTTCAAAGTTTAAAGTTGAAACAGATTTCTGGCTTTACATAAATCTGTTTCGTTTCAACTGTATCTTAACACTGAACAAAGTAAAATTGAGCTTTATCTCAGCCTGTGCTTTATCCATCCCACGCATTGCACCTAGACTGTACAATAAAATTGACGCAGAGCGCACGAGCAAAGTTCTTTTATTTATTTCTTAACTCGGCCCTACTGAAACGAAGAGAATTTGAAACCAAAGACTAGTTATATATTCATAGCACGTATGAACTTACCTTTTTGTAAAAATTAAACAATTTTTTTTAAATATTAAAGTAACAATTTATTTACAATCACTATTGAAGTATTAGTATGTATTTATTTATTGACACACAAATAATAAGAAAATAAGTTATAAAAAATTATCCTTGCAACATTTTTTTTTGATCATTTCGTTGTAATTTTTATCGGTTAAATTCGCCTGCCTTGAAACTAATTCAAAATTTGCCAAAAAAGAAATATTTTAGTAGCCCTTCTTCTCGTCACGCGCATTTTAACTTTTTGTGTCAAAATTCATGTCAAAAGTACGATTTTAATCCTTATTATAGGTGAACCGTACTTTTGACATGACAGTTGACCCATGTTAAAATAGTGCGCGAGGAGTTATGTGTACGGACTATACAATATACTGCAGGTTTGACGTCTAGAGCGTGACGAGCGCAATCACCTCTGCTTGACCGACACTCGCTCACTATTGGCAACAATGCAATGTTGGAACAAGAAAACAGTACGACAAGGCTCTCTTGGTACTTGAATGCCATTGACAGGGAGGGCGCTGTTGGAGAACAAAGTCATAGAATATTCAAACAAGAACAAAGGGGACACTTGACAGCAACGTTAGTTCCGATTTTTGCCACACGCCAAGATAGCTTTGTCGCACTGTACCATAAATTCAGCCAGTGACATTGTAGCAATACGATAATCACAGGGTAAGTAATACGTAAAAAGAGAAAGGAAAAATAATTTAATTAATTATAATGGCACTTGTGCGATAATAACGCTATTATTGTCTATACCCTGGTTCAGTCTCAGAAGTGCATAGTTAGCACGAGGCATCAATGTATTTCCACTTGTGTTTATACCGGCATACTGGCACTAGTGCGATAATAACGCTATTATGGTCTATATCAGGTACAGTCTGGTTGGCTTGAAGACGCCGGGCCTGGTATTCAAAAAACCGCGTTGTTGGTGCAAGACATTTTATTTTTATTTTTTATAAAGAATATTAGCCATGTTAAGTGACTAATATTCCCCTTTCCTCTCCAACTAAGCGTCAAGCTTGTGCTAGGAGTAGGTACGACAATAGTGCAACGGGCGGGGTTTGAACCGTCGACCTTTCGGTTTTCAGTCCACTCCTTTACCTGTTGAGCTATTGAGGCTCAAGACAAGAATATATTACCTCTCTAGTGCGATAATAACGCTATTATGGCCTATATCAGGTTCAGTCTGGAGGGTTTGAAGACGCCGGGTCTGGTGTTCAGAGCCGCGTTGTTGGCGCGAGGCATCGGCATAGTCCCTAAAGTATTTCCACTTGAACTTGCACCTATAACAACAAAATACAAACCATAAACCCGACTCTCCTCCTCTCTTCCTCCTCCTTTTAAAGATATCATCTGACAGACGAATACGTTTACGACGAATATATAAAAGGAAAAGCTGACTGACTCACTGACCGTTTGGCTGACTGATCTATCAACGCACAGCTCAAACTACTGGACGGATCGGGCTGAAATTTGGCATGCAGATAGCTATTATGACGTAGGCATCCGCTAAGAAAGGATTTCTGAAAATTCAACTCCTAAGGGGGGTAATATAGGAGTTTGAAGTTTGTGTAGTCCATGCGGACGAAGTCGCGAGCATAAGTTAGTAGGGTATAAATTGCAATGCTCGGAAATTAACCTCTGAGCATCGCAGCACAATTTCTCTAGAGCGCCGAGCAATGAAATATGTATATACCTATCTTATTTCGATTGGTTGAATATTAAATTCAATTGATAAATTTAAAATCCTCAGCTGTCCCGTCCTCCTGTGTGCGCATGTACCCTTTTACGTCATGCTAAATGCCATATAGCATTTTTGGTGTTATGCGTGTAAACGTGTCCAGCCGTGGACACTGTGGGCGTGTAATGTGTATCGGTAGACGATGACGATGAAGTGTTATAATGCGTAAAAATGACTTCGCACGCGCCATTTTTGCTTTGTCAAATTTCATGTCAAAAGTACGATTTTAGTCTTTATTGTTATTATTATTTTTTTAAAGGTGAACCGTACTTTTGACACGACAGTTAATCTATAGAGTTAAAATGGCACATGAGGAGTCATTTTGTAGGGACTATACCTGGCTTGGCGCGCGTGGACGCCTGCCCCCGGCCGCGGCCGCGCGCGGCGAAGGCTCCGCGCGCCGCCTTCGTCTTAGCTGCCGACCCGCCCTTCCGCTTATAGCTGCAAACCAAACCAAACCAAACCAAACCAAACCAAACATTCAAAAATCGTGAAAAATCAGGAAGAGTTAACATAACATCTTTGAGTTAAAAATCCTAAATAGTCGTCAACTCATGACAAATGGTTTAAGAAACCTAACTATTCCGTGATACCCCAACGTGACCATTATTACTGAGCCACCGGTGTCCGTCGGTTCGTCTATGATGATAATGATGGTGATGAAATATATTACCGTTTCCTGACTCCGCCGCGGAAGGTCTTCCTCCCCCTGAAGCTGCTGCCGGTGGAGCGGTCGCTCTGGGCGCCCTGCGCGAGGCTGCCCCAGTCAGTTTCGGTGTCACTGTGTTCCTCTTCAAAGTCGTCCTCCTTCACCGCAGTCTTCTTCTCTTCGAGCTCATCTTCGTACTGCATCAGAAGACCTGTTGGAATTATATTTAAGAAGTCAAAACCGCGGCGCGGGCGCGGACGGACTCCCTTGAAAAAGGACCCCGTATGGGTTCGAAACTAGTCGGGCTAACGTCGACTACACACGTGAGTAAGCCGGGACAGATAGTATTTATATTTAAGAAGTTACTCCTTTAATCAAAAACTCTCGAAAAAACCATAAGGTATTATGGACACCCAACAGAAACTAAGGTAAAGTACGCGGCCGAAAGTGATGTACATCGACCTTTAGAAGGAGACCGCAGATTTGTAGAGCACTTTCTAGTTCGTTGAGACCGAGCGTTGACAAAGCGTATGAGTATGAGTGACAACTTTTTTCAAATGAATGTATTTACTTAACTATTAATTGAAACTTTGTGACTAATTCTGTTTCTCACAATACTGGCACCGATTCTAAGCACAACCTAATTTTAGAGTATTCGCACCCTCTTCTTACTATTGTAATATGAAAAGGACAGAAGCAGTCTGACATTTCTAAATTTAATTTTTAGATGGTAAAACCCGTGATTTTAGCACGCAGTCGCGAACCTACTGTTTAAATTTGTATTGTGCACTAAAATTTAGAGTCTTTAAATGTGAAAGTCATGTTCCGTTCCTTTTTTAGCATTGTTAAAAAGAAAAGGATGCAGATACTCTAAATTTAGTTTAGAGTAAGACAAAGGAATCGGTGCCAGTTAACGCCTTAACATAAGTGAGAAGATGGATTTCGCCTGTAAATGGAGTATACTGACCCATCTTCTCGACAGCGTACGCAGAGGTGATTTCCAGCAGCCGCACCGCGTACTTCTCGTAGTTGGCGCGCGTGACGTGCGGCAGGGCCAGCATGGCCGCGGGGTTGTCGGGCAGGCTGCTGGCCATAGCGCGCAGAGCGGCCTGCGGGAACAGCGCGCCCAGAGACGCGCCGCGAGAGGACGCCATCTCCCTGCGGATATTCATGTTTGTTATGCAACTTTAGACATAAGGTCTATAGCTGCTGGAATAACGACATAACACCAGTAGGGCGATTGTCTAAAACCTGCATCAATCATTATTACAATCTCAATTGTTTTGATTGGATGAATTTGTGCTATTCTTGTTGCAACAATGCATTGTAGCAAATAGTGAGCGAGCATTAACCAATCACAGATGATTGCGATCGTGACATTGTAGCTGTCAAACAACCGCGGTAGGGCCACTGAAAGCACGTCATTTACCCCACACCCCATTAGATGGACACACGACATCACACGAGTCGACACAGGCGGCGTGTGGGAGTCCTTACAAGATAACTTTTGTTGACGTTGTGCGAATCTTCAATATGTCGAATCGTCGAATCATCGTGACGTCACATACCAGTATTTCATAGAAGCTCGCATACTCGTGTTTTGAAGTTTGATAAAAAGCTATTTATTTATTTACTTATTTTTATTTTTCATGTACCAAAATTGTAGTTACAAAGTAATAATAAATTAAGTTACATTGGAAATGCTTATCTCTAAACAGAGATTTCTTCCAGCTTCCCATTCAAGGTTGTGAGTAAGGCGTATCAAGAAGTGGAATAGGTCTACGGTACTAGAATCTAATAAACTACATAAATATCTTATAATAAATACCCAAATCAACTTATATACAATAATAATACTTATAATAAATAATATATGAAAAATATAAATACATATAATATATAAAGTATATATATTTTTTTTTTTTTATTCAGATACAAGTTAGCCCTTGACTGCAATCTCACCTGGTGGTAAGTGATGATGCAGTCTAAGATGATAGCGGGCTAACCTGGAAGGGGTATGGCAGTTTTTATTTAACCCATACCCCTTTGGTTTCTACACGGCATCGTACCGGAACGCTAAATCGCTTGGCGGCACGGCTTTGCCGGTAGGGTGGTAACTAGCCACGGCCGAAGCCTCCCACCAGACCAGACCAGAAATTTAGAAATTATAAAATTCCAAACCCCTGCCAGGAATCGAACCCGGGACCTCCCACTATTAAGACCACAGCGCTCACCACTGCGCCAGGGAGGTCTATAAAAAGTACATATAAAGTCTAGTCATATAAAGCTACTTATTTGACTAGTTGTCCAACACCGATTACTGACCTGCAAGCTTCCACGAGGTCAGCGTAGCAGCGATCTTCGAGGCTCTTGATAAGAGCGCCGATGTGGGAATCGTTGGTCTGCGCCGGAGTCACGGTACTGACTGACGCCGCCTTGCGCTCCACCTTCATTGGGAACACGATGCGCAACTTGCCTGACATTAGCCTGTAACAATCATATTTAAAACTTTTTTTTTTTTTTGTGTCTTATCATGCGATCAGTCGATGGACTATGAGCAGATTGGTTGGAGGACAGGTTGGCGTGATTGGAGACAACTTCCCCAGCGGGAAAACTCCATGGGTCTCAGCTAATTATCCAGTATATGCTTTCTCTTTAGTCGATGAATCGCCTGCGGCATTGTCAACTGCACTGCCAGACGGTTTGGATGGTTAGTAAGTCTTGTTTTGTAGTTGCAACTATAGCTTCTAATCTCTTCCTTTACTGTGTTGATATTTAAGTGCTCATGGAGTTCCGATATCTGCAAGAACCATGGCGCGTTGGAATTTAAAACTTATCTAAAAAAATCATATTTACCAACAAATATTTAAAAAATCATATTCATATTTAAAATTATAGACTTACTAGCTGATGACGGCGACTTCGTCCGCGTGGAATTAGATTTTTTTAAAATCCCGTGGGAACTCTTTGATTTTCCGGGATGAGAAGCAGCCTATGTCACTCTCCAGGCCTTTAACTGTATCCATGCAATAAATCACGTCGATCCGTTGTTCTGTTGCGACGTGGTTGAAGGACAAACCAACAAACAAACACACTTCATATTTATAATATGGGTAGTGAGTATTGTTTTATTTCCTCGCAATCGAAGTAAAAAGCAGAGTGTATAACTCGGTCATAAACCCCATTTTATCCTCGACTTAAATATAACGTCTCGGATAAAATGACTGGTTTTATACCCTTGTTGTACAATCTACTATTTACATTCAACCGCTTTTCAGATATAGGACGGCATTAAGCCTCGATAGCTCAACGGTTAAGGGAGCGGACTGAAAACCGAAAGGTCGCCGGTTCAAATCCCACCCGTTGCACTATTGTGGTACCTACTCCTAGCACAAGCTTTACGCTTAATTGGAGGGGAAAGGGGAATTTTCGTAATTAACTTGCCTAATATTCTTTAAAACTCAGGGTTTGTCTTAGAGCTATATAGTATGCTACTTGATCAAGTAGTATGAAAAAAGGATGTGTGGAGCAATCGGAAGGAGATCTGTATATCCAATTTTTGGCCATATTAGATAAGACCACTCACTTGACGCAGCGTTGGAAGACCCCCCACTAGGTGGACGGACGACATCAGACGAGTCGCAAGGAGGCGCTGAATTCAAGAGACCAGCAATGGACGTCTATCGGTTGATGATGATGATGATGATGATGATGATGATGATAACTCACTTGTCGACGCTGGGTCCGAGAGTGACGTACGCGCTGGCGATGTCGTTGTTGACGACGAGTCTCTCGGCCAGCAGCTGGCGCACGATCATCTGACGCAGGAGGCGCTGCGCGTCGCCGCGGGGCCAGGACTTGCATCTACACACAACATTACATAAACGTTCATTTAATTTATTGCAAATAAAATATCTGACTGACGCTAGAGTAAGTAGATCACTCGGAGTCAATGCCGCGTCGTAGGCGGGGCATTGACCTGAGTTTTTCACGCTATACATTGCGGGTTTAAAAAATAATAAATCACTAAAACTACAAAATGAGGCAAATGGTTATTGGTATTGGATTGTGTTTCGGTAGTATAAAAATAACGCTAAGTTATTGCTAGCGTTCTGGTTACACCCTGTATAATAGCTGCCGGGTATACATACCGTCCATGTATTGGGGTTTTTTGGAGCGCGGCGAGGCGCTGCACGTTGGAGCCCCGCAGCGCCTCCGCTATGTGCAGGAGTGTGAAGGATGAACGCCCCATGTCGCGGATGCACCTCACGATCAACTTACAGTCGTCCGTTACGTCCACTGGCTGAACAAATAAAAGTTTAAATTTTAGTTTGAAACGCGAATCCCACTTCTGATTTTCAGGATTGCTACTTCCATTGGAACTCGTAAAATATTGCAAATTTTAATATTTCCCTATCGAATTTTAAGATGCAAATTCAAAAAACACATCACACTAATAAAAAAGTCAATACACCTCCGCCTCCCACTGTGCACTGCTCCATACCTACTCTATACACTTCAATACCACTAAACTATACAAAATCCAAAATACAAATTATTTATTTAAAGTGCGTATTATTGTAGGTACTCTTTTTGATAGGCAGGTTAAAGATGATAGTAGCGATCAATTTTAAATACGTAAACTTAAAACTAAAGCTACGAGGGTTCCAAACGCGCCCAGGTCTGAGAAGAGCCCACACTAAACTCAGCTCACTCAACTCACACTACACACTTCCATAGCACACTACACGCACCTCCACTCTACATTACACGCATGTACGCGAGCACTCACACACTTCTCCACTCCACTCCACACCTCTACACACCTTGTAGTCGTGGTCGTTGAGGCAGCTGTCGCAGGCGGTGAGGCGGTTGGCGCGGCACTGCTCCTTCGGGAAGCGCTCGCCCAAGTACGCGAGCACCTGCGCGCGCCGACACTCCGTCACGCTCTCGCACACTTCTCCACTCCACTCCACACCTCTACACACCTTGTAGTCGTGGTCGTTGAGGCAGCTGTCGCAGGCGGTGAGGCGGTTGGCGCGGCACTGCTCCTTCGGGAAGCGCTCGCCCAAGTACGCGAGCACCTGCGCGCGCCGACACTCCGTCACGCTCTCACACACTTCTCCACTCCACTCCACACCTCTACACACCTTGTAGTCGTGGTCGTTGAGGCAGCTGTCGCAGGCGGTGAGGCGGTTGGCGCGGCACTGCTCCTTCGGGAAGCGCTCGCCCAAGTACGCGAGCACCTGCGCGCGCCGACACTCCGTCACGCTCTCGCACACTTCTCCACTCCACTCCACACCTCTACACACCTTGTAGTCGTGGTCGTTGAGGCAGCTGTCGCAGGCGGTGAGGCGGTTGGCGCGGCACTGCTCCTTCGGGAAGCGCTCGCCCAAGTACGCGAGCACCTGCGCGCGCCGACACTCCGTCACGCTCTCGCACACTTCTCCACTCCACTCCACACCTCTACACACCTTGTAGTCGTGGTCGTTGAGGCAGCTGTCGCAGGCGGTGAGGCGGTTGGCGCGGCACTGCTCCTTCGGGAAGCGCTCGCCCAAGTACGCGTGCACCTGCGCGCGCCGACACTCCGTCACGCTCTCGCACACTTCTCCACTCCACTCCACACCTCTACACACCTTGTAGTCGTGGTCGTTGAGGCAGCTGTCGCAGGCGGTGAGGCGGTTGGCGCGGCACTGCTCCTTCGGGAAGCGCTCGCCCAAGTACGCGTGCACCTGCGCGCGCCGACACTCCGTCACGCTCTCGCACACTTCTCCACTCCACTCCACACCTCTACACACCTTGTAGTCGTGGTCGTTGAGGCAGCTGTCGCAGGCGGTGAGGCGGTTGGCGCGGCACTGCTCCTTCGGGAAGCGCTCGCCCAAGTACGCGAGCACCTGCGCGCGCCGACACTCCGTCACGCTCTCGCACACTTCTCCACTCCACTCCACACCTCTACACACCTTGTAGTCGTGGTCGTTGAGGCAGCTGTCGCAGGCGGTGAGGCGGTTGGCGCGGCACTGCTCCTTCGGGAAGCGCTCGCCCAAGTACGCGAGCACCTGCGCGCGCCGACACTCCGTCACGCTCTCGCACACTTCTCCACTCCACTCCACACCTCTACACACCTTGTAGTCGTGGTCGTTGAGGCAGCTGTCGCAGGCGGTGAGGCGGTTGGCGCGGCACTGCTCCTTCGGGAAGCGCTCGCCCAAGTACGCGAGCACCTGCGCGCGCCGACACTCCGTCACGCTCTCGCACACTTCTCCACTCCACTCCACACCTCTACACACCTTGTAGTCGTGGTCGTTGAGGCAGCTGTCGCAGGCGGTGAGGCGGTTGGCGCGGCACTGCTCCTTCGGGAAGCGCTCGCCCAAGTACGCGAGCACCTGCGCGCGCCGACACTCCGTCACGCTCTCGCACACTTCTCCACTCCACTCCACACCTCTACACACCTTGTAGTCGTGGTCGTTGAGGCAGCTGTCGCAGGCGGTGAGGCGGTTGGCGCGGCACTGCTCCTTCGGGAAGCGCTCGCCCAAGTACGCGAGCACCTGCGCGCGCCGACACTCCGTCACGCTCTCGCACACTTCTCCACTCCACTCCACACCTCTACACACCTTGTAGTCGTGGTCGTTGAGGCAGCTGTCGCAGGCGGTGAGGCGGTTGGCGCGGCACTGCTCCTTCGGGAAGCGCTCGCCCAAGTACGCGAGCACCTGCGCGCGCCGACACTCCGTCACGCTCTCGCACACTTCTCCACTCCACTCCACACCTCTACACACCTTGTAGTCGTGGTCGTTGAGGCAGCTGTCGCAGGCGGTGAGGCGGTTGGCGCGGCACTGCTCCTTCGGGAAGCGCTCGCCCAAGTACGCGTGCACCTGCGCGCGCCGACACTCCGTCACGCTCTCGCACACTTCTCCACTCCACTCCACACCTCTACACACCTTGTAGTCGTGGTCGTTGAGGCAGCTGTCGCAGGCGGTGAGGCGGTTGGCGCGGCACTGCTCCTTCGGGAAGCGCTCGCCCAAGTACGCGAGCACCTGCGCGCGCCGACACTCCGTCACGCTCTCGCACACTTCTCCACTCCACTCCACACCTCTACACACCTTGTAGTCGTGGTCGTTGAGGCAGCTGTCGCAGGCGGTGAGGCGGTTGGCGCGGCACTGCTCCTTCGGGAAGCGCTCGCCCAAGTACGCGAGCACCTGCGCGCGCCGACACTCCGTCACGCTCTCGCACACTTCTCCACTCCACTCCACACCTCTACACACCTTGTAGTCGTGGTCGTTGAGGCAGCTGTCGCAGGCGGTGAGGCGGTTGGCGCGGCACTGCTCCTTCGGGAAGCGCTCGCCCAAGTACGCGAGCACCTGCGCGCGCCGACACTCCGTCACGCTCTCGCACACTTCTCCACTCCACTCCACACCTCTACACACCTTGTAGTCGTGGTCGTTGAGGCAGCTGTCGCAGGCGGTGAGGCGGTTGGCGCGGCACTGCTCCTTCGGGAAGCGCTCGCCCAAGTACGCGAGCACCTGCGCGCGCCGACACTCCGTCACGCTCTCGCACACTTCTCCACTCCACTCCACACCTCTACACACCTTGTAGTCGTGGTCGTTGAGGCAGCTGTCGCAGGCGGTGAGGCGGTTGGCGCGGCACTGCTCCTTCGGGAAGCGCTCGCCCAAGTACGCGAGCACCTGCGCGCGCCGACACTCCGTCACGCTCTCGCACACTTCTCCACTCCACTCCACACCTCTACACACCTTGTAGTCGTGGTCGTTGAGGCAGCTGTCGCAGGCGGTGAGGCGGTTGGCGCGGCACTGCTCCTTCGGGAAGCGCTCGCCCAAGTACGCGAGCACCTGCGCGCGCCGACACTCCGTCACGCTCTCGCACACTTCTCCACTCCACTCCACACCTCTACACACCTTGTAGTCGTGGTCGTTGAGGCAGCTGTCGCAGGCGGTGAGGCGGTTGGCGCGGCACTGCTCCTTCGGGAAGCGCTCGCCCAAGTACGCGAGCACCTGCGCGCGCCGACACTCCGTCACGCTCTCGCACACTTCTCCACTCCACTCCACACCTCTACACACCTTGTAGTCGTGGTCGTTGAGGCAGCTGTCGCAGGCGGTGAGGCGGTTGGCGCGGCACTGCTCCTTCGGGAAGCGCTCGCCCAAGTACGCGAGCACCTGCGCGCGCCGACACTCCGTCACGCTCTCGCACACTTCTCCACTCCACTCCACACCTCTACACACCTTGTAGTCGTGGTCGTTGAGGCAGCTGTCGCAGGCGGTGAGGCGGTTGGCGCGGCACTGCTCCTTCGGGAAGCGCTCGCCCAAGTACGCGAGCACCTGCGCGCGCCGACACTCCGTCACGCTCTCGCACACTTCTCCACTCCACTCCACACCTCTACACACCTTGTAGTCGTGGTCGTTGAGGCAGCTGTCGCAGGCGGTGAGGCGGTTGGCGCGGCACTGCTCCTTCGGGAAGCGCTCGCCCAAGTACGCGAGCACCTGCGCGCGCCGACACTCCGTCACGCTCTCGCACACTTCTCCACTCCACTCCACACCTCTACACACCTTGTAGTCGTGGTCGTTGAGGCAGCTGTCGCAGGCGGTGAGGCGGTTGGCGCGGCACTGCTCCTTCGGGAAGCGCTCGCCCAAGTACGCGAGCACCTGCGCGCGCCGACACTCCGTCACGCTCTCGCACACTTCTCCACTCCACTCCACACCTCTACACACCTTGTAGTCGTGGTCGTTGAGGCAGCTGTCGCAGGCGGTGAGGCGGTTGGCGCGGCACTGCTCCTTCGGGAAGCGCTCGCCCAAGTACGCGAGCACCTGCGCGCGCCGACACTCCGTCACGCTCTCGCACACTTCTCCACTCCACTCCACACCTCTACACACCTTGTAGTCGTGGTCGTTGAGGCAGCTGTCGCAGGCGGTGAGGCGGTTGGCGCGGCACTGCTCCTTCGGGAAGCGCTCGCCCAAGTACGCGAGCACCTGCGCGCGCCGACACTCCGTCACGCTCTCGCACACTTCTCCACTCCACTCCACACCTCTACACACCTTGTAGTCGTGGTCGTTGAGGCAGCTGTCGCAGGCGGTGAGGCGGTTGGCGCGGCACTGCTCCTTCGGGAAGCGCTCGCCCAAGTACGCGTGCACCTGCGCGCGCCGACACTCCGTCACGCTCTCGCACACTTCTCCACTCCACTCCACACCTCTACACACCTTGTAGTCGTGGTCGTTGAGGCAGCTGTCGCAGGCGGTGAGGCGGTTGGCGCGGCACTGCTCCTTCGGGAAGCGCTCGCCCAAGTACGCGAGCACCTGCGCGCGCCGACACTCCGTCACGCTCTCGCACACTTCTCCACTCCACTCCACACCTCTACACACCTTGTAGTCGTGGTCGTTGAGGCAGCTGTCGCAGGCGGTGAGGCGGTTGGCGCGGCACTGCTCCTTCGGGAAGCGCTCGCCCAAGTACGCGAGCACCTGCGCGCGCCGACACTCCGTCACGCTCTCGCACACTTCTCCACTCCACTCCACACCTCTACACACCTTGTAGTCGTGGTCGTTGAGGCAGCTGTCGCAGGCGGTGAGGCGGTTGGCGCGGCACTGCTCCTTCGGGAAGCGCTCGCCCAAGTACGCGAGCACCTGCGCGCGCCGACACTCCGTCACGCTCTCGCACACTTCTCCACTCCACTCCACACCTCTACACACCTTGTAGTCGTGGTCGTTGAGGCAGCTGTCGCAGGCGGTGAGGCGGTTGGCGCGGCACTGCTCCTTCGGGAAGCGCTCGCCCAAGTACGCGAGCACCTGCGCGCGCCGACACTCCGTCACGCTCTCGCACACTTCTCCACTCCACTCCACACCTCTACACACCTTGTAGTCGTGGTCGTTGAGGCAGCTGTCGCAGGCGGTGAGGCGGTTGGCGCGGCACTGCTCCTTCGGGAAGCGCTCGCCCAAGTACGCGAGCACCTGCGCGCGCCGACACTCCGTCACGCTCTCGCACACCTCCACCATACGCAGCAGGTTTTCCTCGTGCACTCGCCGCGCGTCCGCTGTCGTATTACGCTCCACTGGTAACAAATAAAATAACGTCAGTCGAGTCAAAAAGTCGAATAAAATCAATCCAGACGAATCATATCATATTAGGTCAGTTAAGGTAATTTAAGTCAGCCAAGTCTGATATGTATTTTAGACATTTATGAAACATCAGCGCGACTTAACTCACACCTAGCGCCAACTATCGACGGGTCAAGTACTCACAGTCGAGCAGACGCCGGTAGCGAAACACTACCACGACCTAGTTGACACCTAGCGCCACCTATCGGTGTTAGCTACTCACAGTCAAGCAGTCGTCAGTAGCAACGGAAAGACGAATCCAGTGGACTTGATTACCTCAAGGCTGGTGCCAAAGAAGCATGGCCTTAGCCTATTTAGAAAAGGACATAAAATTTTCCAGTAGCTCAAGATACCTGTGAGGACGTGCCCAACCGAGGAGGCTCGGCCTCGAGGCCCGCACCCCGATAGACTTCAGTTTGTCAAAAAGACACAACAGTAGAAAAACACCACCACACACACAAACAAGATATATAATAAGATACCAGGGGAGATAAGGAAATGTAATAATATAAATAAATTTAAGAATAAATTGCATGATTTTTTAATAGACAAGACATTATATAACATTAACGAATTTTTTTCAACTTAGACATTTTTAAATTTTGAATTTTAACATAGACAAAGATAAATTGCGTCAAATTACTTATAGTTATTGTTTTACTAGGTTTACTAATTGTTTTGCATGCCTAATATTTAAGGCGAAACATTTCTACTGGACAATTTTATGTAATAACTAGCTTATGCTCGCGACTTCGTCCGCGTGGACTACACAAATTTCAAACCCCTATTTCCCCCCCTTAAGGGTTGAATTTTCAAAAATCCTTTCTTAGCGGATGCCTACGTCATAATAGCTATCTGCATGCCAAATTTCAGCCCGATCCGTCCAGTAGTTTGAGCTGTGCGTTGATAGATCAGTCAGTCAGTCAGTCAGTCAGTCACCTTTTCCTTTTATATATATAGACATCTCGTTGTAAAATGTTTCCGCAAATAAAGAATGTTTGAATCTTTGAACCACCGCGACGTAACTGATACCTAGTGCCATCTGTCGACAGGTCAACTACTCACTGTCTAGGAGTCGCCGGTAGCGCACCACGTCCCCGTAGCTGTAGTACAGGAAGCAGGTGGCAGTCTCGCCGTCTCGGCCGGCGCGACCCGCCTCCTGGTAGTAGCCCTCGACAGACTTGGGCATGCTGTGGTGGATGACGTAGCGCACGTCTGCCTTATCCACGCCCATGCCGAACGCGATCGTCGCGCAGATCTGTGTTCATAAATGATAAATTACTAGCTGCAGCCCGCGACTTCGTCCGCGTGGATTTAGGTTTCTAAAAATCCCTTGGGAATTCTTTGATTTTCCGGGATAAAAAGTAGCCTATGTCACTTTTCAGGTCTTAAACTATACCTACCCATGCAGAAAATCACGTCAATCCGTTGCTCCGTTGCGACGTGATTGAAGGACAAATAAACACACTTTCGCATTTATAATAGGGGTAGTGATTATAAAGATGTAAAGTTTATAAGTTTGTTTGTAGGAAATAATCTCTGGAACTACTGACACAATTTTGAAAATTCTTTCACCGCTAGAAAGCTACATTATTCCTGAGTGACATAGGATATATTTTATTTTATCATCGAAGCTTTAGTTTTTAAGTTCGCGTATAAATTATATACGAATAAATATGCGATATGGCGAATATGCGAATACAAGAGCCTCAATAGCTCAACGGGTAAAAGGTGTGGACTGAAAACCGAAAGGTCGACGGTTCAAACCCCGCCCGTTGCACTATTGTCGTACCTACTCCTAGCACAAGCTTGACGCTTAGTTGGAGAGGAAAGGGGAATATTAGTCATTTAACATGGCTAATATTCTTTAAAAAAAAAAAAAAAAAAAATTATTACCACCACTATATCATCTTACAAATGCACCAACTGACTTTCAAAAAGTGTAATTTATTACCTATTTTTTGATTTGATTTGATTTGATCTGATTTATTTGAAGATCCTTCAAAAAATTGTAATAATCTACCCGGGCGAAGCCAGGGCGGGTCGCTAGTAAACAATACGTGAATGTATGAAGATGAAGAACTGACCACTTTGTACCGGTCGGCCAGCCAGCCGGTTTGAACCTCCTCCCGCTTCTTGTCCGCGAGGCCAGCGTGGTACGCCGCCGCCTGGATGCCAGTCTTGCGTAAATCCAGCGCCAGACTCTCGCACTCTTTACGTGACAGGCAATAAACTATGCCGGAATCCCTGCAGGACAAAGTCTTTTCAAGTCATATTCACGTAACCACCACAAAAGTTTCACGAGCACTATAAATGGCCCACCAAATCGCGGCCCATTTCCTATTATAGCGTTTAAACTATCGTGAGTGACATCCATATCCATTAGAAAGAAAGAAGAAAGAAAACTGGTTTATTCATCTTATGCCTAAGGTACAAACAAACTTAAAATTAATAGTATGACGGTTTTACATTACAATAAAACCGATATTATGTGCCGAGAGGGAAAACATACAGCATTTATGTATGAAGAAGAAGCAATTATGTACTCACCGCATATATGCGCGCTTCATCCATAAACATGTATATTCCTATGCAATAATGTAGTTTACCTTACCGGATATAGGGGCGCTAGTGTCTCACCCAGCAAGGCAGTGAGCCGCTGCCATCTTGGATGTCATAGTCTTCACCAGGAAGAAGTTCCTGCAATGCTGTATGTTTTCCCTCTCGGCACATAATATCGGTTTTATTGTAATGTAAAACCGTCATATTGATGTGCCTCCGGAAAACATACAGCATTTATGTATGAAGACGTGTTTGTTATCTGCTGGTGAAATGTATTACCCACAACGCTATGATGAATCAAAGGGAGTTAATCTGTCAATTGAATAACAAAAATATTAATCGTTAAGTTAGATCAAATAACCACGTCCCCTTCATTCATTGTCACCTATTAAAGTTATTGTTATTTCTAACCAGGGTTAATAAGTTAAAATATAATGTCTAAAAGACAAACAATTTAAATGATTTATGTCTGTAATTTTGATAAGGATTACTAAAACTCAAACCGGACCATATAATGATTATATTGATAAATAAGATTCAGTTATTTTGAGATCTCCTCCGGGCAATAATGATTTCAACAAGAGTGTCTGGTAATCTCCAGTTACCACGAGATATGAGTATATCGTCCATTGATTGGTTATCTGTCCCCAAAGAAACTACTGTTGATCCACTGATGAATCCCTGGGGATACAGGAATGCTGCCACATTGCTTAAGAACTGAACTGTTCCAGTGATCTATTACAGTACGTGATGCGGCTTCAGTTTCATTACAGTTGGTGATAAAAAGATTACAATATATTTAAATTCTTAACTTAATTCTGCTTGACCTATTTTCCTGTGTCAAAGACATACATGTAGTACTACTGTAGTATACTAGTACATTAATAGAGAATTATGTTTTCTGTTATACTATTATGTTTTGAAGGTGTCCATCCGTATTTATGTTAAGAGTGAGTGTCAGTCTTTGGGCCAAGTAAAGTATATAATATATTTTTCCCGGTGACACAGACTTTCAGTTGTCAACCCTTCGTTCCAGGGCAACAATTGTCCATATAGGTTCGTCTAGATATCTCGGGAAGTGTGTGCTTAAATGAGAGCTTCTGTAGTTAGTGCTTGAGCTCTACCTTAAGGTCCTGTATGATAAATGGTTTAGTAATATTGAGTTTAGCCACGTCAATAATTGCCTAGTGTCCACATGTGGATCATAGAAAGTTAACCGCCACCAGGTTTCGCACCAGTTTAACCATTTTTGATGTCTGGTAGGTAGGTAGGACAAAAATTGCTTCCAACAAGCACCTGTTCTTTACTTCTCGTATAGACTACTCCTTTATTTGGGCACCCATCCTCAATTTTTTCAGCTTCCGTGTAAATGTCTGGTGGACACTGTAATGTCGTGACATCTATCAGAGTCCCTGATAGGTTCTATAGTTCATTTGAGCTCTGCTTTCAAATCTTGAAGCCCAAAGGTCTTTCACGTGCCACATTTAAGTACACCCCAGCTGCACTGGTTCAAGTAAGTCAGTACTTTTGGCAATTAGTTTGGAGAAGAAAACACCCATGCTAAATTGATGTCTCAATGACCTGTTGAAAGCATCTATAACTTGCTGATCAATCTTTGCAGTCGATAAAGACATCACACCATCTTTATTCCCTACTACAGTAATCTGTTGTGCTGCAACCAAATCGATCTCGGACGGCGCTTGAGGGAAAAGATGACACTCTGTGGGAGGTTTTCCTCGTGACAGCATTGAGCCAATAATGTAATCTGTTATGTGCGGGAGTTCGATTGTTAGAATCAGTAAAACCCACGACTTTGTTCATTAAAATGAACGTTAGAACGAACGAGTGAGTGAACGAATGAGTGTTCGATTGAACTAAGACTTGCGATTTTCAATTGCCACTATAACTGCATAAAGTTCCTTCTATTGCTGTGCTATCATTTTTGATGCACTCACCAAGTTTCTGGCATTAATTTCCCGTTTAATTGGGCACTAAAAGCCAATCAGAGGCATTATTCGCCAAGCAGTGAATGGCAGGTTTTAGGTGTACATATTGGCAGCCTGAGACATGTGGTTCCGCGCCGCCATGTCATTCCCTGTTCCACGATTGTGGATTCAGCAGTCTAAAACATATTATCGAAACGTTTGAGGCGTATTTGGATCTGATCAGAATGTAGTCTGCTTCTGGGAGTTACTAAACTGGCGAAGTCTGACTGTCCTAGCAACCGTTGCATTTCGTGAAGAGTGATTTCAGATATTTTCAGTAATAATTCTCTCAAAGGTCTCGTTGATAGTTTTTTACTCTTTATTATGGGCAAGAACATTGAATTTTCTTATAGTCTGCCAACGAATACCCAGGTATTGTAGGTCTTGTGTGAGTGTTAGA
Organism: Maniola hyperantus; assembly: GCF_902806685.2. Lineage (NCBI taxonomy): Eukaryota > Metazoa > Arthropoda > Insecta > Lepidoptera > Nymphalidae > Maniola > Maniola hyperantus. The sequence goes on along the minus strand of NC_048552.1, from coordinate 1,579,589 downwards.
ATTAACTTTTAGTAATTGATCCCGATGTTGCTTAACTTCGGTGATCGGACGAGAACCGGTGTCTTCAACATGGTATGGACGTTGGCTTTTGGTAATTGATCCCCCTGCCCCGAAGTTCCAAGGACCTCACGCTTCCGCAGCGTGAAGGCATAACCTGGATTGGTCTTAGTTGACCAGAATTGCCAGCCCAGAAGTTCCAAGTGCCTCACGGCTTCCGCAGCCTGAAGACATAACTTGGATTGGTCTTGATTGACCAGAAGGAAGTCGTCTAGGTAGACTAGCACTCGACATTCCTTCGCATGCAAGGTTTCCGCAACCGAGCATGTTACAGGTGGGGCGCTGCCGCCAGACCCAAAAATTAGACAGGTTGTCCAACTTTTGTTGTAGAAAGCTACGAACCGGTATGACAAATCAGACGGGATAGTTTTGTTTCACTAATTTGTTTCGTTCTCGAGGGTCGAAAATCAGACGCATCGATCCAACGTTTTCCTTCCGCAGAAAAAGCTCGGAGATAAAACTGGGCATTTCCTTGTGAACCACTTCTACTAGTTTTGGTCCAGTAATTCTTGTGTCATTTAAGTCGTGACAGGTGACCAGGTTGCATGTTGCATTATTTGTTTTGTGGGCATTACCGGGGGTAGTTTCTTGTATTAGGGTATTCGAAATACCGTAATTGACATTTACAAAAACTGTTTGCACCAAAAGCTTGCCAACGATATTAGAATGTCATTACATAACCTGTAACATATTGTGTTGGATAGGTTTTTCGATTGTAGGCATTTATAGCTGTAATATTTATAAATATGGGCCACCAGGGGATTGCATAAACGCAGTGAGTGTTGCTTTATCCAAAAAGAACCTCGTCACTATTGTTAAAAGCCAATCCGGTATTTGACAACTAGTCAAATCAGTATCCTATAAAGCGTTAAAACACACGCTCAGCACGCGAGGCCCCATGAAACACTGGCATGTGACGTCACAATGATTTGACGTACTTTTCCAGCTTAATCAATCATTTAAAATGGTTATCACACCCAAAACTAACAAAGGGTGCGGACCTCACATATCAGATATGTGAGGTCCGAGAGGCTTCCAGTGGAAGACCCTCCATTCAGCCATCACTGAGAAACCATTCACTTTTGACATATGCAAATACCGTATCCAAAATTTCCTTAGAGTATTTAAAATAAACATCTCCATGAAAATTCTGTCTGATATTCATCTCCTGCGCCTTACATATTATATTATGCTATACATTCGCCTGTTACCCAAACAATTTATAAAGTTTGTTCTGATAATTTTGAAGACAAAGATGATTTGCTGAATGTTATTTATTTATTTAACCATCTTTATTGCTAATCATTATATTCAAAAGAATAAAAATGCAGGAGATACTTAGACCAAAGGGCGACTTTATCATCTGAATGTTTCAGTCATTTATTAAAGGGGGTATCTGGATTCTTAACTGAGTTCTGTTTGGTATAATAAAGCATTGGTGGTAACGGCCATGATGTCCTCAGTGGGGCCAAATAAGTGTTAGCTATTGTTTAGTGAGTACAGTTCTCCGTTATTTTCAGTTTACGAAACCCCTTTAAATGAGCAATTTAACCAATGTCTTGTTATAACCAACATCTCGCCACGTGGGCGAGATAAAATGTTATCATTCGATTCACTGGCGTAAAATTTAAATTACACTCAATTAACTTTGTACATAAAATAAATAGATTCAATAACCGATTATAGGTAACCATTGGGACTTTTCCTCGCCAAAATTTGTATTAAAGAAACCTAGATCCAGATTTAGATTTCGGTGTCGGTGTCGACACGTTCGTCAACCAAATCGCCATTTGTTTAATTTGGTTTCTCAATTAGCATCTCATTTGCATTAGATACACAATATGGTAAATGCATTATAAGATATGTAAGAAAACTCACCTGGTTGTATAACGCATCGATCCGAGGATCGATCGTTACCTGGTAATTTCTCGCCGTTTCTCTCGGGAGTCACTCTCAATCCTGCTCGTTGCTTGAATCGCTGCTGGATGTCGAGGTATCCCCTTTTTCAAGAGCCCTCTCAGGCACCAATAAGCGCGAAACACCAGATCGATTAGCTTACGTAGCCTATCGACATTGTTCGCGCACGTGGGGTCCAACCAAAATGTCCCCACGGTAATATTACGAAATAATAAGAAAATATATATCATGATCACCGTATTATCACATTTATTGCACTTATTGAAAATAATTTTTTTGCAAAGGAAGACGGATTAACGATATAATTTTAGATTCGACGCGCACGCGGCGAAAGTACACAACGCTATGACATCCAAGATGGCAGCGGCTCACTGCCTTGCTGGGTGAGACACTAGCGCCCCTATATCTGGTAAGGTAAACTACATTATTGCATAGGAATATACATGTTTATGGATGAAGCGCGCATATATGCGGTGAGTACATAATTGCTTCTTCTTCATACATAAATGCTGTATGTTTTCCGGAGGCACATCAATTAGTAGATAGTAGGTAGTAGATAATAAGAAGTACTTAATAATTAATTAAATCTAAAATGAGTTCTTGCACCCACTTGGCACAAGATGAAATGGCCCCAGCTCAGCATTAATGCTGCAGGTTTTATTTTTTTGATTTTCATCTTGTGCCATCTGGGTGCAAGAACTTATTTTAAGTAGGTACCTAATTATTAAGTACTAGATGATGCCCGCAACTTCGTCCGCGAGGATTTGGGTTTTTAAGAAATCCCGCGGGAACTCTTCGATTTTCCGGGATAAAAAGTAGCCTATGTGTTAATTCAGGGTATAATCTATCTCGATTCTAAATTTCAGCCTAATCCGTTCATAGTGGTTTTTGCGTGATTGAGTAACAAACATCCATACATCCACACTTTCACATTTATAATATTATTAGAATTAGGATTTAATACCACTTACCACTCATTAGAGCTACCGCACACCATGGTGCGGTGAGTTGCGGTGCGTTTTAAAATCCGTAAGTTTGAATTTAAATGTATCAAAATCCGGTGCAGAATTAATTGTGTGTCCGCAGTGCGCGCGCTTTTATATAGTTCTTTTAAGATTGTTTATATGATCCCCCTAGTAGTACTTACTAGGGGGGTATATACTTAGTAGTAAACAAACATCCTACCTGAAAAACTTCTGCTTTATAATGTTGGCGACATCCTGATTGACGGCCTTGGGCTTCTTCTCAAGTATCCGGTAGGCGAGGTTGGGCCGGTTGAAGCTGCAGAGGAACCATTTGCATTCCTTCACCTGTGAAACAAGGGAAGAGGGTCGAATCTTGTCCGGTGGGAGGGTAGATACCACCCTAACGGCAAACCCGTGCCGCCAAGCGATTCAGCGTTCCGGTACGATGCCGTGTAGAAACCAAAGGTGTATGGGTGGGTGGGCTTAATATTAAACCTAATATTATCCACAAAAACCACGTCGTTCTCTCTGTCCAAATGGACAAAATATCAGAAAGGTGTGTACCTGGAGCTGATGCAGGATATCCAGCCGTACTCTGGGCGTGGCGGTGGCAGTGAGCGCCATGATGGTGGTTTTGGGGAAGCGGTCTCGCAACATGTGCAGACGCTTGTAGTCGGGGCGGAAGTCGTGGCCCCACTGCGACACACAGTGCGCTTCGTCCACTACAAACCTGCACAAAAAAATTTTTTTTTCGAAGAATATTAGCCATGTTAAATGACTAATATTCCCCTTTCCTCTCCAACTAAGCGTCAGGCTTGTGCTAGGAGTAGGTACGACAATAGTGCAACGGGCGGGGTTTGAACCGTCGACCTTTCGGTTTTCAGTCCACTCTTTTACCCGTTGAGCTATTGAGGCTGAATAGGCTACTTGACTCATATCTAATTTCGTCCAATAAATGATTATTTATTATAGTATTTTGCTTAAGACAACGAAATATATCAATAACAATTATTAAAAACGCAGGATGGATATATAAATCCAATTTTAAAAAATACAGTTTTTATTTTTATTTGAAACTCAGAAAACGCTGTCAGCCATGATGTGACGTCATTAAATATGTAAACAAACAAATGTCATCCCTATTGACTAACGTAGTATCCATATATATAAAATTTCAAGTCCTGACTAACTTATATATCAATGCACAGCCTAAACATCTAAACAGCTGGTTTTAGATACATGAAATTTGGTGGGTGTGTTCTTTGTAGGTAAAGAGAAGGTATCCACTAGGAAAGTTTTTTTTGAAATTCCACCCCTGAGTGGGTTAAATGGGGGTTTAAAATTTATGAAGTCCACGCGGGCGAAGTCACGAGCATAAGCTAGTTTTTACATATTTCTAAAAACTCATAGTAAACGTAAAAAATTATCGTTTTCTCTTTATAAATTGAATAAAGACTAACAACAAAGTGATCTTTGCAAAAATAAATTTGGGTTGCAGTCGTTAGTGATATAGGATCCCTTTAAGCAAGTTTTCGCGTGTTACGTATATTTATTTCACTGGGCACTCTAATCCACAACTTTCCTGTGGTCTTTATCGATGCGTTTTTACATTCTCGGATGATACAATAACGATAATTACTATATTTTTCATGTAAACTAGTATAGAAGTCATGTTTATTAAACTTTGGTAGGTTATGCTGTTGTTTACAAATGCATGATGTCAGAGCACAGATAATCTATAGGCCAAACATGGCCGACAGTGTTTTCACCTGTCTAAGAAAAATATATTTTTAAATTAAAGTTTTACGGTTTTTAGGGCGCAAAAAAATATAGTGTTAATTTTTTTGATCTAATAGGACAAAATTATATTAACCATTTAAGACCTACTTAAAAAAAGTGTCAACTAGCCTATTGTTTTAGAGAATTTTAATGCATCACTACCCTTATTATAAATGCGAAAGTGTGTTTGTTTGTTGGTTTGTCCTTCAATCACGTCGCAACGGAGCAATGGGTTAACGTGATTCTTTGCACGGGTATAGTTAAAGACCCGGAGAGTGAGTGACGTAGGCTACTTTTTATCCCGGAAAATTAAAGAGTCCCACTACACTTGGGTGGAGTTTGAATTGTACTGACCTCGCGATCTTGTCTCTGGAGTACAGCATGTCCAGCATATCCTGGAACTTGGGCGAGCCGCTGATCTTCTCCGGAGTGACGTACAGCAGCTTGATGAGGGGTTCCTTCATGCACAGCTTGTGGTACACTTCGTCCGCCTCGGCTAGCGACACACTGCCGGACAAGTGGGCGGCCGATATCTGTTTTATTGAACAAAAGCAGAATTAAGGTGGATCCACACTTGCGCACTCACACGAATCGTACGAAAGTTGTATAGAAGTAGGCGTTACTTTGCGGAAGTCCATGATATGCAATGAACCAAAAACTTAATTTGCTGTAATCCGCTGAAACAGGTCGAATCTGTATGATGCAACATGCAGCATGCGAAATTGCAATTGCAATTGTGCATTGTAAGGTCTACATCTCCTGAGGATGCTCCGTTGTCGGGCGAAACGTGCGTCGAGTGTGTTTTGGGATTTGTGTGGTGCTGCGTGGTGGTGGTGCGTATTGCTTGCAGAGTGGCTGCTTTTCCTGCATGGTTAGCAGTGGGAGGGCGGGCGGTGCATTTCGCATCATACAGATTCGACCTGTTTCAGCGGATTACAGCAATTTAAGTTTTTGGTTCATTGCAAACCGTACGAAAACATTATAGAATCTTAAATTTTGTGAACTTACTATAATCTATCCTCGGTAATCTAAATATATAAAAGGATAAGGTGACTGACTGACTGACTGACTGACTGACTGACTGACTGATCTATCAACGCACAGCTCAAACTACTGGACGGGTCGGGCTGAAATTTGGCATGCAGATAGCTAGTATGACGTAGGCGTCCGCTAAGAAAGGATTTTTGAAAATACAACCCCTGAGGGGGTGAAATAGGGGTTTGAAATTCGTGTAGTCCACGCGGACGAAGTCGCGAGCATAAGCTAGTATATACGTAGGCCTCTTTTCTGTTACGTAATCCCATACAAATGACAAAGACAAAAACTCAGTGGGTGTTAACTATTTTGATACACCAAGCAATCACAAGCGAACTTATGTTTTCGAATTGAATACCGAATGTTTTTTGAAAACATACGTTCTCTAATGGCTACTCCATTCCTAAGGAAAACATAGGTTGTGTTTGTAATTGGCTGGTCATTCAAAATGGCTAGCGCCCACTGACTTTTTTGTCTTTATCATTTGTATGGGCAAAGAGAGCCCTATATTAACTTATTTCCGTGGATACAGTCTAAAAATATAAAAGGAAAAGGTGACCGGCTGACTGCGCCAGTATATAATATGGTTGCTAATATAAAACTCGTACGAGAGGTACAGTTCTTGCAATCCACGACGGCGAGTGGACTTTACTTGTGGTTACGTCGTATACACGCGCATTGCGTAAGTGTGCATGCATGTCTGACCAATCAGTCGCGAGCAAGCGCTCGCTAACGCACACATTTACTGTACCTTAGTTATACCGATACGACTTACTCACAAGCATGAGCCACTCGCCCTCGTGAAATGCAACAACTATGCTTACGTCGAGCGACAGGAGTTTGTTGACTTGGTCCAAGATGAGCGACTTGAGCGGCGATATGACGATCGTGACGCCGGGGGTCAGTAGCGCTGGCAACTGGTAACACAGCGATTTGCCTGCACCAACAACCAAATTCATAGTCAAGATAGGGGCTTCTTTAGGGTGCCATTCAGACGACATCTGTCATACCACAGTTCACAACAGTTAGGGTCGAGGCTTCAACGTCACTGGCAGGCGTCAAGTGTTAGTACATTTGACGCAGGTAGCCCTATTAATTTTACGTTTTACGCCTAATATTTGACATAATATCGTCGATTCAGGATCAAACCGAAAGTTCGCTCACTCTAGTCATACTTTGATGCATTGCACAAATATTGAATATGACACAATATGTCGTCTGAATGGTCCCCTAAAGAAGTCCCTATTTTGCCTGTAAATTCCAGCGTAAAACTTATGGCAATTACCGGCCATTCTAGTTACTGTATCCAGTAGTTCAAATGGCGTTGTCTTAGATATTGGTACTGATTCTGAGTGCAACAGTTTTTTTTTAAATTTATAGACTAGCGCTTAGCTGCAATCAGACCTGGTGGCAAGTGATGATGCAGCCTAAGATGGAGCGCGCTTATATGGTGTGAATAAATAGAGTATTCGCATCTTTTGCTTACCAATTTAATAAGAAAAGGACAGACAAACTTAAAAGTCCCTACAAGAGATCTGTGTCCAGCAGTGGACGTCTATCTACTCACCGCCGCCAGTGGGCATCAGCACGAAGCAGTCGTGCCCCAGCAGAGTGGCGTTGATCACTTGCAGCTGATTGGGCCGGAACGACTTGAGCCCAAACTTCTCCTTGAACGTCTCCATCATGGGGGCGGAGTGAGGGTAGTTCAGACCGTCAAATTCACCTGCAAATTAAGTACAAGTTTAATGCGTAATGTAAATAACGGGTACAGTACCCGGTAGAAAATATTGTATTTCAACCTTTAGAAAGGGATAGCGGTTTCATAGAGCGTTGTATCTGTCACTCTATGTTAAAGATGGACGTTATTGGCTATTTATGGCAACGGTTAATCAACAGTTATTTAGTTTCAATACCGATATTGATAACTGTTGCCGAATATCGGTATCAGAGTTGTGTTTCAACTAATTTAATATGCGCAACGCGCAGCGGTTTCCGTAGTAGTAACTAAGCTAGCTGCCGTATCAATACCGTCTGTATAGCTAGCGCGCGCATATTCACTAAAATAAAACCAATTTTACTTTCATGAATATCGTGAAGTAATCACAACCTTAAGTTCATAGCAGCAAAGTTTAATTTGATCATTGACATAGGTCAAACAATAGTGGACGCCTGCAAGAATAGTTTGCCACAGTCCAGTTAACCAAAAACATTTCACGAAGATTGATAAACCAAAGAGGACCTTATCTCTATTACTCTAAGGCTAACTGTATTAAGATTGAGAGATCAAAGTGTAATGGACAAGTACTTGTACAGTTAAGCCTTAGCGTAATAGAGATAAGGTCGGCTTTGGTTTACCAAGTTCTTAGTTACTAAGCCGGTAGTCAATAACCGCTCCTTCTCAGCTTTCAGTGAAAGAAAGAAAGAGAAGGCATAATTATTGCGTTTCTAGTTACCAAAAACCAAACAATGCATTGTCAGTTGCCAGTTGGCAGTGTTGCGTTGTCAGGTGGTTCGTCATAGATGATAACTGATAACCGTTGTTAGTTACGACAATAACGCTACGGTACGCTATAGGCGCGGCAGCGGTTTTCAGTTAAGTTAAGCTATAGCGGACACATGTCTACTCTATGTGACGTTTTGCCGGTCTCGACGACAGAGAATCTCTTTCTAAAGGTCGGTACAATATTTCCTGCCGGCAACTTTATATACCACGATTAATACGACTGTATGAGTCGCGTTAGTCGTAGTCCCGTCGTGACCACGACTCAAGCAAACTGGGTCGAAATATCAATAGTTCAAGCGCCGGTAATTTGATAAATATTATTACTTTATTTTAAACTAGCTTATGCATTAATTACGCATTACGTAATTAGCCCCTACATCTTGTTTTATCAAACAAAAGATAAGGTATGTTTTTATTGTAACATGCGTATTCTCTTATCACCTTAAATTATACTAGACTACACAAACTTCGAACCCCTATTTAACCCCCTTAGGAGTTGAATTTTCAAAAACCCTTTCTTAGCGGATGCCTACGTCATAATAGCTATCTGCATGCCAAATTTCAGCCCGATCCGTCCAGTAGTTTGAGCTGTGCATTGATAGATCAGTCAGTCAGTCAGTCACCTTCTCCTTTTATATATATAGATTAGGATAAAAATAATGACGTACGCTGAAAAAAATAATTATAATCCAACAAAGATTTACAAAGTTACGGGCATTTTAATTTTGGAGTGGGAGGTCTTCTATCCCTTTCTCGCAAAACGAAAATTTGTATGAAACCTCACGAAGCTACTATGGCATTAGTAAGGTGTGACGTCAAAATTCTATATCGCTATCTCTGTCTAATCAGAAATATTTAAATGCTTGTAACTTTTTTGTTATTTGATCGATATAATTAGTTTTTTCAGTTTACGTCATTATTTTTATCCTAGTTTATAATAAAGTAATAAAAAATTTGAGTCAAATACCCAATTATGGTGTATCGTAATTTGAAGGTAGTGTTAGTCCAAAGTGAGTCCCACTTTACCTTTTGCTCGAATGTAATCAATGTAATCTATAAAATTATAACCCCCTTGCCTGTTATTCCATCGTTTTGTGTTCCAGCATGAAAGTTGCCCATGCCTTCATACTTTTTGTCCGTATGAATGGTTTGATCTCCTAAATTCACCTCTTTAGTCTCTTTGGTCATACAAACTATGTCATCTTCGAAATCCTCCGGGTTGTACTCGGGAAAACCTTTAAAGTTTAAATATAACAAGATAAGTTTAAAACTAACCAGCACAGAAAAATGGTTCATCATTTATAACTAGCTTATGCCCGCGACTTCATCCGTGTGGACTACACAAATTTCAAACCCCTATTTTAAACCCTTAGGGGTTGAATTTTCAAAAACTTATTTATTCTCAGCAGATGTCTACGTCCAATCTTCACACCAATTCGGCCCGATCCGTCCAGTAGTTTGACCTGTGCGTTGATAGATCAGTCAGTTAGTCAGTCAACATTTTTTTAAATATATTTAGACTAGCTTATGCTTGCGACTTCGTCCGCGTGGACTACACAAATTTCAAATTTTCAAAAATCCTTTCTTAGCGGATGCCACTGATGATCCGCCACTGCGTCGCGGCGTAATTGAAGGACAATAAACCGACAAAAAACACACTTTTGCATTTTTAATATGGGTGACATATCGCTCAAGATAGTTTAATATGGGTGACATATCGCTCAAGATAGTTTAATATGGGTGACATATCGCTCAAGATAGTTTAATATGGGTGACATATCGCTCAAGATAGTTTAAACGCTAAAATAATTACCTTCATCATCAATTTTAAATTCTTTGTTACTCGAACCAATATTATTGTTGCTAGTGTGTGGTATCGAGTCATCTATAGTGATCGCACTCTCATTGTAACTTTGGGGAAATATATCTGTATCATCGTCCAAGTTCAGAGGCACTTCATAGTTATCTATAAAAGGAAGAAAAAATTACATTATTACCAAAAATGTATATATGTAGTTTTGTAATAAGTATGTATGTTTAAGTTGTTTTATTTGTTTGTTAAACTTCCTGACAACTACAAAAACACTACTATAAATAATTTCAAGAGGAAAACTCATGAGCTGCTTATAAATAAATGTTATTACAACATCTCGGAATTTTTGATTGATGAGCTCAAATAATTTGTCTAAAATAATATCTAAATAATGTAAATCTGATGACTTAGATTAGATGACTGAAATAAATTATGGTCTTGTAGTGCAATAGTTAGGTATCCCCTCTGTATGACATGTAAAATTTAAATGACTGTTTTTTATTTCTATTTTTTTTCTCTTGTTTTTGTATGACTTAATTAATTTACTTTCTGAATATTATATAATTTTAAAGATTTTGTAATTTATATGTACTTACATTTTTCTAAAAATTTATTTAAATATTCATACAGTCAGTGTTCAATCTCTGTCAATAACAACCGCGTATTGTGCTAAAACGTAAAATCGCTGACTCGGCCCGCGTGCCGCGCCGGACGTACCGCGTGCGTCATAATGACCCAGTTACCGCGATTCGGACTGTGAAATACATATTATTTTAAATTAAAATATTGTATTGCAGCTATACTAGTTGTATACTGCAACAATGGGCGAGCATCAAAAAGTTAAATTAACTACGGATACTGAGCGATTCCTATATACGAAACTCACCCAAGTGTCAGAAGAGAACGTGAATATTTATAAAGCACTAAAGGAAAAAAAGCTGGAAAATGAAAACCTTCAGCTCAGTATAAAAACCATGAATGAGCAGATTTTAGAGCTGCAAAGGCAAATTGAAGCCCTGTCAGGATCGAAATCAACTAGATATTCCGAGCATATTGGCTCTACTCAAAAGAGCTCAACTGAACCGGTTGATTACTGTACTGATGAGGAAGAGCTCGCTAAAGAAACTGAATGGATTAGAGTAAAAGGCAGGAAAAAAAGGAAGTTGAACACGTCTCCCATTCAGACTCAGGAATCTGATACTGAAAATAAACATGAAGGAAGGAAACCTAAAAAAATGCCTCAGCCGCCCCCCATTATCGTATCGGCTGTGATAGACTATCAATCGTTTTACGATTTAATAACTGCAAGTCTGCCGAGTGACAACTCATCTGAGGACTCATTCACCGTGAAGATGATGGGTAAGGAGACAGTTAAAATTAATACAAAAAATGAAGACGCTTATAAAACTATTAGTAAGCTCTTAACCCAAAATAATTGTATTTGGCATTCCTACGAGAATAAGCAGGAAAGGCCAATAAGAGTTATGGCAAAAAAATTGCATTATACATGCCAACCGAGTAGAATAATGGAAGACCTCACAAATAAAGGATTTAAAATAGAAGACGTGGCAAACAAATTAAGATGGCAGAGCAAGGAGCCACTCAATATGTTTATGCTTACGTTTAATCACGATGAGGATATCAACAAGATCCACAATATTAAGTCTATCCTAGGATGCAAGGTAGAAATACAACCCCTAAAAACATCGAAGTTAGTACCTCAATGTAAAAGGTGTCAATCTTATGGACACACACAAAAATACTGCTCTCGGGAACCACGGTGTGTAAAATGCACCGGAAAACACCTCACTAAAGACTGCAAAAAACCAGCAGATGAGAAACCAAAGTGTGTGCATTGCGGTGGATCACACCCAGCAAATTATAGGGGGTGTATGATAGCCAAAGAAATGCAAAGCATAAGAAAAAATAATACTAAAAAGTCATCAGCACCATATAGACAGCAACAAGAATCCGCAGCAAGTAGAGGAAAACTAGGAACTAATGATAATATTACCAAAAAACAAGAGATTCCAAAAAATACTACGTCAAATAAAATGACATATGCTCAAACTGTTGCAGCTAAATCTAACATACAGACAGATAACAATCTTGAAAGTAAACTAGATTCAATTTTAAAATACATGTCTTCCTTTGATGAGCGACTAAAAAAACTTGAAGATAGCACCAAAAAAGCTACAATTAAATCGAAATAATGAATAATAATATCCTCAAAATTATGGCTTGGAACTCTAACGGACTACTCCAACATAAGCACGAGCTAGAAGTAGTCCTGAATATGGAAAATATTGACGTGTGTCTGATATCCGAGACACACTTCACTAAAGAGTCATTCGTTAGATTTAAAGGATATAAAGTCTACCATGCGTTACATCCTAATAATACAGCTAGGGGTGGCAGTGCTGTAATTATCAAAGAAAATCTCTACCACTTCCAGGAAAGCAAATATGAAGAACAAGAAATTCAAGCTGTGGCCATACACGTACAAACAAAGCTGTATCCAATTATAGTAGTAGCTATATATTGTCCGCCAAGGCACTCAGTAAAAAAAGATAAATATGTTAGTTTTCTAGAACAATATGGAAATAAGTTTATCGTAGGAGGTGACTTCAACGCTAAAAATACCTATTGGGGATCTAGATTAACTACGACTAAAGGAAAAGAACTACTAGAAGCAATTAAGCAACTGAAATGTAATGTAGCTAGCACTGGAAAACCAACATACTGGCCGACTGACCCTGGTAAAACTCCAGACCTAATAGACTTCTTTATCTACAAAAATATATCACCTAAATATCTTAGAATTGAAGAACGACATGACATGAGCTCTGATCATTCTCCAATATTACTTACACTAAGCGAAACAATCTTATTTAAAGAATCTACTCCGACCTTAGCAAGTAAAAAGACGGACTGGGAAGGCTTTAAACAAGAACTGAATTACAGCATTAATCTAAAAGTACCATTAAAATGTCCAGGACAACTAAATGAAGAGGTCAATCAATTTGTTGTAGACATACAACAGGCGGCCTGGAAAAATACTCCATCACAATATAAAAATATACCTAAAAGTACAGTGTATCCGAAACATATATTAAACCTAATAACTGAAAAGAGAAGGGCAAGAAATAGATGGCATCAGACTAGATCTCCATTAGATAAAAGAATATTGAATAAACTTACAAAAAAAATCAAGCGCGAAATCAAAAAGTATGAACAAATAACTATGGACAATTACCTTCAAAATTTGACAAATGACCGGAGCACCAATTATTCACTCTGGAAAGCGACAAAGAATATGGACAAGTCACTAATGCATATTCCCCCAATTAAAAAAGAAAACAATGAGTGGGCGATAAATAACGACCAAAAGGCTAAACGATTTGCAGAACACTTAGAGAATATATTTCAGCCATACGAAGGAGAAGAAATTGATAAAGACTCTACTAGGGAAATCAAGGAAGATGTAGACATCAAACTAGTGACACCCAAAGAAATATGTAGAGAAATAAAGCTCAAATTGGGTCCCAAGAAAGCTCCTGGATATGATTTAATTACGAGAGAAATTTTATTAAACCTTCCAAGGAAAGCCATAGTTAAGCTCACCACAATAATAAACGCTGCATTTAGGCTCAGGTACGTGCCTAATGTGTGGAAAGTGGCCGAGGTCATTATGATAGCTAAGCCAGGAAAACCACCTCATGAAGCAACATCATATAGGCCTATCTCTTTGTTGCCTATTATGTCAAAACTATTTGAAAAGCTCCTACTGAAGAGGATGAAACCAATATTAGAAAACAAAAACCTGATACCAGATCATCAGTTTGGATTCAGAGAGAAACATTCAACTATTGATCAAGTACATAGAATTGTTAACACCATAGAAAAAACAATTGAAGAAAAGAAAGTTTGTTCCACGGTATTTCTTGATATTGAAAAGGCTTTTGATAAAGTTTGGCATGAAGGTCTTATTCATAAAATTAGAAACGAGCTACCCAAATCATTCGCAGATATCCTGGAATCATACATAACAGATAGAGCATTTAGAGTAAGACAAGAAGATGCCTACTCTGAGCTTAAATGTATAAAAGCTGGAGTTCCGCAAGGGAGTGTTTTAGGGCCGGTCCTGTACCTATTATATACCTGCGATATTCCAGACCTTGAAAACAATACGATTGCCACTTTTGCTGATGATACTGCCATTATGGCCGTAGGAGGCACACATGAAGAGGCAGTGGGTAACGTACAAATAGCGCTAAATAAAGTCTATAAATGGACTAAAAAGTGGAGAATAAAGCTAAATGAATCAAAGTCAGTTCATATAGATTTCACAAATAAAACAAAAAAGTATCACGCTGTCTTCATAAACGACCAAAAAATCTCCTACGTGGATACAGCTAAATACCTTGGTATGACACTTGATGTGAAGTTGCGCTGGAAAGCTCATGTCAAGAAAAAAAGGAAAGAACTTGATATAAAGTATAAACAGATGTATTGGCTACTTGGTAGATATTCCTCGCTGTCAATACACAACAAGATTCTTTTGTACAGACAAGTCCTGATGCCCATTTGGACTTATGGCATACAGCTGTGGGGCTGTACCAAAAAAAGTAACATCCAAATCATCCAACGGTTCCAAAACAAAGTACTCAGGAATATTGTAAATGCACCCTGGTACATCAGAAATGATGATATTCATAGGGACCTTCAAATTGAATACGTCCATAAAGTTATCACCAAATCTGCCAAAGCCCACGACTATAGGCTTCACCACCACGTTAACGTTGAAGCAATCCAGCTGCTTGACGTAACGGAGACAGTGAGAAGACTAAAAAGGACCAAACCTTTTGAGTTAGTGTATAGTGATTAGTGATAGTGTACATAGTGTAAGTGCTGAAAGAACACGTGAACAAAGTGTCATATCTCAAATCAAGAAAGACTAAGATGCGTCAGTGGACAATTTCTTAGTATATAAGATAATTTATAAGTTTAGGTTAAAATAAAATTACTTATTAGTCATACATTAGGCTAGATCGTAATATAATTGAGTAGCTAATTGGCACTCAACAATAAGGAAAAAAAAAAAAAAAAAAAAAAAAAAAATATTCATACACCAATATTCTAAGGTAGAATGCATAAGGCTCGCCAACTAATTTTATAACCATGTTATGTCACCTGCATTCATATGAATAAATTTATTATTTATTTATTATTTGTATATGTTATATAATAAATGACATAGTATCTATTACGTTCTTTTCATGAATAATTTTCTATCTTCTTTCCGTACCTATTCTACTCCCTTTACAAATTACAACCTCTCATACTGCTAAGGGTCACTGGTACTGATCTCTCATAGAGATAAGTGCTTCCCTGTCCACTTTTACTCTCTTTTCTCTTTATTGTAAATGTTTTTGGTACAAATAAAAAATATAAAAAATGACCGAAAAACTAGGACTTTTGTCGGTTTGTATAGTACTTTGAACCTACAACGGTTGGATCAGCTGGGTCCCCGAGCACAACACCAGCTCGGAGGAAGATCTAGCTATTGTTACGGTCGAGCACGCATCCTACAAACTAAACAAAACTTTCACTTTTGTCGGTTTGTATAGTACTTCGAACCTACAACGGTTGGATCAGCTGGGTCCCCGAGCAAAACACCAGCTCGGAGGAAGATCTAGCTATTGTTACGGTCGAGCACGCATCCTACAAACTAAACAAAACTTTCACTTTTGTCGGTTTGTATAGTACTTCGAACCTACAACGGTTGGATCAGCTGGGTCCCCGAGCACAACACCAGCTCGGAGGAAGATCTAGCTATTGTTACGATCGAGCACGCATCCTACAAACTAAACAAAACTTACCTAATATATCCTCAGAGTCTTCAATTGGGCTATCTCTCTGAATTTCGTCTTCATTGAATTGCATTGAAGATTTGCTCAGAATCGGCGCTTGAAAATGCAAAGAACTACTAGGTAATGGTGTAACTTTCGCCGGTACTTCATTCCTTAACGGCTGTAACTTTTCCGATGCGGTTTTCACCCTTTCTAACGTACTTGAAGGCACTTGTAGGGAATCATTAGAATTATTGGAATCGTCTATAGTTATCCTTGATGGTCGCTTGAAAACGAATTTTCCTTTGCCCTTTTTAGTATCAGATGTATCTAAGTCTGTATCAGATTGAATTGGAGAATCTATATTTGTTGATCCGTTGCACGGGGATCCAAATGTATTGTTTAATGATAGTGAGCATTTTCTAGCTAAATTATTTGTGGTAATAGTTCTACTTGGTTGCAATTTATTTAATGTTAAATCATTAGTTGTAGGTGTAGATGTGTTGGGATTACTTTCTATCGTTTTTTCAACAGATTTTTTGGTATATTTAGTATAAAAGTCATCATCATCATCATCATCATCATCACAGAAAGTTGAAATATCTTGTGTATCCTGACTATCATTTACATTATTAACAAACTTATTTTCAGAATTATTTTTATGTCTATTATTCTTATTACTAGTATTATTTTGTATTAACGTTTTAAGTTTAACTTTCAAATGGTTCATTTTGCTGTATGTGTGTTTGTCATAACCAGGGAATTTTTGTTTGATACAGTTAGGTATTCTGTTGAATGCGTCGCTAATTTTCTCCAGTATCTCTACGTACATTTTACTGCACTCATCTATTTCGTCGGCTGAAAATTTCTTATCCTAAAACAAAAGTAACAAAAATCTGCAAAATCAGTTTTAATTAAATGCACTCTTATTAAAAAATCTAATTACATATTATAGGACTAGCTTATGCTCGCGACTTCATCCGCGTGGGTTACACGAATTTCAAACCCCTATTCACCAATTCTGAATTTTCAAAAATCTTTTCTTAGCGGATGCCTACGTCATAATAGCTATCTGCATGCCAAATTTCAGCTCGATCCGTCCAGTAGTCAGTCAGTCAGTCAGTCACCTTTTCTTTTTATATATTTGGATTACATATTATAGTCAAAAATATATATCAGGATGACGTAAGAATTCTAATGCTACCCCATACATCCATATGCAGGCATTTGGAAGTTATGGTGGAATAAAGAAACTCACACACATATACCATTACACTCCTTTTATTGTAACAAAAAAGAAGAAGTAAAAATTTATACTTACTCTATCATGCTTCTTCAAAAGATGGTGTTGCGAAATTTTCGATAGGAATCCAGATATGGAACTGTCCAAATGCAAATTCTTCAATGGATCCTTGTCCTTGGGACTTGACTTCTCAGGTGTTTTATGACTTTTGACTCTTGGTGAATTTGAGTCGCCCTTGGATGGACTTGGTGAAGAGTTTATTGTTATAGACATACTATTTGTTCCAGAAGAAGGTGGTGTTCTGGAGTTTTCTCTAACTGCTAGGGCTTGATCAGTCAAGTCGTCCTTAAATGAGGATGGTTTATTGATATTCTTATAATAACACTAGCTATTGCTCGCGACTTTATCCGCGTGGGCTACACAAATTTCAAACCCCTATTTCACCCCCTTAGGGGTTGAATTTTCAAAAATCCTTTTATAGCGGATGCCTACGTCATAATAGGAATCTACCTCGCTACCCATAATATTATAAATGCGAAAGTGTGTTTGTTTGTTGGTTTGTCCTTCAATCACATCGTAACGGAGCAACGGATCGACGTGATTTTTTGCATGGGTATAGTTAAAGACCTAGAAAGATAGATACAAGTTAGCCCTTGACTGCAATCTCACCTGGTGGTAAGTGATGATGCAGTCTAAGATGGAAGCGGGATAACCTGGAAGGGGTATGGCAGTTTTACTAAACCCATGCCCTTTGATTTCTACACGGCATCGTACCGGAACGCTAAATCGTTTGGCGGCTTTGCCGATAGGGTAGTAACTAGCCACGGCCGAACCCTCCGACCAGAGCAGACAAGAAATATAGAAATTATAAAATTCCAAACCCCTGCCAGGAATCGAACCTGGGACCTCCCACTAATAAGATCACAACGTTTACTACTGCGCCAGGGAGGTCAGTAGATAAAGGAGTTGATAAATAAATAATATCTATCCCGGCTGTACTCACGTGTCTAGTCGACGTTACAGCCGCGGCGCGTGCGCGAACTGACTACCTTGAAAAAGGACCCCGGATGGGTTCAAAACTAGTCGGGCTAACGTCGACTAGACACGTGAGTACAGCCGGGATAGATATTATCTATAATGGAAATCACTCACGGTGGTTTAAACGCTAAAAGAGTTGATAAATGATAAAAACTTACCACATCCATAGCATCAAACAAATCGTCACTTTCATTTCCAACCATTTCATTACTACTTTTCACTGTACTGATTGGTCTATTTGTAATTTTAGCTGAATATGGTGATGATTCAACTGAAGGAGTGAGCTTATTTACATCTCTGGATCCCTGGAAATATATTTTGATTTTTAATACTGCATCTCTCATCTTATATTTAAAACTAGATTATGCTCACGACTTCGTCCGCGTGGGCTACACAAATTCCAAACCTCTGTTTCACCCCCTTATGGGTTTAAATTTTAAAAATCCTTAGCGGATCATCATCAACATGATCAAGCCATCACCGGCTCACTACAGAGCGCGGGTCTCCTCTCAGAGTGAGAAAGGTTTTGGCCATAGTTTACCACGCTGGCCATGTGCGGATTGGTAGACTTCACACACGATGTATTGTACGTCGGCCAAGATCGTTTCAACGTGTTGCAAATATCATAAAGTAATAATTTACTATTCAAGACGAGTGAATATCACGATTTAAAAAAAAAATACGATATTATTTATACAGTGTTTTAAAAATAAGTTTGAGTTCGTGGTGTGAGAACTGATAGCGTATTGCCGGAAAATACATAGATGGAAGAAATCATAAAAAGTCCCGCAATTGAAATCAGCCCTAAGATCCACGACATTAAAGTATCCGAAAACGATTTACACTGGGTGGAATTATCCTTAATTCCTCCCAGTGTAAATCGTTTTCGGATGGAAGGTGTCTAATTATAGTCTACAAAAACAAAATTTTTTACAAAAAAAATAAAAACCGACTTCGATACACAAACACAAAAAATTGAAAAATAATTCAATTTATTACCGAATATATTATGTATATGTTATGTATATCAAAGTTTGTGTTTAGAGTAGGTACCTACTTCTTACTTTGTTGTATGAATAAAGTTAATGTTAGTGGGTAGGTTGCAAAAAGTGTATGACAATTAGTTCATGTTGGCACTCCTCAGTGAATACATATTCTAATGGTGAACTCAAGTGTTTGATTTACTAATCCAAACATATTAGTATACAAGAGTTAATATAGTTCAATAATAATATTTTTTGGTGCCGGTGCCAATTAGCTTTAGCTGCGCGATTCGTCTAGACTTCATATTTTTATGAGACTCCACAATGGCAACTCATTGGCACCGACCCCAAAAAATATTATTATGGAACTATATTAACTCTTGTATACATAATATATTCGGTAATAAATTGAATTATTTTTCAATTTTTAGTGTTTGTGTATCGAAGTCGGTTTTTATTTTTTTTTGTAAAAAAAATTTTTTTTTCAATTTTTAGTGGCCCCATGGTATTAAAATATGCTATGCCTGGTTAAAAATCTATTGTTTACTAAGCTATTACACTGATCGCGAGCAATTTACTCTTATCTGTTGAGGAGTTCCATTATCTATCTTCGAAGATGTTCATCAGATCTTCACCAAATTTAAATGGGGCCAACTTTGAAGTATACCCTTTCAAACAAAAAAAAGAATTTTCAAAATCGGTCCAGGCGTCTTCAAGTAATCCGGTAACATATATAAAAAAAAATTTAAAAAAAAAGATTCCCACTAATTGAGAATCTCCTCCTTTTTTTGAAGTCGGTTAAAAAGGCAGCTAAATTCTGCCTATTGGCATGCAATATTTTATGATATAACTACTGTGAAAATAGGAAAAACTAAGTAATACTTACAGCAAGAAACTTATTATCTGTTGTTGAACTGCCTTTGTAAGGTGGAGTAACTGAAAAATGTTACAAGCAATAAATAAATAATAATCTGAAACTTGAAAGACAGACAGACAACAAAGTGATCCTTACAAGGGTTCCTTTTTTCTTTTTGAGGTACGGAAACCTAAATATAATTTCAAAACCTACGATTCCCCCCCTTACCCCCATCCATTAATTCCTGAGGTTAGTTTCTAAAGCCAACCCAGAAACTAAATAAACAAATAAGTTGGTAGATACTTACAAGTAGCTCTTGATGTTTTAGTTTTAAAGACGAATTTTGAACGCTTTTCCATACTTTCATTAGTGTAGTCAGCTTTTCTGTAAATTTAGGATAGTATAGTAATCAAGTATTATACTATGAAAGGCTCGAAATAAATAAACAAAATAAATACAAAAACAATCAAAAAATACCTACCCAGGCGCTTTTTTTGAGTCTTGGTCAGATTTTTTTATAAAGTCACTAATGGAACTTTGTTTACTGAGAGTTATATTCTTTTTTGAAGCCATATTTATTATTCGGAGTTTAATGGTATTAAATTAATGTTATTTTTCGCAATGCAATTTTCTATTTACCACTATTTATTCCAATGAAATTGTATGTACTACCTACTATTCCTATTTACCACACATTACCCCATTTTACCCCACAGTTTTACCCACACAAACAGCTATACGTCAAAGAGAATATAATCACCTATACGTATACCACTATTTACCTTGGACGATCTAACCTATCTTAGACGATCTAACCTAGGTTAGATCGTCCAAGCTATTTACATTGATTTACATTATGTTATTGGTCTGTGGTATTTACCACAGACCAGTGACCACAGATATATACATACCCATCTGAGCCACAAACAGAGTACAATATTGATTGAACAAGGGCATAGGCTCAGAACAAGAACTATTAGTAGGTGATAAGGACAAAACATAATCATTTTGTCACGTTCTAATAAGAGCTTAAATGCATTTAGCATCTCGCTCTAACAGTAAGTGTCACAATAGGGCTACTTCTAATAGTCCTTGTTCTGAGGTGCTCACTGAACCACCACCACCTAATATAGTAGATAATCTATGACCACCACTGACCACACCACCACTGACTGAACATAGTAGATAATCTATGGACTGAACCATAGATAATTCACATTGGACCTTGGATTTAGTACCTACCTAGTAAAGTCGAATCAAAAATTCAGTGAACTAAACTGACGTTTACAGTGTTAACAGCATTGAAAAAAAATAGTGTTGTGATTAAAAAATCGATTATCCATCACTCACTTATTACATCGATTAAACACACATATTTTGTTATTTACTGAAACTTCCCAATTGTGTTTATTATTATCGATATAAAAATATTTTAAATAGATAGCAATGATGCTTATCCTTTTTGTCTCCTGATCTCCTTTTTGCCGGCCTGTACTGAGAGATAATTTGTACGATACTGTTCAGTCCGGAAATAAAGCATTTGCGACGCGAAGATTTTAAAACTAAACGATGTCGATAATTGGTATTTCGGCCGAGGTTTGTATAGTACTTTTTTCCCATGTGCGAAGAAACAATAAACAAATTATTAATCAAGAAAAAACGAACATTGCAGTTTGTACAGTTAGACAACGATTCTTTTTAAACACACACAACTTTTGAAACAACGATCACTTAGTATGCGTGTTTCTATGAAATATTGACATGTGACGTCACAATGATTTGACGTCCGTATTGCTGGCGTACATACAAAAAAGAGAAAGAGAGAAATTGACTTCTTTAGGGTTCTGTACTCGAAGGGTGTCAACGGGACCCTATTACTAAGACTCCATCCGTCTGTCTGTCAGTGGGCTATATCTTGTGAATCGTAATAGGTACAGAGTTGAAATTTTTCTAAAATTTGTATTTCTATTGCTACTATAACAACAAATAATTTGTGTGTCAGACGAAAGGATACATGCCTCTTTGTTGTTCATTAATTTCAATATATTTTGCATAATTGCATTAAATCTAATTATATTGCAAATTATTATTACCTATTAACACTTAAATATAATATCTTTATAGAATTAATATTTCATAGTACAATCGAACTGGAACATCACAATCACAATCGAATGGAGCATCACTATTAAAATAAATATGACAACATTATTTTACAAAGTGACATTAGGACCTGTCAGTTTAATTCAGTGAATTATTGATTCCACTATATACCTAGGTAGGTACCTACTATCTCTATGCATTGGACCTTTTTGGAGTACCTATTGATGTGGACGATGTGGATTGTGGACCAAAGAATTTCTAAATACTACCTACTTCGTCGTTGTGGACTGAATCCACAGAGCTTCACAGAGTACCTACCTACTTTGTTAATATATGACTGAATCCACTGAATCTTTCTTTTCGGTGGACAGCATATATATTATATATTTTAATCCCTATATATTATAATACTCTTTGGTGGACAGGGATTTGGCCACGATTTGGCTCTAAACTAAAGGAAAAAGTAGGTACTCTGTGAACTAAAAGTATACTAAAAAACTAAAAAGTGATTACTGTTGTTTTTTTTACTTACAATAATTTAATTAGGTAATTGTGGAAGTTTTCACCTTTTATTTCTGGTCGGTGGTTTTCACTGCCTACTTTCCTAAGAAGTTTGAACATTAAAAGTTTATCATCATTTTAACTTCTATTTTTCCTTTGAATGTTATTTTCTTTGCAGAAACTAAATATCAATGGAGCCGCACGCGCCTTGTCGTCGATTTAATGATGGGTGTATTATATTCAGTGGTTCGAAAGCCATATTTTATTCTGGTCAGGTGATCGAGGGAAAAATAAACTTCAAACTACGCTCACCGTTAGATATATCCGGTAAGAAATAATTTTGATCTAATCTCATAGAGCATTTAAAACCAATTTTTAATTACTGTTTACTTACTCTATTCATGTTGGGATCATCATGGTAAAATTAGTGGTATAGTGCTTTAAGATGCATCATCATCAACCCATTGCCGGCTCATTGATATTGAGCACGGGTCTCTCCGAATGAGGAGGGCTTCAGTCCACCATGGCTAAATGCGCATTGGTAGACTTCACACACCTTTGAGAACATCAAGGTAAACTCTCAGGCATGTAGGTTTCCTCATGATGTTTTACTACACCTTTAAAGCCAGTGATATTTTATTGTTTAAAATATAACTTGAAAAAGGTAAAGGTGCCCAAGATGCCTGTATACGATGCAGATGTTCTATCCACTAGGCTGTCCCCGCTTTTTTAGACCCCCCTGGCTACGGCCATGTGATCCAGTGTACAATTACATTGTACGAAATGGCTTAGTAATAAGGTCCCATTGGCACCCTTGGGGAATGGAACCTATTGTTATTATTTGCAGCCCTGGAAATAGTTTTCTTTGGGGAAGGTAATGTGGTATGGGTAGAAGAGCAAATGGAAATGTATGGTGGTGTAAGAAGGCAGAAGTTCCTGAAGTATCTCGGCAAGGAGGGGTATGTCCACCATGTGCAACATCTTCAAGGTAATCTTCATCCTTCATACCCTATAACCAATAAAACTAAGTGTAAAGCTTGTAATAAATAAAAGCCTCAATAGCTCAATAGTTAGTGGACTGAAATCTGAAAGGTTTGCGGTTCAAACCCACCTGTTGCCATACCTACTCCTATAACAAACTTTAAGCTCAGTTGGAGGGGAAAGGGGAATATATATATATATATTTTTTTTTTTAAAGAATATTAGCCATGTTAAATGACTAATATTCCCCTTTCCTCCCCAACTAAGCGTCAGGCTTGTGCTAGGAGTAGGTACGACAACAGTGCAACGGGCGGGGTTTGAACCGTCGACCTTTCGGTTTTCAGTCCACTCCTTTACCGGTTGAGCTATTGAGGCTCTGTATAAATATAAAAATGATATTATATGATGAATGATAGATATTATTTATAATGGAAATCACTCACGGTAGTTTAAACGCTAAAATATAAAAATGAATCACTAAATGTGTTGCTTATCGCAAATCTCGAGAACAGCTGAACGGATTTCGCTAATTCTTTTTTTATAATATGCCTTGAAGTACGAGGATGGTCCTTACGGAGAGAAAATTTTAAAAAATTGCTTGAAAAAGACAGCTAGTTAGTAATAATTAACAGTGCTAATATTGTTTAAAAAAATTAGGTATGGTATAGCATAAAGTTCGAGCTGTCATGGGTAGATCAGTACTGCCCATGACAGCTCGAACTTCACCTCTCGCCTAATTAATCGTGGTATAGTACAATACAATATAGTTTTATACAATACAATATTGTGTATATTGTATTGTATAAAACCATATTGTATTGTACTATACCACATTGTAGATAATTCAAATATGTTTCAGGTCCAACAGTATTAGAAGTGGGTGAACATTCCATACCGTTCTCGTATCAACTGCCCTACACCTGCCCATCCACATTCAGAGGCTCAAAGGGCCAGGTCACATACTCGGCCACAGCGTACGTCATACGTAAAGATGATGGAGTCACCAAGGAAAATATTATTTCAACTGAGTTTGATGTTATTGATCCGATGAACTTGAACACTGGCAGTGATGATATTAAGGTAATGTGATAATTACTTATCATTTTAGTTTGTGGACGTCCACTGCTGAACATAGGCTTTCCCAAAGAGCGCCACCACACCTCGCCCTCACTTCCTCACGCAACCATTTCCCGGCAACCTTTATACAGTCTGTTTGTTTTAACTGGGACATAGGGGAATTGAAAACCAAAGGAGGTACAGTGAAACTGTCTTAGGAACCAATAGGTCTTTTTTTTTTGGTCAAGCGTGAGTTGTCCATAAAAATATTTAAATAGTATTATTTATTTATTTTTAATTATGGTTTGACTCATTTTCGTGTTATTTCATTGTATTGGAAAAAAATCGGAATAGCAGAAGTTGATCTTTAAGTAAATGTTTTTTCATAATGAGAGGGTTGATCATTGAACTCCTAGAAATACCTTTTTTCTATTTAACGCTGGGAAATGTGTTTACGCATCCTCCCTCCTGAAAGCCAGCCAGCTAAACAGCCAGCCAACCAGCCAGAGGGAAGGTATGTGGGACTCGCCGGCCGGGAGGCGACCGGAATACCCACTAAAACCCAGCGGATCCGAAACAGCAGCACCCAGGCACACTGGGAGGTTACCTGGCTAGCAACCCGAAGAGAACCTTAAAACAAGAGACCGCGAGCAGTGCGACGTAGTCCAGCAACAAAACTCCTAAAACTTGAAACACAAAGCTCTACAAAAATTTCCTTTACAGAAACCCCTAGTGATGGAATTCGAGGAGGAGATGAGTTGCCAGTGCTTCTGGTCGTCCAAGCCACTGGGCATAACCGTGCGTCTGCCCGCGCAGGGCATGTGTCCCGGACAAGTCGTGCCCGTCACTGTCGCCGTGCGGAACAGCACCAGTGTGGAGATCACCAAGATCATCTTCCAGATCACCACCGTGAGTGTCTTGTTTTTCCACGTGTTTTCTAAAATCTCATATCTTCTGGCTACAAATAAGGCGTTGGCTGAACAGGTTTTAATATTTTCACACATGAAAACCATAAAATCCCAGATTTCTTGTTATGGATGAGTGCACTACGTTTGCTCTAGAAATCTTTTACGCTGTGCCAAGAATTATGTTCTACGCAGACGAAATCGGCGTATATTCTGAAAAATATTCCAACCCACAATCAAGGACATCTAACATAAAGAATCAAGCAAGTAGTTATAGATGAGGTTAAAAGAGTAGGTGAGTTGTCAGCTTGTCTGGTCGTCTAAGCCGCTGCGCGTGACCGTGCGCCTGGCCGCGAGGGGCATGTGTCCCGGACAAGTCGAGCCCGTCACTGTCGCCGTGCGGAACAACACCAGTGTGGAAATTACCAAGATCATCTTCCAGATGTTACAGTGAGTGTTTTTTGTTATCCCATACCCCAAGAGCTCACTGTTTACATCTAGCTACAAAGAAGGCGTCGACGAGGTTTCAATATTTTTACACCTAAAAATCATAAAACGCTAGACTTCTTTTGCCACTTCAGCTTTGCAACTCGCTGAGCTATGTCAATTGCCTACTCTGGTTCTCTTACCTGTCTAATTTCAGGAATGATAAAATATAATGATAATCATGACTTTCGTGCTAAGGAGACCTGTTCTCAGTCGTAAATTTCTTCCGTTTCAGAGGGAAAGATACCGCAGCCTGGAGCCCGCTTCAGAGTACGAGCCGCCGGAAGAGGTGCTCATGACAATGAAGAAGGGCCCCATCCTGAGCAACACTAACAAGGACTATGTGTTCGAGCTCACCGTGCCGGACTTCATCGCGCCCAACATGGAGAACTGCAATATCATCGACGTCGGGTATTTCTTTAAGGTATGTAACTATTCACATCAACCTGTGGACGTGTGCCTTCCCAAATGAGTATACTGATTTAAAAATTGCTGTGAGTGTCATAGAACCGAAACTAATAATAAAATCCCGTTCATGAGCGGTTTACCAGATTCGCAACGTAACGGATGCGTATAGTAATATTAATAATCTTTTATTTGGGACCATAGCGCACAGTTTACGGACACGCATTCATATTTGCAACAAGTAACGATCTGCAAAGAAAATGTGTGGAGCCAGAGTGGCGCGTGCCTCGCGCGTTTGCTAGTTGATATCTTCGTTCGCTATCTTACCAAACAATGGTACGCAACAGGGGTGTTACGGCAACAGACGGAAACGTTTAAGTGCGGAAACCAGCCCAGAGCGAAGAAGAAGAAGAAGGGGTGTTACGGATATCCGCATCCGCAAATGCGGAACATTCGCATTAATTCAGACATCGCATCCGCGGATATGAACTTTTAATAATCCGCATCCGCGTCCGCGGATGTCAAAATATTGGCATCCGCAACAACCCTGATTATAATGTGTCGTTAAACCACGAAATAATATTACTTTTTAGTAATCTTTATTCTGATAAGAGCATAAATCCGTAATATTTATTTTCAGGTCGTTATAAAACTGTCCGGTTGCAACGAAGACTTAGAGGACGAAGCCGAAATATGTATCGGCCTCGTCCCGATCGGGGAGAACACAGACCTTACACACCACCCCATGGCAGACAAGCTCCCCAACGGCCCCATACCGGACCGCAACAATGCAGTCAACCTACCCCCTGAGTACCAACCCTACACCACCAACCAAAACCAAACCAACGTCCAAGCTTACCCTCCTGGTCTAATCCCGTACCCTATATCAGCTAATGTAACTGATGCACCGATGTATGGTTCAAAAAATAGTCTCGTGAACTCTTTCGAAATCGGTTTTCGAGCTCCCGACGGTAATTCGAGTGTCAGTGTACAAATGACAAGTGTAAATCATAGCTCCGGGGGTGTACAAATGACAAGTGTAAGCCAAAGGTCCACGAGTGTAAGGGTTGCGGGTTACCCCTACCCTGGTCAAAGTCCGCCTTACCCCACACAATCGAATGGCTCGCAGCCTTCTGCACCGTCCGCTCCACCGCCTTATTGAAACGGGATATAATCTATTGTAATAAGGTATTTTACCCTTTTTTGAAAAGTGTCTTATTTGATCCTAAGGTAAACTTAAAAAATGTCAAAAAAATATTTGATCGATAAGTGCAATAAAAAATGCATTAAAATTTTGTATTTCCCTCGCCAAAACGCTGGTTGCCATTTTGTCGCCTAAACCCTAGCTGCCATTTTGTTTAGGTTCATGAGCTGTCATGGCGTCACACGGATTGGTGAACTACAGCATTTTCTTAGTGAAAAACACCTACCTAAAATTAGGCTATATTGCTATATTTAAAAAACTACTGATCGAACATTTACAAAAACCTAAGTGAATATGTTAATGTGACCTCTTCCCTATATACCACTATTGTAACCGTATGAATGTTCTGTCCCGCTAATTCTTTTACTACCTACCTACATAATTATTTTTTGTAATATTAATTGTTAGATATTAAGTACTAGATTGTGACACTTAGATACCATGTACCTACCATTAATTAATGTAAACAGTTGTTAATTCTCGATATATTATAAGTGAACTGTTGTGTTCTTTATTGAGAAATAAGTTTCTTTAAACCGAAATACATTTCTACTACAATCCATGTGAAGTCACAGTTGGAATCGAGTATTTGACTACATCAAATACAAACTATTTCTCAGTGATTATTAAATAGAGGGTCTTCTGATATACGAAAAATCCACGTTCTTAGTTAGTTTTAAGAATAATAACCATTTTAAATTATCGACGTCACATTCCAGTGTTTCACAGAATATCAGTTTCATAAGTTTGATAAAAAGTTACTGATTTGACTAGTTTTCAAATACCGTATTCGCCGTGGTGGCTACAGTTTCGTGCGTTTTGAATATTTGTAGAACAGGTAAAAAAGTGAAATCTTTAAAATGAATTTCATTAAATAGTTTTAAATTAATATTCTTTATATAATTTTATGAACTGAAATTAATATTTTTCAATTGCTTATTGGCCTTATTGGTAATATAATCTTGTTTATACATTTTTAGATTTTTCTAGTTTGGTGTAAAATACCCTATTGTACTTTACAACTTTGTTATTGATACTACAGTAAATTGTTTTGCCGCGTCTACATCAACAATAACACTCCTGTGCGTTTGGAGTCGTGTAAAAAGGAGATGAATGCCTACATACGGCCTTTGGTCTGAGTTGATCAGAGTTGATAAGAGTTTAACAGAATTGAAACCTACCTTATTTCGTAGGATTGAAAATTAATACTTTAGTACAAATTGAATCTACAATGTGGCTAAAATGGTACGTCTAAATCTATTGCTATCCCTTTAATAATGTTACTTACGGAAAAGGATACCACTAGATTTAGACCTATTAATTTAGTTTAGTTTAGAGATCGTGTACAAGAGAATCGGCCCACCTGGTTGAGCAGCTAATCTATTTATTTATTTAATATGATACGTCAAAGTCAAATGATTTATTCAAAATAGGTAATAAATTACTCTTTTTGATGGTCAGATGTTGGATTTGTAAGATATAGTGGTGATAATTATTACACAAACTTAAAACTAAAGCTACGAGGGTTCCAAACGCGCCCTGGTCTGAGAAGAGCCCACAACAAACTCAAATAAATATTTAATATATTTTTAAAACTACGTAGAATAGAAAGCCACTTAGATGAAGTTGTTAGTTATGTTAATCAGCTATTATATTGCGACGGGCGGTCGAATAGGTATGAAAAAAAAATTAGACGCGGATTTATATTTTTGGCCGGATTTATCTGTTAAATCTGATTGCACATTACAATCGCTTTGTGAACTATTGCAGTACAAAATATAAATGATCCTTTGTTCTAGTTCTAAGTGTTAAAAATATGAAGTTACTACAATTAAATACATATTTATATAAAAGTTAATTTTGAAAATGCTGTTTTTATATCAGATATAACTCGCAGGTTTATTTAGAATTTTAAGTTTAAGATTAGATTATTATAAAACTGCCTTGATTATAATATACTTTATTCACTTTTTAGTGAATCTAGTTTAGGAGTTATAGTGGTGAATACAGAGACATTTATTGATACTGATTGAGACTTCGTTTTATACTTTTAAGAGATACTATTATAACACTCAACTTATTGTATAGCATCAATATAAATGACAAGATATGCTTGGGCATATCTTGTCATTTTACATAAACAAAATTTTTCACGGTTTTGGAACCAAATAAATCAGCACCACCTCTTAGATACTAATCAACGACCCGTTTGAAATCCAGACGTCACTGAGGTTGCATTGGTGCTAAATAAACATTTTAGGACCAATGAGTCGGCGCCATTTTGCTTGTTCAATGGCCCTGTCCTTATGAAGTAATATATAAGTCAATGTTGTATGGGTACTTGCCTACTTAATTATTATTATTGCTTAAAAACTTGCATACATTCATAAGTAACTGAGAGTGTGCTTGTTACTTTATATAAAAATATTTTATATTTTTGATGAATACTTTTGTAGCTTTTTGATACTTTATCACAGTTAAACAATTAATTGTTTAGATTTATATAATAAGTACTTAATACCTACCGAATGTGCCATTTTTTACAACTTTGTACTATCTGTATTCTCGAATAATATGTTAAGGGCCTGCACAGATGAGGGACTTTTGTCTGTGGAGGACAAAAATCATTTTTATATAAATGAATATTTCAATTTATTTTATCACAATAATTTTAATATTCTATTTACCTTAAAATCTCGACTTTTGAACTATACTCTAACAACCGTGCATTTATACAATACCTGCCTATTATAATCACAAATGTAAATTTTACTTATTACTTATGTAATGTCTATTTCGACAGTAAATGTATTGCAACAATACTGGATTATCTTTTATTTGCATAGCATATCCTGGGACAGACATGAAGGCTACTTTTGTCACGGAAAATCTAGAGTTCCCACCGGATTTTAAAAAACACAAACACGCGGATGAAGTCGCGTTTAGGAATTTAAATAAAATAGGTAAAGAATATATCAAAGTGGCTCAAAACGCTTATAAAATTAAGTCTTTCAAATAAAATGTGATTAGTGCTACATTATGATCTCGTAATTACACATTTCGCATGTTTATTTTACTCGTGCACAAAATATTATTTTATTAACGTTTTAAATCTGAACTATGAAGCACAGAGTACATTGAATATCTATGAAGACAACACTATTTTTGCTTTACAAAGTACTCTGTGACTGTGTGATGACCCCAAAAAACTATTTAGTGTTCTGTTCTGTGCGTAGTGATTATATACTTTTTGGTTCAGTGTCGGTGCCAACCATAGAGTAGGATGTATAGGTATAGGGTATAGAGTTATCACTCCCACATATTCTAGAGATATGGAAACCAGCGCCCCTGGTGGTTAGTTCCTAAACTAATTTTCTTGTGTATATAACTATAGATATATGTATAGGGATTTGTAGGTAGGTAGCCCCTTTATTTGAATTGTATTTTTTATGTAATTTCTGAGGATATTACACTAGACACACGTTTTAGCTCTTTCTGGTAGATTTTTAATAAATTTATATTCAACTTTGTAAACAAAAGAGCATAAAACGTGTATCAAAACGAAAAGAAAAAACATAATTCATTTTCTTCTTTTATTATAATAATCAATACAACTTTTTTGCATAAAATCTTGAACATCTACATCTTTTGTTGCACCATTTAGTATTTTATTTGTATTTTTGCACCACGTATACAAAAATAAATTGCATGAGTGATCTATTATAAATTTGGACAATTCTGAGCCATGTTGATCACAACTATTCAAAAAATTAAAGTCACAATGAACTTGTAATATTGTTTTTATATATGTTTTGACATAATAAATATTACTTCGGCTTCTTAGAATGTATGAGACCACATCTTGAATGTTTGAAAACATTTCTACGGCTTGTGTTGCTGGGTATGAGAGAAGAAATTTATTTTTTATTCTTTCTTTTCTGAAGGTAAATTCACAATCGCTGAGATTATTGGTAAAAACATTTTTCTTGCATTTTACACAATTTTTGAAAACCTTTGTTGCTTTTTTAATGACATACCCAGCAACATATTTTAATATTTCAAATATTTTTATATTGGCCTTTTTGTACTCTAATCCAATCAAGATGTGGTCATTTACAAGATCATTGTAATCAATTTCATTTGGATCACAATTTGAGGACACCTTTTTCCTAAAAAATATTTTTTTTAAAGAATTTAATAGCATATTCTTAGCGGAATCCGCTTCGCAATTAGATCCTTTGGAGTGGCTACTTATGTTATTTACTAAGACTGCCGCAAAAGCAATTTCAAAGTTTGCGCATGTGGGGTTAATATTTCTAGCACCATGGCTTCGAATTGAGCCAAAGAAATTTTCCAAAGGATCTTGGTTAAAATGCCTCATCCAAAAAGCCCTCAAATTGTAATCATTATGTAACTTTTTTCGAATATATTCTACATTTTCGATTGTCCAAATCCAGTTATTAATAGATGGGACACTGCTTTTTTTCCCTCTTTTGGTTTTTAATGTCCTTTTTGCTTCTATCCAAACGTTTTCATGACAGGATGATGGTGTAACTGGCCCAAGCAACTCCTTTGTTGGATTTTTCTTAGAATTCCCGTAACTGCCATTTAAAGAGTCAAACAATTCATCAAAGAATTTAATTATGTCCGCTGTTCCTCTACTTTCCTCAGGAATAATTTTTTTATCTGAAAAATGTTTAATAATTTAAAAAAAAAATCTAAATTTAGCCGTATTATTTACAAGTAATGATTAATATAATGTTATATATATTATTATTATATATTACAGACTAAAATAGACAAGATACAAAATTCCTTCTTTATTCTCACAATAGGGTCAAAGAGCTGCCTATGCATCCTCAGCTTGTAAGAACTGTGTTTTAAAACATACTAATTGTGTACTAATCTTTCTTTTTAAAAGAATATTAACCAAGTTGAACTTAACTAATTCTCCCCTCCCCAAATAAGTGGAAAGCTTGTATTAGGAGTAGGTATGACAATAGTACCAGAGATGGGAAACGAACCTGAAACCATGCAGCTTGATTATGGTCAGTAGGTCAGATCGCAATCACCTGATTGGTCGACACTCACTCACTACAATGCATTGTTGGAACAAAAATACCATTAATTCAGCAAGCCACGATTGCGACTGATAATGATTGATGCATCATGCAGGTTATCTGGAATCAACCTGCAGTTTTCGGTTTGCACCTTTAACCGTCAGGCTGAGGCTATCTTTGAGTTTGGATTAGAATAATCAAGTTTCAAAGAGACATTAATACTTCCTCACCTGCAAAATATCCCATGCACATGGCAACAGAAGCACTGAATACCTGAGTTGCACATAGCACCTTCATTTTTTTTATTTTTTCTGGCATGACGTGATGTTCTGTTAATTTTGGTAAAAATTTGAGCCCTTTATATGCAGGATTTTCCTTATATAATGTCACAATGTGATCCCATTTACCTATCACTTCTTTATCATTTATTTTACAAATAATATTTTTATTTAACATATTGTTTCTGATTCCCTTGAGCATATGTGGTATGTCAAAGAGTGGAACAATTTCTTGGTCATTTACTTTAAAAATATTGTGTTTTTCTTCTTTATTGTCTTTCAAATTTGTAGTTTTATATTCATGTACTAGTTCTTTTATTGCACTTACATTTGAGGCTCCTTGGTCACAAATGGTTGCAATCACTTTAAAACCTGCTGATTGCACTTCACTTATCACTGTTTTAAGTTGATTATTCAATTCTACTTTTGAAGTGCTTCCGCTACAAAATGTATATGCTAGAGGTTGTTTGTAATTTTTTACTACCCCTCTCAACATAAATACTAGGACATGATCAGCAATTTTGTTTTCTGCTTTTTTTCCATTATCCACAAAACCTCTTATTAAATCTTTTTTTTTATTATAATCAAAATGAGGACAGAGAGCCATCTCATCAAACAATATAACGCACAATCTGTCCGTTTCTGACATTTTTGAACCACGTTTTTTCAAATGGGAAAAGATGCTTTCATTCGCACCTGGTTTTAAATTTGCGCTTGAAATCATGCGACTTAATGTTACTGGGGCAGGTAATACTATAATGTTCCTTAACCATCTGTATGCTCTAGGACCCATTTTATAAAACGCGAGCGAAAATAGCTTTTCCTCTTTGGAGTATCTCCGTCCAAATTTATCTTTATTTGTTTGTGTTAACTGCATCATAAACAGTATCATTGCAGCTGATGTAAAATTTCTCGTCGCTTTCAAAAATGATGGATTCTCTGTAATTTTTAGGGCTTTCTTCAATTTTTTCAAATAGGTATCCTTACTTTTTTCCATCTTCTTGATTTTTTGTTTGAGGTAAGTTATTTCATTGGGTTCGGAAAACCCACATTTAACAGAACCTGCAAATAAAATGAATATCAATTATTGCATTTTCATCAATGACAGAGCAAATACTTTTTAGGGTTTCATACACAAAGGGTAAAAACGGAGCCCTATTAATGTCACTCTGCTGTCTGTCTGTCTGCATGTCACAAGTCTTCTAGCTCATAGATGAAATGAGATACATCATCATCATACTATCTGCAGGGCGATTGTCTAAAACCTGCATCAATCATTATTACAATCTCAATTGTTCTGATTGGCTGAATTTGTGCGATTCTTGTTGCAACTATTTTTTTTTTTTTTTTTTAATATCTAATTAGAACGGCAGTGCCACTTACACTAACTAGATGATTAATAATAAATTTAAATACAAATAAAGGTACAAGAAAAAAGACATAAAATACAAAACGATAAAAGATCAAAGAACTATGCGTTGTGGCCAATAGTGAGCGAGCATTAACCAATCAGAGATGATTGCGATCGTGACATTGTAGCTGTCAAACAACCGCGGTAGCACTACAGGTTTCTTGCCATCGCTACGTGCCAAACCCTCAAATAACCCTGATGCAATAAGGAATTGCATTTCGAAATTGTGGTGGGAGGGATTTTTAAAGAATCATCCATTAAAATATTTTTACCAAATTCGGTAGGTACAGAGACACCTTGCATCCCAGGGACGGACTACTACGGATAGGATACTTTTTGTCCTGGAAAACCAAGTTTCCACGAGATTTATAAAAACCTAAAACCACGCCGGCGAAGCCGCAGGCATCATCCAAAATAATTATGTTGTTCATTATTATGTACTGAACCCTAAAACAGTTATGCCCGACTCGTACTTGGCAAGTTTTTAATATGGTTAGATTATCAAATGCAACATAACATTAACATACCTTTTAAGACTGGTTGTTTGATTTTTACATTGCCAGGTTTTTTTTCTGAAAAAAACAAAAAATACATCAGTAATACATTATCAGTACCCTTATTATAAATGCGAAAGTGTGTTTGTTTGTTTGTCCTTCAACCATGTCGCAACGGTGCAACAGATTGACGTGATTTTTTGCATGGGTAAAGATAAAGACCTGGAGAGTGACATAGACTTTTTATCCCGGAAAATCAAAGAGTTCCCACAGGATTTTTAAAAACCTAATTCCACGCTGATGAAGTCGCGGGTCCTAATCTAGTCCTAATCCTAATAATATTATAAATGTGAAAGTGTGGATATTTGGACTGTTGTTTATTCAATCACGCAAAAACTACTGGACAAATTTGGCTGAAATTTGGAATGGAGATAGATTATATCCTGGATTAACACATAGGCTACTTTTTATCCCGGAAAATCAAAGAGTTCCCGCGGGATTTTGAAAAATATAAATCCAAGCAGTCAGTCAGAAGCAGTCACGGGCATCAGCTAGTAAGTAATAAAGAATCTTTTGAGGTAATATTTTTGATGAGTGCCGTGCCGTGCCGTAGGCACGTACCTAGTTTGCTTAGGGATAATCTGCCACTGGCTGTGGTATACTTAATTAATTCATAAGTAACTGAAACTTTAATGTTTACAGTAACATGCTAAATGAGTTGTTTCAGCTATATCTCTATAAGTTATATAATAGCTGTAAAAAAAGCTCAATGTCTGTAATACTTACTGCTAGAAGATGGCTTGCACAGGTTGATCTCTTCAGCTTTTTCAGCCTGACTTATTTCAACATTTATATTAGTAACTTCTTGCAGAGGAGTCCTACGTGTTACATAGAATCCTGTAAAAATTTCAATATAATATTATGTTAAGAATCTTTTTTCATAACTAACTCACAATGCAGTTATACTTCTAAGTACATTATGTTTCACAAAAATAGTCCAATGTATTTATTGTGTACATACAGTAGACAAGAAAATTTTTTTTTTTTTTAGGGTTCCGTACCTCAAAATGAAAAATGGAACCCTTATAGGATCACTTTTTTGTCTGTCTGTCTGTCTGTGTTGCTGTCTGTGTGTCTGTATGTCTGTCTGTCGGTCTGTCAAGAAACCTACAGGGTACTTCCTGAAGTAAAGAAAAACGTCCCGGTATACTTTAAAGTCAATCTGTATATTTGTTATAAAGTGAATTAAGTACAAGCAAAATGAGTTCACAAGGCGGCGGACATATTGAGAGAGAGGTGAACGCCCGCGAGCTGCGACATAGGCGCCACCGGCGGCAAAATGGGGTTGCCAGCCGCTTGTCTAGGTTGAGCCTAGATTTTCTACATCCCCCCTTAGGCTCAACCCCATCTTCCGGGCACAGAAGTCTAGTTTTTGTTGCGAAGTGGCTTTGGTGAGGGCATCTGCAACCATCGATTCTGTCCCGATGTATCGCACGTCGATTGATCCCCCCAGCACCTTGTCTCGAATGAAGTGATGCCTTATATCAATATGTTTGGTGCGGGAATGGTAGCCATCGGACCCTGCAATTTTAATACAACTTTGATTATCACTGTATATCACCATAGGGGCGGCTTCCTTTTTCAACTGTGGCCAGATATCCTCTTGCAATTGCTTAAGCCATAGAGCTTCTTGAACGCAGGATGAAAGCGACATGTACTCTGCTTCCGTTGTTGACAGAGCCACTGTAGGTTGACGTTTAGAGTTCCAACTGATAGCTCCACCCTGAAAAAGGAAAGTGTAGCCTGTGCATGACCGTCTGTCGTCTTCTGAACTGGCCCAATCTGAGTCACAGTACCCATGTGTCATATTTTCATCGGGACATCGCGCATACTTCAATCTGTGATCTAGAGTACCTTTCAAATATCTCATGACACGTTTTAGTGCAACCCAGTGTTGCATCTCAGGCTTGTTATTAAACTTACTTAAAGTGTTTATTACATAGCTTATATCCGGTCTAGTGATTTGTGAGATATATAACAAGCAGCCTACTACTTCTTGATATGGAATATTATGTAGGATTTTACTTGCATCTAAATTCTTATGTAATTTGGTATTCATGTCAATCGGAGTTTTGACTGGCTTACAGTCAGACATGCCAAATTTATTTAAAACTTTCAAAATATACTTCTTCTGGTCTAAGTAAACTATTCCCTTCTTTCTGTCTCTCTCAACATGAATTCCAATAAAATAACTTAAGTCTCCAAGATTTTTCATTTTAAATTTATTATTTAATTCTTCTTGAATAAACTTCTTTGAGTTAACATTATTTGTAAAAATCAGCAAATCATCTACATATATGGCTACAAATAAAATATCATTGACTTCAATTTTATGATAAATACATGGATCTAATTTTGACTGTATGAGACCCATACTTTTCAATGTGTTACTTAACTTCTTATTCCATTGACGGCTAGCCTGTTTGAGACCATACAATGATTTACGCAATAGACAGACCTTATTCTTGTCTTTCTCATAGAGAGGTGGCTGAGCCATGTAGATTTCCTCATCAATATCGCCTTGAAGAAATGCTGAGACAGCGTCCATCAAAATCATATCTAAATCATACTTAGCTGCCAAGGCAAACAGATATCGTAGAGATGAAAACCTTACTACCGGAGAAAAAACTTCATTGTAGTCTATACCTTTTCTCTGTGAACATCCTTTGATGACTAGTCGAGCTTTATATTTAACAATTTTTCCTTCTTCATTTGTTTTTGTTTTAAAGACCCACTTACATGAAATGGCACGCTTATTTTGAGGTAGAGTAGTTATCTCCCATGTATTATTCTCCATTAAAGACTTGTACTCCTCGTCCATTGCATTTTTCCAGTGTTGGGCTTCACTACTGGATAAAGCTTGCTCAACAGTCGATGGATCTGAAATCTGTGATATACAAAGAAAATTTTTACCATTTCTGTCAACATTTTGTCTCTGACGTGGACGTAAACTGATTTTCTTTACATAGCTCTCATTATCACTATCATAATCCTCACTAACATTAGGATGGTATGTATCATCATTAACATCTATAGATGTCTCACAACTATCAAATGAAGTGCTTAGCGATGATGAAGTCTGTGGGCTCTCTTGAACCTCTTCCCCTCCTTGAGATCCACTGTTGGTATCTGATAATTCGACATTGGATCTCAGAGGAATTGAAATAAGCTGTGGCAATGGTACTGATTCTTGTGCATTAGTAATTGCAGACTTACTGTTTTCTATGAATATCACGTCTCTACTAATTATAGTTTTTCTAGTATTAGGGTCATAGAGTCTATACCCTTTCGTGTTGTCACAGTAACCTATGAACAAGAACTCTTGTGATTTACGATCCCATTTTAACCTCTTTTGCTTAGGGATGTGAACCATAGCCTTCGAACCAAAAATTTTAAAATGTGTGATATTTGGTTTCTTACCAGTCCATTTTTCATAAGGTGTTACCTCAGCTAGAACTCGAGATGGTGATCGGTTCACAATGTAAGCCGCAGTTGCCACAGCTTCAGCCCAATATCCTTTATGTAGATTTGCATCAAACAGCATGCACTTAGCACGCTCCACCAGCGTCCTGTTCATGCGCTCCGCTAGCCCATTTTGTTCTGGCGTGTACGGAGTTGAAGTTTGGTGCTTGATGCCAGAAGCTGCTAGAAAAATAGATAATTCTTTATTACAGTATTCTTTTCCCATGTCCGTCCTCAGTATTTTAATTTTCTTTCCTAATTCATTCTCTACTTCAATCTTAAATTTTTCAAATATTGACTTTATATCCAACTTGTTCTTTAGAAAATATACATACACTTTGCGCGAGCAATCATCTATGAAGGTTATGAAGTATTTAGCGCCACCCAAGGAGGGTGTCTCCATCGGACCACATAGATCGGAGTGTACTACTTCCAACAAAGTGCTAGCTCTAGAACCGGAGTGTGGAAACGGAAGTCTTGTTTGTTTTCCTTCACAACAAGATATACATACAGGATTTTCATTTTTTTTAGTTATGTTCATCCCGTCAGCACATAATTGCAATTTTTTAACATCAGCCATGTTAAGGTGTCCCATTCTACGGTGCCAAGTATAAGAGTCAGCCTGGCTTTCGTTGCCAAAGGTAGCACAGACATTGCCTGTTTGGCCATTCAAAATGTTAAGTTTATACATATTATTAACTAAAGATGCTGTAGCTATAATTTTGTTGTTTGAATTAAAAATATTACAGCCATTGTCTGTAAACTCCACCTTACACCCATTTTTGGTCAGCTGGCTAACTGATAACAAGTTAGCGGCAAACTCAGGAATAAATAAAACATTCCTCACCTGGATCAGATGCTCATCATTGCATATACTTGTCTGGATGTTTACATTACCCATAAGTTGCACGGAGACAGCATCACTGTTTGCTACTAATATCTTCTGAATTGAAGGTGGTTGCAAATCATACATCCAGTCCTTGCGCCTTGACATGTGCATAGTTGCACCGGAGTCAATATACCAGTTGTTTTCATCTATGAAAGTATAGGCTGAAAAAATAGCTGAAAAAACGGTGTCATTAGTATTCTGTTTCTTGACCTTGCACTGACTTTTATA
The DNA here is from genome assembly GCF_902806685.2 of Maniola hyperantus. NCBI lineage: Eukaryota > Metazoa > Arthropoda > Insecta > Lepidoptera > Nymphalidae > Maniola > Maniola hyperantus. The sequence goes on along the minus strand of NC_048552.1, from coordinate 1,540,025 downwards.
ATGGTTGTAACCATTGCAATTATAGCACCGGGGCCCTTTTCCTTTTGACTTTTTGTTTTTAGACTGATTATTATTATGTGCATTTTGTTTGTTCCTTGTGAAAAACACAGAAGACTCGGAAACTTTCACTTCTTGTAAGAGTTTTGTCTTTATAAAATCCGATGATATTCTAACACCGGAGCTCTCTATTCCCATGATCATTGGCTTATAATTATCTGGTAGACCGGCCAACATTAGTGTCCCCAGCCATTCGTCGTCAACTTTGAATGAAATATTCCGTAGTTTGTGAGCTGTCGTCATTATTTTATAAACGTATTCTTCAACGCTAGCACAACTATCCAAAGAAGTATTGATTAGGTCTTTTAATAACCCTACTTTTCTTGACAGCCCGGAGTCCTCAAATACATTTTGAAGGTTTTTCCACACTTCGCGAGCTGTTTTCGCATTTTCTATATGAACGTAGTTCGTCGGTTCGACTAACAAAATGATTTTGGACTTAGCTTTAATGTCTTTCTTGGCGTCGACTTCTCTTGTTTGGGGATCCACACACTGCCAAAGGTCCTCGTGCTCCAAATACGTTCTCATTGCAAACTTCCACGTATTATAATTGTCTCGTCCCGACAATTTTTCTAATTGTATATTGTTCATGCCGGAGTTCGCCATTGTACTTGCAACTTGCATGAACTTGCACAATTACGACGCACGCGGTTTTTACTTTTTTCAACTTTACGGTAACTAATACGGATGGATTGAAAACTTAATAGGTATATGGACGGCCCATAACCTGAAGTAAAGAAAAACGTCCCGGTATACTTTAAAGTCAATCTGTATATTTGTTATAAAGTGAATTAAGTACAAGCAAAATGAGTTCACAAGGCGGCGGACATATTGAGAGAGAGGTGAACGCCCGCGAGCTGCGACATAGGCGCCACCGGCGGCAAAATGGGGTTGCCAGCCGCTTGTCTAGGTTGAGCCTAGATTTTCTACACTTCCCGTTGACCTAGAATCATGAAATTTGGCAGGTAGGTCTTATAGCAGACCTTCAGGGAAAAATCTGAAAACCGTGAATTTGTGGTTACATCAGACAAAAAAAATTAAATTGTGGTCATGAACTAATAATTACTATTTTCAATTTTTAAAGTAAGATAACTATATCAAGTGGGTATCATATGAAAGGTCTTCACCAATACATTGTAAAACAGATTTTATTTATTTTTATGCATCATAGTTTTTGAATTATCGTGCAAAATGTCGAAAAAAATACGACTAGTACAGAACCCTCGTTGCGCGAGCATGACTTGCACTTGGCCGGTTGGTTTAGTTACAGGAACTCGGATTATATTGTCAACTCATAATGAAATTTTGCAAAATACAGCTGTTAATTTAATTTAGACCTGTCAATCTTCCTAACTTAAGGTGCCAGTCCTGAGCCTATTGTTAAAATTTGTTGAGTGCACTAAAACTTAGGGTCTTTTAGGAATTTAAAATTCACTATCCATACTAATATTATTAATGCGAAAGTGTGTCTGTCTGCTAGCCTTTCACAGCCTATCCATTCAACCGAGTTTGACGAAATTTGGTACAGATATAGCTTGCATCCCAGGGAAGGACATAGGCTACTTTTTATCCCGGAAAGTCAAAGAGTTCTCACAGGATTTTTAAAAACCTAAATCCACACGGACGAAGTAACGGGCATCATCTAGTATAACATACTTAATATATTATTTAATATTATATTAATTAAGTTAGCACAGGTGGCTTTTTTAGTTAGATTCCATATGATCATACTCTCACTTATGTGGGAAACATGTTTTATTTCAATAACAATAAACCATTACAAAACTTTACTAACCTGGTAAATTTAGTGTTGGCACAGCATTGGCACATAACCTGTTGCTTGTAGTATAGAACCGAGTTTGAAAATGATGATGACATACTCTCCGATACTTAAAAATGGTCTTGTTTTCCAGTGCCAATATATCTCCACCAATTGCATAGAGCCAAGTCCGAAACCGGTCAGGGTCTTTTTCAGGATTGGGAAAAATGTGTAAGATTGTTCCATCCAATCCTATAAAAGAAACATTTGACTTTCGAATACTTACTATATTATTTTTAAAACAGCACACTTTGTTTAAAAATTCACAGAAAAATATATGCTTCAAGGTATACTGGGTTAGTTAGGTTAGGTTTAAGTTTGCATATAGGTAATTGCATTACGTAATTAAATATGAAACGTAGGTCATAGGTGCTAGTAATAGGTCTAAACAAAATTGTACTTACGTGTTTTGCCACAGTTAGGTACACAGCACTTTATAGTTAAATTATGCGGCATCGTCGGTAGTATCCAAATCGAGAGGCAAATAAAAGTCCAGTGGGCGTAGCGAGGGTCAACAATAAAAAGCGGGTCCGTCGGTGTCCAGTTAAAGCAAAATAGCATTGAATTTAGCAAAGAAAGTAAAGAAATATTAGCGCACAATGAAGAAATAAAACGAGTAAAATTAAACAACACGCACGAACGAATGGCAAATGACAATGACAATAGACTAAAAATAACGTGATTGACAACTGTCAGATTACAATTTAATGTGTCATATTCCTTTCTCAGACCTCTGTATCTAAAAAATAAGGTCCGCAAAATTGAATATTACAATACGAATAAACAAATAAATTAGCCACAAAATTATTACAATATTTTTTCTGGTCAAAATTGTTTGATATTACATGATATTTCGATATTTTTTTATGAAATTGCTGCGTGAAATGAAACGTGTGACAACGGATAAAATGGGGATGCCAATATAAAAAAATATTTAGTGTGGCTATTACAAAATTTATCACCGCCATCTAGCGATGAGTTCCTAAACTATACAAAATACGCGTTTCCAGTCAAGTTGTTCAAAGTGATAGCACCGTGGTGCCAACTGCCATTACAAAGTACCTACTCTGTGGTGCCAAAACAAAAATCATCCAAAAACTCAAAAATATTGATATTATTTTTATAGGTATTTCCTAGAGTTTTTCCTATTTTCCTGAGAAGTTTGAACAATGAAAATTTATATTACTTGTTAAAGTTATCTTAATTGGTTTTCTTTGAATATTATTTTCTTTGCAGAAAAGTTAAGCTTCAATGGATCCACCTCAACGTTTCCACCTATTTATTGATCCGTGTATTGTATTCAATGGTTCGAAATCCATATTTTATTCTGGTCAGGTGCTCGAGGGGAAGATAAACTTCAAACTAAACTCACCGGTAGATATTTCCGGTAAGAACTAGAAGTCAATTTGATCTAATTTCATTGAGTAATTAAAGTCAATTAGAAATTAGTGTTATTCATGTTGGGATCGTCATCGTAAAACATGTTTTTTCTTACTAAGCAGTATCAACCTTAATTTATAAGCTTGGGGGCACAGTTTTATATACAGCTATTGTTTTAATTTGCAGCTATCGATATAGTTTTCCTTGGGGAAGGTAACGTGCAATGGATAGAGGAGCAAACGGAAGTGTATGGAGGTGTAAGAAGGCAGAAGTTCCTGAAGTATCTCGGCAAGGAGGGGTACTTCAATCATGTGCAACGTCTTACTCAAGGTAATTTTTGTCCTGTGGCCAACAGTTTTTTGAAGAAAATCTTCCTGATGTTTGAGATAATAGCAAAAGTGAAATGAACAAGCAAATTGTTGCACTTATGTGGTGGTAGAACTCGTAATTCAAAAAAAGTGTGTAAAAGTTAAGACATACTATAATATGATGCCTGCTACTTCATCTGCGTGGATTTAGGTTTTTAAAAATCCTGTGGGAACTCTTTGATTTTCTGGGATGAGAAGTCTAGCCTAATGTCCTTCCCCGGGATGCAAGCTATCTCTGTACCAAATTTTGTCAAAATCAGTTGAATGGATAGACCGTGAAAGGCTAGCAGACAGACAGACAGACGGACACTTTTACATTTATAATATTAGTATGGATGTTAATTGAATAAAAAATATTTTTATTTATTTATTTATCTTAGACAATTGAGTTATTGAGGCTTGAAAATTACACCAAGGTCTGCTTATTTATTCCAAACACTTTTGAGAGTCTAGTACCTATTGTGTTATTATGCAGGTATGTGTCATTCAAGGTATAGTTAAATTTAATATACTAACGACATATTTGGCTGGCGATTTCATTTAAAGCTACCTTTAAATTGAAGACTAGTCATACACCTAACCTGAAGACAGCCTTAGTATTCAATTTCTTTTATACAGTGACTAGCTTATGCTTGCATCTTCTGCTACGTGGACTACACAAATTTCAAGCCCCTATTTCACCCCCTTATAGGTTGAATTTTCAAAAAATCCTTTCTTAGCCACGTACCGTACCTAAAACATCTAACTTATGGTGGAACTAATTGATGCCAGGGACTTCGTCTGCGTGGATTTAGGTTCTTTAAAATCCCGTGGGAACTCTGATTTTCTGGGATGAAAAAAAGCCTATGTCACTCTCCAGGTCTTTATCTATACCCATGCAAAAAATCACGTCAATCCGTTGCGACGTGATTGAAGGACAAACAAACACACTTTCGCATTTATATAAGGGTACGAAGGTACGAATTACTGGACTGGATAACAAATACAAATACAAATTTCTTTATTGTGAATATACATACAACAATAACATACTTGTAATATTCTGACGACCTCCCTGGCGCAGTGGTAAGCGCTGTGGTCTTATTAGTGGGAGGCCCCGGGTTCGATTCCTGGCAGGGATTAGGAATTTTACAATTTCTAAATTTCTGGTCTGGTCTGGTGGGAGGCTTCGGCCGTGGCTAGTTACCACCCTACCGACAACGCCGTGCCGCCAAGCGAATTAGCGTTCCGGTACGATGCCGTGCAGAAACCAAAGGGGCATGGGTTTATTAAAAAAACTGTCATAGACTGCATCATCTGTCACTTACCACCAGGTGAGATTGCAGTCAAGGGCTTATTTGTATCTGAATAAAAATAAAAATAAATGATGTTTGTAACGTGTACCTAGACGGTCTCGTTACACCTTTATTATAATTGTTTTCCTTTTTATTTTGCAATAGAATTTTGACACTGACAGGCATTTGTTTACATCGGTAACATAACCTCTACCCATTATTATCTTCAAGGAGACCATAGATCAGTGTTTTGACAGTTGTTTTTTTTTAAACGAAATTTATAGTAATTGATGGAAGACATTTGACATGACTAATGACTTGTCACTTTTCTTCCAAAATTCGTACGTGATATTCGGCTCTCTCCGGATTTTTATGAAATATGAGACGTTTTGTGGCGAAATGCCTAGAAAGCAGTAATTTCGGCCTTGAAGGCTTCACCTTAATATGGATATTATGAAATAACAGCGCTAATGCGCTGTTCCCCTGTGTTCCCCATGTGTTCCCCTTGTGTTTCCCTATTTATCGCACTATGAGGTGATTTGCTTCAAAAATATGTGTTTGTGGAACCTGATTAGAACATGGTGTTGAAATGTCCCTTCACACAAATCGGCCTGCATCCGAAGATCTAGTGTGTCGGTTTATAAATCTTAATCAGTGGACTCTTTAAAATATCCTCCGGTGCGTGGCGAACGATATATTTTATTAATTTTAGTACAAATTTTTCATAACCCTAGGTCTAATATTTAATAATGTAAAGGGTACCTATATTTCATAGAATTAAGATAAGGCAAGGAACGTAGGGACGCTATTAATAGTAATTTATTTTAAATAGAAAATTATATTATAATTCAAAAATTTTTACAATTTTTCATTGTTTTGATCCTCCAACATATTTATCTGACATTTGTCGTCTCGTGAGAGAGTCCACGACGGAGTAGGCCCGAAATCCCTGCCTTGAGATTAAAGGTTCAGGCCTCTGCTCGGCTATCCGTGCGTCGTTCCTCCGGCTGGCTGGCGCCCGAATCTTATCTTATACTGTAGGGGAGGGCCATCCTTCTCCTACCCCTTATTTGCCCGCTGGAAGGAAAAAGGTAAGTATTCTCCACCTTACCTCACCATATAAATAAATTTCTTTATTTTTGTAATTTTTTTTAATTTTTCACCTGCGCATTGGGGGTGAAAAATATTTTTATATGACATTTGGCGCCCGAACAGGGACCTGATTCTTTTTTGGGATCCTAGTCGTGTTGATTCTCATGGTTTGGTGGATCAATATTTTAATTGCCGTCGTTCTTGTCTTACTTAGTGTTTTTGTAATATTTTAAGGTGTATTGTAACCGTGTAACCTATTTATTGTATGCCTAGATACTAAGATGTTTGTCCTAGCATAGCTAATTTAAGTGTTCTTTCATGTTAATCAAGCGTAGCTTATTTTGAGGTATATTGTGTATTACTTATTATCTATTGCGAGTGAAATGTAATGATAAAGCTTTGTATATCTATAGATTTTGTAAACATTACCATGTTCGGTCAAGATTCTATTAGTATGTCTGGAACGGAGTATAGTTCATCACAAATTGTAAGTAATTATTATGTAAACAAGCATTTCAATCTTCAAAATTTAACTTAACATATTTTCTTGGTAAGTCTTTGTCTTTTAGAGTTCTTAATCATATTGCCCTTAATGCCAACTACCTAAATAGGTATATTTCCTCTTAGGAAATTTAACCTTAATACTATATAGGAGTCGTCGTGGCCAATTTTCTTGGAAAATGTAAGGTGCACAGCGACAAATAACAACTTTAATATTTTATTGACATCATCCTTGGTTTTGACTTTTATATTATTTTGACATTTTATCCAAATTTAAAAACGGAGAATTTCATTGTTCATTTACAAGAAAATGATTTCTTCCTTTCTAAATTTTATACTTACCTACTTATTTTACTTTTTTTTTTTGAATTTCATTGACTAGACCATGTTTGTAGTCCTAGGTCGTGGTTGTTTGGATTCGTTAGGATGTCATTTGATGTGATAAATGCACCGTCGAATTACAAGACTTTCTGATCGGTTATTTGGACAGATTTTGATAACAAACTGTTTTGTCACATAGATTTTATTATTACAGATGATTTATTTCGAACTTTTTACCCTTAACTAAATTAATTAACGTTCTGATGCAAGATGATGACTCATGTCAATAACATCCTATTGCCTACTTTTCTAAATTATTATCTAAAGCCATACCTTGTATAAATATGTCAAGCCTAAATCTATTTTAAATCAAAATTTAGCTTGGAAAATAGTAATACCTAGAGAAAATATTTTAGAAACTATTAGAAATAATCATGATGATTTAAATTCGGTTCATTTTGGTATTCACTTTGGTATCTTTTAAACACTTTGCTAAAGAATATAACATTCCAAAATTATTTTATAACACTTTGTATACCCCTCAGAATAACCCAGTTGAACGCTTTAATAAGACTATTGAAACTTGTATAGCATGCTATGTTGAGAACGATCATAGAACCTGGTCTAAATATTTGCCCCATATACAGGCAGCTATTAATGGCACTATTAATCTAGTTACCGGATACACACCTAATTTTCTTATGTTTGGTAGGGAAGTTTTCCTCGATGGGTCCCTACATAAATTTAATTCTATCTCTGATCCTTCAGAGTTAGTTATTGGTAGTCGTTCTGATTATTCGGACGCACTTCTTACTTTGAGTAATATTTTTGATAAAACTGTTAGTAATTTGGCTAAATCATATAGACGTAATGCCAAATACTACAATGTGGGAAGAAAAGTCATTTCTTATTGTGTTGGAGACATAGTTTGGAGGCGCAACTTTGTGCAATCCAATGCTGCTTCGTTCTTTTCAGCTAAATTAGCTCCTAGATTTGTTAAATGTAAAATAATAAAGAAAATTTCAGATACTGTTTATATATTGAAAGATTTGGCAAAGAATAGTACAGGTAGATACCATATAAAAGATATTCTTAAAATTTGACAAAATTAAAACTTAAAATTAATTTTATTTTGAAAAGGACTAAACAGAAGCTAACACAATAAGGACTAATCATTTTGAGTAGGATTCTTTGACACTCCTTGTCAGTCCTACTGATTTTATAGGATTTTTGGCTATTTTGTCAATCCTATCCTTTTGTAGCTTGCGGCTATGCAGTTGCCCCGCACTACCTTATGTGTATATATTGTACATTTTTATCTTTGTAGTTCTTTTATAAGGGCTCATTTTGTATAGGATTTTTGGCTCCTATGTCAATCCTATACTTATTTTTGGTTGCGGTTGTCTTCGTTTGCACCGTATTACCTTATTTCGTTGTAAATAGGTATGTACAGTTCTTTTTATGTGGGATTACGGTTTAGCACATGCCCCGTATTATCCTCCTGCTTGTTTCTGTTTTAATCAGTCAAGTAGTTTTGTACATATGTACAGCTCTTTTGTGGGATCATGGTTGGCACATGCTCCATGCTATCCTCCTGCTTGTGTCTGTTTAACGGGCAAGTGGATGTAAATATTTTCTTTTGGATGGGTCTTTAGTACTCATATTCAGCCTTGTCTCACACATGTGGACATGTATGCTATGTCCTTGCTTAGGCAGGACGGTGTTTTGGATGTCGCTCTTTTGTAGTGCATCATTTTGGGTGGTTCGACACTGCGCGGCGAGGGTGCCCAGTGCTTTGTCCAGTTGCAGACCATTCCGAAAACCCTTTAGCTAGGTTAGTTCGTCAATGCGCGGCGAGGGTGCCTCAGCGGGTTGAACGGGTGCAGACTAACTCTAGACTCTTTTTGTTTAGGCTAAGTGTTGTGTTAGATTGGTTTATCATTTCACGGCGTTAGTGCTTAGTGATCTGGTCAGTAGAATGCCAATTCTAATCACACACTCTTTAGAAAGTTTTCTTCTCTTCTTCGCTAGTTTGGCTTACCATTTCACAGCGTTGGTGCTACGTGTCTGGTCAGTTGAATGCCAATACTATGCAATTTTAGTTTAAGATAATTTTTTTTTGCTTTGAAGGATTGCTTCTCAATCCGTATTTATTAAAGATTATTTGGTCGTTTTGGCTTGAATGAATTTAGATATTTAATTCTTCTTTTGTTTGGTAGTTCCCTTCGTTTTTGCCTTACAGGATTGTTAAGGGTAAAGAAAAAAAAAAATTTTTTTTTTTCTTTTTCTCTAGAAAGGGGAAATTGTAACGTGTACCTAGACGGTCTCGTTACACCTTTATTATAATTGTTTTCCTTTTTATTTTGCAATAGAATTTTGACACTGACAGGCATTTGTTTACATCGGTAACATAACCTCTACCCATTATTATCTTCAAGGAGACCATAGATCAGTGTTTTGACAGTTGTTTTTTTTTAAACGAAATTTATAGTAATTGATGGAAGACATTTGACATGACTAATGACTTGTCACTTTTCTTCCAAAATTCGTACGTGATATTCGGCTCTCTCCGGATTTTTATGAAATATGAGACGTTTTGTGGCGAAATGCCTAGAAAGCAGTAATTTCGGCCTTGAAGGCTTCACCTTAATATGGATATTATGAAATAACAGCGCTAATGCGCTGTTCCCCTGTGTTCCCCATGTGTTCCCCTTGTGTTTCCCTATTTATCGCACTATGAGGTGATTTGCTTCAAAAATATGTGTTTGTGGAACCTGATTAGAACATGGTGTTGAAATGTCCCTTCACACAAATCGGCCTGCATCCGAAGATCTAGTGTGTCGGTTTATAAATCTTAATCAGTGGACTCTTTAAAATATCCTCCGGTGCGTGGCGAACGATATATTTTATTAATTTTAGTACAAATTTTTCATAACCCTAGGTCTAATATTTAATAATGTAAAGGGTACCTATATTTCATAGAATTAAGATAAGGCAAGGAACGTAGGGACGCTATTAATAGTAATTTATTTTAAATAGAAAATTATATTATAATTCAAAAATTTTTACAATTTTTCATTGTTTTGATCCTCCAACATATTTATCTGACATTTGTCGTCTCGTGAGAGAGTCCACGACGGAGTAGGCCCGAAATCCCTGCCTTGAGATTAAAGGTTCAGGCCTCTGCTCGGCTATCCGTGCGTCGTTCCTCCGGCTGGCTGGCGCCCGAATCTTATCTTATACTGTAGGGGAGGGCCATCCTTCTCCTACCCCTTATTTGCCCGCTGGAAGGAAAAAGGTAAGTATTCTCCACCTTACCTCACCATATAAATAAATTTCTTTATTTTTGTAATTTTTTTTAATTTTTCACCTGCGCATTGGGGGTGAAAAATATTTTTATATGACATGTTTCAGGTCCAATAGTATTGGAGACGGGTGAACATTCCATTCCGTTCTCGTATCAACTGCCCTTCACCTGCCCATCCTCCTTTAAGGGTGAGAAGGGCCAGGTCACATACTCGGTCACAGCATACGTCATACAACAGGATGGCGTCACCAAGAACAAGATTGAAGCTAGCTTTGATGTTATTGATCCCATGAACTTGAACACTGGCAGTGCTGATATTATGGTAATGCGATAATTACTGCCTTATCATTCCAGTTTGTGACTAATTTAATATGAAACATCAATTTATGAACATAAAAACCTTTATCTCTGTCGTGTGAACATATTAATGAACATTTTGTTTATTATCTGTAGCCTATATCCTTCCCTGGGATGTAAGCTAACTCTATAACAAATTTCATCAAAATCGGTTAAACTGTTGGGCCGTAAAAAGCTAGCAGACAGACAGACACACTTTCGCATTTATAATATTAGTATGGACTAGTTTATGCTCGCGACTTCGTCCGCGTGGACTACACAAATTTCAAAGCCCTATTTCATCCCCTTAGGCGTTGAATTTTCAAAAAATCCTTTTTTAGCGGATGCCTGCGTCATAATAGCTATCTGCATGCCAAATTTCAGCCCGAGCCGTCCAGCAGTTTGAGGTGTGCGTTGATAGACCAGTCAGTCAGTCAGTCACCTTTTCCTTTTATATATTTAGATGATGTATCAAACAATAATAATCCGATCCGCTGAAATTGTCTCCACTCAATAGACAGGCAGTAGGCACTCTAAGCCTTGAAAATACACAAAGTGCGACCCATCTCAGAGAAGTTTCCTTCAACAGAATCCCCTAGTGATGGAATTCGAGGAGGAGATGAGTTGCCAGTGCTTCTGGTCGTCCAAGCCACTGGGTATAACCGTGCGTCTGCCCGCGCAGGGCATGTGTCCCGGACAAGTCGTGCCCGTCACTGTCGCCGTGCGGAACAGCACCAGCGTGGAGATCAACACGATCATCTTCCAGATCACCACTGTGAGTGTTTTATTTTGCCATATTATGATTTCCAGGATTTCACTGTTTAGGACAGATTTTCAACAGATCTTCTACATTGAACGTTGGCTAAACAGGTTTAAATATTTTGAAATTAAAACCATGAAATCCCAGACTTAAGACATCAGTATTTCCTCTGGAAATCTTTTAAGCTCTGCCAAAGAAGTTCCATTCTCGCACTCTATAGCATAGCACTGGGTTCTAATCCTTTTCGGCCCCTGCTCTTGCACAGAGATTAATAAAAATTAGTAAAGTATAATTATTACGTGACGTTGAAATTCAACACAGCTGTTCGGCATAACAGCACAGAATACTTAAATAATTATGATAACCTGTATGTCTTCCATTTCAGAGGGAAAGATACCGCAGCCTGCAGCCCGCTTCGGAGTACGAGCCGCCGGAAGAGGTGCTCATGACGATGAAGAAGGGCCCCATCCTCAGCAACACCAACAAGGACTACGTGTTCGAGCTCACCGTGCCGGACTTCATCGCGCCCAACATGGAGAACTGCAATATCATCGATGTCGGGTATTTCTTTAAGGTAACTATTAACATCAACCTGTCCACTGTTGGGCGTGGACCTTCTCAAATGAGTGTCAACACGTTCGACTTTATTATATTTATCAAAAATTAAATAATGCCTGTGACTTCGTCCACGTGGCTCTAGGTTCTTATAAAATTCGCTCATAGACTATATGCATACTATTTTAGTTTTTAGTAATCTTTATTATACCGCCTTGCATGGCAATACATAAATATAATTTTTAACCATGTGCTATAAATATTAGGTCCTTACATATGAAATTGGCATTTTGTCGTATTAAGTGGCCAGCACTTTGATCTCAAATATCTCTTCTTTGGTTAGGAATTCCATTTCAAATTATTTATACAGCTATTTACTCATGCTTTTGCATGCGCCGGGCATCATCTAGTAACAGTATAAATGCCTAATTTTTATTTTCAGGTTATGATCAAACTGTCCGGTTGCAACGAAGACTTGGAGGACGAAGCCGAAATATGTATCGGCCTCGTCCCGATCGGAGAAAACACAGACCTTACACACCACCCCATGGCGGACAAGCTCCCCAACGGCCCCATACCGGACCGCAACAACGCAGTCAACCTACCCCCAGAGTACCAACCTTACACCACCAACCAAAACCTAACCAACCTCCAAGCTTACCCCCCTGGTCTAATCCCGTACCCTATATCAGCTAATGTAACTGATGCACCGATGTATGGTTCGAAAAATAGTCTCGTAAATTCTCACGAAATCGGTTTTCGAGTTCCCGACGGTAATTCAAGTGTCAGTGTACAAATGACAAGTGTAAATCATAGCTCCGGGGGTGTACAAATGACAAGTGTAAGTCAAAGGTCCACGAGTGTAAGGGTTGCGGGTTACCCCTACCCTGGTCAAAGTCCACCTTACCCCACACAATCGAATGGCTCGCAGCCTTCTGCACCGTCCGCTCCACCGCCTTATTGAAACAGGGTATCTATTGTAATAGGGTATTTTACCCTTTTTGAAAAGTGTCTTAATTTGATCCTAAAGTGATATAAACTACGGTAAAATTCAGAATTTTATTCGATTCAAAAAGTCTAGTTCTAAGCATTAAAAGTATGTACCTATATTAAAGTTAATTTTTAAAATGCTGTTTTTACATCAGTTATATACTTTCTAGTGTAGGAGTTATAGTGGTGAATACAGAGACATTTATTTTATACGGATTGCGAATTTGTTTTATACTATGTAGAGATACTATTATAACACTGAACTTATATACCTACTTAATTTTTATAATTGCGCATAAATTAATAAATAAGAGTGTTCGTTACTTTATATAAAAATATTTAATATTTTTGATGAATATTTTTGTAGCTTTTTGATACTTTATCACAGTTAAACAATTAATTTTAAAGATTTATAAATAAGTACCTACTTGATACCTACCGAACGTGCCATTTGAACAACTTTGTACTATCCGTAGTCTCGAATATGGTAAGGGCCTGCACAGACAAGGGACTTTTGTCCGCGGAGGACAAAAATCCCCAAAGCGGAGATAAAATGTCCTGATGTTCGATCATTTGTCCGCTGGAAGCGAACAAACACTCGAGCGCTCAACGCGGACTAAAATACATAGAAAGAAAAAAACTAAAATGCATTTATTATTTGTTGGTGTGACAGATAAAAACAAAGCTCTCAAAATTCGCTGTGTTGATGTGCCTTAGAACGTTGGTTCTATTTTTTTCGAGGACTCCCCCGTACTTTAGTGCGGCCCAATCTGTCGATGTCCTCGACAATCTGGGGGATTTTTGTATGGGGTACTTGTAGTCCCTCGTGGGCGTTATTCGATGCAGTTGTAAGCGATCTGTTTCGACGGACAAAAAGTACCCGAAGGACTTTCCTCATCTGTGTAGGCCTTAATTAAAATCAAATCTGATTTGATATGATTTGTACAAGCATAAAGCTAGTTGCAATCGTAGCGGCTTTACTCGCAACTTGATAATATTGTACTGCCAGCAAAAAGTAAACTATTTCATAAAATTACCTTTGTTTTTGTAATGCGACCTTAAGTTTCAGTTAGTTATGTCCCGCAAATTGCTAATGCGCGTGACCGCCATTTTAGTGACGTCAGCACTAGACTGAAGTTTCAAGCCGATGGTTTATTTTTATTTCTGCTGACGTCAAAATCACGTCATTTCGATGTTAATGAGACATGGTTCCAGCGCAATAGCAATTGGCGGGACTTGTATGTTCTCGATTTTTATGTAATGAATAATGTGTTACAAGTTCTTGCAATTTATTTTATCACAATAATTAATATTTTATTTTCCATATAATCTCGACTTTTGAATAATACTCGTTTAATTCTAAGCCAAAAGTGGCCAAGTCAACCGTGCATTTATACCTATAATCACAATTAATGTAAATAAAAATTATACCTATTGTTATATTGTTATTACATACTTATATAATGTCTATTTCGACAATAAAATGTATAGAAACAGAACTGAATTTTCTTTTATTTGCATAGCATATCCTGGGACGGACATGGGGGCTTCTTTTGTCCCGGAAAATCAAAGAGTTCCCACGGATTTTTAAAAACGTAAACATAACACGTGAATGAAGTCGTGTTAAGGAATTTAAATAAAACAAAATATAAGTAATGTACCTATTTCATTAAAAATTTATTTTTTTCATATAAAATTGGGTATAATGTTAGTAATTTCTAAACATTAACATTCAATAAAAGCGATAAAAAATCACAAACACGTAGTTACCTATATATGGCCCATATAAAATACGCACCGTACATTTTAGGGTTCCGTACCTAGTAAAATAAAAAGGAACCCTTACAGGATCACTTCGTTTCGCTGTCCGTCTGTTTGTCAAGAATCTTTATATCAGGAACGCGTAATGATATGAAGTTGATATTAATATCAAATATTTAGGTCTACACTCGCAAATAAACCAAAAGCGTATTTATCCATACTTCCCCTTGATTTAGAATCATGACATTTGGCAAGAAGCACATGTAAAGGAAAAATTCCGAGAATCGTTAATTATAGTTATTATTATACTTAACAACATAAAAAATATACTTAATTTATGTGATAAAACAGTTGAAAATCAAAATAATTTACGCAACAAAATTAACACATAATATATCGTTTCAAAGTACGGAACCCTCTATACGCGAGTTTGACTCGCAAATTATCCGGCTTTTACTTAATTAAATTTAAGAATTTGTACTATAAAAAATTAAGTATAATTCTTACAGTTAAATTATGTACTTAATTTATATTTTTCAGCACCATTTTTTGTGCTGCTTACAGAAAAAAGTATTATCATTATTATATAGATCTCGGTTATTTTCAAAAACAGTATAAAAAATTTTGTTCAAATATCGACTAGGTATAGTGAATGATACAGACACATAAATTAAATACAACCTAGTGCCTTTAGTTTAACTAAACTTTACTCTTACATAATATCTGAAAAATAACCGTAACTCAATATAAATGTTGCACAAAATAGAATAACTTATTAAGTACCTACAGGTATTAATAAGTAGAAATATGCAACATTTTATTTTATAAAATGATGTATGAATAACAATTAAGTACCTAATACCTAATACTTATTTATAATGATTGAATAAAACACTTATTCATGTAAAAATATCATTAATATAAAAAATGCTCCATATAGGTGACTGTTTAGAACTGGATCACAGCTGTTTCAAGATACAAAGCTTAAAATTACAGTAAAAAATATATTTATTATAATATGAAAACAAATAAAAATTATTAAATCTTTAGATCTAATTTAGACATGAATTAGATAGGTATTTAGAATATATTTTTCTAATTTAGATATTTAGAATATATTTTTATTGAGTAGATTATTTAGGTACATTAATTTTACCTACTGTTATATTATGTAGGTAATCATAAATGCTCATATAAATGCACAGTAAAAATATTCTAAGTTGGTAGTCCAGAAGTTCTACAGTGATATGAAGATTGAAGCATTACCTATATTAAAATATAGTGTATTTTATCAATATATTTAGTGATATTAGAAATTAAATATACCATGAGATTGTACTTATGAGGTAGAATCGGCACGTCAAAATAGTTCTTAAAAAATATAATTCGATTTAGAACAATGATATACCTAATAGGATCTGTTATTATCAAATCAAAAGTTTAATTTTTAATTTATTTATTTTTATGGAAACAAACAGTTACAATTACAAGAATAGTTAGTACATATAAAAAAACACTTAACATAAAATATAGTCTCCAATGAAAATAAAATTTTATTTCACTTTTTTTTTTTTACCTTTTTAATCAAAAGTATATTTCTTATTTCCTTAGTTAATATAATAATCTTATTCTAAAAAATATGTTATAAATCTGTTTGACTGCCATATTAGCTGAAAAAGTCCCTGTTTAATATTTATTAAATCTACGTGTATAAAGTTTTAGATAATAAAAAGGTATGGGACCTATTTTTGTAAAGGAAGGTTTAGAAAAAAACTTATAACCTGACACTATGTAGATGTCATACGAGTACAAAACATGAGCCGCGATTGCGGGAGAATGACAGCTACAATGTCACGATCGCAATCACCTCTGATTGGTTGATGCTCGCTTACTATTGGCTACAATGCATTGTTGCAACAAGAATCGCACAAATTCAGCCAATCAGAATAATTGAGATTATAATAATGATTGATGCAGGTTTTAGGCAAATGCGCCGAATTGAGAACCTCCTCTTTTTTGGGAAATCGTTTTTTTTTATGGCTGCAATCAGGCCTACGGGCAAGTGAAGTGATGATGCAGCCTAAGATGGAGCACGCTTATGAATATCAGGGCAAAGTTTGCCTTTCAATTTAATACCGAATTTTATTTGGGAAATTCAAGAACGAGTGTTGCATCCAAAAAAATAGCATAAAAGTTTTGTCAAATCTTCGACTTTTGATTTGTCAAAGGGTTGTTCGTTATTTCTAAAAATAAATTGTTTGTGATACTCAGACAAACAGACAGACACCATGGATCATAAGTGTTCCGTGGTAAAAATAAAAACCGGGGGGGGTGATTACGTATCTCGCGACAGGCGTAAATCTCGCGATCATTGCTGTCAAACGTCCGGCTAGAGAGAGACAGCAATAGCCACAAAGCAAAATAAGAAGAAGAAGAGAGAAAGCAAATAAAGTGTCGCATTGCTACTGCTGTCGCGTTGCTGTCGCTACTGCAACGTTTTACGTAATCACCCCGCGGAATACCTATGGAGTTACCACGGTGCCTGTCTCAGCCGTTTTATTTTCTTACATACGTACTAGTACAGCCCCCCAATTGTGTAAGAATAACCATTTCATGGCTATCGCAATCGTCAAGAATTCTGCCCTTTGATTGGCTGTGAAAAAATGTAAACAGCGAATCAACCAATCAAATGGCAGAATTTCCTGACGATTGCGATAGCCATGAAATGGTTATTCTTACACAATTGGGGGGCAGATCTTTAATAACATTCGAGTTGTAGGCTTCTGAGGCGGAAATATTTCGATGTCTTAATCTTTTTCTGAAACAAACATAAATCATTCTGTTAAGGTACTGTTGTTAGTTAAGTTTCCTTCTCTCTCGCACATTCTAACATTTTCACTATGGAGAAGTAATTTTCACATTTGGATAAGATAGATTTTGAATGACTAAGAAACATAGATTTTATTTAAATTTATTTCTAAATGAAGTGAATATTTTCACCACACTTTGAAGACCAAAGCACAAGATAAAAAATTCAGTCCATCGTAAAATATTTTTTTTTAAATTTTCATGACAGCAATTTTAAAATTTTTAGTGTACTTTTTTCTTTAATTAAATAGAATTTAATTTAAATAAATTATCTCCAAACATAAAATAAGTAACTCACTTTCAGGAAGAGCGCTGTCGGGCGAGTCGGGTGCGGGCGCGCTCGCTGTGGCGAACGGGCTCGCGGGACGCGGCTGCAAATTACGTTTTATGATGTGTGGCGGTTACCACAATAGAAACTAGATGGCGCTGTTCAATCGATGACGTAGTCCCGAACAAATGTACCGCCGATAGCAATCGCACTAACGGAGTTTTCACAATCTGGACTATATATAGAAGTTTCAAGACATAACCGTCGGCCCAGCTGGCGCTACCGAGCACAACCAACCGCTCGGTGGGAGATCTCCCCTTTGGTACGGTCGAGCCTGCACACCGCTCCCGTACAGATGCATTCACACTCACAGCAAACCAAGCAGAAATGTGAGAGGGATAGATTATTGGAAATCGCAATTAATAATAATACAAAAAAATCGGCCAAGTGCGAGTCAGGCTTGCGCAACGAGGGTTCCGTACTACAGACGTATTTTTTCGACTAATTTGAACAAAACAAAACAAAAACTATGATGCATAAAAATAAATCTGTTTTAGAATGCACAGGTGAAGTCCTTTCATATGACACCCCACTTGATATAGCTATCTTACTTCGAAAATTAAAAATACTAGTTATTAGTTCATGACCACAATTTAATTTTTTGTATGTGATGTAACCACAAATTCACGGTTTTCAGATTTTTCGCCTAATGTCTGCTATAGACCTACCGACCTGCCAAATTTCATGATTCTAAGTCAACGGGAAGTACCCGACAGACCGACAGACAGACAGACAACAAAGTGATCCTATAAGGGTTCCGTTTTTCCTTTTGAGGTACGGAACCCCAAAAACTACAGAAAAATTAAGTGCCACTTCCGGTTAAAACTAAATTATATAGACAGCAGTTTTCAATTTTTTTTCTATCAAGGAAAATTGTATCCAATCGTTTTCTATTTCATCAAAGTATACTTACCGAAACAGGACTGTTAGGTGACAAAAGAGGCAAATTCCTTCCAGATCCACCACTTGGCGAATTAGATCCGGGATCCACTTTTGCACCAGAGGTAGGCGAACTTGCATCAAGGAAAGGTGACTTTTCATTAGGGTATGGCGGATTTTCAGCGGGGTAAGGCGGGTTAGATACAGGATCAGTTAAATTACCAGGGTAAGGCGGAGGATTATCCATGTAAGGAGTTACGTCAGGGTACAGTGGATTTGAAGAGGGGTAAGATGAGCTGTTAGGAGGATATGGTGAATTTGATTTATCATCATTTGGGTAAGAATTAGCGGGAGGGTACTGCGAATTTCCAGGATACGGTTCTGGGTTTGGGAAGGGTGGGTTACCCTCGTTGATCGTAGATGGGTAGGAAGATTTTTCAGGGATCGGTTGGGGCAGTTGGTCTTGCAGTGGGTTGGGTATGTTGTCCTGGTATCCCACAAGTGGGACGGTCCCTATTACGATCCTACGGGAGTCTTCAGTGTCAGAGTGACATCCTTTGGGGTTAATGATAACCTGAAACAAATACTTAATTATGAAATAATTAATATTGTTAAGCAATTAAATATCATTTGATTTAACGGTACAGAAAAATATCGTGAAGAAACCTGCATGCCTGAGAGGTCTCTATAAATTCTCAAAGGTGCGTGAAGTCTGTCAATCTGCACTGGGTCACGATGGTCATACCCTTCTCAATCTGATAGGAGACCCGTGGTCAGTAGTGGACCGACGATGGGTTGATTATGATGATAATTGTCACTGAGTGATGTTACAAATCTGTGCTGAAAACCGATATAAGTTCGGGTCCGAAGAAACTAGAGTGGCACCGGCTTTCTGGTGCCATTCTACATACCACACATATTGCATACGGCACACATATGGTGCGCAGCGTGGGAAGACACCCCACTGGGTGGACAGACGACAAGAAACAAGTCGCAGCGGGCTCCCTGCGACTGCTGGATTCAGGCGACGCAAGACTGTGGCGTGTGGAAATCCCTTCAAGAGACCTATATCTAGCAGAGGACGTTTATCTGTATAATATAAAAGGAAAAGCTGACTGACTGACTAACTGACTGATCTATCAACGCATAGAGCAAACTACTGAACGGATCGGGCTGAAATTGATATTGAAGTGCAGATAGCTATTAAGAAAGGATTTTTAAAAATTCAAATTTGTGCATTCCACGCGGACGAAGTCGCGGGAATAAGCTAGTCAGTTGATAATCATGAATCATGATAATTCAGCACTTTCTATATCGTGTTATATTTCATTGCGACAACTTTTTTTTATCATGATGGTTATGTAGACGGAGTAAAAAAATAGTTACTTTGAATTTATACTCCAGTTTGATATACTCGCATCCGGTTAAGTCGTACGCGTCCATTGCAGGCACCTCCATCTCTACGGTCCAGTTGCGGTTGGTGCGAGCGGGAATGGGCCCCTTCTTGATCTCCACCACAGTTTCCCCACATGTGTTCCGAGCGTTGATTCGATTCTCGGCCTTACTCGTCGCTATGTATATCAATTGCTGGGAATGGAAACAATGGGCATTGATTCTACTCTCTTGGCACTTGAATGACATTGACAGGGGGGTACAACATTAATAATCAAAAAGCATAATTTTTTTACCTACTTTGAATAAACGTTTTGACTTTGACTTTGATGTGAATACCTTCATAATGCTGAGCTTGATATTTTTGATCTCCACCCTGCCCTTGTTGTTGCAGACCAGCTCAACGGGGATGGTCTGTCCGGGACAGTAGCCCGACACGGGCAGGTTCACCGCCACGTCACAGGCGCCAGAGCTTATGCAGCAGCAGCGGTAGGTCTCTTCCATCTGCAGCTCTATGGGCTCCTACAAAATAGCGCCAAATTAAAAAACCGGTCAAGTGCGAGTCCGACTCACACACACGGGTGGTACGGAATCCTTCGTGTGTGTGTCGGACTACAAAATCGTACAAAAAACAACACTTTTTAATTTTCATGGCGGGAATTTTGGATTTTCAGTATTTGTTGTTATAGCAATAGAAATACGTGAAAATTTTCGACTCGCTGACAGACTCACGGTCGGACGGACGGTAGGCTTACTAACAGGGTCCTGTTGGTACTGAGCACGGGTCTCCTCTCAGAATGAGACAGGCTCAGGCCGGCCATAGTCCCCAACACTGGCCAGTTGCGGATTGGCGGACATAAGACACCTTCGAGAACATTATAGAAAACTTTAGGCATGAAGGTTTATTTTTATTTATTTGAAAGTAATCAACAGCGTACTTACATAATAGGCTACTTGACAATTTTTTTAAGTTGGTCTTAAATGGTTAATATTTGTCCTATTATATCAAAAAAATTAACACTATATTTTTTTGCGCCCTAAAAACCGTAAAACTTTAATTTAAAAAAATATTTTTCTTAGACAGGTGAAAACACTGTCGGCCATGTTTGGCCGATAGATTATCTGTGCTCTGACGTCATGCATTTGTAAACAACAGTATAACCCTGTGGTTATACTGTTGTCATGCATTTGTAAACAACAGTATAACCCTGTGGTTATACTGTTGTTTACAAATGCATGACGTCAGAGCACAGATAATCTATCGGCCAAACATGGCCGACAGTGTTTTCACCTGTCTAAGAAAAATATTTTTTTAAATTAAAGTTTTACGGTTTTTAGGGCGCAAAAAAATATAGTGTTAATTTTTTTGATATAATAGGACAAATATTAACCATTTAAGACCAACTTAAAAAAATTGTCAAGTAGCCTATTATTATTTAAATCTTAATCTAGGCTTTACAGAAGGCCACAAGAGATTACTTAAAATATGTAATTATAATGAAAAATATTTTAACAGAATGGACTTAGATTAAAAGTATATACAATAATTAGAACAGAGTGTGTGTGAGTGTGTGTGTGTGTGTGTGTGATCGATGTTTTCCTTCACGATTAACGCAAGTGATATTTTATTGTTTAAAACGCACATAACTCCAAAAAGTTAGAGGTGCACACCTGTTCAAACCCCCGACTTCCCAAATAGAAGGCCAACGTCTTAACCACTAGGCTATCACTGCTTACTTATATTTGTTCAAACTGCAGTGCTTGAATTAACACTAAAAGAAATACTCACTCTACAATAAGGGTCCAAATTGAGATCCACAGGAGTCACAACTCTAACAGCTATCTTCTCCTCCTGGTCCAACTGGAGGGCTCCGTCCACCACTGCCTTGATCTCGTACCGGATGTGACCGTGTTGCCCTTCAAATGACGCCGGACAGTTGTTGGGCAGACGGAATTGGAACGGATATTCATACTTGCCTGGACCAGTTGAGCGCTCCCCTAAAACATAGGCCATGGCTATACATCACTGTTTACCAAAGAGCAGTATTTGGGCCGGTGCACCCCGGTAACATGGCTAATAATGTCTCTTCAGGGATATTGTTGGCTATGGCTAATGAGTTTTCTCCGCGTGTTCCTTTGACTAGCAGAAGGCACATCGGACGAAGAGGAGGATGGGATGCGGGCGACATGCGCGGGGTCTGCAGTTGTCGCCCATTGGGTGCCCGGGTCGGGAGACGCACGCACTTCGTCGGTGCGCCTCAGACCTCCGGAGGGAACCTCGTGAGTGGGCCCTCTGTGGAGGGTCTGCCTCGGCGGATGTCGCTGGCTGGGTCGCGGTTGATTGCTTCGGTGTTCCCGTGACCCAGTCGCCAGGCGACGTGCAAAAGCGCCACTGAGTTTTAGTGGGTATTCCCGTCGCTTCTCGGCCGGCGAGTCCCACATACCTTCCCTCCTTCCAGGAGTATTCCTCCTTTCTTCCCTTCCATTGGTTGACTGGCTTATAGGAGGGGGGATGCGTAAACGCATTTACCAGCATTGAAAAAAAATAGGATTGGACAATTACCTGATTCACCACCAACCAAATAGACTTTGTAATTGATATATTCCTCGTGTGCACTGTGGTTTATAGTTCTATATTCTTTTTTGCCGTTCACAGTTTTCGAGCGTCTTGTTGTCCAATGTACATAGCAGAAGCCTTTTAATTTCACATATATGCCTAAAATAACATTTTCAACTGATTATTCTAATGTAACAGATATACAAATATTAAAACTTTTATGTTGAGCTGTTAACTCTTTTTAAGGTTCTGTTCCTTAAAGAGGTCAACCTGTTAAGTACAAGCAAAGCAATGCAACCTTGGACATTCTTTAACAAAATAGTTATACAAGTATAAGTAGGTTAGTATTTTGAAATAAATTTACGAAGCACACAAAGCCTATGTTGTTGGTTGGTGTTAACTACATGGTGTTTCAAAATAAAAGTTTATACAGTGGAGTCAAGCTCAAGTAAAAAGAGCTTCGGAAGACAGTGACTCTACTAGAGTTAATGAAAAAAAACCCAATAGGTATAGTATGCGACAGGTTGAAATGGCAATCAGGTATGGAATGCCCCGCACTAACCCAGTGCGGTTGTGCGGGGCGTCCCCCCGCCTCATACCCCGATTGCCATCTCAACCTATCGCAGACTATAGGTATGCCATTTTAAGGCCAGACATTTCAAACAATATTTAGGTAGGTACTTAGTAAGTTTTCAATTTTAATAAGTACCTAGGTAAATGGATTATGGACATTTTGTTTTGGATCCATTCCTGCGAGTTAATAGTTCTTCAAGGTTCTTCATTAAATTATAGAAACAAAACATATAGGACATAGACTTGTTACATAGTAGGTATTACAAACGATGGTAAAAAATACGATAAAAAACTATTGATAATACAAGATAATTTAGTCTTTACCAACACAAGAATAAGATCCACTTTCAATATAGTTAATAGCGGTTAGTTGGGCGAAGCACTTGATAAAAAATATTTTTAGTCGTGGCTAGGGCACACTGACCGCGAAAAATTTTAACTTTGTCTTGTTGAATTATCAGCTTTCCTTGAACTGTCTGGCCTGGATAATATGTCCCGTTTGGACTGTTCAATTCGAGTTGGCCATCATCGAGCCCCATTATGAATTAAGTTGTAAAAAACTAAAAATCAAATAAAAATATGACTTTATTTATTTTCAACTTTAGATCAAAGAGTATAGGTATAATCACTACGTTTCACCGACCAGAAATAAAAGCCACAGAGTACATTATATATAAAAGCTACGTTTTTTAGATTGAAACCATAGAGTAGAGTAATATAGACTGATTGAAACTAGAGTTGACTGTTGCCTATTACTACTAAGTAGTCGACTATCGCTAAATTATCGATAGTTGACGTCATATAAATAGTATCGATATCCTATCGATAGTATAAGCCAATAGTATTGGTAAAAAAATTGTATCGGTAGTATCGAAAGTACCTATTAGCTTCAATAGTATCAATACTATCGATAGCATAGATACTATCCAAGACCGATATACGTTAAGAAGTAATACTTTCGATAGTATTATTAGTATTGATATTATCGATTACTCACACTATCGATAGTTTAATGAACTGCGATAGTATTGTCTTCCAATAATCAATTATATAGCTAGGAAATATCTCATAAAAATATTAGTATAGTAAACGTATTAATCATAAAGGTTACAAACACAGGTACAGTGAGTAAGAATGATTTAGCACTACTTGTACTTGATACTTATGTTATAATTGGGGAACAATACTATCAGCAGTTATTAAACTATCGATAATGTAATACTATCGATAGTTTTATATACTATCGATAGTATTGATACTATTTTTGCTTTAACACAACGATTCTATCGATAATATCGATAGTATTATTGTCATATTATCTATCTTATCGATACTATTGCTTCTTATCAAAAGTATTAGTTAATTTGTGATATTGAGAGTATCGATAATATCGATAGCACTATCGATATTGTTACTAGTTCTCAAGGTCATCTATCTATAGCGAAACTATCGATAGTTGGGCAACACTAATTGAAACAATTTTTTTAACTGGTTTAACGGCTCTGGGTTCTAACAAAGAGTATATAATCACTACGTTTTAACTCTTTTGAGCTTAAACAACGAGCATAGAATAGAATCAAAGAAGAGCATATAATTAAACTATTGACCCGCCCCGGCTTCGCATGGGTGCAATGTTGATACTAATGTGGTGTCGTTGCCTCAGAAACTCAAATGAGAGGATTTTGTTCTGATCTAATTCACATTATTTCAATTTCTCTAGAGATCTCTAATTTTTTGAGAATTAAACTATAGCTATAAACCTTCCTCTTGAATCACTCTATTTGTTGGTGAAAACCGCATTAAAATCCGTTTCGTAGATTAAAAGATCTACGCGTTCATACATACATACATACAGACGCGGGAAGTGACTTTATTTTATACTATGTAAAGAAGAAGAGCCTTAGCTTGTTGCACTCAGGTAATCTTGTACGTTTTGAAGTGAGTAACTGACCATAGGGGAGTATTTCACTAGAGTAGACACACTGGTTACATTGATATAAAATGGTTTTTCCTTTAACTTTTGTAAAAAAACTGAATACCTACCTAGTTATATTATCCACACTAATATTATAAATGCGAAAGTGTGTCTGTCTGTCTGCTAGCTTTTCACGGCTCAACCGTTCAACCGATTTTGACGAAATTTGGTACAGATATATTGCATCCCGGGGAAGGACATAGGCTTCTTTGCAATCATACGGAAAAGGATCGCCTCAATCAAAAGTAGGTTGGAGAGAAGTCCCAACATTATCCTGAAGGTGATAGCAGACAGACAGGACAGCGCTCTCAAAGCTCACTGGATGTCTGCATTAGTTAATAAGTATATTAGTGATTTTTCTCTCCATCAAACTACTTGAGACTGGCAAAGTGCATTGTGCTGATATGGCACTGAGAAAAGCCATATACTAAGAAAAGAAGAAAATATGTGGAAATACTGACATCAGGAATAATGCAAGGAATGCAAATGAAACAAAATAATATGTGTATATAATAAAACTATTTATTTTTTATTTATCTTTATAGTATAAGTATTATTTGTAAACATTAACATTTAAAAAGCGATCAAAAAATCAATAGAATAATTTTATATAAGTAAATGAAGTGGCCCATATAAGGTAGGTTTATTTTAAATTCAAGACACAGGTGTTCTATTTTTATGCCAAAAATAAACTTATTAAGTCTCTTACAATTTATAATTTAATTAAGCAGGTAAACTTATTTACTTAATATATTTTTTATCAGCACCATTTTTTTGTTGACAATCATATTATTATGTATATAGTTCAATTTTCCTTAGCTAGTTTGCTTAAAAATAAACAAATCGCAGAAACCTTCTCGGAGAAACGCGCAAGCGACGCAATTTACCCGGCGCTATACGTATAATTTAAATTTCACTTCATTGTCCTTTCGCGGTAACAAGGTCATTTTGGGCCGCGTATAGAGCTTTATTATTATTTATTTGTACCAAAACCATTTACAATAAAGAGAAAAGAGAGAAGTGGACAGGGAAGCACTTATCTCTATGAGAGATCTCTACCACACACCGTCCGACACTGTCAAGCAGCTTGACGTCAAGCACGTAGATTTATTTTGCTTGATCAAGCTGCTTGATGCGCCCGTCAAGCAGCAAGTAAGAGGCACTTTTCTTATTTCGTACATGATCGTCGTACTTTTAGGTCCAGAGGTGGTCAAAGTGATTTTTATCAAAATACAATAGCGATTTTATTTTCCAGAGTTCTGGGGCGTCTCGGTATAGTGAAATGAGTAATAATAAAAACCCTATTCGGCTGCATTGTTCGCTCCCACTTTAATTTTCGCTGTTGTCACATAACAAAGCGTCGTCGTCCGCCATGTTTGACAGTTAACGTGCGAATAAGCTATGCTTGATCAAGTCGACGCGAACATCACGTCAAAAAATAAATATAAAATCGCATCAACCATGTAAAGCTTGACATAAGCATCAAGCAGACATTGAAACGGTCAAAATGCTTGACTCAAGCAAAAATCTACGTGCTTGACGTTAAGTCGCTTGACCGTGTCGGAAGCTCTTATAGTGCGCTTCTTACGCATTTCAGAAGCTGCTCATTTACCTTTTAAGAAAACTAAGGAAAAAGTATAGCCATATGAAAAATAGTCAAAATGAAAATTAATAAAAAGTACCTGCCAGATATCAATAATTTCCATCATAATTTAGAAAATACCGTTCAAATATCGACTATAACACTAAATTCAAGCATATAACAAAGGAATCTAAACTAAATTCAAGCTTTGTATAAAAGTATGTGCTTTAAGTTTAGCTACACTTTTCTCTTACATAATATTATATTGTGAAAATAATCTTATCTCTATAAATCTATCATAATTATTATAGCATAACATAGTAATAAGTAGAAACATGCCTTATATATATTTTTTCTACACTTGTACGAATTACAATAAAATAATAATTTTATAATTAAAATTTTAAAATATTTATCAATGTGAAAACATATTAACATTATAAAAAGAATAAAGGTGATTGTTTAGAACTGATTCACAGTTATAAATATATGAAACAAAATAAAAAAGTTATATAATTAAGAAAACAATAAAAAATTACCTTATGGTCGAAGTCAGACACAATAATTATGTTTAACATATTAATTGAGTATCATTGTATTATTTACTCAATATTACTTATACGGTTATAAGTTATCATAAATGCTTATATAAATGCCCAGTAAAAAAGATTTGGTAGTCCACAATTAGTTGGTATTGTCAAGAACCATTAAAGCCACTTCACACTAGCCTTTGGCCAGCATCGGCATTCGTCGAACGTATGCGCGCGCAGTGCAGACTGCAGACGTCGCGAAAGCGCAACGTACTCACCGTGCTAACATTTGAACGGTGTGATAGCGTCGTAATAATGCTAAAGCCTAATATTGTACATTATCCATAAAATATAGGTCTTTAATTTTTTTTATTCTTTCGATTCTAATATTTTCTAACTGCAAAGCAGGTATCTAATTTTTATTTTGCATTGTATTAGGTTGTATTGGGTTTATACGTTTTAATAAAGAATATTGTTATTATTAAAACCAACAATAGTTTCCTTGTCGAAACCCACTTAGTTAATGGCAAATGACAATACCAAAACGATAACGTGATCACGCGAAGTCTGAGTGACGCTAACTTAGTGATCAGCGTTTGAGCAGTTTTAGTTTTGTTAGTCTATACATATATATACGGTCTATATATATTATCTATGGCTTTAGTCACGGCGCCATACGTTCAACGAACGCCTATACTAGTGTGAAGGGGCTCTTATAGTAGTATTCCGTTATATCTAATAATAGGAATAATGTACCATAACATTGCATGAGGTAGAAAAATTTAATAGCCCTGTCAAAATAGATTGATAAAATATATTATTTGAATAAAGATTATTATCGTAATAGGTATAATTATATTATGTCGTAATAAATGTGTATCAAAGCGTAAGTATAATATTTACGTTTAGTTCTTAAGATAATAATTATAAAATCTTATTCTAAAAAAGTATATTATTCTACCTAAACATGTTGGACAGCTATATTAGCTCAAAATATCTGTTTAATTTTTATAAATCATACTTGAGACCAACTTTAGATAACACGAGTACAAAATTTCAACATCCTGTATACAGTATAGCTGACGGATTAATATTTAACAACTTCATAAAAATGTCATTTAAGGCACACGTGAGGCACTCACGATAAAATTATTAAAAAAAAACGTATCGTAAACGTGAGGTATCGTCGGACATCAAACAGAAGCGAAACTTTTTATTGTAAGTACATAAACTCTATACTCTGCCTTGCTCGCTCACATGGGCAATAATAAAACAATAAAATTAGAAAAAGTAAAAAGGTATCGTAAACGTGAGGTGTCGTCAGACATCCGACAGAAGCGAAACTCCTTATGCATTGAAAATAAAATCTTACTGTCTTGCTCGCTCATATGGGCAACAATAAGCTCTTCCCAGCCAATGAGGTGTGCCTAATCGCCACGTTCGTTAGTTTTTTGCGAGTTAGGCCTTTCATTCCAAACATCCGTTAAGAAGCTTTACTTCAACAATACTTAACTTGATTAACAGTAAATTAGGAATAGTATAAGAAACAAGTATAACTAGCGGTAAATTAATAGAGATGGTGCCTACTCTTAAAATCAGCTACTTTTTATCAAACGTCAAAACGCGCGCATAGTTGGTATGCAAGATTCTATGAAATACTGTGATGTGATGTCACTTCATTATGACGTAGGTACTTGTTTAGTTTAATCGATAATTTAAAATGGTTAAAAAAAAGTGTGCTTGTATTTTACGAATTTTGGAACACCCTCTACTTAATAAATAATAAATAAATTTATTTTGACATAGGCACCATCCCAATTACCAACAGACAGACTTTCGACGTCATAGATAGAAAGGCTTGCGCATATTGTGCGTTACAACTTACAGTACCTACGCGGCAGAAAATAATGTACATCGGCCTTTAGAATGACATTTCGGCTTTGTAGAGCGTTGTCTCTGTCGCTCATACCTATATGACGTTTTGTCGGTCTCAACGACAGAGACAACGCTCTACGAAACCGCTATCTGTTTCTAAAGGTCGATGTACAGTACGCGGCCTATACCGAAAAAATTATTAATTCGTCACGTTCTGATAAGAGCTTAAATGTCTAACAGTAAAAGTCACAATAGGACTACTTTTACAGGTTTGTTGGGAGCTGTCAATAGTTGTCAATTAATAACGTAAGCTACTTACGTGAAGTAAAACTTACAGGTGTAATCGTGGCGTAAAAAACAGAACTCTAATAGAATTTCCTTGGCGTTCAGTTTGTCTAAGCCGTGTTATTTTCTAACAAACTTGCACGGATGATGTTTGAGATTCATAGACTTCTGAGGCGATTGGGACTACTCGATGTTTAATCTTTTTCTGAAACAAACAACACTCTTTTATAGCTGAAATTAATAAGCTATCTATCCATCTGTAATCTGCCGATAAGTATGTCAGTCAGCGTTTGTTATAGTGATCGCAGAAAAGCAGTACAATCTGGTTCAACACGAGGTGTTTGATTGCAGTGCACAAAAACAGATCTCAGGGGGCTGGTGACCTTGGCTTGGCTTGTGAGGCCCCTAATCGGACTTTGACTAGTCACATGGGTATAACTGTCATATATATATAAGAAAAAGTTGACTGACTGACCTATCAACACACAGCTCAAAACACTGGACGGATCGGGCTGAAATTTGGCATGCAGATAGCGCATAATTATGACGCAGGCTTCTGCTAAGAAAGGATTTTTGAAAATGCAACCCCTAACGTGGTAAAATAAAATAGAAATTGAAGTCGTGGGCATAAGCTGAGCAAAAGTAAGGCAAATTTTTCGAAAAATATAAGCTTTAATAGTCTCCTAAAAACTTGACATTTTCCACATAACAGACTTTTCATGCGCAGCAGCGATTGTCAAATGAAAAATAACTCACTTTCAGGAAGAGCGCTGTCGGGCGAGTCGGGTGCGGGCGCGCTCGCCGCCACGTACGGGCTCGCGGGACGAGGCTGCAAATTACGTTTTCTCTACAAAATACCATTGAACACTTCTACAAAGCCGAAATGTCGTTCTAAAGGCCGATGTACATTACTTTCGGACGCGTACTGTAATAATATTTACTTACCGAACCAGAATTATTAGAAGGCAAAGGCGGTAAATTCAATCCAGATCCGCCACTTGGCATCGTAAATCCAAGATTGCCAGTTTTTAATCCCCCTACATTTCCAGGACTTGGGTTTGACTTTGTTTCGTATGGCATATTTTGTGGTGGGTATGGCGAATTTGAGGCCGGGTAAGGCGGATTTGCACCGGGATAAGGTGGATTTGCACCGGGGTTAGCCGAATTTGCATCAAGGAAAGGTGATTTTTCATTAGGGTATGGCGGATTTTCAGCGGGGTAGGGCGGGTTAGATCCAGGACCAGTTAAATTACCAGGGTAAGGCGGAGGGTTATCCCGGTAAGGAGTTACGTTAGGGTACGGTGGATTTGCAGACGGGTAAGATGAGTTTTCAGGAGGATATGGGGAGCTGTTAGGAGGATATGGTGAGCTGTTAGGAGGATATGGCGAATTTGATTGAGGATATGGTGGATTTGGTTGATCACCACTTGGGTAAGGATTAGCGGGGGGGTACGGCGAATTTCCGGGATACGGTTGTGGGTTACCCTCAGGGTAAGCGTTAATAATTGGTGGGTAGGAAGACATGTGTTGAGGGATCGGTTGTGGCATTTGGTCATGCAGTGGGTTCTGTACATTGTCCTGGAATCCCACAAGTGGGACAGTCCCTATGACGAGCCTGCGGGTCTCTTTCGAGTCGGAGTGACACCCTTCAGGGCTAACAACAACCTGAAACAAATAATAATATAGTGTTAATATTCTCATTAATATTACTTTATTTTTTATTTTATTTTATTTTTACTATAGTCAAATGCCATATTCCGGCGGCGGAAGACCGTGGCATGTGGAAGTCCCTACAAGAGTGATATGTCCAGCAGTGGACGTCTATCGTTTGATCATGATGTTGGATTGTATATGAAGGCAGAAGACTGCCTTCATAAAGAGGATGTAATCGATTGATGAGCAAAGTGTGTACAATTAAAAAAATTGTAAACCGACATAGTAGTTATAAATAAATTTTCATTTCATCACTACCCCTATCATAAATGCGAAAGCGTGTTTGTTTGTTGGTTTGTCGTACAATCACGTCGCAAAACGGAGCAATAGATCGACGTGACTTTTGCTTGGGTATAGTCAAAGACCAGGAAAGTGACATAGGCTACTTTTTATCCCCGGAAAATTAAAGAGTACTCACGGGATTTTCAAAAATCTAAATCCACGCGGACGAAGACGATAGTTTAAAAAAAATGACACATACATACACATACTTAACATACATATACATACTTTGAATGCGTACTCCAGTTTGATATACTGGCATGAGGTCAAGTTGTACACGTCCAAGGCAGGCACCTCCATCTCTACGGTCCAGTTGCGGTTGGTGTTGCCGGGTATGGGCCCCTTCTTGATCTCCACCACAGTGTCCTTGCATTTCTTTCGACCGGGCTCGCTTGTCGCTATGAATAGTACTTTCTGGGAATAGAAATATATTAATAGCCAGCGTTTTCATGCAACTCCATAATTCAATTGCATGGATATAAGTTTTTAGGGTTTCGTACCTCAAAAGGAAAAACGGAACCCTTATAGGATCGATTTGTTGTCTGTCTGTCTGTCAAGAAACCTATAGGGTACTTCCCGTTGACCTAGAGTCATGAAATTTGGCAGGTAGGTAGGTCTTATAGCAGACATTCGGGGAAAAATCTGAAAACCGCATATTTGTGGTTACATCACACAAAAAAAATTAAATTGTGGTCATGAACTAATAATTAGTATTTCCAATTTTCGAAGTAAGATAACTATATCAAGTGGGGTATCATATAAAAGGTCTTCATCTGTGCATTCTAAAACAGATTTTTATTTATTTTTGTGCATCATAGTTTTTGAATTATCGTGCAAAATGTCGAAAAATACGACTGCAGTACGGAACCCTCGTTGCTAGAGCCTGACTCGTACTTGGCCGGTTTTTAATGATCAACGGGATCATTAAAAACCGGCCAAGTACCGGAAGTCTAGCTCAGCATAAGAAAGCTCAGTCTCACTCAGCGGGCGATGGAGAGAGCTATGCTTGGAGTTACTCTAGGTGATCAAATCAGAAATGAGGAGATCCGCAGGAGAACCAGAGTAACCGATATAGCTCAATGGGTTACAGAGCTGAAGTGGCAATAAATATTGCATATCAACCTTTAGAATGAGATTTCGGCTTTGTAGCGAGCGTTATCTCTGTCACTCATACCTATGTGATGTTTTGTCGGTCTCAACGACAGAGACAACGCTCTACTAAAGGTCTTTCTAAAGGTCGATCTACAATAACTTCTGCCGAACTTCTTCGGTACGAAAGACCAATTATAGAGTATCAAACCTTAGTGAAAAAAGCTGTGATAGCCTAGTGGTTAGGACTTCCGCCTTCTAATGGTAGGTCGAGGGACTTTTCGGAGTTATATCCGTTTTAAGTAATTAAATGTCACTTGCTTTAACGGCGAAGGAAAACATCGTGAGGAAACCTGCATGCCTGAGAGTTCTCTATAATGTTCTCAAAGGTGTGTGAAGTCTACCAATCCGCACATGGCCAGCATGGTAGACTATGGCCAAAACCCTTCTCACTGTGACAGGAGACCCGTGCTCTGTAGTGAGCCGGCGATGGGTTGATCATGATGATGAAACCTTAGTGATGTAGAGCTTGATGTCGTCGATCTGCACAGTGCCCTTGTTGCTGCAGACCACCTCGACGGGGATGACCTGTCCGGGACAGTAGCCGGCCACAGGCAGTTTCACTGACACGTCACACACGCCAGAGGTCGAGCAGCAGCAGCAGTAGGTCTCCTCGAACTGCAACTCTATGGGCTCCTACAAATAATGTCATTATAACTATGCATGTTTCCAAGACTCTGTTCCAGACTTTTTATTTTTACTTTTTATTTTTATTTATTTGGATTTTTATTTTTATTTATTCGGGTCAACAAACGGTAGCACGTAGTGCTTGGATAAAAAACAGTAATAATAATTGAATTGAATTTAATTTAAAACAACTTTATTGTTACTAAAATTACAGAAAAAGAATACAGGACACACTTAAAAAACAAAGGGCGACCTTATCACTAAAGTGATCTCTTCCAGGCAACCCATACTTAAGAACTTATAGAACTGTAAGACGGGGAGTCGCAATGTAGTTATAAATATATATATATATATAAATAGATATATAGGCATACATAAACATACACTCTAATAGGTACATATAATATAATATATACATATATATAAATAATATGTAAAGAAAACTAATATAAAAAGAAAAATAATATAACATAGTAATATTATATGTGCTACCCACTACATCAACCACATAGTTAATATTATTAATTAATATACTTACATGTTCCTGTTATTGTCCAAAATATGTCCGGTATGGGGATAGAGGAGCCGGTGTAGGTAGGGACCTAGGTAGTGTTACCTAGGGTTGTCTAGTCATATTAGACGTTGGTGTCATGACTCTTAATTAATGAGGGTTGCTATAGTTATCGTTGAGGGTAGTTTGTGTTGTCTCTCGTAGTGCAAGAATATTGTTAGTGCGCCCACGAAGGCTCGGTTAATTTAAAGGTTGTAATCCTGACGTATCCAGTTAACTATTACCCAAGGTTTGTCCTCAAGTGGTTTAGTCCTCAATATCAATCATAATCACATCCTCCTGGTTGTGAAATGCCTTCAAATATTTTGTGGGTAGTGATGAAAACACATTATCGCTTCTTTTCGGAATAAATGAAGTGATTGGTGTTGCCATAGTCGGGACTCGGGAAGTAAAGCTTATACTCACTCTACAATAAGGGTCCAAATTGAGATCTAAAGGACGCATGACTCTAACGGCGATCTTCTTCTCCTGGTCAAACTTGAAGGCTCGGTCCACCACTGCCTTGATCTCATATCGGATGTGCCCGTAGGCTCCTTCAAATGACGGCGGACAGTCGTTTGGCAGATGGAATTGGAACGAATACTCATGTTTGCCTGGCCCGATCGTGTGCTCCCCTGAAATATACCTTCTAGTTAATCTAAATATATAAAAGGAATGACTGACTGATCTATCCAGGCACAGCTCAAACAACTGGACCGATCGGGCTGAAATTTGGCATGAAGATAGCTATTATGACGTAGGTATCCGCTAAGAAAGGATTTTAGAAAATTCAATTTCTAAGGGAAAAAACTGGCCAAGTGCGAGTCACTCGTGCACCGAGGGTTCCGTACTAGACTTATATATTTTCGACATTTTGCAAGATACATCAAAAACTATTATGCATAAAAATAAATAAAAATCTGTTTTAGAATGTACAGATAAAGCCCTTTCATATGATACCCCACTTGGCATAGTTATCTTACTTTGAAAATTGAAAATACGAATTAGGTATTTGTTCCATGTAAATTGTGTGAATGTGCATGTAGTGTTTGCTTTCAAATGATTTTACATACAACGTCATGTAATTTAACTTTATGTAATTTAAGATCATTTTTGTAAAAATCGCTAGCGAAACTGTTCAATAAATAAATAAAAAAATTAACCACAAATTCAGTTTTCGGATTGTTTCCTTTACTTGTGCTATAAGACCTATTTACCTGCCAAATTTCATGATTCTAGGTCAACGGGAAGTACTCCTATAGGTTTTCTTGACAGACAGGACAGACAGATATGAGATGGCACTCACATGTCTCCGCGAGCGTGATAAGGAGGAAATATAGGCTTGCCTTCTTGGCTCGTGGAGTTGTAGATTGCTATTGTTTTCAACAATATTATAACTTCATTTATACACTTTCTGACCAACAGAGTTGTTCACATATGGAATAAATTGCCTAAGGATGTGGTTATGTCAAGTTCTGTTAACCAGTAGGGTGATTGTCTAAAACCTGCATCAATCATTATTACAATCTCAATTGTTCTTATTGGCTGAATTTGTGCGATTCTTGTTGCAACAATGCATTGTGGCCAATAGTGAGCGAGCATTAACCAATCAGAGATGATTGCGATCGTGACATTGTAGCTGTCAAACAACCGCGGTAGGGCCACAGTGCAAGAATAGATTAGACAAACATTTGGAAAACTCGAAGCACTTCTGATATAGAGGCATCAGCGAAAGCTGCTTAGTCTATTAAAATAATAATAACTGGACTCGACTAGGATAGTCCGCCGGTTTTTCAACCTGTCGCCCAGACCCCCGGCCGTTTGGTCTCCCCTCCTGTGGTGTAATCCTTCACCCGGTACAAATATGTATTTATATAAAGTGTATGTAAGTTTATCTATTTTTAGTAAGTAAGTGTAATATATTTCTTTTTGGCTTTTATATATATTTATCTTGTACACGAGCGTGAGAGTAGATATATCCGGATAATAATAATAATTATATTTCTTTTGGCTTTTATATGTATCTATTTTGTACACAGGCGTGAGAGTAAATAGTATATCATAATAATAATAATACATACCTGATTCACTACCAACCAGATACACTTTGGCTCTGCAATATTCCTCGTGTGCATTATGATGCACTGTATAAGATTGTGATTTGCCATTCACAGTTCGAGTGCGCGTAGTCGTCCAGTGCACGTGGCAGAATCCTTTGAATTTTACAAATATACCTGAAAAAGCACTAGTTTTAACTTAAACTTATTGGTAAATCCTACTATGGTGTAGCAGATTATTTAAATGACAAAAAAGCTTGGCAATGAGTTGCTTAACAGCTTTGATAGTACAACTATGAACTAAGTTTAAGTGATTTTGTGAAGTGGTTGAGTAAACAAAAACAGGGGGTTGAAATCTGTGAAGTCCATGCGGACAAAGTCGCCAGCAGAAGCTAGTTAATTAATCAAAACATAATAGGTGTGCCATTTGAGAACAGACATGAAGCATCATAAAATGGTAATTAGTGAGTTTCCAGTTTTATTACACTATCAATTTGGACCCATTCATGCAAAAATACTTCTTCCAATATCATACAAACAAAACATACAATGGTTTGTAAAACTCTGTGTGTTAATTAATCTTTTTTTGCAAGGTAATTTAATCGTTACAGACTTATTAATAAGAGCCACTTTCATGTTCAAATATGTTACAGTTAGATGGGCGACCTATGTGGGCGACACAGAAATTATTGATAAAAATATTCTTGACTAGTGCTAATTATACTAATGCCTGGCATGCACAATGCCTTTCAAATTACTACTCATGCGCCGCCTATGTTACTGTCAGAAATCTTCACGCAAGGGCCAACAACAACACTGTACCTACAAAGTTTCAACTCAATCGAATGAAAGATGTGCGATCGAACTCAAAACCATTAATTTTGATATAATTAAATAGTTTTGCAAGTAAAAGTTACTCACCACGAAAACTTTTAACTTTGTCTTGTTGAAATATCAGTCTCCCTTGAACCGTCTGACCTGAATAATAAGTTCCATTTGGACTATCCAGAACCATTCGA
Organism: Maniola hyperantus; assembly: GCF_902806685.2. Lineage (NCBI taxonomy): Eukaryota > Metazoa > Arthropoda > Insecta > Lepidoptera > Nymphalidae > Maniola > Maniola hyperantus. The sequence goes on along the minus strand of NC_048552.1, from coordinate 1,503,263 downwards.
CCTTCATCGAATCCCATTTTAATTACCTACCTTTTTTTTAACTGTAATTTCTTAAGATTAGCACAAATTGTAGGAAACTAGAACGGTGAACCCCACCCAAAAACACGGACCGAAAAAGAAGTCTCAACTCTCAAGCCATGAAAATTGAAGAGTAAATTATGTTCCTACTTCCTTGTAGGTGCTTGCAGTGTGAGTGCCCAAAAAATTACAAAGAAAAAAAACCGGTTAGTGCTAGTCGAGCTGGCACACGAAGGGTTCCGTAATATCGTACAAGAAATAACACATTTTATTTCTGGTCGGTGATAACACATTTCCATATAGTGGCCATTTTGAAATTTTTATTTTCCATATAGGTACCCATATTGTAGTTCTAGCGGCAATTGAAATGAAAATATTCTGTGAAAATTTTAACTCTCTAACTTTAACTCTCTCTCTCAGACATGTACCTAGTACTTTCAACTTCTTTGCATGAGACAGATGGACGGACTGTGGTGGAGGGGAAGTAATAGGGTCCCATTGGCACCTTCGGGTACGGAACCCTATAAAACATGTTAACTGTCAATCAAGTATCAACTGTCAACGCTTTTTTTAAAACTGGTTTTACGGCTCTGGGTTCTAGAACTGTCAACAGTGTAATGTCTGCCACAGAAGCCTGCACAGTTTGTAGGTATGTATTCCGAGGCTGTCTGCTTGTTGTGGCTCATTTACTCTATGATAAAATATTTAAACATCATGTTTACAGTGCGACAAGCAAGCGACAAGGCTATCTTGGCGCGTGGCGAAATTCGGAACCACAGAGTTCGGAACTAATGTTGCTGTCAAGTGACCCGTTTGTTCATGTTTGAATATTCCAAAGAATTTGGAAGTACTACTACCGTGACTAGGTACTACGTATATTCCTTGAATATTCTAAGCAAAGAATTTGGAAGTACTACTACGTGTACCTACTATGGACTATGGAGATCCGGTCGCTCGCTAGGTACCAGTTACCGTGCAGTTACCACAGCAGTTACCCAGTTACGGCATGATTGCTCTGTCTAGACGGCTTCGTCGGTGGTCGAGCCTCTGTTATAGGCTCAGAATAAGGACTGTTAGAAGTAGCCCACGAAGTAGCCCTATTGTGACACCACGAATCTATACTAAAACCAGATTTAGTACCTACTTAAGGATATCACCGAAAGAAAAATAGACTCGATACCATTGTTAAAAGTTAGTATAGATTCGTGGTATTTGGCAAACAACGTGAAGTGTAGACGTGTGTGTGAATGACATTTCACAAGTAAGAAAATCTGCTTGAGCGAGAGGGACTGAGGGGGCCACGCTAGTTGCCAAAGAATTTTTATGTACTACTTCGTAGTAAGGATTATTACCTCCTATGTCGATGCTAGTTGCAAATCTGGACATATCTGTGGTTATAGGCATGTTATAGGCATGTTATAGGCAATAAAATATAACATATCATCCTTAGGTACTCTGTAAAAGTGCTATGACAATGTTACCCCCTAGTTTGAGGTAACATTGTGAATGGAACATTTAGATAACATGAAATTATTAAATAAAACATTATAAGAAATAGGTATAGCATCTGATATAATAATGTTATCGATTTTTTATCGATATTAATTAACTTTCACCTTAATATATTATTCTCATGGGACACGAGCAAGGTAAAAATATACAATAATTACATTATTTACAAAGCACGCTTTATACTTAATTACTTATGCTGCTATCACGCTAAATTAGCGATAAAGCCAGCAGCTATTCACGGGCCGCTGAATGACTATCTTTTTTTAAGTAAGTATATATTCTATGAAAGTACAGTATCCCCTAGTATGCACTAGTTGTTGCTTGAACTCTTAGATTTCCGTGATATAATATAAAAAAAGATTCCGACGAATTGAGAAACTCCTCCTTTTTTAAAGTCCGTTAAAAATACCCTCTACCAGGTAATTCCAAGCGGTAAATCACGTCAATCTGATGCTCAGTTGTGGCGTGATTGAAGGACAAATCAACAAAGAAATACTTTCACATTTATAACAGGTAGATATTATTTGTACGATAATATTACAAGCAAGCACGCTGTTTACTTTTCTGTGCACATTGTCACGTTTACGTTGTTCACATTGTCAGAATGGTGCAGCAATCAGAAATCGTCACTTTTTTCTGTAAAATAAAAGATAGGTACTTAAGAATTATTTACTACAACCATGGGACAAATTTTCTTTCATAAATAGACGTTGTAAAAAGGATCCAATCCACATAGAGTTATAGTTTTGTGTTTTCACGTGACTAACTAGGTACCTACGAATAAATTTAGTCCAATTTATAACTAGGAGGATAATAATAATTATAAAATACTATTATCTTCATTAATTATAGGAACTAAACACTTGGTTTTATGGTAGGCGCATAATTCTATATTTATTTTTTTTGCCTGTTTTTTATGTATAGGTGAGGTGTCTTGGGGCACCTTAAGTAGCTTCACTTCAAAAATTGAAACTCACTTTCATGGAGAGTATTGTCGGGCGTTTCCAATACAGGCGCAGTCGCTGCAACGTATGCGTTTGCAGGACCCGGCTGAAAATACAACAAAAACCAGTCAAGTGTGAGTCGGACTCACACACGAAGGGTTCTGTACCATTGTAAAAGATATTATGTTATTTTTGTAGTTTTTTACTTGCATGGCAGCCATTTTGGAATTATTATCATTTGTTATAATTGTGGCAATAGAAATACGCATTCTGTGAAAATTTCAACTCTCTACCTATTTCGTTGCCCGCTGACAGATAAATGGACGGACAGACGGACAGACAGCGGGGGCTTCATGGAAGGGTCCCGTTGGCACCCTTCCAATACGGAATTCTAAAAACTAGTCATCTTCGATTTATTACCCATGGGCAATGGTGCTGGAACTAAATGGATTTAACACCTCTCAAAGCTGCGTTTCAAGACTATATTCGGCATAGTATTCGGTGAATAAAATCAATAGGTAAGTATCGTAAAAAATTTAAATTAAAATGGCTATAGTTTCGTCATGATAACACTGTCTAAATCTCAACTTTTACGAAAAGAAAAGTAATAATAAAAAACCAAGATGGCGAATTTCAAAATGGCCGACATGCAAATCTGAGATGCAAATAATTTTTTATTTTTTTTAATATCAGGACTTACCGTAGCGTTCAACTTTGTATCGTATGGTAGATTTTGAGGACTATCTGAGTTACCAGGATAAGGCGGAGGATTTTCCCGACGAGGTTCGGTAAGGTAAGAGGTGTGTACACCGGGTGGGTTGTCTTCGGGGAATGGCTGGAATACTGGTGGCTGGGTGTCCTGAAATCCTGAAAGAGGGATAGTCCCGATTACGATTCGACAGGACCTCCCTACATTCGTATGACATCCTTTGGGACTTATGTGTACCTAAAAAATACACAAAAATATTGAGAACTAGCGATCCGTCCCGGCATCGTACGGGTAGCTTATAACAATTTTCATTGGGATCTTTAATTTTTTTTAAATAAGCCTATGCTCGGGAATAATGTAGCTTTCTACAAGTTAATTTTCAAAATCGGTTCAGTAGTTCCAGAGTTTATCTCCTACAAACAAACTTATAAACTTAACCGCCTTATTAAATTTTGGTATTATTTTTATACCATTCTAGCAGCAATCTATTCTCTCCCTATCTATCAAATATAGACTAAATCTATAAAGGAGTCAGTTGAAATTTCTGGGTGCTAAATGGTGCTAAACTATTTGTCTAATTTTTCCATACTATTGATCTTGTGGAAATGTTGTGGAATTTCTTATGAAGTGAAACTTCCTTGTAGGTAAGACTTAAGAGTAGTTATCACGATTCGTTCAAATTATTTTTAAAGTTTAAATTTTAATTAAAAACAAACAGACTGTGTGAATGGATGGCGAATGGAAACGCCAAAGCAATTTTCCTTTTCAGATAAAGAAACAATCAAGGAATAGGTATATTATGTTGTTGAGGCTGGTTCGTCAATAAAATGACCGCAATCGCTGGAATTTATAATAATTTTGTCACGTTAGTTAGTTTTAATTTATAATAGCATTCTTTTTTAGAAACATTAAGTAAGTAACTAGTTAGGTAAATAGTTTTTGTAAATTATCTTAACGCTTTTTGGCACTAATAAATCAAAAAATATTTTTTACACTTAAAAGCCATTTTACATGCATTTTACTTTTTAGTAAAAGGACGGCAGATGATACCACAGAATAGTAACTTCAATCGCCTTCCAACATCAATAGATGATACTAGTAATATAGTAGATAATAATCTATGGATGATACCTACCTACGGAATCAAGTTATTATAGCGCTCTCTCTGTTTGGCTCTATGGATTGTATGGGTACGTAATGGAGAGAGTGCTATACTTACTTCTCCGCGGAATGAAGTTGGTATAGCGTTTTCTCTGTTTTTGTATGGGACTATCTAGAGAGAGCGCTATATTAATTTGATTTCGTGGATAGGGTATAGGACAGCACATTCAAAAAGGCCGGGTGCAGTGGCATGGCTGCATATTGTTAGTGTCTACTGTCTACTCACTTTAAATGTATATTCTGCTCGTATATATTGGCACATGAAGAGGTTGTATACGTCCACTATTGGGACTATCATGTCCACGGTCCAGTTCCGTGTGGTATTAGTGGGTACGGGCCCCTTCCTTATCTCCACTACTTTATCATTTTCTACTTGTTTACCAGGTTCGCATGTTGCTATGTACGTCACTGTCTAGGATTGGAAATAAAATTTGCACATTAAAAAATTTGTACCTACATAAATGTATAATTAAATAGGTAGGTACCTACGTGTTATCGTTATAAGTCCCGCGAATTGCTAATTCGCGTGGCCGCCATTTTAGTGACGTCAGCACTAGACTGAAGTTTCGAGCTGATGGTATATTTTTATTTCGGCTGACGTCAAAATGACGTCATTTTGATGTTAATGAGACATGGTTCCAGCGCAATAGCAATTTGCGGCACTTATACCATTTTCCAGATAGTGAATAAAAAATAAAGCTTTTTGATTTTATGGCACCTGACTATGGGTATAATCTTGAACACCTCGATAAAAGATGGCAGTCTCACAAAAGCTGTTCTGTTTGGTGACCATTTTAAAATATAGGCGTAATATTCGATTTATTTCCCTCCGAAAAAATATCCATTTGATGACCATTTCATAAAACACCAGTGGACGTGGCCAATGGCCATTTCAAATACGGACGGAAGTAGGTAATATTCGTGTTACTTTCACCCGAAAAGAAATCTGAGTTACTTTCAAGTCACGCCTAGAGAAGTTATACTTATAAAAAAATAGTGCGTGTGACCTTTATAAAGTGAGAAGTGAAACTATGAATGCGAAACGCCAAATGAACAGAGATATACCTAGTAATTGGGATGATGGCTGTGTCAAAACTAAATTAGTTATTAGTAATTAGTACTTAATTATAAAATAGAGGGTCTTCCAAATTCGTAAAATCCACGTCCACTGTTAGTTTTAAGTTTGCTCTTCATTGTAAATTATTTACACAAGTTCATACTTAAGCGAGTGTTTTGACGTTTGATAAAAAGTTGCTGATTTGACTAGTAGTGCTAGTAGGCAGGCACCATCCCTATTGAGAGATTGTAAAAAAACCTTGATCACACAAAACATAAAATTTGACAATCATGCTTGACCGTTTACGGGGCCTTTTACTTACCTTAGTAATGCTCAGTTTAATATCCTTTATCTCAGCCCTTCCTTTGTTACTACAGGATAATTTAATGGGTATGGTTTGTCCGGGACAGTAGCCCCCCACGGGCAGCTTCACTGAAACACTCGATGAACCCAAATTCACGCAGCAACAGTAGTACAGCTTCAGTACTTCCGTCTCTATTGGCGTCTAAAAACATATGCACGTATAAAGAACATACTTATTACCCGTGCGCATTAACATGGCACCTAGCTCGAAAACAACCCCATCTTGTTTTCTCTAAAATATCCTTTTTTTTTGCACTCATTTCTTTAAACGTCATTCATTCAAGCCAGGTGCCATGTTAATTCGCACGGATTATACTATTATTTGTCGCCACCAACCGATATAATATGTCTACTGTTAGACAAAGGTCTCTTATAGGGACTTCCACATGCTGCGGTCTTGCACCACCTGAATCCAGCGGCTTCCAGCGACTCATTTGATTTTGTCTGTTCAATTAGTGGAGGCTACCAACGCTGCGCTTTACAGTGTGAGGTTGCCATTTCAGCAGCTTGGAACCCCGACGTGTATCGGTTCTTCGAACTGTGTTCCTTGTCCACTGCAACTTCAGCTTCGCAATCTATTGGACTATGTCAGTTACTCTGGTTCTCCTACGGATCTTCTCATTTCTGTTTTGATAACGTAGAGGAACTCCAAGCGCATTTCTCTCCATCCGCCTCATAATACAGAAGAGTTATGAAATAAAATAGGAATTAGACAAACTTACCCTACAATAAGGATCCAGATTGAGGTCCAAAGGTGCCATAACTCTAGCCATTACTTTCTTTTCGTGGTTAAACTTGAAGGCTCTATCGACAACAGCCTTGATCTCATACCTTACGTGACCATAAGGTCCCTCGAACGACGAAGGACAGTGGTCAGGTAAGCGGAAATGGAATGGGTACTCATATTTACCTGGTTGGATTGTGTACTCTCCTGAAAATTATTAAAGGCTTTAGCTAAAATCAATGGTTAATAATTCTAGTAACGAGGTCTAATCACCCTGCATGGCATGCAGTCTTATCTATTCTAGTTCTCGCTCTACAGTGCTTATTGCATAAAGCGCAAATTCTAAACCTTGCGAAGAGGTCCTGATCGAAGGTTCAGATAGGTGAAGTTGAATGGAGAAACGATAAAATGATTTGCGTGGCATACTCGTAGCAGGTGTAGAGTATGAAAAAACTTGCCAATCTTTGTCCTCCCGCTTTCATACGAATATACTTAATATTTTTTAATTAAAATGAAGAAGGTAACTACCTATGTATTAACATTTTACGTTAGTTTTTACATCTATCGGCAGTCCGAGCAGTAAGCATGTCGGTAACGCAACCTTGAAGTTTTTAGCCATCCCAAAATCACCTATCGTGCCTAAAGAAGTTTTCACTTCAATTAAGCGTAACTTGGAGAATACCTGATTCGCCACCAAGCATGTACACTTTGACATTGATGTACTCCTCGTGTGAATCATGGTCCACCGTGTATGTCTCGGTTCGTCCATTCAACGAGCGAGTGTGGCTCGTCGTCCAATGCACATGGCAGAAGCCTATTATTTTCACGTACAACCCTGAAAAATTATTATAGTTGATTTAATGAGTAAAATTAAAACTACCGAGAAGAACCAGAAACTCAGCAACTCTTTTCAAAGATTTGATGTAGGTGCAATAGCATACTTTAAAAAGATTGCGGAATTTTGTTATTTGTGTGACTAGCTCTTTTTTTAGGGGTCCGTACCTCAAAAGGAAAAACGGAACCCTTATAGGATCACTTTGTTGTCTGTCTGTCTGTCTGTCTGTCAAGAAACCTGCAGGGTACTTCCCGTTGACCTAAAATCATGAAATTTGGCAGGTAGGTAGATCTTAAAGCTGACATTGGGGAAAAATCTGAAAACAGTGAATTTAGGGTTAGATCACACAAAAAAAATTAAATTGTGGTCATGAACTAATAATTAGTAATAATTAGTATTTTCAACTTTCGAAGTGAGTGACTATATTAAGTGGGGTATCATATTATGAAAGGTCTTCACCTGTACATTCTAAAACAGATTTTTATTTATTTTTATGCATCATAGTTTTTGAATTATCGTGCAAAATGTCGAAAAAATACGACTGTAGTACGGAACCCTCATTGCGCGAGACTGACTCGCACTTGGCCGGTTTTTTACTTTCGATCCTACACCTGTTGTTGTTATTGAGAAATGGGTTAAAAATAAAATAAAAAGTTTGCGTGTATCCATTGCGTAGGTACATGTGAAAGAAGTGAAACTTATTCGTAACACGCTCATAATCCGGTGGTCATTTTTAGGCAAATTCCTTTTTAATTATTCCTTTTTATACAGACTCTATAGCTGTAGGTAGGTATAGTTCTAACGACTCACCGCGAAAACTTCTAACTTTTTCTTCTTGAAATATCAATTTCCCTTGAATTGACTGGCCCGAATAATACGTTCCGTTGGGACTGTCCAAAAACAGTTGGCCTTCTTTGAATCCCATGATGCAATAAATAAGAAAAATTCAACGCAACTAAGTATTGTTTTTAACCCTTTGCTTACAGTGTCGTATCAACGCGCGGAACAGTCACATACTCATTCGATCGCCCTTTATTATCTTATCGTTTGATATAAACATATTATATACAGGCTGTAATTAGGACGCCACCAAAAACTTAGCGCTAGTATTCATCATAATCATCAACAACCGGAAGACGTCCACTGCTGGACATAAGTCTCTCGTATGGACTTCCACACGACACGGTCTTGCGCCGCCTGAATCCAGCGGCTCCCTGCGACTCGTCTGATGTTCGTCCACCTAGTGGGGAGTCTTCCAACACTGCGTCTTCTGTGGTCACCATTCTGAGCACCTTAGGACCCCAACGTCTATCGGTTTTACGAACTATGTTGCTATTATTATACTACCACAAACAATCCAATACCAATAACAATTTGCCTTATAGGTAGGTACTAGTAGTTTCAGTGATTTAGTATTTTTCAAGTCCGCAATGTATAGCGTGCAAAACTCGGGGTCAATGCCCGCCTACGTCTCGTAGTAGGCGGGGCATTGATCTCGCGGCACCTTCATGTGACCTAACTGACTACACAACGTTCGTTGACCTTTAGCGTCAGTCAGATGTTTTATTTGCAATACATTGCGAATTTTTGTAAATACCTACAGGTTTAAAAAAAAACGGTTTTGTGGTATCATATCAGTACCTACCTACTATCACCCATCTTCGTTTTGGTTAGCATTCTATACTACGCGACAGGTCGAGATGGCAATCGGGATGGGGAGGCCCCGTACACTCACACAGTCCCCGCGCTAACCTGGTGGTGCGGGATAACGCGGGTGACCTGCGAGTGTGTGAGGCGTTCCCCGCCTCATACCCCGATTGCGATCTCGACCTGTCGCGTATTCTTGCGTACTATATTTACATCCTGTATGTCAAAATCGAAGAATTGATAAATCTAATGACTCAGGACGATAGTCGATAAACTATCTATAGTCATAATACATATTATCAGAGATATGTACTACTGACTACATCAATGCATAATATTATACCGTATGCTTGCCGTTAGCCGTATGTCAAGGTAAAATAAGGTAAGCTAAGTTTAAGCAGAGATTACAAGCAGGTAATTACTTATCAATGAAAAATAACATAAACACAAACAACTATAACACCAGCGAGAAAATTTTAATATAATAATTGAAGTTCTAATAGTAATTATTATGCATTTTAAAAATAGTTTGTTTTGTCTGGGATTTCGAATCGGATCTCACGTACAAAATACAAGGAACATAATATTTACTCTAGGGGAGTACAAATACCTCTTGACAAACAAAAATAAATGGGCACGGAATTAATAAATTATATAAGTCAATGGGCCACGGTGATAAGGGCAAAAATGGGGCAAAATAATAATTTTTTTACGCTCTAATTAGTTAGAGCTTAAAATAAATGCAATTTAGCTATCTCGCTTTAACAGTAAGAGTCACATTAGGGCTACTCTACTTCTATAGGTATTCTGAGATATTATTTTGAACAGACGAAGATATGTTTACATGTGATAGAAAGAGTAGCAAATATTTTCCTTGATATTTTCAGTTTCTCTAGGTGTTACACTCCTCTGCGCCCTCTGTCCCCGTGGTACTACCTACGGTACGTGGACCCTTTGTGTGTCATAGTTTTTTTACTTTTTTACTTTTTTAATTAAGATTAGAAGCCAGAGCCGAAAAACCGAAAAAATTACGGACTGTGACAGTGACAGATGTCATTTGTGGCATAGTGCTAGTGTTTCTACTTTTAGAGATTTCGCCCTATTTTGGGCGAAACAACTAATCAGATAAAAATACGGGCACGGCTTTTTAAATATTAAAAGGGATTAAGGATAATTTTGAGAAAATTTAACTTAACTGGTAGCCCTATTTTTATACCTACCCAAAGTATATTTTGTTTATTTTTGAGATTTATCAAAGGGAAGCATCACGGAATAATTGAGCATTTTATAAAATATGGTATAATTACTAAATCAATTATTAGTATAACTCATACGAGACTAGATTTAGAAAGTTATTAAGTATTTAGATTTAAAATATTAAAATCATGACGGATACAGATACAGATTTTCATTTTCGATATAAAATTCGATAAAAAACATGAAGTAAATTAAGAACGCTTACCATTGGGGCGAATTTCTACAGAAACTAGGGTAAAATAAAAATCTTAAGTGGAAACCCTGCGTGCCGCAATGTCGCGCTGCCGGCTGCGTGCATGTGCTTTTTAATTTTTTATCAGTCAAATTATTGAACTCCATGTGAAAGGTGTTAAATCTTTTGTATGAAATATATTTCGCGTTATTTAAAATTGACGTTTTCTAAATTAAAACTATAGTGTTTGTGAAAATAAATAAACGTTGCGGACTTGAAATGCACTTAGCCAAATAATATGTGAATGTTTTACACTTATGTTCGCATCTTGAGAATCAAGTTCCAACCTCATTCGCTATTTTTGCTTTGAAAATGAAGTTTTTGAATTAACTTTATAGATTATTTGTAGTTTTTGAGCATAGTATTGACTGCAAAATGGGATCATCGCAGAAGGATATCGAGTTAAGCCCGGTGAACACTGTACCGAACACCAATATATCGGCAACTGAAAAAGTGAATATAATAGTTAACGATGAAGAAGACGTTATTATTGGACGATTTCGGAAGATCAGTTCAGCGAAATCAATGGCTGCGACGAACGGGAACATACAGTATCCTTCTGAAGTTATCAAAAATGACTTAGACTTGGAATCTGGTCTTCACTTCAAGGCTAAGGAGGTAGAAAAGGATAAGTTATTGCCAGACACGGTTTCCAATGGAGAGCTCGTCCGTTCCAAGTCGCCGGTGACGAAAAGCAGCTTCCGCGACATTGAGAAACCTTCGAGATTCAGAGACCAACCGTCAGCCACCAGATTTCAGGTAAGAAAATATGATAAACTTAAAATATGCAAGAGCTTAAATTATAATGCAAAGCGGTGATAGATAGGGGTTAGGACGTTCGCCTTCTAATCGGAGGTTGGCGGTTCACTCCCGGGCAAGCATCTCTGACTTTTCGGAGTTATGTGCATTTTAAGTACCTACCGAATTAAATATCACTTACTTTAACGATGAAGGAAAACATCGTGAGGAAACCTGCATGCCTGAGAGTTCTCCATAATGTTCGCAAAGGTGTATGAAGTCTACCAATCCACACATGGCCAGCATGGTAGACTATGGCCAAAACCCTTATCACTCTGAGAGGAGACCTGTCCTCTGTAGTGAGTCATGATGAATTATAATGCTCTGGCTACACCTTCTGGTGTAACTGAATAATAATAGTTAATATTGTTGCCATATAGTATGTACTTGACGACCTCCCTGGCTCAGTGGAGAGCACTATGTGTTCTTATAACTTAGAAGGAGGTTCCTGTTTCAATTCTTGTAGTGGCCATAATTGGGAATCTATAGTTTTTAAGTTCTCTGGTATGGTCTGCCGTCTGCCTGCAAAGCTGTGCCGGTATCTGCTAAGCTTTTTGGCATTTTGGAAAGATGCCAGGCAGAAACATATCAGGGGTATATATCTAAACTGGCGCAGTCTGGTGGGAGGCTTCGTCCGTGGCTAGTTACCCTACCGGCAAAGCCGTGCCGCCAAGCGATTTAGCGTTCTGGTATGATGCCATGTAGAAAATTGCATACTTGGCTAATCTCATAATTGGCTATTGTGGACATAAATAGGTCACTAGGACACTAGACTAGTCACATTATTGTATATCTAAATAGAAAAGGAAAAGGTGACTGACTGACTGACTGACTGATCTATCAACACACAGCTCAAACTACTGGATGGAGCAGGCTGTGCATGCAGATAGCTATAATAACATCAGTAGGCATCTACTAAGAAAGGATTTTTGAAAATTCAACCCCTAAGGGGGTGAAATAGGGGTTTGAAATTCGTGTAGTCCACGCGGACAAAGCTAGTAGATTATATAAATTTAATATTAGCTACTGTACACACCATAGAACCTAACAGTACAGGAATTTACTAATGATGTCATACTGATAAGCTGTAATGAACAAAAGTATCAAAGTGGAATAATCTGCATACACCTGAACACAAATATTGAAAAAGCATTATAATCCTTATGCTCTTCACAATAAAAGCTTTGTAAGTTGATTTAATGATAACATACACACAAAGGTTTCTAATGTTTATTGTTAAATAATGAAAAGCTTGCTTTGTTGTGTATATTTGCATAAACTACGTACCTATATTGGAGAGAGAGCCAGCGCGTGCCAGACCTTCGTTATTTTATAAAAGCCAGATGCCCTTAAAGTTAACAATTTATTAAACTTTAAGGGTCTGGTAGGTGGTTGCCACGTTACTGTCTGGCAATGCATGACGTGATTTGTAATACCCTGTAGGTTTCTTGACAGACAGACAGACAGACAGACAGACAGACAGACAACAAAGTGATCCTATAAGGATTCCGTTTTTCCTTTTGAGGTACGGAACCCTAAAAATTAGACTATACTTTGAAGTAAGATTTTAATACACCTTTATTACCTGTTATCCCCAAAGCCACTAAGATCCCAACTTCACAGTCACTGATGGTTCCTCCCTGTATTGGGGACAAAACAAGATTGAAAAAACAATTTTGAAAAAACAACGGTCTGGCACTGCTGGCTCTTAGTCCATATGTGATAGAGATTATGTGCAAGGTTGCAGTGCAAATTAACTAATAAGTTAGGTCATACGGTCATACCTACTGTAGGCAATCATGTAGGACCACAGCTGAGCACAGGTCTCCTCTCAGAATGAGAAGGGTGTAGGCCATAGTCCACCATGCTGGACGTAATACAGAGTGGCAAATCTTCATACACGTTTGAGAACAATATGGGGAATTCTCAGGCATGCAGATTTCTTCCCTATGTGTTCCTTTAGGTTAGGCAATCATTATCATTATCATGATCAATTCATTGCTGGTACGATACTGAGCACGGGTCTCCTCTCAGAGTGAGAAAGATGTAGGCCATAGTCCGCCACGCTGGTCAAGTGCAGATTGGCACAGACTTCACACACCTTTGAGAACATTATGGAGAACCAGCAGGTTTCCTCACGATGTTATCCTTC